>NC_051176.1:68216789-68892073 GCF_013339695.2 Rhipicephalus sanguineus | reverse complement strand
TTTAATAATCACCGCCATCACAATGCGGCCGCAATCAAGCAGCCTGCAACATTAAGCTCTATCAACTGCGCAACATGGTAAGCAGCAAGCCGCTGCGAGAGGGTACAGCGCACCTAAGTCTTACCAAGTACAGTGAGCGAAATTTCCCGCGTTGCTACTCCCGCATCGTTGACTGCTGTGCAGGCGTAAACTCCCGCATCCTCCTCACTAGTCGCATTCAGCATCAGCAATTCGCTGCCATTAAACGCCTCCAAGGGATGTCCGTCCTTGGACCAGGACATCACCGGAGCCGGTGTCCCCAGGGCAGAACATTCAAGAGTGGTCGTGTCGCCCAGGACCGTAGTCCGATGAGTTTCAGTGCCGGCGATCTGCGGTGCCTCTGCGTGAATGTAAATACTAGCTGGCTGTCAAGGACAACGTCTTTATCCCTGAAATAATAGAATGTTCAGAAAGCAATGCACAATTATTTCGCAAAATAAGCACATTTTACTGCGTTACTCATGTATGTTGTAATTATGATATCATGTGCATATTCGTCCTGTGAGCGTCGTATTCTGCCAATGTAAGGGTCTTCAAGGACCCAGTCAAGCTGCCTAGAGCAAATTTTAGCCCTCAAGACAATTCAGAATTTTCTGGTGACATAAACTATTGATTGACTGATTGATTGACCGATTGATTGATGTGGCTAGTTCAAGTGCGAATGCAATGACAGCTTCTTCCAGTGGTGTGCTGCTAGATGTAGTTTTCTTGTCAAGGTTCTTCAAGTAGCGCCTAAGCAGGCCATGCATGTACATGGTGGTTCTCGCTACGGTCCATGTCCCCGCATGCCACCCTCGAGACATCCAAGCACACCGCTTGTCACCGAAAGCGATGCTTTACCTAAGTGATCACGTCGATGAGCTGCGTATTCTGCTTGAACCGTTGTGTTCTCTGTCACACATTCCTCCCGACGTAAAGTTACGGCAGGATGAGCGCGGCTTATCTGAGGGTAACAAGCGAAACCTAAAAGAGGGTAACAAGCGAAATGACAAGGATAGCACAAATGCCAGAATACTGGCTACGGCAAGCTTTCATTAGGTCAAGAGATTACAGACTTAATACTGCACATCGAGTGACTTCCTACGCATAGTGCACTAAGTTAATAAGGTGGAAATTAGTTCACACATACCCAAGACGGTGACATTGTAAGCGATCCGTACTGCACCACCAAGGTTGCGGGCTTCGCAAAGGTAGTGTCCCGCATGATGATGCTGTGCTGTGCTGACGTGTAGCCATTTGCCACGTACTGATGTGAGTGATTCACGAGGCACTGGAAATCCATCATGGTGCCATGTGAAGCTCGGTAGCGGAATGCCGTCGACGTTGCAGGCCAGAGAAAAAGGGTGTTTGGCAAGCACCAACAAGTTAGTGGGAACGTCCTCATCTCTGGCTGCCTCGAAAGTGTCATTCACGATGTGGGGAGGCACTGCGCAATGCGAAAGGGGACGGTTCATACTGCAGGGTTGAATGAACGAGGTAAAACAATGATTGCAGACCCTGGAATTTCAATTCCAGTTTATTAGGAATCGCTACGAAGTATCCAACAAACCGTAATAAAGTCACTCTTTACCGCAGTAAAGAATGAAGTTAACGTATGGGCTTAATCTTCAGTATGGTCAAGTAAAGCCAACGTAAAATATTATGAATGAAAGCATTAACAAACTGTTTTTGTAGTACTGCACTGATTAAGAATTGGGGTTATATTTGCAATAGGCTCCAATTTTTAATAAATAAATAAGGCGATCTAACTGAGTATCAAAGAAAAGGTAAATCGCTGCATCGATCCATAGAGCAGAGATTTACTGAGAGTATTTGTTGCGAAATTTTTGTACGTTCCTATGCAAGCTTAAGCTAGTGAGAGAAATCTGCTTCTAGGGCGTTTACTGTAATAAAGTGGACAGTAGTACACTCTTTCCTGCTTTAACAATCTCGCTCACGAAACGAATTCACAGTATACGTTCTCACAGTAGAGCTTCTTCAGAAGCCTTCCACAACAGCCGAGACTACTGACCGACCACGTCGACGTAGTACTCAACGACTGCCGTGCCGCCCTTGTTGGTGGCTGCGCAGATATATGGCCCCGTGTCACCCACTTCTACTGCGATGATGTTGAGCGTGCTCCGTCCGCTCTCTGTGGACACAAACACCCTGGGCATCTGGTCAACATCGGTGATCGGAATATGAGGGACGAGCGCGGCAGCCTCTTCTGGAGCCCTTGGAACCGGGATGCCGTTCCTCAGCCACTTAATCTCTGGCCGTGGACTGCCTGACGCTGTGCAACGGAGCGACGCGTTGTGGCCGGCCACCGCCTGCACAGTGACATCGGCAGCATCGGCACGCTCCACCGTAGGTGGTGCTGCGACAAATTGTGTACCGTGTAAACCGAATGTTATGGAATTTATTGTTACTATTTACAAATACTGATGTCTCGATTTGGAGAGAAAGCAGGAATGGGTGCAGATTTTAGTACAAAGAACGAAAGAACGAAGGGTGAGATTATAAAAACAGACTAAATGTGATATTATTGCATTACTACTCAAAGAACTCTTCATGAGGGTTGGGTACAGATATTAGTACAAACAACAACAGAACAAACGCTAAGATTATACAAAATAGAATAAACTGTAATATCGTTAGGTAGTCGCTCAACGAACTCTTCATAAAGCAATGCTTGAAGCGATCCATCGAAGTTGTTCCAAATTTCAAGCGTGAGTGGAAAAAGAAGAAAACTTCAAAGGGTCAATGTATGTCATGAAAGGACTAATGTTTAGTATATTTTATTAATATTATTAGAAGCAAAAACTAAAAACTAAAGAGCAAAAGACAAGGTGGTTACCGACTCTAGAAAGAACACAATCTGCTCTTGGCTCAATGAAAAGGGGATGAGAAAGACGCGAATAAAAAAATAACCAGAGATATTTTTGACAAGATCTTTTGCACAGAGACAGTACTAGTATCATTAGTATATGGTATCACTTTACCTGAAAAGGGGAGCAGGCGGGGCGGGCTGCGTCGCCCTCCTCTTTTCCCTCCTCCTCACCCTGCCTTCCCCTTCCCACCCCTTACTATATTATACTATACAAGACAGCTCCACAAATGTGAACCTGGGGAGGTGCGAAGCATCGGTGTTTCCCATAGGAACATGTCAATAGCAATGAGAGAACAGCCCCTCATTACTACAGACAGTGTCCATCGGAGAAACAAGAGTTTTTCCTGAGACAACGCGCCATCTTACTTGCCACTCGGAGAAGCGCACGTGGCGTTGTCTCTCGCGGGTGAGCGCGCGTTCTCGCGAGCTTTCCCTGAGCGAACGCGCCCTCCTATTTGCCGCTTCCTTTACCGTGATGGGCGACGACAGGAGACACCGTGACGGGCTACGACGACAGGAGACGCCGACAGCGGAACACATAAGGTGCTTCGAACCTAAGATATAACAGAATATGATGGCCTCTTATAAGACTCAAGGGTGACTTGCGTTCCTTACACTGTTCAATGTCGGCGATACTGCAAGCGTAACATCGAGGTAGAATTTTCAGGTGACACAATTTTTTGAGAAGTTTCTACCAGAATGCACCAAATTATATTGCATGCTGTTTTCTAATGATTACAATTTTCTAAGGTGTAGAGTAGCATTTTCGACTCGGTAGCCAGCGCAGAGAGAGTGCCGGTGAAATGACGAAGAACAAGAGTAGCTGCCGAGCTTCAAGGGGCATCGTTAGCAAAGAAAGCAAGCCCAAAAGGGAACGACTAGCTTATTTCTT
Organism: Rhipicephalus sanguineus; assembly: GCF_013339695.2. Taxonomy (NCBI): domain Eukaryota; kingdom Metazoa; phylum Arthropoda; class Arachnida; order Ixodida; family Ixodidae; genus Rhipicephalus; species Rhipicephalus sanguineus. The sequence continues at coordinate 68,888,273 of NC_051176.1, read as the reverse complement.
GAAATTACCACTGTTAACAGCTGCGAGCACATGTATTTATGTCACATATATCAGTGATCTGCCTCAACATGGTCTATAGCTGAAAGATCGAAATCAACTTACGCCAAAAGTACTTGCGCCAAACGACAGTACTGTATTAAATAAACTAAGTATTCGCATAGGGTTTGCACATTCTCACGGAAGAGTGAAATCGCTCATACTTTGCAGACGCAATTGTCTAATAACTCCCTAAATTCAAATATTATATGTACTTGCGTTGCTACTGCCTAGTACAGTAGAACCCCGCTGATACGTTTTTGAAGGGACCGTAGGAAATAAACGTAAGAGACGGGAAACGTAAGAGCCGAAAAACAGGAAAAACGGCAAAATATTTAGTGGTACAGAATTTTATTTCAATTCTTACGAGCAGCACGAAAATTGGCGCGCTCAGCCGCGATCTAGTCGATGGATAGAAACGCGGAGCTTAGGACGGCCTTATCCACAGAAATGTAATCAACGTATGTGATTTTTTTAACACCAACAGCTGTAGGCATGAAAGAACTAGGCACACGCAATCACGACTGGCGCGGCGAGTCCGACCGCCAACCGCACGCACGACCATGCGAGCTCCAACCAGCTCGAACTCCTCCCGTTCTCGGACAAATAACGATGATGATGAGTCTACGCCAACGCGATGGCAGAAGTGAATGCCAATCTCGAAGGCCTTGCTTTCGCAAGAAATTACGTCATACACGCCATGTTCGTGCAATGCAAATCTCAGAGGCTATGCTTTTGTCAATAGTAAATGCCAATCTCGAAGGCCTTGCTTTCGCGAGCAGTTACGTCATAGACGCCATCTTTGCAATTTGCATCTCGAAGGCCATGCTTTTGTTTGCATCAATTGAAAGATTCTGTTGCTTGCGCCTCTCTGCGGCTAATATTACGGTCAAACGAGGCCAAGCTGCGTGAAAATGCACCATGGCCGTTCTCTTTGGTAGTCACTCGGTCGGCTCCGGGCGCACTTCGCGACGTATCATACGGGAACGGTCCGACAGTTACGACGTAACAGCGGGGTTCCCAATACATTGTATCCTATGGGAGCTATGCCGGGACCGGCGGAAAACGACGTAACAGCCGGGAAAACGCAGCAGTGAGGAACGTAACAGCGGGGTTCTACTGTAGTGATACAGTCATTGATAAGCAGTAACTCGAAATAAAATAAAAAAGAAACGTTCAGTAGGCCGCACCATTTACCTACGACACTAAGCACGACAGATCTTTCCTGGCTGCCAGCCTCGTTTTCAGCAACACAGACGTAGCAACCCTCGTGATCCGACGTGACGCCGTCAGTAAAGTCCAGAAACGGTCCACTTCCAACGCGGAGCCTGGCGAGTCCGTGGGAGTCTGTCTTGAACCACGATACAGTGGGTGCTGGCACACCGCTTGCCTCACATGCTAGCCTGGCTGGGTGACCCCTTACCGCTACCACTGGACCTGGATCGACTGGTGACCGAATGCTCGGAGGCACTGCAGAAAAATTGGTCGTGTAATATTATGCAAGGTGACTTGCATGGATGCGTTACAAAAACTGTAGAAAAACACTAGGCCTTTTCTTTTCTCAAATTACAACTGCTACAACTCTGTATCAGAATCAATTCACTCTAATGGGGGTAAAAATGTACAGTCCAAAAGGAACCTATTATGCCTGAAGCTTTGACATCTACTGTTGAATCACAAATTCATCCTGCTTTTTGTACTGTAATTAACAACCCAAACGAGTGATCATAATAGTCTTTTAACCTTGACTTTTAAGAATCCCGGAGCTAATATCGATTCCCCCGAGCAGTTGCAGAATGGAACGAGCTTTCAATTCGCAACCCTATCGAAACTTCCACATCTGCTGTATAGCTTTCTGTACCCTTGTGGAGACCGTCCCTCAATTCGTTTTCTCTCCCCTCTAAGAGTCAATAGCCCATTAGCCTCAACACGACGGACGAGCATTCTCTTAGCAGTGTACAGGAAAATTGCCCCCAGTTTTAGACTGACCAGTTCTCCCAATTATAGGTTTCGTTATACATGAACTCCCATCGCTCTCCCTTTGACAATTTGGTGTGAAGCAATGACCCCAACACTGAGGTGCTTCCACCGCCACGCGATGAACCAGTCTTTAATTACGAATAAGTGACAGTGCTACAGTGGCTAGAATACTAGTAACAGTGCACTCTGCTCTAGAGCTGTCAGCAGGCGCATTTCACGACTGTGCTAAACCTAGCTACCAACACGCTTGACGCACGAGTTGCTGAGTATGCTACATCCATTTCTGCTTCGAACATTTTTATGCTTCTTCCACATTTAACATGTGTTCTCTGCAGCAGGCATATTTCAAACACGCATCAATGTCTGTTTTCGGATTTCTCCCACTTCCTGTTTTGGGTATTGCACTAGTAATTAAATAAGTAAGTGAATGAATCAATTAGCAAAGCAATATTCATTGCAAGTATTCCGTGCATATAAGTATGTATTCGGTGCATGGAGCCTTCGTGCCATTATTCAATGCAAATGCCTAGGGCCAAGGCAGTTCCTTTGCAAGCATGTTATTTACAAGACCGCCTTTAGATTTTAGAACCTCTTGAAAAAAAAATGATACATGACGAGTATCACATGGTTATGGGACATGCCCTAATGGGTGATTCTGAATTAATTTTGCGCACCTGTAAGTTAAACAATGTGCATGTACAGTCGAACCCACTTATAACGATCCCACATATAACGATCTATCGGTTATAACGACCATATTTGGGTGCACTTACGATTTTCCTATGCTAACCATTGAAGCTGCGTCCAGATATAGCGAACATTTTCAAAGCCTCCTACTTTTACAACGACACTTCGGACACGTCGCGGTAAAAACATGGCGCATACTAAAGCGAAAAAAAATTTGACATGCCTTCTAAAGCGTGACAGGGGCGCGCGCGATCGCGCGTGCCCCGCTCCAGTTTTACGCGCGATTAAGATACCCAGATCGGCGAGCACCGCACGCAGGTTTCGGATGCTGCGAGCGAGGTTGCTCACTTACCAGGCATTTCTTCAGTGATAGAATGGCATGAGGGAAAAAAATAGTAGGCAGCATGAAGCCTTTGCGGTCAGCTTTCGCACGGTAACCTTTCCTGACGCCGTTCTCTGCTGCTACGACCGCCTGCGATGAACCAAACAATGCCTTGGAATGCAAGAAGGCATAAATGCAAGAAGTGATAACCGCGATAGCTTTCCATCGCGAAAAGGTTCACTGCGTCCCGGAACTCGTCGACGCCACAATGTGCCGCGAAAAGTCGTCCATCTTTTTGGTAACGGCAGAGACCGGTCGATCGGTGATTACGACTTCCGCGCGATTGCGGCGATGCCTTCGATGAACGTGAAATTATGCCTTATAGCCGACAACCTTATCACAGTCATCTGTAGATACTCGGCTTTGCGTGTGGCGCACGCTGTACACTGCGGATTGACGGCGGTACGAGCGCGCCATGCTGCCGTTTTGCAAGTTCGCCGCCGCCGCGTCGTGCAAGACCGCTTTTTTTCTAAGTGCGCGTCACTTCGTAGAAACGAAAGTAGCTCGCTGTTGTTGAGCGGCGCGGGCACCGAGAAACGTCGATGTTTGACTAGGTGACAACTGAAGTGCACCGCACATCGTCGTGCAGGGCCGCGAGAGCATCGCGGAGACAGAGTGGGCGTTGCTTGGAAAATGCTTGTTTTCGCCGCGTTGAACGAAGAGGCTAGTCGCCGCACCCGTGCACGGTCCGGAGTGAAGCAAGCACGAAGAACGTACAAACGCACGCATACGGCATACAGCAAGCGGCCCGGCAGTGACTCCACGACCCGAGTAGGCAATGCGCTGCACGCAACTAGCCAGGGATGATCGGCTCCACGTCGCGGTACCGCGCTTCGGTGAAACGGTGTCAGCTCATTGCAAAGGCGGTTAATTCACTCGTGAGCACGCAGCGGGCGTTGCTTTACGATGCGAAAAGGCTTAGCTTTTCACCGAAGGGGTTGTTAGCACTTTAATAAAAGTGCACAAAGAAAAAAAAACGGCTTGGCCACTAAGCGCATGTTTTTAAGGGCGAGTCCCATATACAACGAACTACTGATATAACGACCACTTTTCGCGGCACTTTCGAGTTCGTTATAAACGGGTTCGACTGTATATCTAATCATATGGTTGTGTTTGCACTTCTCCTTATCAAAATACGGCAGCTTTGGCCGGAAGTCCTCATGATGAGCATTGCTACTCCTTGGCAGCGAATCTTCCAAGACAGGTTTACCCTCTTTAGCCGCAATACCACGCGCACACGCAATTACACCGCCAGTGCCTTATAGCCGTCGAGCTGGGGCGCACCCCTAATAAATCTGTGCATAACAATGTGGCGGTTCCTTGGACGCAATGTTCACCACATCTTTAGGACAACAGCCTTCGTCAACAACCACCTCCATAAGCTCGAATGACTCGGATAAGAAATGAAGGCAGCGTCCTCCTCAGCTCTGAATGAGCTTTTTCAGAATACCTATGTAACTACAATGAGCTCTCAAGAGGTAATGGGAAACCAGGTAAAGAACGTCAACTAAAATATTAGAAGGAAACTTATGAAATGCTAAAATTAAATGGCGTAATGTGCCGTGGGAAAATACTCAGAAATGAAAGTCCTCAACCAAGATAAACCTCGAAGCAAGAACTACTTTGGGAATTCACCGTGTACAGTAAGTGTGACGTTGACTTCTGCTGTTCCCGCTTCGCTCAGTGCCACGCATGTGAAACTTCCCGCATCGTGCAGCCGTGCCGGTACGATGGTCAGTGTGCCGTCGCTAGACAGCTGCATCGAGGGGCCCGGGTAGATACGGCGACGGCCTTCCCGGTACCAGATACGCCGGGGCTCGGGAACTCCGGTCGCTGGGCATGGCAGCTGCACCTCCTCACCCTCCAAGACACTCACGTCAGTGCGCAACGCCGTGATGTTGAAACCTGGGCGCACTGGGTACAGGTAAAGTTCACTATGATTAACTAGTATCCGCTGCAACGTTAGGGACAGCGTGCTTTCTGATGATAATGCATTTGCCTTGTTGGCATTGAAGTGCATTCGTTTCAAGCCTGTAGGAATTATACCTCACAAATACGTGCATGCGGCTCAACTGCATCGTGTGGGAGAGCAAAACACAGATACACAAAGAATCGCTGTCAGAAGCAGGCAGAAACATTATGGTCTCTCTAGCACGCGAGTAAGCTAACGCTGAAATTCTGCTGCAACTATCAGTTTCTGGGGTCAAGAATTTGACGGACTCCCGGGCGTCCCATCTAGTAGCATTGTAGGAGGCATTGTAAAGTGTTAAAACTGAATGCCGACAACAAATGTTCCCATTTCAAAATGTTAACAGCGCAAGAACGATTAGGAAGGGACGAGACAACAAAGGTAAAGAGCGCTGACTTCCAACTAGTCTTTATTTCGATACGAAGTGCATATATACAAGGCAAGGGAGAGGGCGCTAGACAAGAAAAGAAAGAAAAGGATGTACAGGTACTGCCATCGTTGCCTCATCATCTCCAATACAGCGCGCATATCACCACGTGTGCCCTAATCGTTCTTGCGCTGTTAACATTTTGAAATGAATCCACACCAACTTGCCCAAGCGTCAACCCTTGCAAATGTTCCCCTCTGGAAATCGAAGCGTATTTGTTTGATTTGTTTGTAGTTCAGGTCAGCACTCAATTTCAACTTCTTAAACTCGCCCTTTCTTATGAGACATTCGGTTGAAAAACATTAAAGCTCCACAAAGGAAGTACTTTATGCTCTCGCTATAACAGGTGCGCGTGCTTCAAGAGGTTATCTCTCAGTTTTTCTTTTGATCTGATGGCAGCACACAGCGCAATTTCGCCTCAGCGTGTATATGACCTACCATACAGGCACACCTACACATTCCACACTTGCAGGATGGCAAGTCTCAAAGACCGGCTGCTGTATTTACATTTTTTTGCAATTTCCTTAACTAAATGAATTGCCGTATTTCGAAAGTGAAGGCGGAGTGCACGAAGGACAACAGCCTTTTAACTTAACAAAGGACAACAGCACTTTTAATTCTGATACTAGTCCGTGGAAGTTTCGAGAATTGTGCCACGAAACACCTTCGCATTCTTTGCAGTTTTGCTTAACATTTAGTTTGGGCGAATCATGCATACTATGGAATGCCAATTTTTGGTGCAGATAAGGTTCTGTATGCGGATAAGAACCACCGCAACGTGCACTTGAATATGTGTAGGCTGTCACACAAAAGAAAGCAACCTACCCAGGACAACGAGGATGAAGTCCTTCTCGGCCACCCCCGCGTCATTGGACGCCTGACACACATAATGCCCAGCATCCTCCGCACTCGCATTCAGCAGCTTAAGAAAAGGCCCTTCATCGGGAAGCTGCGGGAATAAAGCGTTGAGGTCGCATATATAATACATTGTTGCAGTGGTCACTCATTGCAGAAGCAGCAGTCATTTTGTAAAGTTGGATCAAGCATGTTTCTAAAATAGGGTCTGTTAACTACAGTGGCATCCAAGAGAATTTTAATCCAGGACTGCAATTTTTTTTGAAAAGGGCAAGACACGGAAACAGCTGATTCTCACCCATACCCATCAATTGTTTTGCTAGACATTGCCTACTTCAGACATTTGTTAAACGTCACTGCAACGAGCTAGCGTTACATATTAGACAGCATTTTCGAACAGGAAGAAAATAGCATGTTAAGAGGCTGGTCGAATTTCAACACTTAAAAAAAAGGCGAGAAGGTATTAGTAGCGTGACGATATCCCTGCGGTGTTATAACAGATTTTTCTGCGCCAAAACGCTCACAGAGCAAGCACGATTCAATAAGGCGTCATTAAAGTGTTTATTACCACGGAGTTCCTTTGTAATAATGCCCTTCATCAGAATATGTTTAGGCTTACATCAGCACAGAAGCCTCTCTCTACTAGCGCTGCAATGCGCTTGGATAATTGCAAGTTGTAGTCTCAAATATTATCCGACTTAAGTAATTTTCGTAACTATTCAAGATGGTGCAGCACGCGAAGACTGGTTTACAACCATTGCGGGCTGCACCACCTTCAGAATTTACAAGAATTGCCTCACGTGTGAAATATTTGACGCTCACACAATTAACCAGGAGATATATCAACCGTGTCACCGTCTCATTCGTTGACCTGCTAGATGAAAGCTTGCGTACCTTGAATGAAATATAGTGCTCTAAAGCTTTGTTCATGCATGCACATATCCATCAAGTATATGTTCTCAGTGTCTTTCTATTTAAACGCTCTAATGATAATCTGCGCTCGTGTTGGTGCCACCTCTTCTCGTGTCTCAGTGCAGTTTGCGCTTAATTCAAGCGTACCACCATTCCCAGCTAAGTGCCCGTACGAACTAATGCCTCAGGAATGTTTGTCTCAATCTGCTGTAGATGGCCCGGCAGTTCGCAAGGCCATTTTGAAATCACACTAGCACGGATCAAGGAGCTTGTTGGATTTGAGAAATTATAAGAAAGTGTGAATTATAAGATTTTTTAACTGCTTACAAAGTCATCCTGTAGGTTCTGTCCAGTGGTAACATGTGAGCAAGCACGGATTCTTATTCACCATCAAACCTGGAACCCCGGCTGAGTCCTTCCATTTTACTGGGAAGTATTTGGCAGCCCAAATGTTGTTAAGAGTGCGAGTAGCGTCATTTACGTGTAAGCGGGGAGCTTCTTGATCATGAAATACATGACCCTACCCGCTTCAGGCAGGCATATATAGAAGATTTTCAATTCTTTTTCCAGCGAAGGATTGGGGACGGTATTGACCTCGGCCTCTGTTGTATCAAGCAAAATCTTTCCATGGTAAACAAACAAGGGCAAAAAAACAAAAACACAGTAAAACAGGCAATACACAGCGGTGCCATCTAAGTAAAATTCAATTTCCTTGTCATGTACATTCAACCGTAAAAGTGTAGAGACCATGTGAAAGCGTGGCCAACAGTCTATTCGAGATGTTCCGGCTACATAGGCGGCGATCGACAGTAGCGAAAGGGCCAAAACGCATCCCTCCCCTAATCATCAGGTTACTTTCTCATGGGGCACAAACATTCCCCTATCTTCTCTATCGTTAACTCAACGCGCCCTTCGGCAGGCGTGGCTACCTGCTAATGTCTCAATAGCAGCATATCACTGTAACTGTTATCAATCACAATACTTCGCACAAACTGATATCTACCCAACAGCACACTGCTCAAGGTACACTGTGATTGTTGTGATCCTGCAATCGAAGCACAAGTGCGACGACCATCCTGCTGATGAGTGTTCGGTGTGAAAACATGAACTAACAATGCGCTGCGTGGCAGCAGAATATTGGTATGCCAGTGAATAACAACAACTATTTCCAGCCTAGCGCTCCGGTCAACGGCAAGTGGCACACACCTAGGTTACCCGGACATGCTGTACAGCACGCAGTTGCAAGGTCCCTGAATTTTGCGGTTGACTGTACCTGACACTCAAGAAATACAAACTTGTGCTTCGGCGGACTGAATGCCTTTTCAGCCCTTCAGGCATTATTTACAACCAGATGCTGTGACCACAACGCCTCCTTAGAATTTCAGCTGGTGCAATGCAGTTATTTTTCTTATCTACTCAAAAACATTATCCAGCCCGAAAACGTATAGTATGCCCAAAAAGACCATCAATGGGCGTGTCTATGTCTCCTCGACGCTCACGCTTTCCATTCGGATGTGTGTGGGATTCGCAAAAAATGAAAGACAACAAAGGGGCTGATAACGCAGCAGAAATCACCGGTATTGAATGCGCCTAGCAAAACAGCACAGCCGAGACACTTGCTCTTGGCTGCGCATAGCGCGCATGCGCACACTCTTGACCATTTCTCCGATGTGCCCCGTTGTACGGCGCCGTTTACTTAAAGATTACTTAAAGATATGTCGAAGTAAACAGCGCAGCAGACGGCGCTCGCAGTTCTGTGTGCTTTCTGGGCTTGCGCATCGTCGGCAGATCTCGTTCCCTTTCGAGAATATTAGACACTACCATAAACCGAGCTCAGCGCTCGCGCGATACCGTTAAAAATTTGCAAGGGTGTATACTTCGACTTGACCATCACAATCATTGTAACATGTGAACAGCGAATGTTGCATTTGCCGAAGTCTTCCGGCGCTCCTCAAGCGCCGGATTTCGTTTTTGTGCGCAAAGAAACGTCAGGTTTTTTCGAGCTGCAGGGCTTTAGACAATGGCTTTTCTTTGTCTTAAAAACTGATATGACATCGTCTTCCCCTTATAAAAATATAATTAGACATTAATAATAATATCTGGGGTTTAACGTCCCAAAACCACGACATGATTATGAGAGACGCCATAGTGGAGGGCTCCGGAAATTTCGACCGCCTGGGGTTCTTTAACGTGCACCTAAATCTAAGTACACGGGCCTCAAACATTTTCGCCTCCATCTAAAATGCAGTCGCCGCGGTCGGGATTCGATCCCGCGACCTTCGGGTCAGCAGTCGAGCGCCATAACCACTAGTATAATTAGACAGTCAATAGACTGTCTAAACCAAATTTTAGACAGTCTAAAGGCTGTCTACATATATTTTTGTGCGGGTCTCCGGGGCTAAAAACTCGCCGTTGACAATAGCCGCTAAACTTCTCCATTAAGAAGCTAAGTAGCGATTTGTAATTAACCAGCCGAATAATTAGCACGCCCTTGGTCCTTCCTGGCAACCGCCGCAGCTCGCAGTTTACTTTCAAAGAAGTTTCATTTTTTTTCTTGGTGTTTTACGTTGCAAAATCACGATATCATTAGGTGGGACGCCATAGTGGAGGGCGCCGGCAATTTCGACTACTTGAGGTTCTTCTTGCACCTCAGTCTAAGGACACAGTCGTCTATCATTTCGCCTCCATCGTAATGCGGCCGCGCCACACACACACACACACACACACACACACACACACACACACACACACACACACACACACACCACACACACACACACACACACGCGCACGCACGCACGCACGCACGCACGCACGCACACACACACACACACACACACACACACACACACACACAGAGATATATATATATATTGTAGCGAAGCGTTGGAAGTCTGTAATGGGTCGCCCTCTCGAGCGCTTTCTAGTGGGTCGTCCCCTTCGGCTCTTCTCGGACAGCACGCTCCTCGCGCTCAGAGTCCGCGCTCTGTCTTGACTGTCGCCGTTGTGCTTCGTCGACTATAGTGCCGTCAATAAACGCCTTTATAATATATATATATATATATATATATAACGCGCAAATATATATAGTTCAGAAGGAAACTTTTTTCCGTAGCGCGTGACCGCGGACGCGAACCAGCGACCCTTCGCCGCGGCACGCTCAGGTGCTCAGCCACACATGCATACACCCTTAGGCAGAATAACGGCGAGCAGAGATAATATCTGGGGTTTAACGTCCCAAAACCACCATATGATTATGAGAGACGCCGTAGTGTAGGGCTCCGGAAATTTCGACCACCTGGGGTTCTTCAACGTGCACCTAAATCTAAGTACACGGGCCTCAAACATTTTCGCCTCCATCGAAAATGTTGCCGCCGCGGCCGGGATTCGATCCCGCGACCTGCGGGTCATCAGTCGAGCGCCATAACCACTAGAGCACTGCACGGGCCGGATTTAACGGCCCGGGCCCGCTTCATGAAGCCCGAGCCCAGCGCGGGCCCGTGGTTCCAAGCGCGGGCCCGGCCCGGGCCCGGGCGTACTTGACCGTACCCAGCCCGGCCCGGGCCCGTCGTTCCAAGCCCGGGCCGGACCCGGGCCCGGGCGTTCATTACTAAACTTTCATGACCAGGCCCGACCCGGGCCCGCTAGAGGATATTAGTTGTTGATGATGATTAATAATGATGCCGTGCGCTTTGTAGCGGGAGATCGGACGGAAAATCCGGTGTGTACATGCATCGAAATGTCGCTTTGCCCGCGGTGGTAGCTCAGCGGTTAAGCTGTTTCGCTGTTAAGTCCTAGGACGCGGGTGCGATTCCCGCGGCCACGGCGGCCGCAATTTGAAGGGGGCGAAATGCAAGAACACCCGTGTATATAATTATCTTTGAGGTGCACGTAATACCAAGGAATATAAATGAAATGTACCGTATCTGTCAACCTCGAATAAAAGACCGAAATCTTTATTCCTCCCATGGGAACAACCGTGATCTGGCCCACTGTTAGTGCTGCTTATATATATATATATATATATATATATATATATATATATATATATATATATATATGATCTGGCGTGTTTATAAGGAAACCCACCACGATGTACTTGTTACTTTTTGACAAAGTCTGGTCCAGCAGACAAAACGTTAGTGAAAATACAGTGCCAATCTATATCTATACCGGTGAAAAAAAATAGCACTTCAACTGTTTTTTTATTTTTATTGCTAAGCTTTACTAAGAGCCAGCTCTTTGCACGTGTCACTTCAGCTTGGCACAGTATACCTTAGACCATGCAATGCATAACATTCGCGTGTGCTCGAAGGCCCGACATACGCCTTTTAATGAGCGGGTCCGAGTCCGGCCCGGCCCGCAGCCTCAAGCCCGGGCCCGGCCCAGGCCCGCGACTTCAAGCCCGGGCCCGGCCCGGGCCCGCACTTTCAAGCCCGAGCCCAGCCCGGGCCCGCCGGAAAACGCTTCGGACGGCCCGGCCCGCGGGCCGGGCCGGGCCCGGGCTTTCGGGCCGGCCCGGGCCCGTGCAGTGCTCTAAATAACCACTAGACCACCGTGGCGGGGCTGCGAGCTATTTATATACACCATCCTTCTCGGAAGCGAAGACTACGCCCCTTGTCGTCACCACGCCCACTTCAGAAACGTAACACGACGTCAGCGATTACGTTGTCGGCGCGCAGCCAACGACCGAGCAAGGCTTCCCCTACATGTCATTCGTGGTAGAGCGGCGCGGTGAAGAAGCGCGGTGCCATGGATGCGAGGTAAACAAATATGCCACGGCACATGCGCCCTTCCCCTAGCGGTAAAGTAGCGAGACACCTTTTGATCTCAGAGCCTTTCGTTCAGGCAAAATCGCTTGTCCTGGTAGTCTCGGACCTCTACCAAAACGACAGAGCGCAGCACCGGGAAATGAAAATGCAGACTGCACAGCCAAAAGGGCCATAACTGCATCACCGCAGGGCCAAGGTGCCGTTTCGTAGTGAAAAGGAATTACGAAATCGGTGCTGCGTGATGTTGCCCATGGGCAAGATACGTGACTGCACCGGCGAAAAGGACTGGTCCAGAGAGGGGCGGGGAAATTGTTTTTCGAAATGAAACGCGTGCGCGGCACGCAACGCTGTGATATTCGCAAAATATGATCGCCGCGGCCTTCTGCATGAATTAGGGAACTTGTGTGGGACGAGGAAAAACAAAGTCGTGGCGTGCAAACATAATGGCACACACGCCCGTAAAACTGCAGAAATAAAACTAACTCGGAAATTATATTCAAGGTGTCTGCCGTAGCGTGCGTCTGCGTGCTCTGAAACAACATCGCGGTTCTGTCCGCGTTGGTGCCATCCTCAATCTTGTTTACCTGTGCTCCGTGATCCTAGTACTCTACAGCATCACTGTAAAAACCGAGACTTCATTCGGTTCGACACCCTGGTGCTGACGTGATTTCATGCGGCTTCCTCCAGCCAGATGAGCGAGTTGCACAAATGAACGATTTTCATAGCTGCGGAGTCACGTACGTCAGTGCAGAAGCCGCACTAATGAGTCGTATTGTAACAAGTCCGGAGATATCAGCAGTTGTTAAGCATGGCGCTCACCTTATTTTCATACAGCGACCAAGAGACGACTGGTTCCGGAATTCCGCGAGGGAAGCACTCCAGCGTCACGCTACCGCCTTCCACGACGTAGATCTCCTCCGCGTCTGGTTCCTCAAAATATGGAGGCACTGAAATACACAAGAAGCGATCGAGGTTGGTAGCCGTGCCAACACTATCCGGAGCTCTGTCACACTGACTCTTGTAAGCGTCTTGTAAGGAACAAGTCGTTACACAGCATACACTTGCAATAATGAATTCCTCCGCCATTCAGGGAAGAAATATTCGCTCATAAGAATTGTTTTTTCATACGTATGAAATGTGTTTTACACCGTCTGTCTCTAGGTGTGGGCTTTGCCTTGTGTCTGTTCGTATTTTCTGATCACTTCTAGTAACTTATCCGTAACATTCAATGATTTATCAGCACCGTGCAGCATATATACTGCATACAACAGAAACTATTGTGATTGCCTTTTTTTTCTTCTGAGTAATTTGTTCTCTGTCTGCTTTAATGCATCTCGGCAATTGTTACAAAGGAACATCTACAAAAGTGCGCGCAGTGTTACTTCGCTATTAGTGTCCTGTTATTTATTCATTAACTATGAAATGTTCACACAGGCAGTTGTGTTCTTTTTAAGCACGAAATGACTTTAGCGCCCGCTGTCGGTGGCCTTCAGGTAACGTAGAGCCAAAAGCCAGCAGCGTTATCCGGGCGCTCAAACGAGACATCCCGGCATCGCTGCGAGAACAATATGGCGATCACACGGGCAACCAGCCGAATTTTTTTAAAATGCGGTCTTTGGTCGCTAACCCTCTTTACAGGACCGCCTTACATAGTCTAGTTACAGCCCAAAGAATTAACGGTAAAATTGCACCTGATTTCTTCTCTTTGTTTCTTCGCACTATCACTGAATGCGTCACTTCTAGTACGCTGAAGTTTTATTGCAATTTACAATAACAATGCTCCAAAGGCAGATATAGGATACCACACACATGCTCTTTTAAACGCCAACGCCACGCCTGCGTTCCCTAAAACGGGGCACAGCCTGAGATAATTGTGAAGGCAACGGTTTCACGGCCCGGATTGCCGCCTCCTTCGAGATATCTGCAATCTGAGGCGCGCCACACAACGTCTCGCCTCAGATTGCAGCTAGTATCATCTCCAACTAATTTGCCTTGCCGGTAGCCATTTCATTATTGCATCTACTCTCGGTTACGGGAGAGCCAGCCGCCCTTTTTTTTTTTTTTTTGCAGCAATATAACGTGCGTAATCTATGATTACAGCGGTAGTCACAAATTAGTCGCACTTTTTCACTATAAGTGTGCTGTAAACAACTATGATAAAAAGTTATGAAAGATGCTAGGTCGTGGGACACCATGCAAGGAATCATTAAATTAGATTTTTGTTTATCGGTTACTTGAGCAGGGGGATAAGAAAGCTGGATACGCGTGTAACGGGCTTGGTACACAAAAATGGAAAAAGAAGCGCGTGTGCCGATATCTTGGTTTCGGCACGAAAAACCGAGCAATCATTATCAGTCGACTCTGTGGAGCCCACTTTTGTGGCAAGTAGCAATCCGGATTGCACCGCTGATGCCAATTAAGGAGCTACGAGAAGGGCGCGTGCTCATGTTTGACCGCTATGCGAGACATCTGTTCTAAACTAACGTATAAGCTTGGGTGAGTTGGTGCTTCATTCTTGGGACAGCGCAAAGAACACGGGATGCAAACGAGTGGATGGGACAAGGCGCCACTTACGACTGAGGCCCATTGAGCGAAATAATACAATAATAAGTAAAATATCGCGGCGATAAACGAAATAAAAGAGACGTAAAGTGAAAAATACGACCACTTTTCGTCACGTACGATTAGCAGGTAGGTCAGCGATGTCATGGTCAGTTAACAGCACAGCGGAGATGTTGCACGTGCCTTCGTGATCTTATCTCATGCATTTCAACGATTTCGTGCGTTATTTGGTTGTTGCTGCTCTGATAACGGTACAATTTTTAAAGTTGGGATAACACACACACACACTCTACAATGTATCCCGAGGAGCCCGTTGCTAGCTCTTTCCACGTTCTGGCGATGCGCGCACAATCTGTCGGTGAGACATCTTCTGCCTGTCCTACACATTGTTTTCCGCCGTACAACGGTAATGCGTACACCACGCCTTCTGAGCAGGCCACAAGGAACGTGCGATCTGTATTGCCTTTGGCCTTGAGAGTATCAATAAATGAATCGAAATGAAATTATGCTTTTTTTTTCGCCCGGACCAATCTTCACGGAGCCCATATTAACTTTCTTACAAAGTTTTAACAGTTATAAGGGGCCGACAATATTACATTTACATTCGGTCGTTCGTCAATCACTTCCAATTTATGTGAGAGCTTGTGAATATATGAGATGGCGATGACTTTCTTTATGTTTATTTCTTTCTAAGCGTTCTGCCTAAGTCATTCACGTGCTTCAAAATACTCTCACCAACAAAAGCTAGTAATTGTAAAAAATAGCCAAAAGCTTTCAGCCGAGTTATCTGGCCGTCCAAATTAGCACGCAATAAAGGAATGCAAGATTTATTGAGTGCATTGAGAAACGTAATGCTATGCCCTCATCTTTTTTCTATTTCCATGCAACCGGGCCGGTTACACGTGTAACCAGTGCGTTGAGCGCGCCGTGCCGAAAATTCCCGATTATTTTAGATTGTGCTAATAATGTTGAGCGCGCAAAGCGAACAGTAGAGTTCATTGTGGAACTAACTCGGCCACCAAAGTTAAGGCTGCAATCTGCGATGCCACATGCATAAATGCCGGCTCGCCTTACCGTTGATCAGATTACCGAAAACTGACGTCCGTGCTTGCCGCTTTCGCTGCACTTTGAGGGCTACTTCTTTTACTGCACACACGTTCACCCAATAAATAGCATCATCATTACCGGCTGCGTTTCGGTTTCTTCACCGTCAGAGCCACGTGACAATAGCTTAACTATACCTCGCTTTATAAGTTTTGATTTGAAAAACTGTAAGGAACGATCCGTTTAAAACATCGTGGCCCTGATAAGCCCAACAGACGCGACCAACAGAAAAATGCAGTCGAATGTCAATGAATGTAATACTGTTATCGGTCACCGTTTCATGGGTAGCATAAATTTTTGCATATGAGCGATTAAAAATGTCAACTTGAGAGCATCAGAACACAGCCCTATCCACGCATTCTTTCTTAGTACCAATGGGCACAAGGTAGCCATCGACGTACCTGAACGTCTTTACTACTTCACAATGCGGGAGGAAACAGGCGATATCCCTGTCTAGGGAAGCTAGAAACGAATCACTGAGTACCGGAGTGAGGCAACATCCGATTAACTCACCTTTCTACTGTAGGTATATGTTCCCATTCCAAGGCGAAATTGTACAATCAAGATACAGAGCAAGCAGCTAGCAGCTAGAAGTTAGAAGCATCTGTGGCGCCTACCGAATTCTGAAACATTTCCAGATCACGGTAAAAGCTAACAACGGACACATCAGTACACTGTAGGTGTTATCCTGAGTTTCATAATTGTACCGTTATTCATAAAAGTAATAAATAACGCGGGAAATTGGCGAAGCGTATGAGATCAAATGCCACAAAAACACATGCGTCAGTTTCCCCTCTGTTCTGTTAAAGGGGTCATGAATCAACCCTCGTGCTTGGTGGAAAAACACATACAGGGGAAAGCAGACGCTGCTCTGAAAAGCTCAGTCAGATCTTGCAGTTGTGCACGGCAAGGGCAGTTCACAAGCGGAGCGCGAGATTCCCACTTCCCATTATCATTTTTCCCAGTTCAAATGGCGAGAATTGTAAACTGTGTTCAGGCTTGTGTTCACTGCAAATGCAGCAGCAAAGAGCTTTTTCCCCTAAGAGATGGATCGGAGCAGCACATATTCCGAAGTATTGCGATGAGTGTAGCATTGCTTCTGTATACCAGCCCACTTCTTCCAGCTCGATAAGTGACTGAAAAGTTCTGCTGAATTCCATGAAAACGGAGAAAGCGCTATTCGTTCTACTGAAAAGCACGACCGTGTTCTGACAGGCAATGGTCTGAACCACCGTAGCGGTAAAACACAGAATACAATCACTCAATCGATGGTTACGTGGAAAAGCGGTTCAAGACCCATTTAACTGACAGCGACATCGCTTACATCACTGCTATTCGTACATGACCAACAGTGGTAATATTTTTCACTTTGCGTTCTTTTCTTTTTCCTCCTTTGCTGTCGCGGTCTTTTACATGTATACTGTATTCTTTTGCGCAATAAAGCGTAGTTGTAAGTAGCGTCTTATCCCATCCACTCGTATACGTCCTGTATCTTTGCGCTGTATCCTATAGAGTGTTCTAAGCGTCGTCACTGCAGCAAATGCACCATTTGTTCAACTAAACGAGTGACTATTGTCTCTGATACCAATATACATCATTGATATTGCTTTTGTGCAATCTTTCATGAGACTGGACCAAGGTGTGTGATGACAAATACTGCGGTTGTTGCGTTGTTTCAGAACGCACAGTGCAGTCAGACCAAAGGTACAAGGAGCAAGAAGCCGCTGAGAAGTAATCTCTATAGATTCTCATCACCGCAATGCTATATACTATGCCAGGAATCGCCAAAGCCCGCTCACCCAGGACATCTAGAAAGGTGGTAAAGCTCGCTTCACCCGCCGCATTGACGGCCGTGCAGGTGTAGTAACCAGCGTCTTCAGGCTGCACATGGCTCACCCGGAGCTCGCTTGCGTCTGCCGTGGCCAGTGCCAAGTTTGCGGGAAGCCGGTCCGGTGCCAGCGAGCGGCCATCCTGGCGCCAGGTAGTGGACACCGCCGACCGCTGCTGCTCGTCGTTGATGAGGAACGGACAGCGGATGATGACGTCGTCACCTTGCCTTGCCATCAGCACGTCGGTGGTGCCCGTCTTGGCGCCGAAATCTGGCGGCTCTGGCCGCACGAGAATGAAACGAGCGATGCGTTCAACATTCCTGTTTATCCAAAGCAATACGCTCATACAAATGCCGCACATTTATTCTTGAGCTTTCTGCGCCTTGCAGGTCATACATACAGAAACAGAAATACGTGCAGAAATTTAGAGGAATGTGGACAGTTACGCTTGAATGCAAGTGTGTCGACAGCGGCAGCAATTTACCCTCTAGTCGTCTTTTTTTTCTCCTATATGAGAAAGAATTGCAGTGCTGCCATTCATAAAGTATTAAGCACTGCGGTGTTAACCACGATGACACTTAGTAGCGTCGAGAAAGACTAGACGAAGTGCCTTGTGAAGAAATTACTGTCATTTTATCCCTTTCGCCAATATAGTCAAAAAGGTCCCTGATAGAATAACGAGGTAGAAAAGTTATAACGCGCAAGAGAAATTGAAGTACTAGTATGGAGGAATAGTGCTTGAGGGACCTTGCAATGTACCTTATAGCTTTCGAATAAATATTCCTCAAATTTAT
Source organism: Rhipicephalus sanguineus (assembly GCF_013339695.2). Lineage (NCBI taxonomy): Eukaryota > Metazoa > Arthropoda > Arachnida > Ixodida > Ixodidae > Rhipicephalus > Rhipicephalus sanguineus. The sequence continues at coordinate 68,869,964 of NC_051176.1, read as the reverse complement.
TATATAATGAACAATTCGCTTAATAAAACATAATTAGGTTGAAGTAGGCAACAGGTAGCACCCCAAGCAGCTGGTATTATAACATATAGATAGGGCTCCGTGTTTTCGCTTTTATCTGAAAAAATCCGATAAACATTCACCGGCGAAATTTTTGACAATTCGGATTTATCCGATAGACTCCGATTTTAAGGGCCAATATGACCTGGTTCCGTTCTTTATCGAAAGGTCAAGTTCTAAGCGCTCATTGATACATCTTCTATTTGAATGACTTAAAGTTCACCGCGCGTAGCTGTACTAGGCGACGTAGCTGTATTGTGCTCCGGCTCAGGGTCTTACATACAAAAGCTTCACAAGGACTTGCAACTCCTACCCCGAATTCAATGCGCTTCACTTCAAAGATCCGTGCCACCTACTCAACAACGCTCTGGAGGATGGAATCACGACAAGCTTTTAACGTAGTTCACGATTTTGTTGTGCACTTTCCTGCCCTGTTAAAGTCGTTGCGGGAGCTGCGCCATCAGTTTGGTCTTGTTTGATGGCCATGGGCATGTCCGTCAAGTCGCTGAAAACGGTATGTAGTCGAGGTGGTTCTCTTTTTATGAAGATCTAGAAGATATTTTGGACTACTGGCGCGCCATTTTGTCTTTCTTGAAAAGCGACGACGCCAAGGGAATGAAATGTGAGAAACTCAAGAGTCTTATTTCATTGTCTTAAACTGTACACGACTTGCTCGTTAAAATGAGGTTTCTGAAGACCAATTCGTGTGCCGTGCTCTCAATCATTAAGGAACTTGAGGCAGAGAATACCCTGGTACACCAAGTTTATCCCATACTGGGGGTTCGTTTGCACGAACTCATCAGTCAATGGCGTGATCCAACCGAGGTATTCGCATCAGATGTCACAAGTCTGTTGGACCTCCTAGATGAGACTGACCGCTTAACGACTGTCGCAGACATTCACGGATACTAAGCTACTGTCACCGAAAAGTGGAGACAGACATCTGAGAGGAACCTGTGCGATGAACTGCAGTAAACCAAAGAATCGTTTTGGTACTGTGTTCAAATTGTGAATCCAAATGTGAAGCAGCTGCCCTGCGTGTTCGAAACCTATGCGCCTATTTTTCAATTAGTGCTTCTTGAAACTGACGACACGAGCCAGCTCCTTAGTGATTTTGCGAACTATCAGTGCTATTAAATATGTAACATTGTTGAACCCCTGTCGTTTTGGAGACTTCACAATGTCCAGTGGCCAGTGCTTTCTCGCGGCGCGGTGCGTCTTCTGGCGCTTCCTGTTTCTAGTGCTAACGTTGAAAGGGCATTTTCAAAGCTCAGAGTCGTCAGTCGAAAGGCGCGCGCTTCGATCACTGACAGCAACCTCGCAAAGTATGTTTGCGTGTTTTACAATAAGCTTTAAGCATAAGGTTGTTATACGCACAAATACAGGTGTTATGTGTTCAAGTATTTCGCTTGTGCGTATGTTTTTATGCAGTCAAACCTTCTAGAAATAAAATGTGCTTCATGTGTTTTGATGTTTTAGTATTCAGATATGAATTGATCTAAGATTTTGGGGGTTACAGAATAATGCAAAACTCCGAATTTTGAAGAATTGGGGATTTACGAAAAGTAAACTCCGATAAACGCCGAAGTTCCTCCAAAAATATAAACTCCGTTAAACACCCGCCGACTTTCAAGAAAAATTAACACCGAAAACACGGAGCCCTACATATAGAGCTTTACAGGCTTCTTGCGATAGGGCGTAGTCATGGGATTCTGAAAAACAATAAACAATGTAACGTTGTTGGCACTTATAAATGATCCTCAATGTGCAGTTTAGGTCCACATCACCTTGTATGCTCTGGTGCTCGTGCGGAGTGAGTGTGCACTCCTCCCCAATGTACCTTCCCTAAGCATTGACACAGATCAGCACTCTCGCGATGAAAGCTATCCTGAATAGTGCCACATTTTCTAATGACGTCTTTTTGAGGCAATCAGAGAGGCTCCATAGCAAGCAACCCCAGCTGTAGGTCGATCCCAGCGCAGAAGGTTGCGAACACTAATATGTTCGAAGTAGCAGCCCGCGGCTATCGTCGCTCTGAATCATCACACACGCGCTGACGAGCCCACGACAAATAATACGAAGCGATGCTTCAAGGACGCAAACATGCGACGAACCAAGCCAGACGATGGGAGTGAGAGTGTTGACAGGCATGGCCGCCAGTCGACGACGCGATGAAAACACTCAGATGATCGACGACCTCTTTGCTAGCGCATCGTCACTGAGTCCATGAGGGTCTGAACACGTCGCAGTAGTGTCGATGTAGTGGGGTGCAGATTGTCGCGTTGAGCCTTCTTACGCTCTTTTCCCTCGAAATAAAGTAACTTCCAGGCGACGGACGCCATTCATATTTGGCGAAAAGAAAGAATAACTATGCATACCGAGCATTCGAATGAACGGTATACCCCGAGCTTCAAATTTTATGTCAATGCTAAGCGTTTCTTTTCTTGAAGTACAGCGCAACTTAAGATCTTGCAGAGGTGCGTTTCACGGGAATACAAAGCGATGAGAAATCGTCGAACAGGGGATCTGTCTGAACCCAACGTTTTGACAGGTGGACTTGTCTTGGTCAGTTAATACGTAATAAATGTCGTCAACATAGACGACATATTTATTATGTGGGAAAATGCCATAACTCCCCTAAACACATTGATTGACCGTTTTGACAACTCCGACCCTAGTATTAAATTTACGATGCACAATTCTTCCAGTGAAATTAACTTCCTCGACATGACAGTACCCATTGAAAGTGGAAAATAAAAACGACGCTCTACAGAAAGCCACCACATAGCCAACAATACCTACATTAAGCTATAGTCATCACCCGCGACCCTGCAAGCAAGAAATATTTGTTGTACAGGTGAGGCGTATAAGAAGGATCTGCGGCGACCACGGTTATTACGTTCACCACTTGAGCAATCTAAAGGCAACTTTGGTTGAAAGAAATTACCTGCACGACGTGCTAAACAAGGCCTACAACGAAACGTGTAAATCAGATAGATAGGAATGGAAATCAGCAATAGCTATACAAGAGACGGTGGACTCCAAGCAGCCGCTAGCATTTATCATAAAACACTCAAGTGCGCTCTCACAATATAATATCCTTCGTAAGTACAGTTAAACCTCGTTATAATGAGACTGGCTATAGCGACATAATAGATATAACGAGCGAAACGTCATTCCCCTTGAATGTCCCCATAGAAACCAATGTATTTAATACCTTGTTTTAACGAGCTAAAAGTTTCCTGGTACGAGATTTAACGAACAATTTTAAATGCGAAGCATTTCTTAGCGAACTTCTGCGACTTTGAGCGTATCTATCTATCTATCTATCTATCTATCTATCTATCTATCTATCTCTATCTATCTATCTATCTATCTATCTATCTCTATCTATCTATCTCTATCTATCTATCTATCTATCTATATCTATCTATCTATCTATTATCTATTCTATCTATCTATCTCTATCATCGCTTCGACTTTGTGCTCTCCTGGTCGTTCCTTTAATGAGATGTATACCAAGATTTGTATGACATAACGTGACCGTATTACGAACATAAATGACAGGATATAACATGAAAATCCTGATATGCATGTCATGAACAGCATGATTTACATGCCGCGGTCTTGGAGCTCTTGCGGCCGTTTCGTTAATTTGATATGTACCAAAATTGGTATGGCGTGAGAAAAGTGTATGAAGAACATAAGTGACAGGTCCTAAAGTGTGACTCATGACATGCATGTCATGTACAGCATGATTTACATTACATGGTCTCGGGCCGCTCGTGGCCGTTTAAATGAATGGATACATACCAAAACTGGTATGATGAGACATTTCTGTATTACGAACATAAATAACACACGGTAACATGAAAATGATGGCATGCATGTCATGTACGACAGGATTTACATGCCATGCCCATGGTGCCGTCGCGGCCATTTCGCTCGCCTGATATACACCAAAATTGGTATTGCGTGACGTGACTGTATGGCAAACATAAATGACAGGTGATAACTTGAAGATCACGACATGCAAGACACGTACGACATGATTTACATGCCATGCTCATTGTCCGATCGCTGCCGTTTCGCTCACTTGATATACACCAAAATTGGTATTGCACGGCGCGACTGTATGACAAACATAAATAAGAGGTCCTAAGATGAAAATCATGATAAGCATGTCATGTACGACATGATTTACATGCCATGCTTATGGTGCACTCGCGGCCGTTTAGCGGGCTTGATATACACCAAAATTGGCATTGCAAGACGCGACTGTATGACGAACGTAAATGACTGGTGGAAACATCAAAACCATGACACGCAAACCATGACACGCATGGTACGACATGATTTACATGCGACGCTCATTGTCTGATCGCTGCCGTTTCGCTCACTTGATAAACGCCAAAATTGGTATTGCGCGGCACGACTTATGATGAACACAAATGACAGGTGGTAACTTGACAATCATGACATGCATGTCGTGTAGGGTATGATTTGCATGCCACGATCATGGGCTGCTCGCGGCCGTTTCGCTGGCTTGACATACACCAACAATTGTATTGCTGGACGCAACTGTATGATGATGGCAGTTGGTGGCATGACAATCATGACATGTACGCCTTGTATGACATGATTTGTATGCCACGCTGATGGTGCCCTCGCGGCCGGTTCGCTGGCTTGATATATACCAAAAGTGGTATTGCACGACGGGACTGTATGACGAACATAAATGACAGGTCCTAACATGCGAATCATGACATGCATGTCATGTACGCTATGATTTACATGAAACTGTCATGATTCGCTTCCGGCCGTTTTGTTAACTGGATATATACTAAAACCTGTATGGTATGAAACGAGTGCGTGATTAACATAAATGACAGCTCATGCATTGTATATCCCAGAACATACATTTCATTAGCATTGTATATACCGATTTTTACATGCAGGCATACATGGCAAACATACGATATATAGTGAACTAGATGCGATGGCATGAATGACTTCACTTGCCTCAAAGACAAACAAGGCGATGTAGCAGCTCTTTGCCAGCTGCTTCGCATTACATCGATTCCCACAGTGCGTGTGATCTGCCGTACTTTTTGTTAGGAAATAAATTTCTGAGTCAACGTCACGACAGTGCGCAACGCAGATTTGAGTCGGTGTGTAACGCGACAACTGTATTTGAGAGTCCAAAACTCTCGCCACGCAGCCCCCAGCAGTGCGCGCAAAGCTGGACGGCGGGCTGTGCGCGCGCTGCTGCGCCTGCGAAGCCATTCCCACCTTCCTCTCGCGGCGTGCATCAACGTCCAGTTACGTATTTCATTGCAGCTCTCTATTTGAAATACGAGTTATATATTTTCAACTGCAATAAAATACGTGCGGGACCTTTCCTTTTTATCTCCGGAATGCCGTTATTTTGTCGTGTACCGCAGTGCGGCGACATAATTTTTTGCCCACTATTTGTTTTGGGTAATCACAGTGCATAATATATGCAGTAAATGACCGCTGCGGCTCTAACGAAATATTGGTTATAACGAGCAAATCGCGGCTCCGCTTCAATTTCGTTATAAGTAGGTTTAGCTGTATTATCCAATATTAGCAAGCAATGAAGCTCTCAGGAAAGGGTTTCCCGAAGCACCAAGGGTCACTTATCACCGGGATGGAAAGTTAAACAGATGGTAATGCAAGCAAAAGCTAACAGTCATTCTACTGCCCACATAACAGCTTGTTCTCATCCAAGATATAAGACTTGCAACACTTTCAAAATGACGTTATAGGTAAAAGCAGCGGGAGTAATGACGACCGTCATGTAAAATCTAGTTTTACCTGCTCTAGCTCAATCGCAGTTTACATGCTCGAATGTTCCTTTTGTCGTAAGCACTACATTGTCCAAGCAGGATGACCAATCAATGTTAGATTAAACCAGCACCGTGTGGACACCGCGACGAAATTGCTGAAAGCCGTGGGACAGTATTTTCATGCACAACGTCACAATTTCAATCAACTCACACTTTATAAAATTCAGCCATGCTTCCGGTCCCCGAGAGAGAGAGAAAATTGAGAGTCGTATATCATGGACAAGTCTATTACTCTCCAGCAAAAAAAAAAAAACAACTAAAATTTCAGCATTGACGAAGATAGGTCCTCTTGCCGAAACGTTATCTTTAGTGGCATTCCCTGTTCAACGATTTCTCATCGCTTCAAGCCTCCATTTCCCCCTGGACTTCTATTTGGTATGGGCATACATAGCCAAGGTGAATATAACATGTGGCAGGAATGACACACTGAGTGACACGTGCAAAAATGCAATTCCGCAGGTATTGCACTCCTGTAACACAAGAAGGGGAAAGCCTGCCTGCACTCGTGCAAGACGCGCGGGCCGCAACGAGCAAGTACATAAGCTTGGAATTAAAGAGACCCTTTGAACGCCTCATGTGAGCACCTTTGCCTTGTACGTCTTTTTCAAAGATGTGCAGACTTCAGCGACGTGCCCACTACGCGTCTGTGAGGCAATGTGTGCATTTACGTAGCTGCGCACTTTGTTGATGCTGTGGCTGATGATGATGAACGATGGCTCAGCCCTTTGTAATGTGGAGGAACTTTTACATCCCTCACTCGTTACGTATTTCATATTCTGTGATGCCTGGCGTGATTGTGCCCTTCTTCCCACAATTTTAAGTCTGTTGAGGTGAATTCACGCCCGATATAACGAATATATCGGATCTTTTTGCAAAGCAGTTTCAAGCACTCGCATTGCATTGTGGTAGAACGATTGACTGCCACGCATAATTCGATTCCGGATCTAACACTAATTTAATGTCACGCTTGAGAGGTCACGAGTTTCTGTACCGCACGCTGCTTTTTTCAAGGACAGCGTATAATGAGCCACTTAAGGTTTTTGGCTTAAGAAGGTTACATCTTAGAAATCAACGCGAATATATGGCAGGCCTAACATGTTTATATCCGCTACCATACTTTCACGCATTGCGACGTGCGCAAATTATAAACAAGGACACATAAACAAGCCTACAGCCAGATCCAAGAGCGGTAACCAAGTCTATTATATATGTGGTAATGTTCATGCTTACCAATCACAGAGAGAACGTACTGAAGCTCGTCAGTGCCTTCAGTGTTAGACGCCTCGCACCCGTAGACACCGGCGTCGGAAGCCGTGGCAACTTGTACAAGCAATCTTTGCCCACCTTTAACGATAAGAAACGGTTTGCCAAGCCACGTCAGAGACAGGAGTCGACAATGAAATCCGGAAGTACGCTTGAAAAGAACGTGCAACATGGCAACAACCAGAGAGACGTGACATCGTCGGTGCAAACGAGCACTGAAATACACAGACACCATGTTTGCAAGACTATATTTAGAGCTCGTTCCGTAAATGGCAGCTGAAAGAGCAACCCAGACGGCACTCGACGCCTTCAAGACGTTGTCAAGTATTACCATCATCCCCGAAATTTCTGCTACATGCATAAGACGTCGTCAGAATGGCACTTTCTCATTCATACTGTAAACTTTTTTTTTTTTGCAAGCATTACTAAGGAAGTTAAGATTGATAGCTGTCCAAAGGATATCCCCTGCAGATTATTTCGAGGACATTTTGTTTGTTGTGACTCCGTACCTGAACTAAACATCATTAAGATTAATTCAAGATGTTCACATACAAACACCGCATTTACGTTTCCTATATATTGATAGGATCGAATATAACGCAGTCTGCAGGCCCGTAGCCAGGAATTTTTTTCGGGGCGGGCCCACTTGCTGAAAACCTTGACTATTCGAGACAAACACCTATTTTTATTATTTATTTTCGGTAAAAACACGTACTTCACCAAAATTTCGGGGGGGGGAGGGCTAGTCCCCCTCCCCCTGGCTACGGGCCTGGCAGTCTGACTAGTGTAATTGCAATGTTATCTAGGCCTATGCGAAGAGCAATGTTTTGGGTGCGAAGTGAACTCGAATATTAAAGAATGAGTGGCAATCGAATCGAACATTTTTTGAATACCTGAAAGCATAATTACAGACGAAAATTAGCAGAGGGCCCCTAAGCATATTCTTTTATGAAATACCCGTAGACACCGTTTCTCTTGGCTATAGGTTGGTCAAGCGCTGGAGCGGTGCTGCTAGGTGATGTTCTCAAAGTGTCTTATAAAGAATGAGGCAATGCAGAGGCCCAATGGTGTTTATTTACATGATTTGGTACAACCAAAGTGGTGTTGACAACACTTTACACATAAAAGAAAAATACGCTATTTCTTCGACGTCTCTTCCTCCTCCAAGTTCTGTGGAGGCCCAACTAATGTGGCGGACAAGGGCGCGCTCCCTTCGAGTCGGATTTGCCTCTCCTGCTTTGCGGCTGCGAGTGGCTTCTACGGCAGTTATTGGCGCTGGCGTCAGTTCCGGTGGGAGAGTACACGTGTTTTCCACACACGGCTTTTGCTGACGCCGGGCGAGTACGCGCTTTCGCAAACCTGGCCAAGTAACGCTTCCGCGTTAAAAACGAAACTGTGCTGCTCGCTGCCGCGTAGTGCCGTGAGTGATGTAACGTGCTGTATTACCACGAGCCTGCATAACTTGACATTTCGGCGTTTTCCGGGTGTTAACTAATGATCTTTACATCGCAGGCTGCTGTCGCGGCGCCAAGACATATTCGGAAAGCACGTTTCGCGAAACGACTCCATCGAGTACGAAATCAAAACCGCGTTCACGGTCTTATCAGTAGCCGACCGCCAGTGGCAGATGTAGGACATCGCCATCAGAAAACGGCGACTGAACGCATGTTAAGGTTAGTCGGCACAGGCTCATTTCGTGCTCGATTACGGTGTGTCTGCTTCAAGTTTCTTCCCAGCGAAGTGGAAATGATGATGCACCCCTTTCGCTATAAAAGCTCATGTCAAATAAGACTTATTTCGCACGTTGAGAACAGCTACTTCACGTCTATTCTGCGTTTCCGAAACCTGTGTTCGTGAGTGGTGCAAATAAAGGAAGAAAATCTTCAGCTGCATGTCAACCAGGTAAATTTTCTACAGGCCGAAAATGAGAAAATATCACGATCTCGGTGACAAGCTTGCAGGCATTCTCAAGCAGCTTCGTGTAGACAGAGCTTTTCAAGGTAACGGCCCTTGAAACAGCACGCGATCGAAGCGTTTCCAGAAGTGACCTTAAAGGCAGCAAAACGGGGTCACTGAAGGAAAGGAACTGCCAGCAGAATAAATTTCACTTTTTGTGAGGGTGCATTGTGCTTGCCTTTTATTGCGATAGCAATTATATGGACAGTCTCGACAGGTTTTTACCGTCGCCGTCGCCGTCACGTCTCTCCCGTATGAAGTCCAAATTGATAAGATCCCCCCCGCGCGCCGTAAATTCCACCGCGGGTAAAAGCGCGCGAGCGGGGGCGACGAACGCAGCCTAAGCAGAGATCAAACCAGCCGGCCCATTTCCACCGCTCGGAGGGTGCATGCGATAACATCACCCCGGTTGGGAAGCCTGTCATCGAAGCAGACAGAAAATGCCCCGGCTGTCTTTAACGACCACGAAAAGACGCGAGGGGGGGGGGGTCGCTTGAGCAGCCACTTCGAACTTTGAATCTAAGGGCGCTCGTGCGCGCGCTATGTCGACAGCCATGACAGCGGGCGGCTCGTGTAACCTTCTACGTGCTGCGCTCTCAACGCGAAGTGACTATGCGGAGAGCATCTCTTCCTGGAGCGGGCGTATTCTCTTACACCAGCGTTTTGTAGTTACTACGAGATCGGATACAAAACAGCTGCCAGCCTCACTCCATATAACACCACAATTTGTTGCTATCGCATTCATTGCTTCACCCTTGCGGTGAAACTGTGACTATTTTTTGTTCTTCTGATTGTCTTCATAGCGGCATGCCACGGTTCTAAAAGATCTTGTAACATTACGCTCAGATGCATTTTTATTTATAACTCACGAAAATTGAGTGCGCGTAACATTCGATTAAGTACGGTATAAGCAGATTCTGCGCTTTACACTTTTACGCTGCATTCTTTCCGCTCTGTGCGCGGTGATCGAGCTAAATAGCGTCGGCGTGTGGTGAAGGTCGTTAACCTTTCGATAGGTCGAAGTTCGCGAGGAGAATTGGGTTTACGCGCATAATTTACAAGCGGTGTGATTTGATTTTAAGCGAATAAAATCGTCATATTTATTTTCCTGAAATTCGAATCCTTCGAATAGTAAAATTCCGGTGCGAATTTGAAAGCTAACACCATTCGAAAAATATTTGTAAGTTCAAGTATTCGCACACCCCTACCATTATCTTTTTTATTCTTTGAAGTACCAGCTCCCATACTGCACGTTTATAGTCGCATTATAATCATGTAACAGGGGCGTAGCCAGAAATTGTTTTCGGGGGGGGGGGGGGGGGGGGGGGGGGGGGCACCTCCTTGATCTGAAGTGGGGGTCGAGCAGGCAGATGTGGTCGACAGTCATGTTGTGCTCTGTATGCCATGACAAAAAATTTCAAGGGGGGGGGGGGCACGGGCCCGGTGTGGCGCCCCCGTGGCTACGCCACTGTCAAGTAAACATTGTTATTTATTTTATTATGACGTATGTAATATGAATAGATATGCAGAGAAAACAAGCTGTAAAAAACTGGCAAAAGCTGACCACCTCATTGATAGCGAAACAGCTACGTCCTGCATTACGAAGGCATACACAGCACTACAGCACTACAGGCAAGCACTTTCTAGAGTTTAATAACTCTCCGGTAGGTACACTTGCAAGACCTTATTTCATTGGTAGAGAGAAACACGGGACAAGAATTTCAAGAAAAGGAAGACTTCAGGGCATTTTATGTCACCGCATCATTCATTGTCAGGATTGTGTGCGAGTTCTTCTACTGAGAACTTCTGACGTGTAAACATAGAGACCAGGACAAAACTAAGACCGAAAGCTTTCAGATTAGCATAGTCCATCTACGACAAAGAAGCTTTGAATAGCCCAGGCGAGAACGGCCACGGAAAACCGTTTCTACGTTATTTCTGTACTTGCTATTTATGTATGTACCATAGTGATAGTTTCAACAGAAGCCATCGAGAAAATATTGCTCAGAATGCCTGTTACATACGATTATACGAGTGGGAACAGTCATGTCACTCCAGCTATTTTTCAAGCACTCTGCCCTAAGTGGGGGTTTGGAGCTCTAATCCAGCTACTGCTGTAAATTTCCTCTAAATAAAAAACAGGACTGCACAGTCTAAAAGTGTTTCATATGCTCAGGTTTTAAATTCTTACGATAGCTAAGAGCTTTAGATGCCGTACTCCAAGGGTGCGAAAATATAAATTCGATCGTAAATCATTTGTACTGTTTTATCTGACCGGTGATTTTCCTACCTTATATGCTTGGGCTGCTTAGTGCGGAACTCTCAGGGGTACTAAACTACAGACAGTGCATAGGAAGGCTCATGTCCCTAGTACATCATTTTATGTGTTCAGTTAAAACACTCGGCTATGGACCACATGGGTGGGGACTATATTTCAGTTCTCTTACCTGAGAGAAAGGTAAACCGTGAGTCTTGCAAGTCGTTGGCAAAGAGTGGTGCGCCATCTTTCATCCAACGAAGAGAGGGTTCCGGCGAACCAGTGACTCGACACTCGAGCGTTGTACTCTCACCTAAGGCAACACTCAGTTCACGCCCTTTCTCGCTGGGCTTCACTATGGTTGCTGGCACTGCAACGAAATCAGTACAGAATTAAGTAAATAACTCAAAATACCACACCTTGCAGGCCAAGACACACCTGACCAGACAGCAACCGATGGCAGACTACGATGATGGAATTTGAGAGAACATTCTACTGTGCTGGTACTTCCTTGGCATATTTGTAATCATTGTGCAGAAAGACGCACTTACAACAGACACGCTAATGGAAATTTAAGTTCTGGCTGTCCATTCCAACATTACTGAAAGCCACTGATGTCATTCGTTTTTAATAACTGGGTGCTGGATCGTTCGCTTCAATTTTTCATGCAAACATATATATTTGCAGCTCTCTTTTCTTGCAAAAAAGATTGCTTTAGTATATAAAATACCAGAAAAGTATATCTCCTTTGCAAGATCATCTGCACCCGTCATAAAATGCAAATTCGAGGATTAGTGACCTCCTTGCACATACGAAAAAGCAAAAAAATGTCCTCTGGAACTCTCTTATATCATGCAGAATGAAAAACCACGTGCTACTAACCAGAAACGTCCACAAGGAAACGTTTTTGCGCTACTCCCGCCGAGCTGGTGGCGACGCATGTGTAATTTCCAGCGTCCGAGGCTCGCAACTTTTTCAATTCGAGCGTGGCACGCGATCCCTGACCGCGGACCCTGACCAAAGGATCAGCGGCTGTTGGAACACCTGGAGATGGCGCCGTCGAAAAGAGCTGCTGCGACGCAATGCCCTCACGGACCCAAGCGACCATAGGTTCGGGATCTCCCGTGGCCACACATGGCAACTCCAACGATGCTCCCAGTTGGGCGCTCACAGATTCAGACTCGGCCGAGTCTCCTTCAATCTCGGGGGGACCTGCAGAGAGTGAGGCTGTCACTGAGAGTTTCCAGCGATACCATGTTGGATTAAAGGGAACTAATAGATCAGATTTTGCGTTCCGACGCAATAAAAATGCCCAAAGCGCTGCGCTGATTTCGCACCGAGCAGAAATACTGAAAGCTCACCTATGTCAAAGCATGCGAACGGCTTCGCATGCACCTCCACCACAGTAAAACCAGTTACCTCGCAACAACGGTTTTCGCAATAGAAAAAAAAAGTCACAGTTTCGCCGCAAGGGCGAAGCAATGGATATGCTAGCAAGAAATTGAAATGTTACACGAAGTAGGGCTGGCAGCCTACTCCTTGAGCATCAGAACAGGCGTAACTCAAAGAAAACGCTGGCGTAACCAAACGCGGACGCTGCAGTGAGCGAAGAGACTTTCGTGCCGTGTATGGCTTCATCGCAAACTTTGCGATGAGACCACAACACGTAGAAAGGTAGGAGACGTCGACTGATTCCTTGTTAAGATACTTACGGCGTGCGCCCGGCTGTTAAGATACGTGCAGGCGACCACGCCCAGGTGGTGAAAGCCACCCCCCCTCCCTACGGCGCCTATCTCCATGCGCCTTTCGGGCGATGAATACAGCCGGCTTGTTTCATCTCTGCTTGAGCCGCCTTCATCGGCAGCACTCATGCGCTTTCACTCGCACAAAGACAATACGCACGGCGATGTTATCGATATAGACTTTATAAGAAACATGACGGCGACGCCGACGGCAAAATTGCGCTTGGAGTGTCCCTATAGTTGACATCCAAAAAACTCACAGGACCCCTTATGCACTCACCTAAGATGACTGAAAAGTCAAAGTCATCTTCTTTTTCACTCAGTCGAACTTTTCATCCTGCCCCGCCACCCTCCGAAAACCTTCTGCACCTAACGTGGTTTTCCACTGCCTCCAGGATCAGAGACACCTCACCTGGTTTTGCAATGCCTCCGTGATCGGCCCACCTTTGACCAAGCTAGGACATCATGTCATGAAGTCACGTTTGTATGATGTCACAAACTGACTCTCTGTGACGTCATGATGACGTCGTTTAGTGACGTCATCACGTCATGATGAAATTTTGCATCACTCGTGTGGACGCCGCCGACAGGGCACGCCGACGCGAGACGCTGGTTGATTTTCGCGTTTGATGAGGCATCTAAGGCTTTCGCCTTAATAAAAGATGCAATATCATGACGTAGGCAAGGGACGAAAGTACATCGTGTCATGGTCGCTTTTAACATCCCCTGCACCAACACGTCCACTACATGCGCGTCCTTGTCTGCACTTACTGTCCAGGTTCACACGCGAATTTAGTCAGTGCTTTATGTGAAGACGGTTCTACCAAGCTAGTCCACATTCAATCTCAATTGAACCTGCTGCGTGATGAGTGTTTGACCGTGAATACCCGAAAACTTTGCACGCTGCTGTGAGTGATACCTCCGCATAGAAGTAACTGATCAACACTTCAGAGCATGCGTATCCTTTGCTGTTGATATATACAATGAAACCTCGATCGCTATAACAAAGCCAAACTTGCAGTTTAGCTTTGCAGAGGCGAGACTTCACTGAAACACGGTACCTGCTGCTCTGCGAAGCTAAATATATTGCCAATATGCAGTGCGTGACAATACGCAGTGCGTAGCCTACCAGCATGCTCACACTGTTGTACTCACTGCTGCAAAAGAAAGCGAAGACTTGCAAACTCAAACACAAAGGAACTGAACCACATTGTATCTCTCTTTTCACGAAGCTCGGGAACTATGACATAGGAACTGGTTTCGCGAATTCGTTACAAGTGGATGTACGTTGTGAATTCCTTGGCTACGGTTTGCAAATGGCTAATTCACACCGTAATATATTTAGTTAAAAGTTCTAAGCATTATATTTTGGCAATTGTTCAATATATACTTAGGTTTCTCACGAAATAATGAATACTTCAAGGAATAATCTAGCTCTAGAACAGTGCTGTCTGCCACAGCCGATCTTACAAAATATTTTGGCATCTTTTAAAAAGACTAAGTATATGCGGAACCCTGGCTTGAATTGAAGAGCTCAACGTAGCGCTTTTGTCCATTCATTTGACCTGTCAATGCCTGTGTCTTTTGTTTTTGCTTAAATGCTCCAATTCCTCTCAATAGCCATAAAAGACTTCGGACCTTTGTGCCATCTGGCGGGTAATAATCAACGAGCATCAGCCATGCTGAACCACCTCAGAGGTCTGCGTACCATCAAAGGTAAATGGTGTACATAAAAAGCTCGGCGTTAGTAAACTAGAGGATGTATGCGTTCGTGGCCAACAGTTTGACCGCGTCGCGCCGCGGAGCATGGGGTCGCAGCTTCGAATCTCCGGTTTTCTTCTGGACTATTTTTCTTTGTGGGGTTTGTATACATACTTATGCACATACCTAACGGCCGGGCGACGGTGATGCCGACGGCAAAACCCCTCTGAAAATGTCCACGTATTTGCTATCGCAATAGCAGGGGGAGGCAAGGGCGCCTTGATTCACCGTTTCAGATGCAGTTAGTACTAAGCTAAATTGCAAAAACAGTTCGCTCACTGTGAACATGCACTTCAAATTCTGCAGTAACGTTTCCAGCGACGTTCTCAGCTGTGCACGCGTAGTGGCCTGCCTCATGCCTTGAGACCCGTGTCACGTACAGCGTTTGGCCATCCTGCAGGAGGCTCACACGCCCCGGTCGCTCCTTCACCTCCTGCGATGACACGCAGAGACAACACTAAATTGAGGACCTGAGTGCGTCGGATTGTGCCTGGGAACTGGATACTTTGCGCACAAGCTGCAGCACATAAAAATGATAACGTAAGCCACTGCAAAATATAAACGACATACCTAATAAGAGGGCATTGTAACGATCTTTGAGACTGCAAAATACGGCACGGTTACTAGGTGCTAATCGAACTTTGTAAATTTATAAAAACAATATGAATGTGTGAGCCCTGGAAATTTAAAGTACTCCTTGTTTTCATATCATTTAAATAGTTTGTTCTATTATTCGCTATTTGGAAGTTGTCGAATGCTGTTCTGTATTCGTGCATGTAGACTGCAATCTACATGAAGAAATGCGGAGGTCGCTGGTGATTGTTTTGTATGATTCTGCCACTCGGAAGACTGCTGGAGCGTTGCTGTGGCAAGGGTTGCTAAGCAAATCGCACGAAGACCTAACGTCCCCTGGCGAAGATGCTATTTTGAAGATGTCTGCTCTACAAATTAGGTAACCAATACGATGATGTTCGATTCAATTTTTCTGAAAGCCTCCTTCTAACAATGTAAGAAGGATTCATCTGGAGTGCCTGTGCTTTATTTATTAGAGGATGTAAAAAGCGTGTATCGAGTGCGTTGATAATCATACGATTTATGCTAAGACATCATAGGGAACCCAAGCTCAAGTGTGCGGCGCGACGACAGCGCCGCGCTGCGGCTCTTGAGAGAAGCTCTGGTGCAACTGGGTGCATGCGCGACCGACTCAGCCTGTTTGTCGGCCGCGGGAACACGCTCGCGCGCGCGTCCGCGCGTTCCTCAGTCGGTGCGGGGAACTGGGGCGCCGTGCCGGCAGCTTGGTACGCTGAACCGAGAGGCTTGCTGTGCAAAGCTGCATTTCCGCGTTGGCAGAAGCGACCCCGCGGAAGCGAGGTCCGAAGTATTGCTGTGTCGTGGGCTGCCACAGCAGTGCAGACAACACCAAGGCACGCGATTCACGTGTGAAACTGTATCGGTTCCCGGGCGTGTCGCACAAGAAATAAAGCCGGCAAGCGTGGATAGCTGACAGCGCTGTCTCGCCTTCTGTTTTGGCTGTCTCGGTTCACCACTTTCGTTCGTTTCGACTACCTTTATCAGTACGTAACGCGGCGCATGCACGCAACGATTACAGTAATGATTACTCGCTGTCTTCTCGCATTGTGAAAGTCCAGTTACGGTTGTAGCTGAAACAACTTTGTGTTTTGATTCGCCATGTTCGTGAGACCTACCCGTCGTTGTCGAACGTTCACACTAGCGTTATACCGCGGTTGGCGTTGCGCGGTTGGTTGAATTCAACTGAACTCTGCACATTGTCAAAAGTTGGGCGCCTGGAATTAACGCTTCAGGAAACGCCGGAACGGACGTGTTCGTGCAGCAGGTTTTATACGCCTGTAAAGTCGATATTCTCATAAAAAGATAGTGCAAGCATGACGCGAGAGCCGCAAAATTGAGGCGAACAGTTCAACTTGGTTAAAGCTTAGCTAGCTGCCTCGCGTCTAAATCGGCGGGTGATGCTCCAGCGGCACGGAGGACTTGACTCTAACCTTCTGAGGCTTTTCTAGTACCATGGCCGTATTTCTTTTTTTCGCACGCCGAAAACATTTGTTCGCGAAAGTACACGGCTGCTACTGCAAGCATGCCATATCAAAACGATAATCATATGCTTCATGCTCCACAGCGCACAACATCGATAGCGTGCACGGCTTCATTCCGCAGTTCACATGGACCATTACGTATCTTCAACATGACAGAATGAGTCGTACATCGAGGTATACGTCCTACAGGGTGTTATCGCGACTTCGAAAATGCATTTTGCGTTCACTCTTAAAAAAAATGGAGAGACCCTCTCTCCTTTCAGGGAGAAACGGCGATGTCCCCAATGTTCGTCTTCAAATGGAGGAACTTTCCTCCCTTTTCAATGGAGAAACTGTTCCTCCCCCGTCAAAATCAAGATGGCTGACGCCAAGCCAGTGAAGCGAGCAATAGATTTAGGCCTAGCGAGTGCATCGATTCTCGACTGATAAAGAGTAAGCGGCACTGGTAATCACAAAAAACGGTCCCGCTGAGCTTAATATCGAACGATATGACAATAAAAGCAAGCAGACAAACCTGTAGCGATGAAAACCTCGCGAAACGGAACGACGGCACTCGTACGTTTCGCTCGGCCAGCGGGACGGCGTTCACTTTAAACGAGACGGATACTGCAAAGGACCTCTCACCCGGAGACTGTACGTTAGGCTTGCGGTCTTTATTTGTCGAAGCATCACACGGTGTAGCCATAGGCGTGCGCAGGGGGGGGGGGGGGGGCAAGGGGGCGAGAAGGGGGGGCGCAAAGTCAGCCCTATACTTTGTAGGGGGGGGGCGAGAAGAGGGGCGCAAAGGCAGCCGCATACATTGACATAATAGGAAGGGGGGCGCTGCGACGAACCTTCGCCCCCCCCTGAAGGGGAACCCTGCGCACGCTTATGGGTGTAGCGACATCATCCACGCGTTTACGGGGCATGTGCCTCCAAAATGTACATTCTGTAGCATCCAAACTATCCCGGCGCAGCAGAGTATAGTTTCGATAGATAGATGTTCAACAACATATAAGTAGGTGGAGCTGTGGAAGCACCACAGCCGTGAAATAGGTGGTAGCTAGCGCCATCTGGAAGGATTAAAGAGTAATAAAAAAAATGGTGTTACTGACTGCGGCGGCGTACGTTGACGCTATGGCATTTCGGCGAGGTGGGCCCATTCATGGATTACTCAAGGACACCGGAAGGTTGACACATATTTTATTAATCGGCACAAGTTCACAAGGCAGACACATAGTACACACACTCACTGAATTCAATACACAATTCATTCATATGTATACAAGCTATAACATGAACAATGCACTACAGATGCGTACGTACAGACTTGTTTTCACATACCCCTGTATGAAGCGCAGGCCCTTATATAGTCACTGAATTACAGATGGTGGCACAAGCGATGCGTCATTTTTCTTGAGCTCTTTATACCGTTTCATGCTGAAACTCAATATACGCAGACATTATTAAATTGTAGCTATGGCTTAGCCTAGCGCACCAGTTAATCTAAAGCCGCATAATAATGAACGATATAATTACAGTGTTGATTAAGTTAATGCGAAAACGACCATATCGAGAATCGTTCATACCATTCCGACGCCATTTTGAAGTAGCACCATCTTTCGACAGCGGCCACAGATAAAATTTCTCGCTCTGATTTCTTTATTTTTTATAGTTACTGTGGGAGGGCGCAACATCCACTTCAGATTCTGCCGCCTTCGGTGAGTGGTTTGCGTCGACTTCGTTGAGTGGTTTCGCGTTGACATCTGTTCCCATTCTATTCAAGCGTTGACCAAAAGTATGACGATGAGACATGGATTCGTTCAACTGCTAGCCCTTCAATGACAATGCTTCTGATGCGGTAACGGCCATCTCAGTTGTGTATACGTACGTTACAACGCGGGTCGTGCGAAGAAACAAGACAAGATGGCCTCGCATCGGACGGTGGTCTTTCGATAGCGATATCAGTGGCTCTTGGCGTCGCGGCAGCTCGATTACTTGAGTAGAGAAACTAGCGCTACGCCGCGCGAATTATGGAAAAGAACGCTACCCACACTGCGTGTTCTGTAATATTTCAAATTGTGGTCATTGTGCGACAACTGTGTAGTTGTCGTTGTGGCGGTAGTTAGTCTTGCGTTGGATTTGGAATACTCTTTTCACAAAGGTGAGTGAGAGTGTTCGTGATTACCTACCATGCACAGCTGTCATTAGAAGCGCATTTTGTATTGAGTTTCCCACGCCAAAGCAAAATCCTGAGAACGAGAGATACGTACTGCACGCGTACATAAGTCCGTCCTAATTCTCAGTGATGGCATGCGTAATCCAAAACGCATGTTAGTGAGAATTTTGGCGTAATTGACAGAAGTCATTGACTTATTTTTCAGATATGGGCAATTATGATGCAGTTTAACGTTAAAATGCGGCCACGGCGGCCGCATTTCGATGGGGGCGAAAGGCAAAGAACGCCCATGTGCTTATCTTCGGGTGCACGTTCAAGAACCCCAGTTGATCGAAATTAATCCGTAGTCCCCTACTACGGCGTGCCTGATAATCATGCGGTGGTTTCGACACGTAAAACTGCAGCAATTATATATTATCGTACTTTCACGTATGCACTGTCCAGTGGTATCACGTTCCCTAAAATGTAGAAAAAATTAACTTTCATGCTTCTTTATATTGCTTGTTGTATTGATAAGTGCTATAAGTGCTGTGCAAAACTAAAAACGCGTGCTCTTGCCAAGTATGTTAACGCCGAAAAAAAAAATCAAATTATTGGTGTACAGTCTAAGGTGTTCAATAAAACAAGGCTGTTTTGTGAAGCGGGACTTACTGTATTTATGACAAGCAGATCATGCGCAAACGTATACAAACAACACGAGACACACGAAAGTATGCGGCGCATCGCGCACACGCCGAGCGATTAAAACAAAGAAAAAAAAACGCCACACACATTACTCAACACATAGAACAAAAAAAACCCGCATTTCCCCGAAGGGGAGTATGAGGAAGTGCGAAGCACGGGGTGATGCTATGGGGGGGGGGGGGGGGGCGACTAAACTGCAGAGCCGAGCGAAGGAGACGGCAGCGAGAGAGCACGCGCCAGCCGACCCGCGGAGGTCTGGCCGTTTTTAAGTGCAAAGCACTTCTACTGATGATGATGATCTGTCTTCCGTACTCGTTCCAAAGAACCCGCAACGCGTTCAACTTGTTGGCGGCGTTGCGCACGCCCGAGATGGGGCTCAGGTTGTTGTCGAACCACAGTCGATCGCACACCGCGCAGCTATATCCGAAGCTGCGGTCGAGGAAGTCTCGCTTGAAGCGCGCGTCCGGTCGATCGAATTCGAGGGCCCGCGCTCGCTCACGCATCGCGCGTCCCCGCGCCAGATCGGCTTCGGGGTGCTCGGCTCGCTTCGCACGCTTTCGTTCGGCGTCTCGCCGCCGGCCTTCATCACCACACCGAGCGGAGGGCGGAGCGCGCGCAGTCACGTGGGGCGTGACGTCGCTGCGCCGTTGCTACAGACGCTCCTCTCCGCTCCTCGCGCCGTTGCTATGGGACGGCGGATTCAGGGTCGCTTATAAAGTGCATTCGCACTTAAAACAATGAACGTCACTCGTGTATTGCTCGTATCAATCCTAGGTACAAGTAATTGCACGCGACTGGCTGACGTAGGATAGCACTGGATAGTCGCGCAGAGAACACGTCTGAGGTTGCCGCGTGAGCACGAAAGGGCGGCCGCTCTCCGCAGCGCGGAATCACGACGTAACCCGGCGTGCACATGCGCGCGCGCGCTAGTCCACGTGATTGAGGAGAAAAGTTTCTCCGTTGGCGCTTGCCGCAAGAGGACGCGACGAGTAAATCGTCTGCAAAGGAGAAAGTCGCTGCTCCGAAGGAGGAACGGAGTCCGTTGCTCCATTCTCGCTCCCTTTTTTTTAGAGTGTTGATTCGGGCGTCGTTGCCGTCGATCGTCTGCTCTTCACCGTTAACGTGATTGACGAGCCTTTCTCATTTTATCAAGTTCGCTTTTCGGAAGTGCCTGTCCAGCTCGGAGATCTTTTTGAAGCCGCGCTGCAGGCGCTAGATTGTGAGGCGACGCGAATGTACCGCGAGAGCTCTGCACGTGCGCGGAAGCGAGCGGCGGCGCAGCGTCGAGAACGGAGAATGCTCGTTGCATGCTCCCAGTTTCTATTTTTCTGCCAGAGATGGCGCTGCCTGTCAAGAGCAGCAGCGCAACTAAGCGATGCTTGGGAAGCCTATACTTCACCAATGCTTGGCTTCCATATCATAAGTGTAACACATGCTTTAAGGAGAATATTTAGTTGTTCACTGCCCTAATTGTTTGGCTATCTGCGCATGACGATGTCTGGAGCAGAAAATTTCTTCTTCTTCATTTATCTTGAAAAATTGAGCTGTATTGTAACAGGTCGTGCTTAATATAACTTTGAACTATTAGATATAGGGAAAATGGTTGCTTTTTCAGTGCTATTGCGCATGTATAGGTGAGCGCTTCTATAACGTGTATATGGTGATAGCTTCTTTGTAAACTTGCCATATTCCCTTGCAAATTTTGCTCACCCTGTACTGCCCTGCAGCGCACAAGAGAGGCATGGGGAGATCGGTGCGATAAATTGTGACGTCAAACGCATAATTTAGGCCGCATACATAGTAAACCAGAAACTTCTTGTTAGGGAATCGAAATATAGAGCAAAACCACTTTATCACGCACCCATATTAAAAAAAACAAACACTATAAACCCAGTGCTTAAGTAGCGCTAGTTCTGCTCTAATCCAGGGCTAATTCTGCGGTTAATGTAGCGCTAATGTGGTGATTGTGCATGTCTCGATGTAGTTCAGAATCCCGCGCTAAAACCTGCTCTTACGTCGTTCTTGTGTAGGTCTTGGCGCAGTTCTAAATCCTGCGCTTAATGCAGCTCCACTACCATGAAACCTGAGGAAGTGCGCAGCACGGGCAACCCAGCGATTCCCTGGGCAATCGCGCGCTTGCCGAGGTGGTGGCGCACTCTCTTGTGCGGCGCGTGTATCAGCCGGATGTTTCAGAAGCTTTTTCTTGCAATTTTAGGTAAATTATTGAGATTAAATCGCTGTTATTTCTGTAGTTTACATTGTTTTAGACCTTGTTAGTTTATATTGCAGTGGTTTTGAGCATTGTTATCCATGACGTATGCCTGTATTGACCACTGTGTCACCCTGCTACACGAGACAGTGCATGAACGACAAGTCGGGCCTCTAAAGTGCTACGCACTTAAAAATACTTCTGTTGCCTGTATTGCACCTCGGTTCCCGCACAGTATCAAATCTATTTCGTTTCTTTTTTTGTCTGTTTGGGCTTTTTCAGGTCAACATTTCGATTTTCATACTTTAGAAAGAAGGAGTTCATAATACGGTGTCCATTTCTTTCGTAGAATTCTACCAACATCTCTACTGTGCTATTCCTGCAGTCGACGCCATAGTTACCGTTTCCTTGTTCCCTTTTAGGCTTTCTGCCTACTTTCGCATTGAAGCATTTCATGAATATAGTGTACTCGGTATACTTCTTTTGCATTGCTAACCCTACATGCAGATATGACTTTTTAACTTTTACCTTAACACAATGTGCATTTTACATGACTTAGTTTCTTTAGCGAATTTTGCTATGCAAATATTGTTCCCCATATTTCTCCTTTTAAGTAATATAACTTATCTGTCGTCTGACTTCCCAGTATGCCATACATGCTTTGTAGTAGCGTTTAAAAATAACAAAGAAACCAAAAATAAATGAGGCCCTACATAAAGCACTCACACTAACGTAAGGGCTGCCATTGCATGTGCGCTGTTAGGCAGGCTTTTTTCTCCTCTAAGACACATTCATCCCCTACGCCAATGCAAGTGCCCCTCTACCTCGCACTGACAGTAGCTATCACCTCTTAAGAGTTACTACAGTCGAATAATGAGAGTTAATTTTGTGATATATCGACACATTCGAAAGTGAGTGTGGAAACGCCTTATTAAATTTCCACCTTGTTGTCTTCTTGAGGCACGTAAGAATCAACGGCCCATGTTGAGTGAACATCGTTTCTCGTCCCTCGCATCCAGTTGGCTTTCAAACAGGGGCAGCGCCAGTGGGGGTATGGGGGACTGGAGCCCTCCCAAAACTTCCGCCTGCCCCCCCCCCCCCCTTGCCCCCCCCCCCCCCCCCGCCGCCCAAGAGCAAGTATAGTCAAAACACAATACATAAGTTCCCAGCCTACCTGCCCCCCTGAAGGAACTCACTTGTCGTGGGTGACCCCCCAGTAAAAAAATCCTGGCGCCGCCCCTGCTTTCAAATGATAGCAACGTATTTTAGCAAACTTAAGCCTTAACATTTGCAGTCCCCACTTTGGTCGTAGCACACCACCATTGATGAGTGCGATATGAAACTTTCGTCTGTAAGGTAACCGAAAAAAAACGATCGCGTTAAGCAAAGAAATGAAGACGAAATGCTTATGGAAACGAGAATTTCCCCACCAACCTGCTTGTCCTTGTGCCACACGATGCGAGGCGTTGGACGGCCGAACACAAAGCACTCCATCTGAACGTCGCTTCCCTGGGACAAATGCCAGACGCGCTGCTTCTTGTCAGCCACCAGGCGTGGTGGCACTGTAATGACACGACAGAAGATGTGTGTAAAAAATACAGTGCGCTTCCGTTACCGCAAAGATGGAAGCCAGCGAAGCTGCGACTATGGTGGGTCTGATATAGAGAATATTGCTATAGTGAATTTATATTATTATTATTATTGACAACAATAAGGGAATAATGGGACATACACTCAAAGATTCCAGTGTTTCTCGTGCGCCTGACGCATACTATCTCATCCACTGCCGCAAAGCGGTCTCAATAAGAAATGCTGAGTACATAAGAAACACCATTCGAAAGCACAGAAATGGCAGGACGTGCGTTTTTATGCAAGTGGTCTTTGAGGCAAAATTGTACGCCTCATTCTGCCATGTCGGCGCTATCATATAACTTTCTGTTCACTAGTACGCCATGTCCCTTTTTTTCTACGCGAAATTGCTTGACCAGTCAACTTAATCCATTAGCCGAAAATTGTTGTCGTACATGTATTTTGTCTTCAGACGCGATCCGCCAGAATCTAGCGACATACAGCTTCGCTGTAAAAAGGAAGAAAGCTTACAATCATATCTTGAGTGGCATGCTCGATTCCCCTTGGAGAGGAAAAAAAATAAAGAATGATAAGACAAAGTGGTATTGAAAATTCATATTCATTCGCTTGGCCCCCACTTGAACATCCTTGCGTTGCTTTTGTATGCGGAATCAATGCTTGGGGAGCAGAGATGCACGGATTGCCTTAAGATACCTGTATATAAAGATATGATCTTGTTTGGTCCAGTCATATTGTTGGGGCGAAGTCCGGTGGTCACGAATATGCAGACGCTACCGGATCGCGCCAAGCAAGCTCTATGTTGAGTTATGTTGACCAGCCTCAGAGAGGTGATGTGACTCAATCAATCAGCTTGGACAGGTGCATGCAAACGTGGCTGTAGTGAAAAGGGCCAGCTCCAGTTGCGACGTGGCCTTTTTGGCTGAGTTCAGGTGACGGACGCTAAGTAAAAAATTTCTGTGGGACGACATCTATTAAAATATATTGCAATCAGTGTCCAACTGTTCGTTTATCTTCCATGCCTTCAACTGGCAGCTTTCATTTACTTTTTTTTCATAACAACCCACAACCTACAAAACCCACATGCGACAGCTTCATTCATACAGTTTATCTCCACTTGATCATATCATTTGTTCTCGGTCAAAGAAATTATTGAGTTATTCCAGTGTAAGTGCACCACGCGTTTTCTGGAGAAGCATTCTTGATTGTAATCAGGTAGCCACATGGGCAGCATAAAACACGCATTATAAAAACTGCACTACACTAAGTACAGATAGACGTACATTTTCATGACGAGGACAGTTACTGAGTTCTCAGTGAAAGTATGCTTAAATAAACTAACTGTCATAGTTCACAACTTTTGTTTTCAATTAAACCGAAGTTTTGCTGCCGAATCACCGATAATCTTGTCGAATTTATTGCTTACTTCTATCGTCTGCGACAAAGCTGCCAAATTTGTGTGATATCCAAGCCTTAACAAAGGCAGTGTCAATACGTTAATATCCAGTCACTTCCCAATAACGCACCTCTAGAACACCACTGTAGCAAACAGCCTGCGCATATTCACCCGTTTATTTTTATGTACGTAAATGACCAAATCATGCACGAAGATTCAGTGCTATGGTCCATGCATACAACTGACTAACTTATTTGGCTCGATAGCTACACAGCAAAGTGCCAGTGATAGCCTTACAAATTCTTCACAGCACTGAATTAGTTGCGCCTGTCAGGTTCCTTTAAACAATTGATAATTAAAATACTGTACAGGGTAAGCCTGTATCCAAAAAGTGTGGAATTATTTCGATGCGACAAGGTTTTTACTGACTAGCCTGAAGAAATGAAAAAAGTTTATTTATAGTGAAGCGACAGGAAGGTGACTGCAGCATGGAAAGCTTTATGAGTGAAACATAAAGTGGTAATATAAGTTCGACTTTCAAGGAAAAAAAATACATATACCACTGCTCATGTTCGGGGCTTGTATGATAAGGCATTTAAGATAACTCTATCAATGAAATGACCGCCTTATATCAATTTTTTATCCCGTTACAAGCCCCTTAGCATGCGTAGTACACAGATGGAAAATCTCAACTCGCAAATCTTAAAAAAAAATGACGCCGTAACTAGTGTATCACATTTAGGGCACTCCTTAGTGGAGTAGGGTATACACAGCTCACCTAGCACGCTGAGGAAGAGCGTGTGCTCGTCCGATCCGGCAGTGTTCGTGGCGCGACAGGTGTATGCACCTTCTGTGTCCTCCGTTGCACGTACAACATGCACGACCTGCAAAGTTTGCGTGCACAAGAAGCATTTAACAAATGACTAAGTTGCGTGGCGATGAGTGCAGTTCTAAATCCTACGCTAAATGTAGTTCCACTACTTTGAAGCCTGAGGAAGTGCGTAGCATGGTGAGCACGGACACCCAATGATTCCCGTTCTTAGAGTTCCCACTTCTCCTTTTACCAAACCGTCGATGACGTCAGTGTTTGAGGTAAGCATATAGGGTTGTCCCGGCACGAATGGAATCTTGTTAGGGATATTCGTAAACTCGGTGTGCGACACGCGCGCTACTTTTGCTGTGCTTTATTGACTTCCATCTTGTTACGGCAGTTGACATACGTGTCGTTTGCAGCGAGTTCCGTCAGGTTGTTTCCTCCTTCAAATGTAGCGACGAAGGCGCCAGGGAAGCGCAGGTAGAGGAGCACTCGCGCTCTTGCGCGGCGCGGTTGTCAGCTCCACGTTTCCGAAGCGTTTTTGACAGACCTGAAGTTAATTATTGCGATTACGTTTGGTTGTTTTTGTTAATTAGAACATTTAAGACCTTGTTCGCTCATTTTAACCCGGTTTTAAGCATTCCTAGCCCCTGTTTCAGGCGTGTATTGACCGGTTGATTTCGAGCGTCATCACGCCACATGTCTATGGATGGACGAAAAGCCGCGCCCCTAAAGTGCTACGCACTTAAAGAATATACTAGTTCATTCATCAAACTTCTTGATACGCTGTCAGCCAGTGATAAACATTGACACCACGTTAGTCTTTTTGGGCTATCCTCGAAATAGAACAAAGATAAAACTATGACTTCCCTGTGTTAATGACACAGTCAATAATGCAGTTTCGCGGCCCACAGCCCGACCACTCTAACAATAATATCTGGGGTTTAACGTCCCAAAACCACGATCTGATTATGAGAGACGCCGTAGTGGAGGGCTCCGGAAATTTCGACCACCTGGGGTTCTTTAACGTGCGCCTAAATCTAAGTACACGGGCCTCAAACATTTTTCGCCTCCATCGAAAATGCAGCCGCCGCGGCCGGGATTCGATCCCGCGACCTTCGGGTCAGCAGTCGAGCGCCATAACCACCAGACCACCGTGGCGGGGAGCCCGACCACTCTCACCAAGACAACCACCACTCTCACCAAGACGACCATTGTAATGTCTTAGCCGCAAGGCAAGCTAATGACACAACAGCTCTGACAAAGACTTGCTTTCACTTTGCGCTTAGTGACGCAACATAGGCGCAAAGGAATTCTTTTTAATCGGGCATGTCAATTAAAATCGGCTCAAAAGGAAACAAGGTCGATCTAGATGGACTTTGCATGCGCTGAAATTAGAGCAGCCAAGATTATGCCTTGCTGTGCCAGCATAACTGCACGATAATTTCATTATCTGCATTATTTCTTCTATTTTGAGATATAGGTCGTTTTTCTTTAGGCTTCCCGATGTTGGCAGTCTCGCAATTACCATTTTCTCATAATGTAGCGAGCCCTACCACGGCACGTAATTCCACAATCTGGAAAGGATTTTTTTTTCGCCAGGAGTCTGAGTGCGTCGAGCCTGGAGGCAGTGCAGCCTTAGGTGAAATCTTGCTATTTTTTGTTCATATTGGCATTAAATACGTCTGCTCCATCAATTTTAACGACTCCGCGGCTAATTTTGCTTGTCGTCTCGTTTAGACAAACATTTTTACGCTGTTTGGAGGGCTGCTTTTTTTTTTACGTGGAGACGAAACATATTCTAAGGCCTCACCTGCAGCAAACTGATACGAAGTCGGCAAAGAACAAACTTCTTCAAAATTCTGCCAGAACTAATATCACCATGAATGTCGACATAACTGCAATTAGCCTTGAACCAACGCGGAAACGTATTGTGTTATTTTTTCTTCGTTTACAACATCAAGTGCTCAATATTCTGATATATACATTGTTCAAGCACCACCGTGCTTAGAAAAGCATCAATTGCATGTGCTTCAGCACGGTGTTATGCGATTGTATGCGTTCTCCCCCCGCGATTCTCTCGCCCATAGTTTCCCGCGTGTATTTCAGACATCTTCACTAAGGTTCCCCTTGTTGAACTTCATAGAGAAGTGGCGCAGCTAGGGAAACAGCCGTATTTCCGTTTCAGTTCGGTAGGTGATGAGAAAGGGTGTCTTGAGGGGCTAGATGGCTCATTCTGATGATGTATTACTAAATGCGCAAATCAGGAAACAGTAGACTGCACAATAACAGGCACACGGGAACAGAATCAAGAAACAGTACACCACAAAAAAAGAGAGAAAACGCGCCACCTAAATTTCTGTCAGCTCCTTATTCTGTGGTGCACTGTTTCCACATAAGAACATTTATCGATGTCATTACCTGATTAGTCGCTCATAAATCGGCCTTGAAGAACGTTTTCAAATAATCACTGAATGTCCTCAGCATCGGAGTTCGGAGTGTATTGCCTCGCGAATCGACTTGTCGCGCGCACTAAGCTCTTTCGCTCTACTCTCGCCGTTGCGAGCGCGCACGAAGCTACAAAGGGAGGAATGGCAGGGGCAAAGAAGTTATTTAAGCGCGCGTAACGAAACGCGATCGCTATATCCTGGTGTGATTCCTGTGCGTGAGTGTGGCTACTGTGTAATGTTAGAAAACTACAGAGTGCAGCGCCGGCACGTGGCGGCACCCCGTGGCAAGAAGCACATCAGATCCAAACGCCGCTCTTTGCATATGTCGGCTATTGGCCAATAGCGTGCTATCTGTTGTTCGACGTCAAACAGCAGGCAGCGGCAACTCCGAAGTGAGCACAGGCGTCTCCATGAAACGAGGGTGCCCGAAAAAGTGGCAACTTCGCACTCCCTTTCTAAGCTCTCCTTGTCCTGTACGGCTGCAAGATTTGGCTGAGCTGTTCATAGCGGCGTCTGCTATCTGCAGGATATGCTTTCTCACCAAGCCCGAGGAGGGGTTCATGACCTCTTTAAACAACGTTTCCGATTCGCGAAGGAGGTTGTGTAGTTGGTTTTACACGCTCACGATTGGCTTCGCAGCAGGAAAAAGGTGCAGTACAGGTATCGTTGTATTCACTCACATTTGAAGCGCACCTTCGTTCCACGAGCTACAATGACTTTTCAGGCTCCAGATAGCCTACAGCAGCCGACACCAAAGCGTAAGAAATAGACTAAGTATGCTAATCATATTAAAAGACAATTATTGCGGAATGCAGCTGGCGCTCACCTCTCCATCATCGGCAATTTGCAGTAGCGGCTGGCGCTCATCCAGTAGCTCACCATCTTTCGTCCACTCGACAGTCGATCGGGGATTTCCGTGCTCCACGCGGCACTCAAGACGAGCTGGTCGACCCAGTACCACGGGTGCAGGGGAAGATATTTTTGCAATGCGTGGTGGTGCTGCGGTCATTAAGAAATAATGCATCCATTTTAACACGAACGTGTTTTATGCCGGGTCCACCAAGACTTCACTGACATCATGTCCGTCACGGAAGAGACGTCGAAAAATGTACACAAAGAGATGCTGAAGAAAAGCCAGAAGAAAGAGTTTCGTTTATTTGGGTGATCTGGGAATCGAACCAACAAGCTCTCGGTCCGCGACGACAGATTCCCGGCGCTCTACCCACGGCGCCACCGATGCACATGCACGAGGCTTTACGAGCGCGCCCTATATCTCTCATATCTCCCTCTCAGAGTGATCTTCGGTGGCGGGAAGGTGTCGTCATCAAGAAGCGGTGAGCACAACAGGCAGCGCTTCGGCAGTTTCAGGGCAACGGAGGCTTTCAATGCATTATAGTAGGAAACTCTATGGTCGGTGCAATGTGCTGTAGGCGATGATTCGGTTTGGAGACGACGCAGAACGTGCGTTGCCTTTCAGTTTGTGTTAGCGTGACGACTCGTCGGCAGTGTAGTGCAGCTTCCACATGCACCAACGGCGTTCCTCCGCCGCCTACTGCTCGAGTGCGATACCACCGGCTAATAACACTGCTGCACTAAGCGGCACAGAAAGGCAATGACGTCGACAGGCGAATGTGGCGCAGTGAGTTATTTGATGCAGCAAGAGAGACGCCAGCGGTTAGCGGAACGCCTTCGCGAGTTCTCGGTTCCAGCTACGAGACCAGCCCCTGGCGTTCGTGAAGCGCTGTGTAGTATATGCATGAGCACAGCTCTTGGTTACCTTTTTACTAGGGAGCGCTTCAGCGTTTATCATGTCAGGTGACGACGCTTTGAATCAGTGCATATTGAGTATCAGTGCTCATGACGTGCTTGTTGATGCCATCTTTGCGCCGGATTCCCCCTATGCTGTGCCCCCGTGTATGTTAGCTACTTCAGCTACCACAAGGGTTAAGTGAAGATAATCGACTTTAGTCGTCAGGTTGGAGATGTGCCACTAGGTGTCAGCGCGGGTGCATACACGTCTAAGGGTGCTAATAGACATTGCTA
Source organism: Rhipicephalus sanguineus (assembly GCF_013339695.2). Taxonomy (NCBI): domain Eukaryota; kingdom Metazoa; phylum Arthropoda; class Arachnida; order Ixodida; family Ixodidae; genus Rhipicephalus; species Rhipicephalus sanguineus. The sequence goes on along the minus strand of NC_051176.1, from coordinate 68,839,645 downwards.
GTAGACAACACCAATACAATCGCGCTAGTGGACATCACTACTAGTTATTGTGCAAGCTCTCATAGATCAATGTACAATAAACAGTCCACTACTCCTGTGAAGACCCGGTTCACTTTCGTGTTATACCGATTCCTGTGACGGACGGATCAATCATGTTTTTTTCTTTGAAATCTCAAATGCTACTCCAACAAAGGCGAGTGGCAAACGCCTATACACATCTCGGAACGCAGAAAACCGTCAAACGTCTAGCATCTCGCAGTCGAGAGCAAGTTGACGGCATCACACGTATCCTAAAGAAGCCGGATACAATGAAGCTGGAACGTGCATTCTAGAGAAGGGACATGTTAAAAGTGTACAGAAATCATGAAAAAAACAGACAGTCCAGGTCAAAGCAAACAAGACAAACAGTATACAACAAAAGTTTCCATAGTCAAGCCAACAAGCAACATATCACACGTTGAAAGGCTGTAGCGCATAGTTCACAGAATGTTCAAATAGCTTATTGCATGACACAGCACGCAAAAGTTGTAGTAGAGTAGGCGTTTGCGGCTCACTTGTATTTCCGGAGAAAGAACCTTTTTTTTTCAGTCAGTAATACCGTTGTGATTACTTGGTGTCCAAGTGAGCACTTGTCGTTTTGTGCACGACAGGTGCTTCACTGCTTTTAGAACAATATTCTTGAATGTCAGGAAATAAAGGCAATTTTGCTAAGCGTTCACAGTTGGTATCGCTTAAAAACGCTATCTTAAGATGCACAATAGCACTGCTTTCAACTCTGTTGGAAATTTTACCTAAGAAACTTTTTTGAGCGCCATCTGTGAAAGTGTCCACGTAGTGTGGATTGAGCGTGGGAGCGGTTCATTAGCTCGGTGTCGAATTCACTAGATAGCGCATGATAAATTCTGTACGAAGTAGTTTCTGCAATGAACAGCCCTGCACAGAACGAATAGAGGCCTAACCTTTCACGTAAAAAATATTCACAAGGTCACGTTAGCACACCTCCTGTGGCACTGAATCAGGCACCTATTAAATTCATTAACTGCTAGATTAGGCCCATTAAAGTTCTCTGTCTGCCTGTCTGTTAGATTAGGCCATTCCGGTCACTACGAACGCAATGTATTAGAGAACTTTCATTTTAAACTTCTATTTTTTTCTCTCGTCGTGCTGCAAAATGTCTTGTATATATACACGAACGGTATTCATAAAGTAAGCACCGGTTTGTTTAGAAAACTATATTTTTGTTAGTAAAGCTTTTTATGAGAGTTTTGGTTTCGCACAACCATTTTTCAATTTTGCTGAGAAATCCACGTTCAAATTATTCGTTTATGGATGCTCTTAGGATCGAAATAAAGAAATGTCGGTCTCGTAGGAATGTATAAGCAGTGGCTTACGTTAGATATTGAATTCACGTACAGATCCAGCTGAGTAGAGCTAACTGAAGTCTACTGTATTAGCTGTTTTACTTTGATTGGTAGGAAAAGTTAACTGGTCTGCGAAGTGTCTCATTCTGAAAGTGTCGTATTTAAGCATGTCTCGCTTTTTATGGTTTTTCGTTATATACGTCACCCCTACCAGCTCTTACGGAATAACCACTGTGGAGAAGAGAACAAGTTGTTCTTTTTGAGAAATTTATCACCGCTCAGCGTAGACGTTTTACAGCTTCTATTGAAAATAAGCTCATGTATCTATAATATCGCCAAGGAAGGCTGTCTAAGAAGCGTTATGAGAGGAAGAAACAAACCAGAGAACTTCCATGGACTCACCGAGAACTGTGAGCATTAGTTGCTCCTCGGCCGTGCCAGCTGCATTTTTGGCAACGCAGCTGTACCGTCCTGAATGAGTAAGAGTTGCATTCGGAATTTGCATAATCTGGCCGTTCTCAGCAAAGGCAACATCCTGGGAAACAAAAAAGAATTCAAACAGGGATCAGAGCTGCAATAACGGAAAAATCGATGAAAGCAACACATTTTCACACGTGAGACGTGACCTTGATATTGTTAGTATTACTGCCCTAAAATTGGCGTAACAGACCTTACAAAAGCTGTCATTTATTTTTCTTCGTGTCTTTTGTATATATGTATACATATTATACATATACGGGACATCACGGTGACGGTAACAGCATCTGTTGAGAACCTACAGTAAACATACTCCAGGACGAATTAAAAAAAAAAGCTCAGCAATATCTAATGCAGATTTGGAACTTTATGTGACGTGGCGCTCTGTAAGTCAAGTTAAATAAGTGCTATACAGCTAACGATTACGCATTTATATCAGTGTACATCACGGCGACGGTCATGTGCATTGCTTGTTGGGGGAAGAATAGGAATGAGAGATGTATGCACAGCGAAGCGTTACAAATGGCTTTTATTACATTGAACAATTCAGTACATGTTATGTGACGGTGACGTACGCGTATTCTGTGAAATTGGTAGACAGTACACAACTAGTGGCTCAAAATGAATGTCTTAATCAAGGATAAACCGATTAAAGATAAATAAAAGGATCCGTCCAATATGTATAACATGTCATTTCAGTAAGAGGTTGGTGGACTTTCAGAGATACCGATTAGGGGATATTATATATTCAGAGTTTATGCAGGAAATAATTTTTCTATCAGACAGAACGGAAATGTGCTCCCTAGCAATAGATTGCTGGTCGGCGTAGAAGGCCTATATAAGCTTCTATGCAGGAGCTCGTGTTTAATAATCGTACAAGATTCATTGTAGATCCACAAATACTTTGGCTGATATTCCCACTAATCCGCAGCACCGATGCAAAACGGCAGAGATCCAACCCTCGTGCAGCTTCATTTCGTTGCCGATATCTCCTTCACGACGCCTGTTTCGCAAGATGCTCAATTACCAACTCGCTCAGTTTGCTGTACGTTTTGATCCAAGGATCATTTTGTTTAAAATAAATCGTAGTGTTTACCAACAAAACTGCACGGCAGGTTACTTACGGCGGATGCCATGGTGGAGAGCTTCTGTTTAGGTTAGAGCACCTGGAGATTTTTAAAATTATATTCGAAGCATAATACACGAGTGATTTTGTTTGCATCTTCACTGGAATGGGACCGTCGCCATCGTAAACTGAGGTAGCCATAGAGCTAGCGTTAAGGAATTAGTGGTCTACGTTTGACTTGTCATATTTAGGTCACATATTTACATTGCACATATGAAGACCCCATTCTCAAATGCGATGCGGTGGTTTCCTTCTGCGACAGTTGTTTACGTAGATCTAACGCACTCTTACGCACCCATATAAACTGCAACTGAAACTTATATGCCCTCTAATACCATGAAAACATACATGCATTTGCTTTTTCATAGTGCATTGTAGAATTCGTAGGGTAGCCATTTAGTACCACATCTAAATTTTTGCATTTGAAATGTGTTAGTAATTTTTTACATCACAGCTGCTATGCTCAAGGTTTGCCGTGTGTCACATCATTATCATGAACCGACACGCGCTTTCTTCGTCCACTTCTTCATCGTCGTGCTCTTCCTCTTCTGCTTCGATACCGGAATACGAGCGCCGATTTGTCCGGTGTGGGATGCAATAACTCTGATGGGCGAGAGAACGAGTGCAGAGCGAGAGAGAAAGAAAGAGAGGGAGAGAAACAGAGAGGTAGAAAGAGAAAGAGAAATTCGCAGAAACACTTCTTGGCGAGGCGAGATTCGAATCCGCGTACCCTACGATCCGAAGCCGAGCGTCGTAACCACTCGGCTATCCAGGCACGCTAGCAGAGCATAGCAGAGCCCTGTATAGTATAGTATAGTATAGTATAGTATAGTATAGTATAGTATAGTATAGTATAGTATAGTATAGTAAAGTATAGTATAGCAAGGGGGCGGGAAAAGGAAAGGGGTGTGAGGAAGAGAGATGTGAGGGTGAGAAGAGGGGAAAGAAGGAGGAGAGGACGAGTACAGAGAGAGAGAGAGAAAGAAAGAGATAGAAAGAGAATCGACTCAGGAGTTAAGGAGTAGCCGGCGCCCTATTTCTTCGCCAACATCTCTGATATCAATAAAAAAGAGAGAAATTGATAGAAAGGGAAGAAAGAGAGAAAAGGATTGAAGGCGAGACAACGACTACATAGAGGGAGAGAAAGAAAGAGACACATAAAAAGAAAGAGAAAGAGAAAAATAAAGAGAAAGAACGCGAAGAAACAAAGAGATAAAAACAGAAAACAGAGAAAGAAATGGACAGAGGGAGAAAGACATGCAAAGAAAGAGCCAAAAAACCTGGCAAAAGAGAGAGAGCAAGCATAGCCGTGAATAGTAATGTATAGCAAGGGGTGAGAAAGAGAGAGATGAGAGGGTAAAAGCCTAGCCAAGCCAGGACCCGCTAGGTGCTCACCAGCTCTGCTGTGACCCAGCCTTGCGCGACTTGGTACAAGCCGCGCTTCTTTTTTCTAAGCAGTCTACCATATACTATACAGGTAAAAAAAAAAAAACAAAATATACGAAAGTACATTCAAAATGAAGCCTCAAGTGTTAAACATCAACGATCGTCGCATCGACATCGACTACAACATGATGATAACTACATGGCAATAATGATGACATGAAAACGAGAGCACAAACGAAGACGACGTGTCGACCACATCAGTTCCCCAGAATGGGTATGGGCCAAAGTCTTGAGAATACAAACAAACAAATAAATAAAAAAATGGTAACGGTAAAAGAATGATCGTGAGTGATAGAAGAACGTCGACGATGATGTAGTGGAGACTCGCACTAAAGGGCTCTGGATTGTCCTGCATGGGTGGTGCAAGAAGGGTTTGCTGCTTACTTCTTTCGCTAAAAATTAAAAAAAATTACAACAGCAATATCTATCATGCGAAGTGCGACACCTGTGACAGCTGCTCCTTTATCTAGACGACGCGATCCCATTATTATTGCTATTCTGTCAGCCATCGTAGTCAGACGACTTCGTTAATATTAACCTGACTTGGCGCACTCAAAGCCATTCCAGGAACGTACCTTGCTGTCTCGTTTGTCCAGTGGGATATCATCGCGCATCCAAATGACAGACGGCTGCGGCTCTCCAGACGCAATGCACCTTAGCTTGATGGGTGAATGCTCGACCACGGAAACAGCAGCCTCAGGCACCTGAATCCTCGGAGGCACTGCAAGGTTAGCACACACACTCTATTTTGTAAAAAATGTGAATATTCGTTTGCAGTGTTACGTGGGCCCTCACGTTCACTCAGGTAGTAATTACACATCAGCGGGACTATGCGCTTAGTGTTTCATCCAAGGTTGACAGCTACTGCTACTATCAGGCGTCAGAGAATCTAATGTGCCTTGAGAAAAGGTATGGATGCATCCACTGCAATCGTAGAATTCATGACTTTTGGTGCCTGTTTATTGGAGAGCAATCAAAATACGCAGGGGCAAAAGTGGCCTTGCTAAGCCTTGTCACCTTTGGAATTCACGAAAAACTTGGTGGTTTGGCCTTGAAGATATTCCAGTGTAATTAGACTGCAGTATGGCTAATTCAGACTGCGGGCAAGTGACAGATAACACACTGAAGATCTTACGTGAATGTGGAAGGGGGCCGAACATTATCTTGAGATCACCTAAATATGACGCTACAGTTTTTCGACATGAGGTTGACCCGCCGCGGTGGTCTAGTGATTATGGTGCTCGACTGTTGACCCGAAGGTCGCGGGATCGAATCCCAGCCTCGGCGGCCGCATGTTCCAGGGAGGCGAAAATGCTTGAAGCCCGTGTACTTAGATTTAGGTCTCGTTAAAGAACCCCAGGTGGTCGAAATTGCCGGAGCCGCCTACTGCAGCGTCCCTCAGAATTATGTCGTGGTTTTTGGACGTAAAACCGCAACAATTATTATCATTGGATCTGAGGTTAGGTTTTTTAATGATTACATGTGCGGGGTATAAAAGCCAAATTCTAAGGAACCTTTGCTGCCGTACAAGTCGGGACATAGTACGTTATTTAAAAATGGTTTCGCCTTTTCCTGCTTACTTGCCGTCGCGTATGTCTTGTCAGCACCCCATACTGGAAGGCGCTAATCAAGAAGTCCATAGACTATGGAGGGCCGGTTGCCCTGACCACATGATTAGGGCGGCTGCAGAAAAGATGGAGAAATAGCTGAGATGCAAAGACGGTTCCAGTAACGGAACTGTTAACAGTGATCGCAAAAGGCCAGCAGTTGTTAATCATGTACACCCTTCCAATTGTTAATAATATTGCGCGAGCGCTCACCCCTGGACATACTGGCGCCTAATATAGGCAGCTAATATAGGCGAGAAGTGACGAAAGTTTCTACACGATGCGCAAGAACAGCGCGCACACTTGTGCGCGAAACTGCTAGGCGGTTTCCTTGGAGTGCATACACAGTATCAGTCTCATCTGCGCCATCAGATGTGGCTGAGATGTCGCTGTGATGTGGTTAAGAAAACCGGTGAGGCGCTGATCGTCATATCGCTGATCTCGTTGCTTCTCGCCGATAATAGATACTACCGTATCCTGGGGTCGACGCTCCTGGGATATTAAAAAAATCTCACGGCTGTACATAGGTTGGCACATGTGCTCAAGAATATGACGAACCGTTATGGAGTTATAGTGTTTTTTTCGTGCCCGAGAAAATATCGAGTCTACACCAAGCTGTACAATCACACGTTCAGATGGTAGGATCCGCTATGGACAATTCATGCAATATTGTGCCTTACGATGAAAATATGATGCACGAAATCACATTGCCTCGTAGTTCTTGCTACACCCCCAGACGGGCCAATATATAAAGACGTGATTCCAAGAACATTCTTGCAGACTAAGGAACGCAGGTACGTACATCACATATGGCAACCCATTGTTTCACCTGTGGTTGCACACCCGCTTTTGATAGCACATGAGTTCTGTTAAGAAGTAGAAATGAAAAAGCCCACCTGATATCTGAAGCCTATCAGATCTCTACGTTCAGCGATAGGTGCATCAGCATGGCGTTGCTTGCTTTGCACAGCAGGGCAAAACTACTTCTAGACATATGTAGTCGATAATCGGCTCTATTTTTTGTCATGTTTCTTGTGGCTTTTTTTGCACCGAAGATAGTGGAGGGCCAGATGTGCTAGCGTATGCATGTGCAATACTTTCTATATATGTGTGGTTTTGGGTTAATGAACCTTTAGTCGTGAGTCAGGGCTCGTGCTTCATCATTTGTTCTTCCAGTGTATGTTATTTCCTTTGCTCTGCGTGTACAGACGTAGATAAATCAACCAACTACCGTAATTCTGATACACTATGCATGCTAAATGCCAGTGCCATTTCGTGCTTTAGTTATGTCGATGTGAATTGGTATGGTGGCCACATAGCAGCGCTCTGTTAACTCATTAGAACGGTACTAGTCTAGATGTCACGTGTGAAATGCCGGAAATCAGCCTAGCTGCGTACACCACTTTGCAATGCGCTATAAATTTGTTAATTGTGATAGGGCCTTACGAAAGCATCTTCGCATGCTGTTTATGGTCAAAGAAAAAAAAGAAGAGCTCAACATCTCTGTGTTCCATACTAATTGACTTATGAAAGTCAGATGCTTCTCTATCTTTGACAGCATAGTGAAATGTTTTAGTCACCAGGTGTCATGTAAGCACAGTAACTGGGGTTGTTTTAGGTACCCAGCACACTGATTGGTACGTATGCAATACTAGAGCTGTCACATTCCAGACGTTTGCACCGTAGTTGAGAATATGATCTGAAGTACAAAATTGGTTTGTATAATGGCAAGATAATCGCAAATGCCTTCGTATGCTTCCATCGCTGCTTGTGTGTGTCCATGTACCGTATTCACTAACATAATAATCGCACTCGCGTAGTGATAATAATAACTGTTGGGGTTTCGCGTCCCAAAACCACGACGTTATTATGAGGAACGCCGTAGTGGAGGGCTCCGGAAATTTCCACCCCCTGAGGTTCTTTAACGTGCACCTAAATCTAAGTTCACGGGCCTTATGATCGCACCCCCGAATTTTGTCGGCAAAATTTGACTTTTTTTTCCGCATATTCATCGCGCCCCGAAGTTAGGCGATGGCGGTTATTTTCTTATGACGTCTCTTGCTCATCGTTTTGCGAGGCGACCACGGCGCAAAAAAGTGTAGTTGCACCTGGCTTTACACGGTTGTACCATGAATTCAGTACACAAGTCACTTTGTGTGCTGTTAAAAACTATTGAGTATGCGCTCGAGGACGGGGCTGCCCTCTATCGTTTCTCCAAAGGTAAAATTATAGATGGCATTACAGATGGCACCGGCACTATAGATGGACCGGCAGATGCGCCGTTAAGTGCACCGGCACCGTTAGATGCACCAGAAAAGGGTGGTTTATCCGCCCGCCTTTTTTTTCTGTTTTCGTGATCGCTCACGCAGGTGCCGTGCTATCCGTAAAGCATTCATGCAAAGTGAAGTGAACGTGTGCCTTGAAAGGGGCACTGCAATACTTTTCCAAGTAGCCATAAAATGGCTTCACTAAGGGAGCTTATTGCCTCACGAATGGATCGCCACAAAAACATTTAGAATCCGTCCGGTACGAGCGGAGATGCAAAGGTTTGTCGCACGTTGTAATTGCTTTCTGTCTTCTCTCGGCCCGACGAAAGCGCTGGAAGCTCAGTAAGGAGGTATGGCACGGAGAAAGAAGGTACGTCACGAGCGCCTCGTGACCTTCATTACTTTTCGTTCTTCGAACGCGCGGTTCACTTTCAGTGCGATCACGCGCGTGCGAGGGGGTGCGTGACGGCCTCCCGAGGCGGCCGTAGTAAATGCCGAGCCCTCCATGCTCACATCAGCCAATGGCGTTGAACTTGAGTCAATGACGCAGTTATCTTGAGTAAATAGCATCATTTGTCGAGAGAACAGACAGCGATCTTTAGTTGACTGAGAATTTATTGTAAATTGCTGGCCATGTGCTGCGCTAAAGTATTTAGCTTGCGTGTGCTCGGGAGCCTCGACTACCGATCGGCAGCGTTTTCTGACCATGCTGGCAAAGTGTTGCAGGGCCCCTTTAATGCAAAGACAGGCCTTATTTAGTCTTATTTTTTTTTATTATGCATACTGTAGCCGTCGTAAGACTTGTCACCTGCAGCTCAATTTTTCACGCAAAATTTTGACTCCACGCCATAATCGCGCCCCCATTACGCAAGTAAATACGGTAATATGGTTGGTTGGTTGGTTTAGTAAGTTAAAACGCCCCAATACGACTCGGGTTAGGAGAGATGCCGTAGCACAGGGCTCCGGATAATTCCGGCCAGGTGACGTCCCTTCAAGGGGCCCTGCAACACTTTTCCAAGTCACCGTCGAATGGCATCATTAAAAGAGCTTATTGCCTCACGAATTGACTGCCGCAAAATTTTTTAGAATCCATCAAGTACGAGCGGAGTTACGGGGATTTGTCGAACGCTTCAAGCACGTCCTCTCTCCGTTCGTACCAGCGAACGCGCTGAAGGCTACGCAGGGAGGGGGGATGCCAATTGGAAAAGATGATGCGTCCCTTCACCCGCGCGCGTCCACACCTTGAGCACATATTTTTTTCTTTTTTCTTCGAGCGCACGACTTCCTTTCAGTGTGATCATGAGCGAGCGCGGGCACGTGGGGCATTCCGCGGCGATCACGGCAACTATGCAGCTCAGGATGCTCAAATCAGCCAACGGCCGTGGACTTTGGATATATGGCGCAGTAATCTGATTATATGTCATCATTTGTAGAGAGAAGAGGGAGTGAATTCTAGCTCACTATGAGAATTAATTGCAAGTTCCAGGCAGCGTGCTGCGCTATAATGTTTGCCTCGCGTGTTCACAGGAGCCTCGACTACCGATCAGCAGCGTTTACTAACCATGCTGAAAAAGTGTTGCAGAGTCCTTTAAAGTGCACAGAAATCCTACAGAAAACGGGACTCAAGTATCTCGCCTCCACCGAAATGCTACCGCCGCGGCCAATATCGAACCCGCGCCTTCTGGATCAGCAGCCGAGCACCGTAACCACTGTGCCACCATGGCGACTTGTAATAGAGTATGGCGATTGGCTGGCGAGGACACCGTATTCTAAAATTTTGGCACCACACCTTTCACAGGGTAAAAAATAATTCTGACAAATGACGTAGCGACAAGTGCTAAGTTGAGTAAGGATTACAATAAAACCAGGGTTGGAGTCTTTATAACCTGCCGCTGTACCGTGGGTTTAGCTTAGTGGAAAACGAATTAATTTTCTCCCATTTTCTTGGTCGCAACTACTTGCCTTGAACTTCAATACGGAATGCTTTCTCTGCCAGGCCAGCTTCATTTTCAGCGATGCAGGAATAGGTGCCTCGGTCTGATGACTGAATTGCTGGAAAGGAGAGCACTCGAGGTCCGTACTTCGCAGCAGTTTCACTCTCCGTGCTTTCTACGCTGCAAAGACATGGAAGTCAAAACTCGTAGCATGCACTTACACTTATTTCCGTATGCACAGGCAGAGAGTGCATGAGCATCAAATAAAAAGCGTAAACGAACAAGTCGGCAAACGCAGCATGAATACCTTACAGAACCTCAGTGGCTCTGCCAATGTTTTGTATAAGCGATTCTGAAACTATATGGCCGATGTTTCTTTGGAAATTCCTACGTGTGACGGCTAGAAAAGAGAACCCTAAAATTCACTACGCCACTTTTTAATTATGTTGCCACCTCAGTACCTTAGCAAAAGTAAATTAATTTGGCTGATTGAATACCAAGCCAGCCAAATTATGTCCGCTTATATGGCTTGAATTCCATTGCAACTGAAAGTTTTTATCAGCAAGAAAAGATTGCCGACTTTACCATAGCTCACACGAAAGCCCCCTACCAGTGTAACTTGGCACCTGCCACTACAAGGTGCTTCATACATGAGTGCCGCACTACATGCACGCTGTGTTTTAAACAATATAACACAGTAAAAACATTTCAGGAAGTAAAACATGCTTAACTGACAAACCTTCCAGCCTCTAAACTGAAACGCGTCAATTACGGCACGAAAACGTAAAATTCTACGGCACCGAACAATACAACAATCATGCCGTTCATGCTGAATAAACGCTATCAACTCACAGGTAAGGTAGGCTATTTTTAGTCCAGTAAACCGTCGCACGAGGCAGAGACTCCACATTGCATTCAAGCGAGACGTGTCGGTTCTCCACAGTGTCGACGTCCACAGATGCAGGGCCTGCTATCGTTGGCGGCACTGTTGCAGAGAACAAACAAGTTTGATTGCGGTTCCTTGAATTCAGACCCATAACTCTGAGCAGATTTTGCTGAATAAATAAAACTTGTTTTTGCCTCACAGAACTAAAAAAATATTAATATAATCATGACAGACGCCCTCCCTTTTCCTTGATCAGTACTTTTCTTCGAGTGTAAGGCTTCAACGGGAGTAAATATTGTCGAAATGCTGTGCTTTCTGAAATAGCACATCACTTGTGACAAAGATTTGTTCTCTTAATGCCCTTAAATTCAGTAAGAATTGTGAACACTAAGGTGACTTCAAGTACACCCAATACAAATGAATCATGTTTTTTTCCGTGCTTAACAGCCAAAATATGATGCTCTGAAAGCTTAGCCAATAAGGTCGCCAACCTTAAGGGGCCCCTAAACCACCTCCGATAATTTATTTAATATTTTGAGTAAACGCGCGCATCGAGTTCAGAATGCCGTCATAATGAACAATGCTAAACGCGGCAGCGCGGCGAGCCGCGGGCGCGCCGCGAATTTCAAGAAGCAGTCCCTTTTCTTCTCCGGGCCTTTCTGAAATCCCCAGCGTTGACCGTGACGTCAACATTCGCATATGTCATCCACAAAAAGAGCCTTTTTGTCTGCTTGCAGGTACGCGCGCTCGCCGCTCTTTCTCCTCGCAAGGTGAGGAGGAGGACTCTGCCAGGAGGAGAGACCAGCCGACGAACGGAGCATCGCGAAGGAATGAGCGAAACAGCGAGGGCCTCTTTTGGATCATCAAACGCGTGTAATTCATCTATTACGGCACCGTTTCGAAAATGTCTTCCGGCTGCGTGTTTCTTGAGGACTCATAGTAGAAAACAGCGCGATACAACGAAGAAGGACCAGACCGAACAGGACCAGGGATGAATACCAAAAGGTGTATTTATTTTTGCTGCACAAATATATACGCATTATGGAATGGGTAAAAACGTAAGAGAGGGAGAATACTTTTCTAACTCATGCGCCGAGGCCCTGATTTGTCAAAGAACGCGAAACGTTCAACTGCGGAGATACATAATCTCTTTGTCTGTTAGCGCGATTGATCGAAAGCTGATACATGAGTGCGGTTGCATACCAAACTTCTACGAGACGCGCATTGTGCGCCGCTACCGAGACAACTGCGCCCGCGATCTATATGAAGCCTTTATCATCCATGTTGCCGATCATTCATGTATCAGCTGCCTATCAATCGCACTAACAGATAAATAGATTAAGTACCTTGAGAGTTTCACGTCCTTTGACAAGTCAGGCCCTCTGCGCATGAATGAGAAAGATCTTCTCCCTCTCCTTCGTCTTTCCCCTTTCCAGAAAATGTATATATTTTTTTGCAGCAAAAATAAACGCACCTGTTGGTCGTCATGACTGGTTTGGTAGTTCTTGTCTTCCTTGTATTACGCTGTTTTCTACTATGATTCGCACCAACACGCTCAAGTTCACAAGCTTTTAATGTTGACTCGTGCACAAATGCAACACCACAACAAAATTTAGACCAATAGAAATGCAAATTTACACAACAGAAATGTAAATGCAGCAGGAAAACTGCAAGGCAAAAAAAGTTACGCGAATGAAGCTATTACAAAACACGCATATTGAAAATACAGCAAAACAGTGCATTCTGTATTCAAAGAAATAAATTACTACACTAGAAAAATCAACTATGCCACATTTCGTTGAATATTTCGACGTTTCATGACAGCTGCATATTCGTCTCAATTAGAACGTCAATGATATAAGATATCGTACTACAGTAGGTGCCACTGACAATGTAATGGCACCATGTGTAGTAGTTGTCTACATATAAGGGCTCCCATAATAACGGATAAACGGTTTACAGTGAGCACTCAAGTGAAAATATGAGGGGGGGGGGAGGCATCCGCTCTGGGGGTGTCTGCATCTGAATGCATGCTTAGATGTGAACGCATTCCATTGTGCTCGCTCTGAAAATCACTTATGAAGAGTAACTACCAGCTGACCCGGCTACGAGTTATCTGGTACCCAAGCTTACCGAGAACGCTCACATGAAAATCTTTCTCGTCAGTTCCAGCGTCGTTAGTGGCAACACAGGTGTACTTCCCACGGTCAGATATTTCAACGTTGTCGATTGTCAGGGTCTCCGAGTCGGACGAAACCTGTCGGATGGAGCAGATTCATTATTAAAATGCCATATGCGAATGTTTTTGAAATTGCGCACCGCACGCCAGTGAGCGGCTGCCAAAGCAGAGCAGGACTTTTTCTCAAGACGGGGCGCGTAGCATTACTCAATGAACTTCAGTGATTTTGTATACACGTGAATTTGACAGTGAGTTCACGTATTCCGGCGATCTGTAAGCGAGATACAAAAGACCATCGACTAATTCTGCAGCAAATGGGCCTCAGACAACAGGAACTGCACTAATGGCATGTCCAACACTTCCCGCCAATGCCGACTAATAAGGTAACAGCAGCAACTAAAAAATGCGGTCGGTTGTCTATTTCGTGCATATAGTGATCACTATTCGGCGGCTACCAGTAGGACACTATGCATCGAGATGCGCAACGCAAAGCGGGCCAGCGGCGCTAGCGGTCGCCATCGGCCAGAACATGCCATGGGACATACTGATCGCTAACCAAGCCGCGCTCCTTTCGGAGTGAACTGTGTGCTCAACATCTAACTCACAAGCTGAACAGATTGACATGGCAACATGAAGCAAGTACAGGCCGAAAATGGGCAGCGACCGCCGACTACGGCCTGAAGGGGACGACAGAAGCTCAACAGTGCGGCTGGTTCACTTCTTTATCTATTCCGTGCCGGTAAGCCAGCGTCACGGTCTATGCTGTCTGTCGAATAACCCATTTTTGATCGTGCTACCGCGCACAAGGCTCCTCTGTTCGTTATATGTTGGTCTTGTAGACCACGCAGAAAGGTTTGCATTGCTCTCTGTATACGCTGAAAGTTACTCCGGCCTGACTTCCGTCAGACTCAGCTTTCGAAACAGCTGCAGAACCTTGCTGACAACTTTAAAGAGATAAAGGGCACATACTTCTATCGAATCTAGGCTATAGCATAATGGAGTAAACCACCTGCCTAACTGCGTTAGCTATGCTTTCTAAAATGATGGAAACTTGATTCCAGATTGATGAACTTAATTATCCGTCGAAAAGAAACAATCTTATAGTATACGGTGTACAAGGAAGTATAGTTTAGAACAATGCGATTTTTTACCAAAACAAAAACGTAATGAATCTACCATAACCACTCTCTCAAGGCTGAAATTGTCAAAATCGAAGAATGCTCACATTAAAAGTCAGAAAATAAGAAAAGGAGGCCAACAACATTGTAGCTTGGGGAACACCACGGTAAGCTAAATATTAAAAGGAACGTCATATGTGTTGCATATTATATTCTACTTTGTTCTGTTGTATGGCCCGAGAGGGCGCCCTACAAAACATATATACACACCCTCGCTGTAGCAGAGGGTAACTTGGGCGTAGTGTAGAACTTATGTGCGTGTTGTTCCTTCGGACCCTCCGACGGTGCTCGGTGCCTCCCTTCGCAAACAGTACAATAAGCTCAAGGGGAGTATTTATTTGACAGGCGAAGATTTCAAAGCTCGCGTTCGAAACATCAGGAAAAAGCATTTGAATTACGGTCAACTTCAAAAATTCGACAGATCCCACGCCTTGTGGGAATAGCTTTTATGCGAAGCAGTCAACGAGTAGTTCTATCCTGGATTTTTTGGCTTTGAGCCAAGCGTTACGAGGTGGATCAATGCGTTTTTGTAAGGGCTTACCAGGCACGTCGACTACACTTGCGTTTAAAGGGTAAGTTATGGTCTGACGTAACGTCAGCACTCACGTTAGAGCACAGACGTCCGTATGATTGAAACGAAGTGCACTTTACGATGCGGTGATGTAAATATCATAGATAACTTACGTTAGGGTATTCATCCTGGGTCGTGCAACGCTTGAATATAGCTTGCTGAATCAGAGGAGTACAATTGTAATTTTATTAGACTGCTATAAAAGCGAAGCCAACACCGGAACCACAATTAACGTTAAACCGACATGACGCCTGTATCATACGAGTACATATGTAATGTTTATTGCTTTGCTATAAAATGAGATTGCGAGCACTGCAACCACAATTAACGTTGCACCGACATTACGCCTGCATAGGGTCGTTTTCCAACGCAGTTCCAAGACCTGGCGTGGCTCTGCGGTAAAGTACCTGACTGCCACGCAGAATGCTTGGGTTCGATTCCTGCTGGTATCCTCATTTTTATTCTTTGCATTCTTCGGATCAAAGCTGTCGATGCTGGTTTTTCTTAACGCTCCCACATTTAAATTGCCAATGTCTGTCCTCGCCGTTCCTGGGTTGACGTAAACTGTCAATCACCTCTGGCGCATACCCGCATACCACGGCCCGTGGTATACGGGTATGTGCCACATGTGTATGAAGGAAAGGGTTTGACGACGTACGCGACAGGATCTTATTGTTGTTCATCTAATGACCAGGCAGTCATATTCGTCAAACCGTCTTACCCTCCCATGCCAAATTTGGTCAATATCAAATTAAGGAGGCGATCACGAGAGCACTCAGACCTAGGCGGCTACATAGACAGACAGATAGATAGATAGATAGATAGATAGATACGTAGATAGAAACGCCTTTGGTTCGCTAAGAAATGCTTTGCATTTAAAACACCTGCTACGGTGGTCTAGTGGTTAAGGTGCTCGACTGCTGGCCAGCAGGTCGCGGGATCGAATCCCAGCCGTGTCGGCTGCATTTTTCATGGAGGCGAAAATGCTAGAGGCCCATGTAGTTAGATTTAGGTGCACGTTAAAGAACCCCAGGTGGTCAAAAATATCCGGAGTCCTGCACTACGGCTTCTCTCATAACCATATCGTGGTTTTGGGACGTAAAACCCCTACAATTATCATTATTATCAAACTTAAAAACGAAGCAGGGAAAAATGTGTCACTGCATTACGAAAATCTCACGATTAATGGTGAATTTTTCGGCTGGGATTAATCGAAGGAAGTGATCTCCTTCGGCTCCGAGAGAGCTGGTGTGGCGAAAAAAAAACAGAAAAATGAGAAAAATGAGTTACAGAATCTTCGGTCACACCGATACCAAAAACACGTTTCTGAATTAAAACGATTGCACCACTTTCAACAAGTGAACTTTCTTAAATGCCTGTTTCTGGAACTGGACGTCGTCCAGAGCCTAGAATTATCATGTGGCGCGGCGACACAGTATCTAAGAATTATATATGCATTTAAAATTGTATCACACTTCTATGTGCACGTAGACCTTTCCAGACAATTCTTCCCTTAATGAGTATTAAACATTACCTTCATCTACGTTTCACTGTGTCCAACCGTCCAAATCTGTTTTTGAATTTTGGCCCGTGGCCAGCGAACACTTTACAACTTAGAGGCATCATTTGCTGTTGATAAGGATAACCGCCGTATGTTACCTATAGGTTGGTTTTCACCTTCCGTAACGTTTTCGTGACGCTTCCTCAAAAGTGTGCACCCTTTATGTGTTCAAGTTTATCATTTACAGTTTTATGATATTTTATGATATAAATACAGCAAATCTGAGTTCAAAGTATGCGATTAAAACCGGAAGAGGAAAATAAGTATGTGACCTGGCAAAATCACACTTGCTCACCTGACGTCGGAGCCCGTCGCCTTTTATTGGTATGCTCTCCTTCATCCAAACTATGGTGGCTCGGGGCTGCGCAGTGACCTGACACTGGAGGGTCAGAGTGTCGTTTGCCACCACGTGAATGCTCTCGGATGCGTCGTGCGCAGGTTCCTCGGTGCTGGACGTTGGCAACGAGGCGATCTGCGGTGGCACTGTTGAAAGAAGACTGGTGAAATATGTGGCACAAGTTCACATAGTACAAATTTCAGCTGCTCGTACCCACTCCAAGTATTTCACAAAACGTTAGTAAGTGTCGTATGAAGCAAACGGACGTGCGCATGGACACGTGTAGGTGCTAGTTCACGTGCATATGCAGAAAGTCAGTAACGTTCATTATTCTGCACGTGAGTATGTCCCTCACGTCACTCATACCATTCATATATGCATGTAGAGGCATGCATGACTGACCGTCAACGTGTGTGGCTGAGCATGGTTGTGAATGGGAACAGGTGAACGAGAGAGAAAATACGTTTAGCCCTTGTAGGCGTCTAGCAGTACAAGGGCGGACAGAAGCAAATCCTTATACATTATCGTAAAGTATAAAGAATTGTGGGCAGCTCCACTAACTGAATGCTGGGAAAGTGCAATGCAAGCGCTGTCCCTACGTTTCGCTTCTGTTTATATTTGCTCGCTTAGTCCTGACGGCGGGATCCGCTCTTCGTCGGCACTGCCGTTCTCGGGCGAGCGCGTGCTGTCGTTCTCGCCGAGCCTCCTCAGCGGCGTGCATGGCGGGAAAGACCCTCCGTCAGCCGGCGCCTTCCTATTGGCTGCTGCGTGAGAGGCCCCTAGCGGCGAAACCCCCAGAAACTTTCCCATGGTCACGGCCGGACTCGACTCTCTCTCTCCTCCGCGCGGAGGAGAGAGTCGAGTCCGGCCGTGCCATGGTTTGATGGTGGCGCCCTCTCACGGCCTAGCGGTGACGCTCGGCGGCTGTTTCGCTTGGAACAGCGTGATCACGGATCGACACCGCTTGCCTTCGGTCTATAAGTGCATTGTAATTAATAACACAAGGTACTAAACAAGCATCACTCAACGATGCGGCGATAGGTATAAATACGCACCTTCTTTTCCCCTTTACAATATAGTCGTATATCTCCAGATTCATACACATACCCATGCAAAGTGAGTGACTGAATCAGGGAGAAAGGGCACGAGTATAAGTGTGCGCAAGTAGGTTCGAGCAAGTTCGAATGGAACAAACTAAAAGCGCGATTCAGTGTTGATGAGTGTGAGCCCCAGCATCGCGTCCGTAGCCCACCGCAGTAGCAGTGAGTATCACCTGTGCGTGTTTCAATTTGTTCTTAGTGGCCGTTTCATATTACTTTCTCTCCCTCTTATTCTTGACCTTGTGGGTGACGCGAAGAGATACTCAGATATATTGGACGCATAAGCAGCTAATTAGTACATCACACCCTCTTAAACGTCATCAAGCTTTAAGCCTCCCTCTACTTTTCTTGGTGAAGCCAACAGTCAATAAGCTAAGAAAAGCACATTGGGCATTATTTTAACTGCAGTGTAGCAGCTGTGACATAAACAGAAAGGCACTGAAGTGGACGAAAAAACAACTTGTCGCTGATCACGACCGATGCTCTACCACTTTAGCTACGGGGGCAGTCGCTCTCCTGTCCACTTAACTGGGTATTTCCGCGAGTGTAATGCTAGAAGCGTTCACCAGCGCCACTCGTTGCCATGGCAGGGAGTGTGGAACACTTTTTTAGTGGCACTTGGCGTTACATGGTACGTGATATTCCTTATGAGCGAGCAGCTGACCAATAAATCCTCGAATGCTACTTATAGGCATCAAGTTTCCCGGGACAAGACCCTCACTATGAAAGAACGAAACAAATGGAATAGCGGGGCTCGTTGCTTTGTGAGAGACAACCTAATGAAGCCATCTGACCAGTGGCGGCAGTGGCCTGAGCCGTCGAGGCCACTAAGACACACGGGCATTCGGCATCCTTCTTCCTTTATTTGATTTGAATCACTTTTATCATCACAATCATACACTCACCTTGTACACAGGTAATCTCTTTTTCTTATCTTCTATTTTGATTATTGATATTTATGCTCCATTGAGCCAGCAGCCTGACTGACTTCACTAAAATAAGATTGTTTAGTTTTGTATCTTTGTTTTGAAGGAGAGAATTCGTGTGTACTCTCCCTTATAAGAAACAGATTGGTCTGTTCGGCACTCCATGGAACCTCAAAAAAACACGTGAGCAGTGGAGCTCTGAAGAATGCAGTTTTTTTTAACACGAAAGTTTTTTATGTCGAGGTCCATCACGGCTGCACTGACGTATTTGCGTCACGCTTATGACGTTATAAAACATATAGACTAACTGATGGCAAAGAAAAAAACTAGAAAAACTAGCGCCTGTGTGTGTGTCACTCCCTGTCCCGTCCTCGACAATTCAGTACTGCGCTTAACGTTATACATAGAAGAAAAAGTTCCGTTACTGGGAGTCGAACTTACAACCCCTCGCTTCGCAGCGCGAAACGACTCGGCCATAGACGGCACGTTCTTCCCCGTACTAACGGCGAGCTATTTATGTACACCATTTACCGGTTGCGGTACTCAGAGATCGGTGGCACTTTATCGTGTTTTCGTTATCACTAGCGAGATGGCGCAAAGGGCTCGAAGGGCGCGCTTTAAAGGTCGTCACCCCACGCGTTGCGATGAGCGCGCTCCTCTACAGGCCGTGGTCGCTCGTGCGCGCGCGCTTAACTGTGATGGCGGTGGTTCGTAGGTCTCGTGCTCTCACTGCAAGTTTACGTTGAAGTTACAGACAGCAGCAAAATATTAATGAGAACTAACAGACAATATTGCCAAGGAAAGTATAGGAGATGTTATTTGTAATAATTGGGATACAAATGTGAAGAAAGTGAAGTGGACGAATAGATAACCTGCCGCCGGCAGGGACCGAACCTGCGACCTTCGAATAACGCGTCCGTTGTTCTACCACTGAGCTACGGCGGCGGTCATCCTCCCGTCCACTTTATGGGGTATATATGTGCATTTAAACCTTGGAGTGTTAGTCAGCGCCATTCGCAGCCATGGCGGCGAGTGTGGAACACTCTTTTTCTGCCTTTATGGCGTCACGTAGCACGTGATCTTTTTACGAGCTGGCAGCCGACCAATAATCCCTCGCATACTACCTGAAGGCATCAAGTCTGCTAGAACGATACCCTTGCTATGAATGAAGGAAAGGAAGATGGCTTTTAAGGGCTCGTTTTTTAGACAAATACTAATGAGAACTAACAGACAATATTGCCAAGGAAAGTATAGGAGATGTTATTTGTAATAATTGGGATACAAATATGAAGAAAGTAAAGTGGACGAAAAGATAACTTGCCGCCGGAAAGTAATCTTTTCGTCCAGCTTATCTACTTATAGGTGGCCGTAGTTCACGCAGCCCCATAAAATCTTAACCAGCTAATAAATATGCAAGAGCGTATAAGGAGTACTTTATTCGTGCGAATCTTCGTTGCACTACTGCTCGCTTTTGAAATGAAAGCACGGACGCAGGGCAAACGCCCTAATTTACATGCCACTTTGCCTGATTTAATCCTCGGAAGACTTGGCAACATTTTGCTGACCAAGCTGACTCACTGATTAACAGAATATTTTATTGCTTGTGCAGTCTAGCCCGCTCATGTAGAGTTAAGCAGATTCCTGACCTCATAGAGCTAGTCGGCATTATATAGAAAAGGATAACGATAACGAACAAAGACGGAAGAAAAGCTGGCTCTAGTTTACCTTGGACGTCCACGGTGAATGTCTTCTCCAGCTTCCCAGCTTCGTTGGTTGCAATACAGGTGTAGTTGCCAGCATCTCGAAGTCTGCAAATAATGTATGACAGAGGCAACGTTACCCTGGCCGTGGAGATCGAACAGCAACGAGTGTCTTTGATTTTTATAATTTTAGTAGCCCTCTGCGAGTTCTGGGCTGGGTAGGAAAACGACGTCATGGTCACGCACATGTTCTAGGAGCCAAAGACAACCAGAATCTGTCCGGCGATTTCAAAATGGAATACTGGTAAAGCCGATATGAACATAAACACGCCAACACGACTGCGCGCGGCCAGTACTTTGCGACGGGAGCAAAGTCGGCCCCATTCAAGCCTGGCCCAACTGGAACATATATAGTTTTGACGAAGCGATAAAGCAATATATTTCCGAGCCAACGAATTCGGGCACCCGATCACCTCGAAAGCAGTTCGAGTGATATACAATATACCGCCGCAACCAACCGGTCGCTAATATCTGCTGGAAGCGATCACGTCGCTCACTGGCGTTGATTAGACGGCATTTTTTTGCGTTCACATGCTTGACGAAACAGAAAACGCAGGATGGATACGATGGGTGCATTCGTATGTAGAAAGTTATATATCGACCAGTTCAAGACTGATTCCAGAAAATCCTTTCGGGGAACGGTGCCTCTTACCTGGCCCCTCTGCTGAATGAAAGATCTCGGGTACTTCAATTTGTACGCAAAAAAAGGTACACCCACACGCCGTCTGAGGCTAACCGATGAGCTTCATACAAAAAACAGCATCAGTCATGCACAAGAGCAGTAATTAAAAATATGTGCAGTTATATAGACTGGCTGGTCATTATTCATTCAGGACATTCTACCAACACTCGGAATATTGGCGCCCGTGTATGTCTGTCGTGTCTTCGCTTCGTCCCCGTCTTTTTTGCTTCATTAGAGTTTTTCCTGAAGTAATGAACCAACTAGCTCAGCAACAAGCCCCGTTGATTCTACCACCATTGACGCCACAGGTAGAACGCACCAGTTTCGACAACATTGAGGCACCTAAACACTTGACGGAGCCAAATAGGACACTAGAGAAGCAGCGGCAACCACAGTAGTCTTCACTTACTGCATAAAACGTAGATACCACAGCCTAAAAGTAAAATATGTGAGAACAGATACCGCCATACAGAAAATCATGGGCAAGACATGGCAACACGTCCGTACAAACGTCTACGAATTGCGAGACACAATCTACATCAGGGGTCTCAAACTCACACAGTCACGAAATTTAGTCTCACAGGGGTCAGGAGAGTGAAGATGGTGGGAGCGGGGGCGGACAGAGTTTGAACAAAATGTCAACTAACGTTGCCATTTGAAAGAATGCCTTTTCCATGCATGTACCATATATGTGTGCTATCGGTCAGCCTCGGTTACGGTGCTCGGCTACGGACTCTAAAGTCGCGGGTTCGATCCCGGCCGCGGTGGTCGCATTTCACAGGAGGCGAAATGTTGGAGGCCTGTGTACTGTGCTATGTCTCTGCACGTTCAAGAACAAGAGATGGTCGAAATTGCCAATGCCCTCCACTACGGCGTGCCTCATACTCATGTCGTGGTTTTGGCACGTAAAACCCCAGATATTATTATATGTGTCCTTTCTGAAGGGGACTTCCCGTCAAGTTTGGTTAAACATACCATGCTGATTTTCACAATGACTAAAATCTGGACCCCGATTCTGAAATATAGCGTTTTTCTACCACGGTGATGCTCGAACTCAGTGACCGCATGGGGTGCCTCACGGAAAAAATACTTGAGGCCAGCCCCGTCTCTGTAGCTTACCCGAACTAAGCGCTATTAATTTCAATAGGCGAAAAAATATGGCGAGTACTATTTAGCAAAGTCACAAAACTTCATTCCGTGTGAAGTCGCGGGCCGCGTGATTGAGATGCCTGGTCTAAAGGACAGCAGTTACACGAAACACACAAAATATATTAACACTGTGTGAAAGTATATGGACATATCTTCGAAAATAAAGATATGCGTCCATATATGCGTACATAATAACGAAATAATACGAATGTAATAATTAACTGTATGTAAACAAAACACACACGTTTCAAAAGGGAAAAAATGGGAAGATAGAAAAGCCACAAGAGGTCTTTAACTCATTTTTACATAAACAAATCAGGTATACATTTAAAGAAAGCAATTAACGGCAAGGTTCACGCCCTCGTTGCGCATAATCCTTTAGCCGTGTGGAGAATAATGAAACCTGAGCATTTGTCGTCCTAAATTCACCGCTATTACACATTTTGTGCAGTGTGCCCGAACAGGGGAAAAAAGCAGTAAAATGGCACTATGTTTATTAATGAGGACTCGGTGCGTTACGTCCAGTGGACGTCTCGGAGCTGACGCAAAGTTCACACGCGCGAGCTCCCATTGCGGCCACAGCTGCGACGTCAAAGAGATTTCTTTTGTTTGGGCAGCTGTTTTTCTACTTGCGGTCTCGATGGATGTTCTTCTCTTTCTTTTTACACATCTCTCCCTCTCTCTCTTTACTGATTCCTGCGTGCAAATGCCCTGACAGTCTCTCTGACATGATTGGACTTATACTCCACGCAACTACGCCGACCATATCAGTTGGGTACACCTGGCTGCGCAGAAGCCTTGCCGTCTGTCAGGGTGCACAGTATTCACCGTAGCAGGTTACACTTAAAAATAAGGACGAAGCGGGTTTTCTCTGTTGCACACACACATACACACATTTTATAAATTCTCAAAGCACTCGCGGTATACACACTACAATACAAAGATGTTGTCTATGCGCTTCACAGTCCACATCAAAGAAGGAAAAGTGAATAGGCACACATCACCCTGATCCCCGGCTGGTCATGAGGAGTGTTCCGGAATTAATGCCACAGAGCCATGGATGCTGTGCTCGACCTTTGAGAGTCCAGTGGATAGGCTGTGTGTTACGAATGGGTACCGTAGTTGCGCCTAGGGCGACTGGAGTAGGTGCAGTGTTTGACTACCCAAGGAGATGCGCCAACCGTCAAGAGTCATAGGCTCTTAAGGGCATCAGACATCGGCAGGTGTCAGTATTTCTCGAAGTCATGGCTGCTTCTTCCGCTGTTCTTTTTCTTGGTGATGATGATGTTGATGACCTTTTACTGATGGCGCTTACCCACAAAAGGCTCGCGCGCTGCTTCTGCGCTTCTCCTTCTTTTTCCAAGAACTCGCGCCACGAGGTTTTCTGGCGTCGCACTTCTTTTTTTCCCTTTTTTGTATTACGGTGTCTCAAGGGCGTTCTGGTGACTTCGTCATTGTCGTCTTCACTTTACCATTCTCCTTATACGCACAACATGACACCGTCACACTCACTGTAGCAGTCCTGTGAAACGATAAGGAATATAAGTCTTCACTCACGGCGCACGTTTTCACGGCCTTACGCTGATTCCGCATTAACGCCAGCGGTTTTAGTGTATCGAAGCACAGAGTCACAGAATATATTGCAAATGCGTTCCTCGAGCTCATCTGCAATATTCGTGTGCATGTTATGCGAGCTGTTGCCTAATTCGCCCTAACACTGCCAATTGCTAACATCCTAGTTAGCTCAAGTAGTAGAGCAACCGCCCCAGAAAGGCGCTGGTCCCAGCTTTCGATCTCCAGCCCAGAACGAATTTTGTTCAACTAAAAAGCTTTCGTTTCTGAGAAATCCGTGCGCATTTCCTTGTGACTTCGTGCAACGAACGGGAGGTTGTCAATTATCCCTTTCATAACCCTTCCGCCACCTTTCGGGATTCCGGGGAACTCATTTGCAATTCGACATTGTCTGGAAGAGCATATCAGATACATAGTGCTGCTTACAGGGGTTTCTATGGCTAGTATCTACAGGAGCGGCTGTAAGATGGCGGTTCAACCATTACGTGAATTGCGAGTGCCAGATAATCTTGCGTAAGCTTCGTTCTTCTTCCTTGGAACAGATTCGTGGCTTTGAAAATTGCTCATTTTCGACAACATAATGGATTATAACCGGAGAAATTCGCAATGGAGACTTTAGTACGCAGAGACTCTCTCTTGTGCATCAATAACTATGTTTGCTTGGAACCTTGAAAATATATAGTATCACAAGCAACGTCACAAGCACGTTTGGTAACACAAAGATGAACCATATGCTAACCATCATTTGGTGTGGACGACCGTGGTTTCATGGTTCCTTCCCTCCAGTAATTTTTCTAAGGAACTCCATCACCTGGCCGCACTGTCACGCAAGTCGTATTCATCTGTAGTGTTTTCAGAGATATAAATCCCGAGTCAGGTGTGTAAAGAATGACAAGCAAGCACATAGCGTTGCAACTGTAGTCGAACTGGTGGTTTATTGGGCCAACCCGTTGGAGACCAATGCCGAGCCTGTGTTGCCAGACCACCTGGGTGCCGGCCCCCTACCGGTACATCTTCCCTTCTCTGGAGAAGGGAAGGGCCTCGTAGTCCCGTAGGTAGCCTGGAGGCCTCCGCACTCGAGTAGAACGTCGTAAAGGTGGTGTCGTTGGACTGGGACTTGACGACACTGCAGAGGTAGGATTGGGCTCATCGACAGTTGGCTCCTGGGATGTCGCTGCAGATTGGGGGCACTCTGGTGTTTGTGGCATTGTTGGGCATGGGGTAACCTCCGGAGGCCCTTCATTTGGCGCGAAGTCCTCATCCAGGACAGCCTCTGGCTCGAAGGGCTCGTCCGTCTTTAGAAGATGCTGCCGATTTCTTCTAAACTGTTGGCCCCCTTCCGTGCGAACAGTGTAGGACCTTGGAGCCACTGAGCACTGCACTTGAGCCTTAGGACCCCAACACCCGTCCTGGCGTATCCTCACAATATCTCCTTCATGTAGTATCGGGAGAGGTCGACCCTGTGTTAAGTTCTGAGGGGGCTTGTGTACTGGACTCGCGCTAGGCACTGCAAAGTCCGGCAGCCTTCCACGAAGCCGTCTTCCCATGAGCAGCTCGCTGGGTGTTCGCCCATCCTCTAGCGGGGATGTCTGGTAATTCAGCAGTCCCACCCAGAAACCATCTTCTACACCCTCACTTTTCTGCAACAGTCGTTTCACAACTTGGACTCCCTTTTCAGCCAAGCCGTTGGACCTGGGAAATCGCGGGCTGGATGTAGTGTGGAGAAAATCACACTTGTCTCTGAACGCCCTGAACTCTCGACAGGTAAATTGAGCACCTCCATCTGTACACACTTCGAGCGGTATTCCGTGGCGGGCAAACATCATTGAAAGTTTTGATATTACCGCCTTGCTGGTTGTCTGAGATAAGTACTCTACTTCGGGATAGTTTGAGTAAGCGCAGTAAGCTACCAGATAGCTCCGGCCACCGTACTCGCAAAGGTCTACGCCAATGCGCTGCCATGGTTGCTCTGGGACTTGCCTCAGTATCAGCGGCTCTGCTGGTTGGCGGTACGCAAACTGACGACACTTTTCGCAACGGCTAACCAGTGCCGCTATGTCCGCATTCATTCCTCGCCAGAACATCAACAATCTGGCGCGGGCCTTGCACTTGTTAACTCCCAAGTGGCCCTCATGCAGGCGCTGCAGCATCTCTTGACGCAGACGTCTGGGTATCACCACTCTACTGCCCCGCAAAAGAATTCCATCTATGCATGTCAACTCAGAGGAAAATGCAGCCAGTTCTCCATTGACAGGTCTCTGCTGTTGTAAAGACTCCATGACATGCCTTAGCTCAGCATCTTCGTATGTTACTGCAGCAAGGCGGGCTTTCATGTTGTCACTCACAAGGACGGAGAGAACGTGGGCAGCGTGGACGGTAACATCATCTTGGTCGGGGTCAGGGCTGTGAGATGCTGCGCCTTGTATCCTGGATAGGGTGTCGGCCAAGACCAACTGCTTCCCCGGCACGTACTGGAACACGACATCAAATTGCATCAGTCTCAAAAAATATGGCTGCAGACGTGGGGGCATTTCACACAAGTTTTGCTTCGCTATTGAAAGGAGTGGCCTATGGTCCGTCTCGACTAAGACCTTGTAGCCCAATAAGAAGTCCTTAAAACGTTCACAAGCAAACGTCGCAGCAAGCGTCTCCTTCTCAATCTGGGCATACTTGGCCTCGGAGCTAGACAAGACTCGCGACGCATAAGCCACCGAGCGCCAGTCTTGGTCATGCTGTTAGAACAGTGCCGCGCCTATAGCAAAGCTTGACGCATCGGCCTAGACCTTCGATGGTTTCTCAGGGTCAAAAACCGCTAGAATTGGCGATGATGTGAGCATCTTCAATAAATTCTTCCATTCACCATCATGTTGAGCCTCCCATACAAATGCCGCTTCCTGCTTTATCAGGGACCTCAATGCCTCTGTTTTCTTCGAGAGATTCGGAAGAAATTTCCCAAAATAGTTTACTGCTCCCAGAAACCTTTGTACTTCTTGCTTGCATGAAGGACGAGGCATGTTGGTAATACAGCTGGTAAGTTCAGGGTCCGGTCTAATGCCAGCTTTGCTTATGCGGTCACCCAGAAATTTCACTTCCTGAGTAGCAAATGCACATTTGTCCCCGTTTAAAGTTAGTCCTGCCCTTCTTGCCGCTTCTAGCACCCCCCGAAGACGCTTGTCATGCTCCTCCTTCGTCGCTCCCCAAACAAGAATATCGTCAATGTACACTGCAGTTCCTGGCAGACCCTCTAATATCTCACTCATCGTTTTTTGGAACACTTCGGGGGCAGACGCAATGCCGAATGGCAAGCGTAGGAACCGGTACCGTCCGAATGGGGTGCCGAACGTACAAATTTTAGAGGAGCTTTCATCCAGAGGGATCTGGTGGAAACCGCAGTTAGCGTCAAGTTTGCTGAAGAAGGTCGCACCAGCTAATTCCGATTCAATATCTTCCCGACGCGCGAGTTGGTAGTGTTCACGCTTTAGGTTTAGGTTTATCTGACGGGGGTCCATGCAAAGTCTCAGTCGGCCATCTTTTTTACGAACAATGACAAGCGGGCTTACCCAGTCAGTGGGCTCGGTGATCTTGGCGATAATGCCTGCAGCTTCCATGCGACTCAGTTCCTTTCGTAGCGGTTCCTTGAAAGCATGAGGCACTCTTCGAGGAGGCATAGCAGTAGGGCGTGCCTCGTCGCTCAGCTGTAGATGGTACGGACGCCGGGTACATCCTAAACCTTGAAACAGTGAAGGGAACACCTCCTGCCAGTCTGACTCGGCCCTACTGATGTCATACACAGGCGAGACTAATCCGAATTTCTCGCATGACTTCAGGCCAAGCAACGGTTGGCTGCCTCGCTTGACAACAAAGAATGGTACGTTTTCTTGCTTGCCTTGAAGCTGAAGCGAGAGCGTCGCTTGTCCCAGGTGCTGAATGACGTTTCCGTCGTAATTCGTCAACACCGTGCTGCATGGGCGGAGCATGGCTTTTCCAGAACGCAGCTTGCGAAAGTGAGCATACGGTAGTATGTTGGCCTGTGCCCCTGTGTCCACCTTGAGCCGCGTCGGGTGTCCAGCCACGAACGCGTTCACGATCCAGTCTCGCTGCCCCGAGACGCTATCGACGCGCACTGTTAAAATATCAAAGTCTTCTTCCGACTCGTATGCTCCTTGCTGTCCATCGCCGGACCTTTGAGTGCTAACTTCATGAACCCTGGCACTTCTGCAGCATGACGCGAAGTGATTTTTCCTCTTGCATAATGCACAAGCCTTGCCCCACGCTGGGCATCTTCTTGGTTCATGGACCCTTCCACAGTAGCCGCACCGACCGCGAGTTGAGTTTCTCTCCGGCGTTGCAGATGATCCAGTGACACGGTGCACGTTCACTTCGCTACTGGCAGCATTCTCAAGAGTCCGGTTTTGCAACGCTGCCACCTCCGCCGCTTTGCAAAACTGTATTGTGGCTTCTAACGTGAGGTTCTTCTCGCGCAATAGACGCTCACGGAGCTTTTTATCATGAATGCCGCACACAAGCTGATCACGTACTAAAGAATCTCTTAAGTCACCAAAGTTGCAGGTCTTTGACTTGAGTTGCACATCTCGCAAGAACTGCTCGAATGGCTCCCCTTCTTGTTGATGGCGGGAACGAAACACGTAGCGTTCGAAAGTTTCGTTCGTCTTCGGAATGCAATATTCCTCGAAAGCTTGAATGACGGCGTTATAATCTTCACGTTGCGCTTCCGATAGTGTAAAAGTGTTAAATACCTCGATGGCTTCAGGTCCCGCGACGTGCAAGAAGATAGCAGCTTTTTGCGCTGACGAACGCTCTTTGTCCGAGACTGTTGCTTTGAAGAAAAGTTCAATGCGCTGACGGAAGCGTTTCCAGTTCTCTGCGGCATTATCAGAGAGCACCAAGCGTTCAGGAGGGGGTAGGCTATCCATGTTTAGCGGACGAGTTAGACTTCTGACACCATGTAAAGAATGACAAGCAAGCACATAGCGTTGCAACTGTAGTCGAACTGGTGGTTTATTGGGCCAACCCGTTGGAGACCAATGCCGAGCCTGTGTTGCCAGACCACCTGGGTGCCGGCCCCCTACCGGTACAAGGTGCACTTTCGTACATAGGGATTTCGTGTAGTCGTAGAAATAGTCGAAGACGTGCTCACTGCCAGGCGGTCACCCGAGTCACCACCACGTATACCGGAAATGTTTCGAGCTAGCATTCGAATGTACAAACATAGATTATCGGATGAACCGGTTATAGAGCCGAAGGTTTAACGTCCACCGAAGGAACGTCAACCCTAGAGGATAAGAAGCAATTCAAGGGCAGCGACTCCCGGCACAAATGTGCGAGTGAAATTGCACTGCTCTAAACTAGTTCTACAGGTGATATATAAAGCAGCGACCGTATAGTAAAGCGACGCTAGTGACAGTAACAAGACAACTGTTACTTTACGGCTACTGCGAGCTAGCACTGGCAGATGCAGATGCTACACAGGAATTGCGTGTGCGTGAGCATGCTGTCGTTTTAGGCCTCGGGACATGCGATTGGATTATTGCTTCTTTTCAAGCAATGAGCTTTTCACCGTGCTTGTATGCGCACTTAATTTGAGTAGTGTTCCGGTTTGACCTAGATGCCTTTTTTTAGCAAATCAATCCTCGTTCACCCCGTACCAAAAAACTATCATCATCATAAACGGGTATGCGCCACACAAACTCGGTAAATTTCACTACTGACCACTGGTGCACTAAAAATGAAGAAAACTATCGTCATCAAACGGTATGTGCCACTGTGCACCCTCTCAGAAAACTATCACAATCAAAAACGAGTATGTGCCACAGAAACTGGGTGAATTGCACCACACACAACTTCCACTAAAAGGCAAGAAGGCAAGAGTTAGCCCGACAAATGCTTGTGAAGCGACGGCGGCGAGCCGAAGACCCGAAGTAAGTACAAGAAGAAAATGCTAGGGAACGGGAAAGGCAACGGCGGCTGCGCGAAGACCCCGAAGCGATAGAAGGCCTACGCCTACGACGACGCGCCCGTAGATCTATGAGATGTGCGAACGCGTGTTTTCAGCGCGATGTTCTGTCTCATGACTTTGCATCCGTGTCGGGTCCGTGACTGTCTGTGGTTTAACTCGAACCTCTCTGCGCTGAGAATCAACGCAGAAACCACCTAGCATCACCTAGCATCACCTAGCTAAAGCCCATCTACGACCTAGAAGCAACCTACAAACAACCTGCATCACCTAGCTAAGGCCAAGAAACAACATAGAAGCAACCAGATTAGCGTTCAAAATCGTCCTGTTTCGCTCTCTTAAGCCTTGCGCGGCTTCGTGCAAGCTTCCCCTGATTTTTCTTCTTCACAAGCTGAAGGACGAAGACTGGAGGCTAGGCAAGCGCCACACATCTTTCCCCTTTTCTGTATAGCCACCATGTGTCATAATTGCGGACTACAGGGATTGGCTAGGTACGCATCTAAAGCCGCTCCCACTACACGACCAATACCCTGTAGTGGGCTGGCGCCACTGCTCAGAGGCAAGAAAGAAGCAGTGGTTACAGTCATTCCAGAGTCACAATGCAACCGACGGTTGGAGTGATTTTCTGAAGGACAACATCACTGAGTGTTGTGTGACGTACGCGCTCTACCGGTCCCAACGAAAGCTGACTGGAGAACACCGGGGCAGTAACACCATCGCACAAGGGAAGCGCACACAGACCCGTGCGGTTTGACGTTAGGCCTACTTCTCCAGGTCAGTACTGTGCCTCAGTCCGCTTCGACATGTCTGGCGAACCATCGACGCCTTGCCGGCGGTCAGCGAGACTCGCCGCGAAGAGGGCCGAGGTAACGCGTATAGAGGAAGACGTAGCGACCCCAAGTAGGCCCTCAGTCGAGGCCGACGCGTTCGCAAACGCGTCTGGCTGCCAATCGACCTTCAAGGAACGCAACGTGACCCCTAAGTCTACGAGAGTTGCTCTGCCAGCGAAGAAACGCAAGACCATACAAGAAGAGGAGATCAGGGCGAACACGCGAAGGAAGCGGCAGGACCGCACCCACCGAGGCAGCCGTCACCTCGAGGACGTAGAAAAGCCTAAAATAGGCAGAAAGAAGGAGACTTCGGCCGAGACGTCGCTGAAGGAAGAAACCATGACGACGAAGTCACCCGCGACCGCCAAGAAAGAGAGAGCCCGCGCTGAGGTTGCGTCCATTGAACCTTCTCGGCAAGGCAAGAGGATCAGTGGAAGGTCGAGATCAACATTGCTTAGCAGCGAAGCCAGTCAAGGTGTGGCCACTTCGAGCGGCAGTTATCACAGTGCAGAGGATATCGCCAGCTACACCGGCAGCACGACGCCCGAGAAACAAGACGATGCGCTGCCGATGCCCCCTGTTCGACAGATGAAGCTGGATAGACTTCGACGCGTGTGGCGTTGGCTACTCGCAAGCGACGGCGCTCAACGCGGTGAACGAAATGAGTTGTAAAGGAAAAAAACATTTCTACTTCGCGGACAGCCCCAGTGCAATCGCTTCGTGTTCGAGCACTGCAGTTGAAACGTACGTGCCAGACAATGTAGGCGGTGTAGATGCGATGTAACGGAATCGTCGTTTGCACCGTCCATTGTGCGCTTACGTGGGAAGCTTCGTCTCCGCTACTCTAAGTCTCTGGCTTGGCTGCTTAGATCCGCGGGAACTTCTTCAACAGTGCTCAATTTTTTGTACAGCCCTGAAACTATGTCAATTTAACGCTGAATAATTAGAGAAAATGAAGTTCTACGGGCTCTGTCGTTTGGAGTATGAAATTTTTGTTCCGCAAACATTGACGAAAGTTGATGATTTACAGAAATGAAGAAACATAGACCCGTAACATAGCATCACACACAGAAATTTCAAAAGTTCGATTGTGGAAACTGCAGCACCGAAGGTATGTCTGGAGCATACATATTTGATATATCGATCAGTGTACAGCAGTGGTCTCAAGCTCAGCTAAGCTAGCGGGCCGCACTCAAGAAATTTAATCCCGCAAGGGCCGAGACAGCGAAGAACGTAAAAGCGGGGAGGGGGGAATTCAACAAAATATTTGAAAAAGGTTTAGGCTTTTCCCATATCTCATATCTCGATCATTTCTGAAGGGGATTTGGCGTCACAGAATTCGAACAACATATCGGCACCGATCTGCATAACAACTTCTAAGTAAAAAGAGCTTGTTTCGCAGAAATTCCGGTGTCGGTGTCCGCGTCGGCGGCTTCGTTGGTTGTGAGCCAAAACTCGGCTTTGACTGTGTGTTAAAATTTTATATTGATGCGAATAAAGAAATGTTCAGTCCGACTGCGAATCGAGCCCAGGCTTTCTGCGTCGCAAGTAGGTGTTCAACCACGGAGCCACGCCAGTGCTTGAAACTGCCTCGTAAAAAAAACGCTATAAGAATGTCATGTTTTCTTTTTTAACAGAATTCCCTGCTGAACTTTAAAGACAAGCACACAGCAAGACATCACGGGACGGGCGCTGTACTCCAACTGAGTTCATTGAAAATAGACATGCGCTGCACACGACGCGAAAGATCCTGGGCGCATGCGCACTCAAGATAGAAGATAAAAAAGCACAAACTGCCTATACTTCTCTATCTAGTAGTCTGTATTCACCTTCGCGCAAGGAGACAGAAGTGATGCTGGCACACATATCACCCCTTTTCTTGGTAAAAAAGGCTTCCGAAAGATCACGAGCTAATCTGTCCTTAGTTTTAGGTGGAATATTTATCCCCTGAAGTCGTTGCTTGCAATTTTTGCCGTTGACTTTGCAGGAGCGACAATGGGCGGGTATGTTCACGAACGTTGCTGGCATGTTCTTGCACGTCCTAGCGATCTTGCATGTTCACTGGCACGTTCATGAACACAGCGGCTAGTCTGGCCGACGTAGACCTTGCCACATGAAAGGGGAATCTTATAGACTATAGCCGGCCACAACGTACGTACGCTTTCGTGTCTTTGATTCCACAGCCGGAAATAGCAAGGCCGCTACTGCTGACTTCGGGGCACATTTTTGCCAGCTTTCCTGGGGCAACAAAAACCACCGGGACGCCGCACCTATTGCCAAGTCTCTTGAGATTATGGCTCGCCCTATGGATACAGGGGATCACCACTGGCTTGGCATTGCCGTGATCTCGCCTCCGCGGCTTCTTTTTTTTCCCCCTTGACTATCTGTAGCAGTGCCTCCGTCACGGCTGTCAATACATGACCCGGGCACCCTGCTCTGCGCAGTCTGGCAACTTGACCCTGAAAGCTCGACTGCATCATGTGAGGACAAGACTTGAGGTGTGCGGATCCCAGTGAAACGGTCGCAATGGCCCTCTTGGCAGTTTTAGATTGAGCCGAATAAAATGGCCAGAAATCTTTTTTGTCCCAAGGTTGATAGCACAAGCACACATTATTGTCTCCGAGTTTGATGTTCAGGTCTAAAAATTTAAGGCTGTTCTGTTCCGGCAATTCGTGCGTGATAGTGAGCCCGTTTCCATGTTGACCGAACGGTTGTGCTATCCCCATCGCGATCTCCCCATAACGACCTACATCACGTTTATTTAAAATAACTATAAACTCATCTACATATCTAAAAAAATTTAGGGTAATTCCCTCGTCTTTTAGTAAAGCCAAAATATTGTCAATTGATGGAAGAAAAACGTTACAGGGCGCCCGAGACACACATGACCCTATGCAAATGCTCTGGCGTTATAGAAACCGTCGGTGGTCAAACCCGGTAAAGTAGGCTTTCATATGAAACTCTAAAAGTGTCAGAAATTGTCGGCACTTAACCGAACTGCATTTTGAAAAACAATTGTGTCGTTTTTTTCTATGCATTGTCGAACAGCAGCAAAGAGGTCATCATGAGAAACCGAATATTGAGACATCACATAGAGAAAACAATGTGAGTGCAATTTAGCCACAAGTCAGAAACAAATGTTGGATGAAGACAGTCATGTGCGGGCGCGGACCGCTACAAGAGGGTCTGCGGGCCGCCTGTTTGAGACCCCTGATCTAGGCAGCAAGCATAAGTGTGCCATCCGGATCCTCGAAGAAGGCTTTACTGGACACAGAAAAAGAGGAAAAAAACTGCTCCGAAAAATAGCTGCGCCTATATGTCGTATCTCGTTTGTTCTCTCGTTTTCTAGCACTCTCCGAACAGCTGCAGATAATTTTTCTCCCGTTCGCAAAACAGAATGGGCTTTACAAGAAAACGCGATGTAATTAAAACCAAAGGTAAAGTCTTCAAGCGCCTGCGGTGCAAACTGCTGAGCCCCGCAAAGGCTGCGCTGTATGCATACCGTCTCTTATTGTCATCTGCTAGCCAGAAGACTCCCATAGAGCTGCCCACAAAAAAATCATCCTGGCTTGCTCTGGCAGCCTCGGAGTAGACAGAAGTGAAAAATCGAAAAGGCTAGCTGCTCGATCGTGCCTCGCGTGTCGCCATGAACACAATTACGTTGAAAGCAGTCCCTTCGAACTCCGGACAAACGGATAAACTTAGATATAATAAGCAAATTTGTCGCATTTGTCAACATCTACACTATAGAGAATGTAGAGTACAAGTGTGATGCGAGAACTTCCGCACTAAACGGCAAGACTTACGTTCTCCATTAGAGATCTCAATGTCAGGGTAATTTACGAAAAATACATATCGGAGTTCCTTATTAGTAACGTCACATCATTTAAAACATGACTTAACATGAGCATCTGGCACAGTACAGATTAATCCTCGGTGACTAGCAGGCTCGCGACCATGCGAGTTTGCTTGAGGAACTTGGGGGCCACGTTCCACTCGCAGCAATGAATAATAACTTCAAAGCCATGACATGGCTGGATGATAAATTTTTGTTTGTCATTTGAAGATGGTTGCAGCATAACGGTGTAGAAAAGATTTACTGAAGTATTCAAGTGCCTTGGCAGATCACCGAGAAAATTAAGATTTGTGCAAGACCTCTAAAAAGACTTGTGGCACGCCTTTTTAGACAATTCAGGAAAGAATGGTCGCCTATAAGGTACACTGATATAGCACATTTCTTGATAAACTTCAATTAGTTGTGCATGGGGGATGGGGAAGATGACATAAGAAGTTTTACAAAAATACTGTGATGCATAAAAACATAGGAAAAACCCAAAAATGAATCCAATCGATTATAGCATATTTTTTGTATTTAAATTATGCGGGATTTAAGAAATCAGCCATAAACTAACTTGAACTGATGCGCAGTTTTTAAACTGAACCTAAAGGGGCTCTACAACACTTCCAAGTAGCCATGGAGCGGCTTCACTAAAGGCGCTTCTTGCCTCACGCATCGACCACCGCAAAATTTTTTAGAATCCGTCCAGTACGAGCGGAGTTACAAGGTTTGTCGCACGTTGTAATTGCTTTCTCTGTTTTCTCGGCCCGACGAAAGCGCTGGAAGCTAAGCAGGGAAGGGTGGCACGGGGAAAAGAAGTTACGTCACGCGCGCGTCGTGACCTTGAGCACTTTTTTTCTTCCTTCCAACGCGCGGCGTACTTTCAGTGCGATCGCCCGCGCGGGGTCAAGTGGCGGCCGCCTGCGGCGTCCGCAGTAAACGCCGAAGGCGCCATGTTCAAATCAGCCAATGGCGTGGAACTGGAGTGAATGACGCCGTGATATTGATTAAATAGCATTATTTTTCGAGAGAAGAGGAAGCGATTTTTAGCTGACATTGAGAATTTGTTGTAAATTCAGGCCGCGTGCTTGGCTCGCGTGCTTGGCTCACGTGTTTGGCTCGCGTCTTCTCGGGAGCCTCGACTACCGATATGCAGCGTTTTCTGACCATACTGAGAAAGTGTTGCCGGGTCCCTTTAAAGAATATTTAGAAATTTCTGTTTAAAGAGCCACTCTCAGTGGAAAGCTCGAAATGTTATAAATGATAGATGCTCGCACAGACAACAGCTGTAATATTTATGATTTTCTGATATATATATATATATATATATATATATATATATATATATATATATATATATATATATATATATATATATATATATATATATATATATATATATATATCTTGTGCTTGTGGGAATTTAATGGAAAAGAGGTTACCCACAACGCTAAATTCGCAGTATCCGTTCGTTAAACTGGTAGGTGAAGTAAGAAGTTACATTCCAAAGTTAAAGCTGCATTAGAACACAGTCGACAATACCGGCAATTTGCTTCATTATACACAAATTCTGACTTTTATGCATAGTGTATTCGGCGACGTATTCATATTTGCACGTAATGGGCCACAAAAAAAAATCATGTTGATTACCGGACAGCGCAAGCAAAGCTTTGTTTTTACATAACTTAAAAATCACTTTTTTAAAATCTGAAAGCCAGCCTCTTTATCTACGATTTGATGCTGTGCTGACGAAGCTTCCATCGTAGTGGCAGTACGGCCAGTATGATGAAATGTGCTACACATTTTGCTAATCCGTACACAATGTGCTAATCCAGGGGTCCCAAACACGCGGCTTGTGGACCTTCCCTAGTGACTCGGCCCGCACACGACTATCTTCGTCTTTTTTTTCTAATTTCATTATTAAGTATGTCCATGAGCTACACAGACGTGACTAGTCTCAAGCATCCTTTTCGTCAGGCATCCCGTCCGGTCAACATGTGTTAAAAATAAACTGTACAACAAAAACTCTATATTTCAGAATCAGCGTCCAGGTTTCAGTAATTCTGGAGACTAAGTTTCGTGACTGCAGTGCGCTAGCTGAAGTGAATCTGAGACCCCTGCGCTAATCAGTGCAAGCAAAGCTTATTGCGCCCATTCCACTATTGCGACTTGCCATAAAACTTTCGGGTGTTGACCAAAGTGGTACTACATCAAATGTTATGCTCATCAAACCGCTTGCCCTACACCCAGTCTAACGAACGCACAACATCGAAACCAAACGCACAGCATTGAAGCCAAACGCACGGTACGAAAACAAAAGAGTTTCGGTTTAAATTTGCATTAAATCCAGGCAACAACATGAATTACACCACCCTTCTTCACACTGTCTGCGTTTTGTTTTTAGATATCGCGCGCGTGTGCACTGTGTGCGGACATTTGAGCAAAATCTGGTAGAGTGTCCCAAATTTCGGTCGCCACTATACAGTGGTTTGACTTATTTCTTGCATGTCAGTTTGATTAGAAAACACCCCCATAAATTCAAGCAGCCGTAAAAAAATCCGTCAGCTACGCACAAGCACCTGGCGGTTATAACGCGAATACTGAGTGACAAAGAAGAAGACAGGCAGACGCAGCCTTGTCTTTGTCCGCCCTTGTCCTTTTCATTCATTCATCGTAATATAACCATAAAAATATGTACTAACCCAAACTGCTACCCTTCTAGGCTTCTTAAAGCTTGTGGTAGCCATGCACCCACAGAAAAAAAAAAGAGTATTGCGGTAAAGGGCGTCTACTACTTCCGATTGCTTTCGTTCGAAATTCTTTGTTTATTTTATGTGCTTGCATTATGGCACCTCATCGATTTCTAACACGCGGATATCTTGATCGGTGGATATGTATATTTCCCGTAGAATCATTATCTGGCTGTAGGTGGCCAGTTGATTCGAGTTTAACTTTCTAAAAGTTAGAAATGAAACACTTTTCAGATGACAGCCTAATAGAGGTATGCAGATTAATTTTTCCTCGCCTGGGGCTCTCTAACTCATGATCAGAGTGCAGTCAGACACGCTTAAAGCATGAAATGCCTTTAGGTTCCGTTGTGGGCGACCTTCAAGTGACCTTGATCCGAAAGCCACAGCTGTTATCCGGGTAGTCAAACGAGAACATATGACCTGGGCAACCAGTGAAAAGTTAAGAAAATATGGTCTCTGTCCCCCAACGCTTTCTACAGGGCCTCATTACGTACGGTAGTTAATACACAAATAAGTTTCAAAAAATATTGCTTCCGAGTTCTCAACGTTTGTTCACAATATTACTGAAGCTGTAACTTCTAGTATGCAGAAAATTTGTCGTTTCGCATAGCGACATTCCAAAGGCTGACACAGGACACCGCACACTTATTTATTGGCGCTGAGACAGGGTTACCCGTGCTCTTTTCAACTCCAGCGGTTTTGGACCGCCTCCTACGAGAGATGGCGCCACCCTGCGTGACCACGCCGGCGGCGGCCGGCGTGGCGCTGATGGTGTTTCGCCGAGACGAGACTTCCAACAAGGCTCAGTTCGAAACAAGTTCATTCCGGCTCAGTAAGCTTTCAGGCCTGCGTCGCGTCGTAGTCGCATATTATGATCGGGGCTAGTATCATCTCCAACAAGTCCGCATTTCCGGTGGCTTTCATGCTTACATCTACTCTCAATTACGGGAGAGCCAGCCATTTTCGTTTGTAAAATGTGACGTCAACACGGCCGGCATGCAAGACTTCAGACTCGTCTAAACAAGCCAAATGTAATTCCAATTAAGCTACAGGCATGTGTATATTACAATAATATATGTGTGCGCTTTTTCTGTTTGAGAGCATATGGTGTGCAGTGCACCTTGCGCGCCGCAGTTGCAGTCGCCGTCCGTCTGCAGATGGCTGCACGAACGGGTCGCCGCGCGGGCTCAGAAGGCGACCTGCCCGCAGCCAGTGCACAGATGGCGGGGGCACGCCCACTGCGGGACAGCGAAGCCAGGCGGGGCGGTTGAGCACCGCCAGAACCACCTCACCTCCTGAGCTCTTTTCTTCTCCGGGCTCCATCTTCGGATGCACTGCATGTAAGCAAGTGACAGGGCCGTATTTGTCGTCATTTTTAGCCCAAAAGTGCTTTCTTCAGGTTCACCTTCGACCGACTTGCTGTCAGCAACCATAATACAGCTCCTTATAATAGTCATTATATTATAAGGAGTATAATAGTTATTATACTCCTTATAATAGTCATACCTCAATATAACGAACAAAACTAACCGGGCAGGAGTACTTTTAGTATAAGTAAAAAGGTTGGCTTCAGCTAGTATGTGCGGGCCTGCTATTGTGCTTATGACAGAAAAGTAAAGGGGAAACAAGAAAGTGGTACCAGATATTCGGGATATAAATAATGGAAGTGCCGATAAAATAACGTAGCAGCAGATGATTGGTATTCTTCATATGTCTCAAGTCAAGCCCAGTACTACACAAAAAGACAGCCAGGTGCTTGAAACTCGATGGCATGTGATTTGCATCTGGCCTGCCAACATGCAAGTACGTCACATGCTGGCTTCTACACCGGAAAGGATCGGAAAACAAACGTTATCAGATGCTGCTCATTTGATTCCAAGTGCCGAATTCGATACAGCAAAAATAGCGATGACGGCTAATCTGTACTACTGTATAAGAACATTATTCGATTCGACAGGGGCAATCAAATACAGACCCATGACGTCGAGAATGAAGTCGATTTCTGCGGTTCCAGCAGCATTTCCTGCGATGCATGTGAATTTTCGATCCCCCAGCTGCACCCGGTGAATGATAAGGGACTGTGGGTCTCCGCTGGGTACTTCAATGCGTGGGTCGGCGTCGTTGGCGGTCACCACCTCGGGACCCCGCATCCACACGATGGTGGGTGCAGGCTTGCCCTGGGCTGGGCAACGAATAGTTGCCTCTGCACCCTCCACCACCTTCAGCCGAGTGTCCAAGTTGCGCGTTGGTATTGTAGGGGGAACTGCAATAGAGGCCGGGTAGTGAACGTACAAGAGTTGACATCTCGGCTTGCCTGGTACGCTCAACCTACACGATTCGCATATTGGCACACATGTATTACTCATTCTCAGTGCAGCAGAAACGTTGCTGGCCTCATTGACACAAAACATTTGCAGAAACTGACGGAATATTTGAACGGCGACCAAGTGAAGCCAAGAGTCAACAAGGCATTCAAAGAAAGCCGTATTTTCGTTGCCTTCAGTGGCTGTTGTGTACACCTGTTGCACTGATTGTCTGAATTGCAATTCTAACCCTAAAATGACTCTTGACAACAACTGTGGACATGCAGAGTGTGGGCAACGAGTTGCTATGCTTATGTGACGAAAGCATTATAGTGCTTTAGGCAAAATATCTATAACAACCGAGGAGTAAATGCACTGTAGCGATTCCTTGTTCTTGAGACAGCATTCATGACGCAGGCTTAGTAGGTACGAAAGAAAGAGATTTGTGGGTCCGGATCCCACCGACGGAAAGGTTTATCTTACGTCCAATTGAATTCTTTTAAGTTTCCTTTACTTTCATTGGTACAGTTAGAAAAACAACAAATAATGTCCCCTATGAAGTCAAGAGTTTGGCGGAACCCCCCTGGCCGGAAATCGGATGCTCAGATTGCACACATGTTTATATCTGTGAGACTGGCAATTTCAAGAGAAGGTTATGCGAGCACTGTAATGACGTGAAAAACAAAGAGGTGATCGTCAAATGCCCTCGCCGAACATCAGGGGCGTAGCCAAAAATTTTTTTCGGGGAAGTTCAACCATACTTTAGGTATGTTCGTGCGTTCGTTTGTATGTGTGCGTGCCTATATACGCAAGCAAAACTGAAAAATTTCGGGGGGGGGTTGAACCCCCCCAACACCCCCCCCCCTTGGCTACGCCCCTGCCGAACATGTTGTATCCACGGGCCATGTGATCAACTCGGAAGATGCTTCCGTCATCGCCACGGAAAAGAAACTCTTTCCATGGCTTCAACTAGAATCTTTGTTTATTCAAACCACTGGGCACACGCTAAACAAGAGCTGTGGTAATGTTCTGCCAGTGTACGCGCGTTGCCTCAAACATGTTATTAGACGACCTTATAAATAAGCGAACTTGCTGCTCATGCTCCATTGTGAACAAGGCTTCCGCGTGAGTGCAGAAACGCCTTTTTAAAGAATATAATTTTTACTTTTGTCGGCGCTGTGTTTTCTTCGTCAATGCCCCTATGCTTTCCTTCATTGCTTGTTGGTTTCATTAGTTGTGTATCGTACAGAAAACCGAGCCCCTCGAACAATTCCTCTCTCGTAGTTTCATAGCGATGGCTTCGTCCTCGCAAGTTTGATGCCTTAGGTAGCAGGCGAGTGTTTAATGGTCAGCTGCCACGCGGCAAAAAGAGTGTTCCACACTCGCCGCCTTGGCTACGAGTGGTGTCGGCTTACACTACCAGGGATTACACGCACATAAATACCCTACAGAGTGGAAGATGCAACGCTCTCCGTCGTAGCTCAATTTGTAGAGCATCGGACGCGTACTTGAAATGTTATGGGTTCAGATCCCACCGACAGAAAGAGCGACTTTTTGTCTACTTTAATGCCCTTCAATTTAGGTCGAAATAAGAACAATAAAGTTTGACAAAATTTAAGAAAAAGCTAATAATGTTCCCTGTGCTCTCCTTGGCATAACAGTTTGTTGATTTTATTATTGGAGGCTTAGTATGGTGATTACTGAGCAGTTTGTCACTCAATGATGCCAGCAACTGTTATCAAATGCATGCGTCGGACACTTGTTACGATACATGCGATGTCAAGCCTTAAAAGACGTTGATACAACACAATGCTTCTCACGCACATTCAAACTTAATGGGTGATATTAATTTTGGTACACGTAGGTCCTCTGCTTTCTCAAAGGTAAACAGAGGATACCTGTCGATATCGACCACTGGGCATGTGGTTACTGCAACGCACTCTAGAACGTAATGAACATGTAAGGAATGACGTGAAAGCCGCCGACCTGGCGTGTCGTCACCAGAGAGACTAGAAAGCCGCCACTCCAGCGACCAACCAAGCCGAAAACCAGATCACTTTTTGTACGCGACTCGAACCGCATGCGTGATGATCACAGATTATTTTGAGTGGTGATTACGATGCCATTAAAAACAATAATCTGTTTCTTCTTGGACCACACCACCTCCTCTTGTAAAGCGCGTCGCTGCTCAGCAAAAAGTTGCCTCTATGAAATTGTCGCCTTTCTGCCAGGGCGTAAATTTAAAAATGGGTGTTTACTTGGATTTTCGTATGCATTACATCAATTCAACCGATGAAAAATTATTACAAAGCCTTCAAGTATACCGTGTGTGCCTCATGACAGTGCAGCTTTCTGATGCCTAAAACGCTTGTAAGATTTGCTGTTAAAACAGAATGATCACAAGGGCGCTTTATTACAAATGGTACATCAGTGAACTGCATGCACAAGGCGTGCCGACAGGCTCTGCATGTTGCTGTGAGAAATAGGCTCAGATGACACATTATGTGTACTGGAAGCGATACATTTCTTTTTACCAATATTTGCAAGGCGAAAAGGCGC
Source organism: Rhipicephalus sanguineus (assembly GCF_013339695.2). Taxonomy (NCBI): domain Eukaryota; kingdom Metazoa; phylum Arthropoda; class Arachnida; order Ixodida; family Ixodidae; genus Rhipicephalus; species Rhipicephalus sanguineus. The sequence goes on along the minus strand of NC_051176.1, from coordinate 68,797,272 downwards.
CAGAACCAATCTACACACATCCACCCAATATCTGCGCGCAATAACGTATCTTTCTTTTTAATCAAGTGCAGGTATCACCATTCTGAAACTGTACAGTATGTTATGAGGTTTGCTCTTGTAGCGAACTCAGAAGTTTGATAATAATAATAATAATAATAATAATAATAATAATAATAATAATAATAATAATAATAATAATAATAATAATAATATAATAATAATAATAATAATATTATTATTATTATTATTATTATTATTTTTCTCTAATGTTCTTTCGTCTGCTTTTCCTATTATTGCTATCTCTGAAACCTGGCTCGGCACTGAAATTCCCTCATCGGACTTTTTTCCCCCGACCTACACCACCTTCCGCCGTGACCGAGATTTCAGTGAAACCAAACAGAAAGGCGGTGGCGTGCTGATTGCCATTGACAATTCACTGAAATCCGTTAGACGGAAAGACCTAGAAACTATCGAAGAATCGATCTGGCTAGAAATCAACCTTGAGCGCCGTGAAAAATTGTTGATTGGATGCTTCTATTTACCGCCCAGCATTTCCCCTGCCTCGTTTCACGATGTCATGTCATCTATTGAACTTGTGATATCTTCTCATAGTGGGCACAGAATTATTGTTCTTGGGGATTTCAATGCACCTGGAATTGACTGGAGCACGCTTACCTTTTCTCATTACATTCATTTCACAGAGAAAAAGTGCAGCCTGCTCTTGGACTTTCTGGCGTTTAATTCCCTAGTGCAACATAATTCAGTCGTCAATTCCAGTGGCAACGTCTTAGACCTGTGTGTGTCAAACGATCAACCCCTTGAAGTTTCCCGCTCCAACATCTCTCTTGTACGTCCGGACAAATTCCACCCACCACTTAACGTAAGATTATCTGCATCAGCCGAAACAACGAGCTACAGCAGTTACGTAAACAAATCTCCAAGATTTGCGTTCAAGCGAGGTGATTACACGGGCCTCTATCATCACTTGTCCACCGTTGACTGGTCACAGGTTACTGACAAACCGAATGTTGATGACCAGGTTGATCAGTTTGCGGAGCTTGTACTGAGCAGCATGCGTAATTTTATTCCCCAATACACACATAAACAACGTAAATATCCCCACTGGTTCTCATCTGAACTTATCAGTGCACTGAAGCATAAAGATCGCGCACACAGGAAATCTAAATGTTCTCCATCGAGCGAGTGGAAGGAAGAGTTCAGCTTTTTTCGAACTCTCGCTAAACGCCTATATAAACGGGATCATAGTTCGTATATTGAATTCTTAGAAAAAAGCGCTTCTGACAGGCCAGCTGAGTTTTGGAAGTATGTACGTAAACGGTCCAGCAAAAGCGGAGAGTCTTTCAGACTACTAGACTCAAATGGGGTAGAAGTGCATGCCGTCGCTGACTGTTTTGCCGCACATTTCTCATCCGTTTATAAGGCCTCAGACTCTAGCACTGATATCAGACAGCCTAAGGCAGTTCGCTCACCCAGTGCTTTGTCGCTGGATGAAAATCTTATCTGCGAATGCATTAAGTGCTTAAAACCATCCTTATCATGTGGCCCAGATGGCATCCCCTCCGCCATACTAAAAGCTTATAGTAGTATATTTGTCCCAGTACTGACTACGATATTTAATAACTGCCTGGACACTTCCACATTTCCTAGCATGTGGAAAACTGCTCGTGTTTTCCCGGTATTTAAGTCGGGCTCTAAAACAGATGTTTCTAATTATCGCCCGATTTCTCTACTATGTGCCACATCAAAGATCTTCGAGCTGGCTCTTCACAAAATATTGTCTTTTAGTGTTAAAAGCTCATTGATTCCTAATCAACATGGTTTTCTTGCTGGCCGCTCAACTACCACAAATCTTGCTAGTTTCATGACGCAGATCTCCACACCTATTTCTCAGAGAGGACAGGTTGACGTACTCTACTGTGACCTGAGCAAGGCTTTTGACGTAGTCAGCCACACACTGATTTTGGTTAAACTTGCGCAATTTGATGTTGACTTGTCGGTTGTGAATCTCCTGCAGAGCTATCTGCTCAATAGATATTGTTATGTAGCGGTAAATGGCCAAACGTCTTCTTTGTATAAAGTGACTAGTGGGGTCCCTCAAGGGTCAGTATTAGGCCCACTCCTATTTTTAATTTACATTAATGACGTTTCTTTTGCCATTCGTAATTCTTCTTTCCTCTTGTATGCCGATGACATCAAGATTTTTAAGGAAATTCATTCAGTTAACGACTGTCGCTTGCTGCAGTCAGATTTGCGCTCTTTTTCCGAATGGTGCAACGCTAATAACCTTTCTCTGAATGCCTCGAAGACAAAATTCATGTCTATCACTCGCAAAACATCTAGCGTGTCATTTCAATACTCTGTCAATTCTGTGTCCTTATGCAAGGTTTATGAGATCAGTGATCTTGGTGTTGTTGTTGATAGCACGTTAAACTTTTCTGCTCACGCTAAGCGTGTTGCTTTGCGGGGTCTTCGCACCCTAGGCTGTGTTTGCAGATTGTCTAGAGAATTCCGTTCTCCTATGCCCTTCCGAAAATTGTACACCGCGCTATGTCTTCCTCAACTGGAGTATGCGTCCGTGATATGGAATGGCATTGCTCAATCCAGCGGTAACACCATTGAACGAGTCCAGAAAAAATTCCTTAGCATATATAACCATCGCTTTGCTAAAAAATCTCGTTCAAATACTGCTGAATTATTATCATTGCCATCACTTCACTGCCGACGAAATCGTTCTGATCTCTTGTTTCTTTACAAGCTAGTCCACGGTATCATATCCTGCCCTGTACTTCTCAATTGTGTTAATTTTCGAATTCCGCGTAAGTTAACCAGAGAGAACAGACCGTTTCATGTACCCGCCTGCTTCTTCCAACACTCTACCGTTCACAGAATACAAAGTCTCTATAATGTTAATTTTCTTGATCTTGACATTTTTCATAGTCCACAATCATTGTTTTTATCCGAGCTTTGTACTGTTTTGACATAGTATGGCACAATGTACAAAGTCTTCCCTTCTCCGTCTTTCCGCATAGTTGTATATATGCAATCTAATTTTTCATTCCCCTTCAATATTTCTCGTGTTGTCTTATTTTACTCCTCCCCTTTTGTGTTCATTTCTCTTTGTCTACGTGTATTTGCTCTTTTTATTTCTGAAGACTGTCTGTATTGTATAGTTTATTTTTATTGTTTTTTTTTGCGTGCGCCTGCACAAAGACCTTACGGTTGTTCCTGGGCACGTTAAATAAATGATTGATTGATTGATTGATTATTATTATTATTATTATTATCATTATTATTATTATTATTATTATTATTATTATTATTATTATTATTATTATTATTATTATTATTATTATTATTATTATTATTATTATTATTATTATTATTATTATCAAACTGTGCCGTTATGCAAGGTTTATGAAATCAGTGATCTTGGTGTTGTTGTTGACAGCGCGTTAAACTTTTCTTCTCACGTTAAGCGTGCTGCTATGCGGGGCCTTCGTTCTCTCGGATGTGTTTGTAGAATATCTCGAGAATTCAGGTCTCCCATGGCCCTACACAAATTGTACACGGCAATATGTCTTCCGCAACTTGAGTATGCGTCCGTGATATGGAATGGCATTGCTCAATCCAGCGGTAACACCATTGAACGAGTCCAGAAAAAATTCCTCAGCATATATAACCATCGCATTGCTAAAAATGACTCTGGATCTCGTTCAAGTACTGCTGAATTATTATCACTGCCATCACTTCACTGCCGACGAAATCGCTCTGATCTCTTATTTCTTTACAAGCTAGTCCACGGTATCATATCCTGCCCTGTACTTCTCAGTTGTGTAAATTTTCGAATTCCGCGTAAGTTAACCAGAGAGAACAGACCGTTTCATGTACCCGCCTGCTTCTTCCAACACTCTACCGTTCACAGAATACAAAGTCTCTATAATGTTAATTTTCTTGATCTTGACGTTTTTCATAGCCCACAATCATTGTTTTTATCCGAGCTTTGCACTGTTTTGACATAGTGTGGCCACAATGTACAAAGTCTTCCCTTCTCAGTCTTTCCACGTAGTTGTATATATGCAATCTAATTTTTTATGCCCCATCAACATTTCTCGTGTTGGCTTATTTTACTCCTCCCCTTTTGCGTTCATTTCTCTTTGTCTACGTGTTTTTGCTCTTTTATTTCTGAAAACTGTCTGTATTGTATTGTTTATTTTTATTGTTTTTTTTGCGTGCGCCAGCACAAAGACCTTACGGTTGTTCCTGGGCACGTTAAATAAATCATTGATTGATTGATTGATTGATTGGTTATTATTATTATTAAATAAATAAATAAATAGTCTTTATTTTTCCCATGCAAAAAAGGGGGGGAAAGGACCACAGACCAAAAGCTACAAAACTGTAGCTTGAGTGCGCCTGAGGCCCAACATAATACATTCATACAATATACATGGCAGACATACCAAAAACGCAGTCAACAAGTAAAATAATCACACTGTACATAGCGTTGTATGGTTACATACAAGCTAGACCTACAACCTAGATCTACGCAAGTTTCGACAAAAATGAAATGAAATACGCCACTGGTATAGCAGACATACGAAAGCAAAAACAAGAAAACCTATACACTGCAGCTTACAAAATATTTTTTATGTTCTTTAGGTGTCAAGGTGAGTACGTGGCTATGAGCTGTTTCATATGTGTTTAAGATCGTTGGCAAGAGAAATTGCAGAGTTTGGTTTCCGTAGTTAGTTCTCACGCGAGGAACAGTATACTTATCAGTACTTCTAGTGCAAACAGCTTTGTCTTTTAAGGTTAAATTAGCTAAAGATATGAAAAACTCGTTTGAGGCGGGTGGTGAAAATCTAAAGTGATACAGTAGCCGATGTTCAAAAGTTGTGGTAAGGCGAATAATATTATATTTAACAAAGAACTCTCTAGTGTGTGCTCTGTAACTAACGCCAGCAACATGCCTCACGGCTTTCTTTTGTAATACCAATAGTCTGTTTAGGTTAGTTTGTGATGTCGTGCCCCAAACCAAATGACAATAATTAATGTGCGATTGAAAGACAGCATGATAGATTCTTAGTTTTAAGCGGGTAGGGAAATCAAATCGACATCTGGAAAGGAAACCAACTGACTGATGCAACTTCTTTTCAATAATAATAATAATAATAATAATAATAATATTATTATTATTATTATTATTATTATTATTATTATTATTATTATTATTATTATTATTATTATTATATTAATAATAATATTATTATTATTAATTTACGTCCCAAAACCACGATGTAATTATGAGCCGTAGTAGAGGGCTCGGAAGTTTTCACCGACTGGTGTCCTTTAATGTGCACTGACATCGCATATAACTCGGGCCTCCGGCATTTCGCCTCCATCGAAATGCGACTACCGTAGCCGGGATCGAAACCAGGATTTTCGGGTCAGCTGCCGAGCACCGTAAACACCATACAACCGCGGCGGACTCAGAATTAGTTTTGACGTTGAGGAAAAAGCTGTAATGACGCAAAGAAGACGGGGACGAAGCGAAGACACGAACAGACAGACACGTGTCTTCGCTTCGTCCCCGTCTTTTTGGCGTCATTACAGTTTTTTCCTCAAGTTATGAACCAACTAGCTCAGCAACAAGCCCTGTAGTTTTGACGACACAGGGTTCTAGTATATATTCACAGGCATGTTTGCAATCATTCTCCAACAAAAGGATACCGCCATAAACAGGATCCAAACCTCTGCCACTTTGAACGTTTTTATCTACGTATCTATCTAGTATCTATCTAGCCGCCTACGTCTGGGTGTTCTCATGATCGCCGCCATAGCTTGGTGTAGACCAATATTCGCATGGGAGGGTAAGGGGATTTGACGAATATGACTGTCGGTCATGACATGAATAACGTGAAAAGCCTGTCGCGTACGTCGTCAAACCCTATCCTCCAGACACGTGTGGCACATAACCGTTTACTACGCGCCGCGGTGTACGGGTATGCACCACAGGTGATTGACAGTTTATATCTACCCAGGAACGGCGAGAACAGATATTGGTAACTTAAATGCGATAGCATTAAGAAAAAGCGACATCGGCAGCGTTAACCCGATGAATGGAAAGACTGAAAATTAGGATCCCAGCAGGAATCGAACCCAAGCATTCTGCGTGGCAATCAGGTATTCTACCACAGAGCCACGCCAGGTCTATAAACTGGTTTGGAAAAACAGCCTATGCAGGCGTAATTTCGGTGCAACGTCAAATGTGGTTGTGGTGCTGGCTATCTAATTTTGCAAGAAAGCGATTAACACTACATGATACTCCTACGATGTCTACAGGCGTCATATCAGATTAACGTCAGTGGTTCCAGTGTTAGCTGCGCTTTTATAGCAGGCTAATAAACATTGCATTTGTATTCCTATGATTCAGCAAGCTATATTGAAGTATTGCTCGACCCCGGAGGAACACATTAACGAAAGTTACGTATGATATTCAAATCGTCGCACCGTAGAGTGCACTTAGTCCGCAAGAACGACGCAGTGTCCTCTTCATTTATTTCCAGGCTGTGCGATGGCCTCATGCTGACCGAGGATGATGCCAGATTGATTGACAGCCGCTTTGTAGACTAGGCTACGTAGGCCACATACGCCCAGGTAGTCTACGAATACGACAAGCGCCATCCACTGATGTTGGTCTGCGTAGCACTATCCAGGCCTACCAGCCTCGACGGCCTATATCGACGGGGAAGTGAAGAAATGCGGGGAAGTGAAGAAATGCGGCAGACACTAGCTCCGATCGAGGCCGATTCGGCGGCGACGCAGTTAAATCGTAGCCTCCGAGATTGCGTCCCGGCAGGAAACCCGCCGGCGCGCAATCTCGGAGGCCATAGCTAAGGCGGCTCGATACCAGCAAAAAACACTGGCCGCGCTGGCATCGGGGCGTCCCCCTGAACGCAGTTACGTTCCTTGCCTTTCTCTTCGTGTCAGCCTGTCACGGCTCGTTGTCGCAGTAGTGCAGCTTCCACATGAACCAACGCTGTTTCTCCGCCACCTACTTCTTCGAGTCCGATAGCACCGACGAATAAAAGTGTTGCAATAAGTGCCACGGAAAGGCAACGACGTCGACGGCGAATGTCACGCAATGAGTGCGTCGGCAAATTGAGGAAAACGCCAGGGGGAATTACGCCACCTTCCCGCATTCACGGCTCAAGCTACGAATTCTGCTTCTCGCATTCCTGAAGCGCTGTCTGGTATACGCATGGGCGCAGGGGCAGGTTATCCTATTACTGGGAGCGCATACCTTTGCGTTTCTCTCTTCAAATGACGACGCTTTGAATTAAATATCGTGTACCAGTGTTTAATATATGCCTGTCGATGCCATCTTTGCGTGGAATTCCCCATAGGTTGTTCGAAGTGTATGTTACCTACTTCTGCTACCACAAAGGTTTGATCATGATAATGGACATTATAGTCACTGGACTGAAAAGTGCCAATAGGCATCAACTTGAGTGCACCCGCGCCAAATGGCGCTTTAGCTGCCAAACACCAGAATACATTGTGCAAAATCTCGTATATCTCTCGTATACATTTGCAAACTCTCGTAACAATCAACTACTTCTGTGATGACACGGTTCGCTCTCGTTATCATGGAAACTACGCGAAAAAAAAACGTGGTCAAAGGGCAAAAAGAGCAGCACAAGCGCTTGTGCCGTTATTTTCTCGCTTTGTCCACGTTTTAAACGCGAAGCATTTCTTAGCGAACCTCAGGCACTTTGGGCGTTGCTATCTACGTATTATATACGTATCTATATAGCCGCCTATGTCTGGGTACTCTCTCGGTTGTCTCCATACATTGTAATATACCAAAATTTGCATAGCATAGGATGAGTGCATGACGAACACGATTCGCTGGTGATGACATGAATAACGCGAAATACCTGTCGTGTACGTCATGAAACCCTTTCCCTCAGTCACGTGTGGCACATACCTGCATACCAGAGTTCATGTTATGCGGGTATGTGCCACAGGTGTTAACAAGAATCTGAATCAACGCAGTAACCGCGAACATACACATTGACAGGGAAGGAAAGTGATAATAATAGTAATTGTTGGGGTTTTACGTCCCAAAACCCCCATATGATTATGAGAGACGCCATAGTGAAGGGCTCCGGAAATTTTGACCATCTGGTATTCTTTAACGTGTACTGACATCGCACAGTAAGCGTGCCTAAAGCATTTTGCCTCCATCGAAATGCGACCGCCACGGCCGGGAACGAACCCGCGACCTTCGGGTCAGCAGCCGAGCACTGTAACCATTATACCACAGCGGCCGGCGCAAGGAAAGTTAGGGGGCTGAAGACAGAGCACCTCTGGATGTCGCTTATCATCCACTCGTCCACGTGGTCCGCAACGTCGACCACGTGGATTAAGCAAAAACCGGGGTCAATGCTCCCTACAATAAGTCTGCCGAGAGGACTATGTCGCTCTTGATTACCGGTGACTTCAGCATTGATTAATCAAACACCCAATAACACCTGGTTCTTAGACGGCCTGAAAGAGGGCTTGAATGTGAATAGGGCATCACAAGACCTCGTGCCACGTTCAGGACAGGAGGCATCATAGATCATTTCTTCGTAAAAGCCATCCGCGGTTACCACCAGCTCTACTATACCTCACACTTCACTACACTTAGACCGTTCGTAGCCGCGATCACGAACGGATCCGATAACAAGTCCTGTCCAGCCGCTGGTGCTCACTGATCACGGTGATGATGACCTTATTAAAGAACTGCTAAGAACCTCTTCGACACGTGCACACGGGTTCGTGAAAAGTGCGTGCGTTCTCCGTCGTAATGGATAAGTATAAGCACAACAATTGTAACACAACTCTAACAACTGCAACTGTGACTGTAACGCACGTGCAGTGCGCCTGCGCGTGCCACTCGGCTGTGCATATATCTAGGGAAGCTTTTCTGAATAAAGCTTAGTTGCGAGTAGCGCCTGTCCTGTGCATCTGTGTTCCTTCATTGTCCTATTAGAATTCGCGCTATCCAGTATTGAAGAATATAAGCACTACATATCAGCTTACTGCTTTTGGTGTTGGTAACACCTATGTTGCTTTTGGCATCGTTAAGCAGCTGTAAACAACTGGTTATATAATACATGTGCGACTGTTCAAACTATGTGCGTGCGCATACCATTTGCACATTTCTCTAGCGTCATTCCATAACGTTTCGCTGAATGTGAAAAATTGCGACACAGTCACCTTCCTGCGCATGCTTCACATAACATGGATTCATACGGTACGTGGGATCTGCCGAATTTTTTTCACGCAGTTTCCCTAATAACGGAATACCAACTAGCCCGACAGTGTATTCTTCACTTTCGTGTTATGCCTATCCCTATGACGGAGGAATCAACCATGTTTTTGCGTATGTAATGCATATACATTTTGTTGCACGTTCCACTTTAGACGGTTTAATATCTGAACATCTTTTATCGCCAACAAGCATTTCACGATAAAATATGTTTACGACGTGCACACTAAGTTCTTTTAGTATACGTGTGGTGTAGGTTCTGTTGTGCCTGCTTTGTATTTTGCGAGTTTTCAAGACTGCAAATCACTCGTGCTGGCACAACAATTTATGGACATGTGCATATAAGACGCCTGCTTTATAACACCATTTCACAGAAGTGCTTCACGGCTACTATTAAAAAAAATTGAGATAGGTGCTTTATTCCCTTGCATGTTTCGGGAGGCAATCAATTGTGAAAGCATCCGAAGCGATGACGAGATTACCATTGCAGTGATGGCAATCAAAGACTGCAATTACATACATTTATGTGAATACAGCCTTGGTCGATAAATTTTCCGTCAGGCCTATAAGTTTATTCCTTCGTCCTAGGTATTCATTTAAGTATACACGTAGGAACTTCTGTTTACCTTCCCTTTTTTAAATAGTTTACATTCAAGTTATCTGTACAACTCGTGAGATCAGTACCATTTCACACAAGAGGTGCGTCTCTACTGATTAAACCAACATATCTGATATCTTCACAATGAGCCCTTTTCACTTGGGGGATGTGACCTGGCGCCGCTCGCCTCTCGCTCTCGCTCTCCAACTGAACGCCATTCCAGTAAAAGCTCACGGCAAGTAGAGCTGTTGTGAAAGTTGACTCCTTGCTGCTTATCAATACTCACCGAGCACTTCGAGAATGTAGTCTAAAGAGGCGCGTCCCACCGCGTTCACCGCCTCACAAGTGTAGATGCCGGCGCTCGAGGGCAGTGCCGGTCGGAGTGTCAGCAGGCGGCCTCCCTGGGATTCAAGCAATTCATCACAGCTCGAAGGCGAACTTATAGGCAGCAAGTTATTCTTTCTTGCTTTCCTGATAAGCAATTAAATGAAAGGCTTTAACCGTCGCCCGCCAACGGTGATAACTACTGTTTATTTTTACCTTAATCAAAGGACAATAAAGGTGCACCCATGACCACACCCTGTGCAATTTAGCGGAATGAAAGGAATCTCGAAAGCGGATGTTGAATGAGAAGTTTAGTGGAGACACACGAACAATGTAGAGAGAGCAGCAGCACCTTTCTAGAAAAGACGCAAAGAAACAAAATAGACTAAAAAAGAATTCCAGCAGTTTTTTGAAGCCACTTACGCAAACACATATAAGTCATCTGGCTGATATCATGAGTATTGCACATTTAGGCGCATCTGCATCTCTCACATTTTTACTCGCACCTCCTGCATATGATTCACTTTTATTCATTCCTTAACTGTGTAAGTAGCATAACATTTAACACACTCTGCTCTTGGGCGCTATGTTTCTGAATTTTTCTAAGAGCGAGCCATCTCCTCTCCCCAAGCACATGACACGGCGCTATCTCTCTTTCGGTTGGCTTCTCTCGATTCGAACGCGTACGGGAACATGTCGGTCTTGGATTTGGTACGGACGACCATACCAAAGACGATAATCTGTAACTATCCCTATAACTGCTCTAGAAATAAGTGTCCCTATAACTGCTATAGGAATGAAGGTTAAGAAGGTGTTCACGGCAAGAGTAAACTAATGTGGTAGCTTAATGTGGTACCATTAACTAGGGATGGGCGAATGGTAAGTTTGGGGTTCGAAGCGAATAGTGATTTGATCGAATAATTTCGAAACGAATAGTTCGAATACTATATATCATATTAAGAAAAGGGAGCATGTTTGTTATGATCAAACCAACTTTCACAGTATTTTTAGGAATTAAAACTAGGCATGTTGAATGTAACTTTTTTGGTTCGAAGTGAAGTGGAAGCGCCTTTGAATAGTAGCAAGATTTGTATAACTGTGGGGTGCAAGTTAGAACTGGTACAATACGTGACGTTTCAGAAATTACTATACGTAAAACATATAAGCCCGTATAACATGCTTTTAATCTTTAAAAATAATTAAGTTGAAGTAAATACGTACATTTAACCTTCACGACAGTATGGATTTCCCCCGGAAGGGTGTTTTCACGGAATGACAATTCTAAGCTGTAGTGAAACCACATTTACATGGGGTTACACGAGCTCAAGCATACATGTATTCGTTCATTTCGAATACTTCGAAATTTTGAATAATGTAAGTTCGTATCGAAGCGAATTCAAATACTGTAATATTTGTTCGAATATCCAAAGCGCCCGAATATTCGCCCATCCCTACAATTAACGATAGAGTAAGCACGAGACCCAACCTCTTGTATGATATGTGGATAAAAATCAGTGTGTTGCAAGGCAAGTACATGCGCCTTTCAAACTTGCTGTCCAAATCATGTTACCATACGAGACGCGATGCCTACGTGCACAGCGTTTCAATTTAGTGCTTAGAAACTTCTGCCTACTTCACAGGAGCCAGTTCGCGCTCGAAAGAAACCTCCGCATAAATGCCTGCACTAGTCAGAAATACACATGTATTATAATAGCAAATAGTCAGGCTAGTTTCAGCAACATACCTTGCAGAAGGGAGCAGAGAGGGACTTGCAATTGAGATTCTAAACTACGTAGTGAGCGAACGATCTTTATGTCAAGTCTCCCTTTCCGTGTCACTTCTGCGCTCTCCTTCGCAAGATATACACGTGTATGCAAAGCTGCGATGCGGAGCAACTAGCGATACTACAAATAACTTCGACACTTCTCAAAACGCAAGACACCCTGCCTGGAAGAAGAGCAGCTTCGGGTCGGACTCTAGCAGGGGCACCCCGTCATGGAACCAGCTCAGTTGCGGCGCCGGAGACCCCGATGCCGGGCAGGCGAGCGTTACTGGCTGGTGCAGCCATGCTGTCTGGTGTCGGTCTTGGCTCGAGGTGTCGATGGAAGGTCGCTCTGCATATGCCGATGATCATGTAATTCATCACTACATACTGCACAGCTTAGAGCACAGATTCATTCTTTACGCCCAGTGCGGTGCTTTTGTATGTGGGATGCACGTTTTGTGTAAAAAAACGCACTTTCGGCAAACAGTATTTTTTTAAAACTGGGCACGAGAGCAGGCTTCGTAAATAGGTGTTAGAGGGCGCACAAACAGGGTATTGAAAATGTAAAAGTACAAAACGTTATGCGACAGGCGTGTATACATATTTATGTAAGTGACAGACGTCCGTACGCACTCGTGCGTGCGCGCTCAAGGCGCATAAAAAAACGCGAAATCTCTGGCGATACAGCAAAATGCTTCGTGGTAAAGTCCAGCTAAAGTTGGCGTTATTACTCTATTTCTTTGCTTGGTGGGTTACCAAGCACGACCGGACTATGTCAGGGAATCTGGTCCACCAGGACACTTACGCTTCGCTTTTAAGAGAGCAACGTGATAGTGTTACCAGGCCGCATTAGCATCGCCTTCCCATTCTCTTACCATGATTCTCTTCTCCGTGGACACCTAAACCGTGCTGAGAGGGACGGAACGCCTGTGCGCGTGGCATTGACCGTTGTAAACTCTTCTAGGGCGCTTAGTGCAATTGCAGTCTGTAACTAGTCTCTACGCGTCTGTAAAGCAATGCACGCCCCTACGTTGCTGCACACGTTGTTGATGCTGTGTCTGATCTTCATGAAGGATTACAGCCCTTTGTAATGGGTTCACAGCTTACAGCCATCTACTCGTTACGCAATTTACATGGCGTGACGTCTGGTGCAATTCTACGCTCCTGCCCAGCAATATTACATCTGTTAACGTGACTCCTCGCTCGACATGACAACTCTATAGGTGTTTTTTCCTAAATAGCTTCAAGCATTGATCTGGCTCCGTGGTAGAATACTTGACTCCCAGGCAGAATATCTGGATTCGATACCATTTCCATTCCTGATTTTTATTCTTTGCATTTACCGCGGCACGGGTTCTTTAACACTATCGCGTTAATAAGTCATAATAAGGAGCAAACATTTTGTGCTTGACAGCGTAGAGCTCACCTTGAACATTCACTTCGAAAGTCTTGGAGGCCGAACCCACATTGTTTGTGCCGATACACACGTACGTTCCTCCGTCTGAAAGCTTTCAAGGTGTAGTGTAAGTAGCGAAGATATGAATTTCGGATATCAATGCAACAACAGCGCCCTCTATCACTTCATCAGCAATGTGAGAACGTATATTCACTGCTGCACATGAGGCTGATGTCAAGGCTAGTGATTGCGACGTTCTATCGTGATGACATACCACATTTATACATCATATACAACACTGCACTTTCCTGGCAACTTCCACTAGCAATGCGCTGTAATACTAAATTGGAAGTGCTGAGAAGTTTTATTTGTTCAAAGGTAATTGTCATGATAGCTTAGTAATTATATCTGGCGCTGCGCTGGAGAGCTATATGTCGTGCTTTCCATCCCGGTCGAGGCTGCGACATTTCGATGGTGGACAAATGTAAGTGCGGCTGTGTACTTATATTTAGTTGCATTTCAAGGACGCCCGCTGGTCAAAATGGCGGCGCGCCTTATAATCAGCTGGTATTTCGACACAGAAAACCCAGACTAACTTTAATTGAATTTAGATACATTTCAACTAACCTAAATCAACGCGGAAACTCTCTTGTTTGGAGCACAATAACGAAATGAAAGTCATAAACAGAGATGAGGCACCAGACGTGTGTTAAACTGGGTTTGAAATTAGAAGTATCATACATGAAAAGACAGCTTTCAAGTGATCACTCACGCTGTCAAGAATGCTGCAATGAGATGATCGTGCACAGATCGTAGCCTTTTTAGCTCATCTAACGTGAATGCTTCCATTATTACATCTCATCACGCCACCTTATCAGCAAGCACGTTTCCACCGACAAAGGTATTATTGCACGTTTCTGCCTCTGACCGTGGCGGTATTAGGTAGATATGAGAATCACCGAATGATTGAGCTGTACGTGATATCAGACACGAGAATGAGCGTTACCAGGGAGCTCTATTTTATTTTTTGTAAATGAATTATCTCAATCGACTTGACGCTCCTGCATCCTGATAGTGTTGCCTCGCACCCACCTCAAGTGATGAAATGTTGAGACCACGTCCGGACTGTAGAAGCGAGATGCCAGTCCTGAACTCGAGCGGAAGACCGTCTCGAAGCCATCGGACCACCGGCTTCGGGTGGCCAGTGACGTTGCACAGGAGTACCAGATTTTCACCTTTCACAACGTTCACCTTCTCCTCGTCATGCTTCGATGAGCCCATCCAAATGGCTGGCCTTACTGCAGACGAAATTTCTCATTAGAAGTCACGGAAGCGGGGTGCACCATTCTACATAAAAATAATAGTGTTTTTCACTGGGCGATCTCTAACTACCGCCGAAATCTTCAATTGAACATTCGGACTATGCTGCTCTGAATCTGCCAGCGGAGAGCGAGGATGGCCCGCGGGGAACCATACCAAAAGTTCTTCAGGCATACGTCACACAAAATCCCCTTCCGAAGTGGATTCCCTACTTCTGCTCGGTGCATTCGCATGGCAGCTAAGGCCACCTTCGAAAGCGATGGCAACGTTGAGTGCCAATTTTTAAGACAACGGCAGTGACGTACAGTTCTCGTTCTACCTCAGCCCGAATCCGCGCATCGGCGGCTGAGGAAAAGAGCGATTCGCCGCAAAGTGAGTTGACCTGAAACGACTAATGGAACACTGAAAGCTGCTCCAGCTCGCAGAGCAGATTTCACCTGGGGCATGAAATCCTGCTCCAGATAAACCAACGAAAAACACGATAAGTTAGTATCGGCGGATAGCAGTGGTGACAGGGTCTCACCAAGAACACTGAGCGAGAAGTTGCGTGTCGTCCGGCCCACGTCATTCACTACGTCACAGGAGTATGTGCCCGCGTGCTCAGTGGTGACATGCAGCATACGGATTGCATGGCCTCCTCGTATGACGTCTATGCCCTCAGGGAGTAGCGCAGCTGGAGTGATCTCGATGCCTCCTTTAGACCACGTGACCACGGGAGTCGGATTTCCGGTTGCAGAGCAGTCTAATGTTGCCGGCTCACCCTCAAGCAACTCCCAAGAAACGCGCTGGCTGGCCTTGAGAGTTGGCGGTGCTGAAAAACCAAAACGATAACATTTAAAAAAAACTTCCGTGAATAACTGCTAAAATGCAGAAAATTACTTAAACTCACTCTCGAAAGCCTGTTCCCTGAGTGAATATGCAATTCTCAAACATTACTATGAGGGCAGCTTCTCATCAGATTAGTTAGCTTTATTGTCAAAGTTTTTTTGAGGGACCCATGCGCTTCATAGGGTCTATAAAAGAAGCAGCGATACACGATGTTTAGAGTGCTAAATTTACGGCCATGATAAAAAACTGCAACTGAACAGGAAAATACTCGAAGGAGATTATAGTTAAACATTTATTTAGTCATGCTGCGATCACTACTTTAATTTTAGTAGCGGGATAAGTCATGGTAGTGTTGAACAAATGACGAATACATGGACATATAGTAGATACATGTACAATATATGCGGCACACACAAGCTAAGTTGAGCAAAATCAAAGTTTCGGTAATATAATAGCTATATGATTACATTGTCCTTTATGTGAATAAAGGCAAATGCATAAACATGCAGATAATATAGGTTATACAATAGATGCGATAGATACAAGCTACTATTGCGGGCACATAAAAAATATGGATGCATAAAAGCTGCAATACTTGCGTTCTGCAAGGTCACTTCAATAGGTGTTAACAGATTTCTTTGTTAACTGGAAAGCAACGAGAATGGCATACAAGAATGTACAGTTCAATGCAACATAAATGTGCAATTTAATGCAATTGGTAAGTGGCATTTCTAATTGCGAGGAAAACAATGACAGCTGACCAAACACGGAGCGTAGACATAAGGCGACACACAGGGCGCGTGCCTCCCGATAACCTTGTATCCATCAGGGAACACACAGCATAAAACGGCCCTGGACAACACCCGCCAGCCCAGCTTCTTCCCAGTTGAGTATGTGACACCCCACCACCTTCCTACCTAAAAAATAAAGAGTCATGGCTACAAGCTAGTCGAGTGGGACAAGTTGCGGCAGAGCAGGAAAGAGAAGACTAACTCCTTGGAAAACATCGACGATATCAAGATATGGACCGAAACACTGACGTGGGACGTCGGGCCGGCAACGCACGAGTTCCCGTCCGGCGAACGCCGACGCCGCCTCGACCAAGGTCACACGCGGGGAAGAGTGGGAGCAACGCATGACCAGCTACAAGAAAATAACGCAGCACTACAAGCTAGGAATACGCGTATACCCACCGCTACACAAGAGATTAAATAAAAAGCAGGCAGTTCCATGGCAACACCTGCATACACACACTTACCGAAATCCAGTTATCTTTCTTCTCTGTTACCTTGACCTTTATTCGACAGATAAATGTACGGCGTGCGATGCAAGAGCAACAGTAGGACACATACTATGGGAGTGCTCGAGCTTCGACGACAAAGTACATAGAAACCACGTGGAGGCTGTATCGAACCGCAGGGCGCGCTGGGAGGAGGCTCTGCTTCAAGTCACGGGAACTTCAGCTCTGCTTCAAGTTACTGGAACTTCAGCTCTGCTCGGCTCCACATCATAGCAACTCAAAGTCGTCCAGCGAGCCGAGGAAGCCATCCGAGCCCAAGGGCTCGAGGCCGGTGACTAGGCAGGGTCTGAGGCTCGCCCCGAGTGAACTTCTCAGCATTTAATAAATATAGTTGTTTCATCCATTCATGAAAGCTTTCCATTAAAAGTAAATATCCGTGGTCCATATATGATTAATGATCGACTCGATAGAAATGAGAGGAGGACAGCGACTTTTGTTGCCATGGTAAAGTAACCAGACAAGGTACTTTGGAAAGCAGATGGGAATTTTTACGTTGCCGACACTTTTCCATTGTTCACTCGCACAAAAAACGGTTATGGCTAGCACTGTATCCTCATATTTCATTGCCAATACTTCGTTTTACAGGCGCACTCTTTGTACCGCATGCGAAGCACTCACCGAGAACATCGACGACGAACTCTTTGGATGTCGTGCCGACCTCGTTCACAGCATTGCAGCGATAGCGACCAGCGTCCTCCTCGCGCGCGGTCTCGATCACAAGCTCCGAGGTGCCCGGACGCACGCGGCCGTCGGCTCCAGTAATGCGGGACGCACCCAGGAGCCAGCTTATCTCGGGGCTCGGTACACCCGAGGCCGCGCAGCGGAGCACTGCCTGGGAGCCGCCACGGACGCGTACTACGCCCAAACTCTCCTGGTCCTCGATCGACGGAGGAACTGCGCGAGAACGAACAGTGTTAACATCACAGCATATCCGATAAAGGAAAATAATACGCATTTCACACAGTGCTGTTGTTTATAAGAAAGAGAGAAGAAACTTTGTTAGCACTTGGCCGGCAGTTTGGTCTTGGTGACCTCAGATGGCGGCGCTGAGTCACTGAACTTGGCCGGCATCTTCGGCCATAAAACGCAAAAATTGTCATTCACATTTTTGCCGCGCAAAGCTCCAAAAGAAATCCGCATGGATTGCCTTAGTTAACAAAGAAACAAAGTTGCTTTGTTAACTAAACGTTTGTCCAAGTTCTGTATTCGAAGCCAGGACTAACGCTTTACCGAGGCGGTCATCTGAGCTAACAGCAAGGTCACCGGATTGGAGCGCGAGAGCCAATTATTCAACGACTCGGAGCACACGGACACTGCATATGGCAAATGAGATCTGCTGAAGCCAGCAAGGAGCAAGAAGGTTCATGAAGCCTCATCGTCAGCAGAACAAGCGTTAGTGGGACCGACCCGTAACGGCGTTGATCCCCGGCCCCTGTCCCTGATGAGGGCTAATCCCTGGTCGCCATCCCGGGCGACGGCAGATATGAGCCTCCTCATAATTTTTTAGTGATTTTTGTTGTTCTTCATGCCACGACGATTCACATCAACGCCCTGTCAGTTTCTCATACCGTGGCTGGCGCAAACTACGTTACCGTTTACCTGCACTTCTGCGAGCGCCCGGCTTAATGTTCCGATCCTTGCCAAGTTAGCATAATAGAGAACACAGACTCTGTGGGGGTGAAGGGATGCCCACTCGACGCGACCTTAGAGCTCTAAGGATAGAATCTTCCTATGTGGCACATGGTAATTATAGCTCGTGAAAAACAAGATATATATTATGGCGCAGCGCCAGACAACGAAGGTACTTGTACATGATCGTTCAACTGTGATGCTAAAGGTCTCGCGGCTTAATGTTTAATAGCTTCTACAGTGAGTTAGATATTTTTAACAGCGTAGCTGTTTAGGGGCTAGTCTTTTCTGTGGATAGGGTGAGTGCAGTGTTGCCGGTAACGCGTTACAAGTAACGGCGTTACCGGTAACGAGTTACTTTTTTCGGTAACTTAGTAACGTACTCGTTACTATTTCCGAACTGTAACAGGTAACGTACTTACGTTAACTTTGTCGGTAACGTGAGGTGTCACGTTACTCGTTACATCTTATTCCACTTATCCCGAAAGTTTTACAAAAAACTGACTCGTCTCGTAGGCACCAACTTCACGGAACTCGCCCCAACGTTCTTTTGTTGCAGCGGCGGACTGGTGCCGGCCCGCCATGCGTTAAGAGTAGCATCCAATGCGTCAGTCGAGAGCCTATTTAGCGTAGGTGCAATCGTATTCATATAAGCGAAGCAAGCAGTCCGATCACAGCTTTGAAATGCAGCTGTTGCCCAAACTCTAAAACAGGTTGTGGTTTAAAGAATGTTCTCCTTGCAGTGCTCTGGCACTGGTTATCAGCTTTGTTTTCAAAATTCGCTTCTTTTTATCGCCAACTGAGGGTGTACGTTTCTACAGTTGCTCAATTGTTTTGCGAGCGAGTCTGACCATAAACACCTTTACACAAACACTCGCAATTTTTCCGGCAACTGAACAGCTTAAAAGGGAAAAATTGCAAATGTGTGAAGTTATTTCTTTTCCAAAACTAAGCCGTTTAATCATTTCTTTATGACTACAGTATTTGACCATCTGTCTTGTTGATATAGAAACACACCGTCAGGATTGCTGTAAGTTTGCTGAGACCTGAGAGGCGTTTTAAGGAGGGCTTTGGTGATTAAATCTCATTTGGTGTTTCATGTTACAGTGAGAAAAAATGACTTTTCCATGTGCCACCGAGTTAGAAGCCTTCACATGTAACTACAGGAAACTACAGACGACTTCATAGGCCACTATAATACCACTGGGCTACGACCCATTTGTGCAAAGTATTCTCGCTAAATCAGTATTTCAGGTAAAATCGTTGTTTCGCCTTGCAGTTGTATGTGAAATACAAATGTGAGCTTTATAACATTATTGCTGTAGGTTCCTGCAACGTAGACGCACTTACTCAAATTTCTGACCATGAAATAACAGCCAAGTAATTTGCGTAATCATTTTTCTGTAACGGTAACGCGTTACCTTTTTTGTAAGTAACGTAGGGCGGTAGCGCGTTCTTTTTTTGTTGTTGACGTAACGACTAACATATTTAGTTACTCTTTTTCGGTACCGCCTACAACACTGGGTGAGTGCCGTGGTCACGCGCACAGCTGGTGTCCCCGGAGGCTCCCCCGTTGAGTCAAGAGATGGCTCAACCACTTCACAGAAATAAGTGCTCGCTAGGAGGCACGCTGGGCTGAGCAAGCCAATGAGCGGGCGCCAGGTGATCGAGAAAGGGGAAAGAGCTATATAAAATAGAGTGAGCAGCTTAGACGGTCTTTCCCTCCATGGATTCCGCTCCGACAGGAGGTGTGCGTTCGCTGGCCGGTGCCGCTGCGCCCACACCGCAGCGCGAAACATCCTCCGGAGAACGACTCGAATATCAGCGCGCTCGTGAACGTCAACGCCGGCGCAGAGCTAATAATCATTCCTAGTTACCTCGCCTCAGTGAACGTAGCGTTATGCCCAGAAGGGCGAATCTTTTCCGCTTCTCCTATCAGATTATTTTAGGGGCGAAGCTCCTTAAGGCGGCACCCGTTCGTCCCTCGTAGCCGTAGTCGTAGTGCGTAACCAGTCTTACGCTTTGACCTCCAAGGTGGTGCCGGTGGGAGATTTTTCCTGTGCGTTGTTGAACAATAAAAAATTCGCAGCGGTAGCTAAAAGCCGACTTCTTCTGTCTCTCATTCCCATTAGCAGCCATTCTTTACCTCCAAGGTAGTGCCTGGTGAGATTTATCCTGTGCGTGATTAAACAATAAAAATTTTGTTCAAAACGCCGTTGATTGATGAAATAAACCAACGAAAGACGCCAGATGTTTTGTAAAAGCAAAACGGAAGAACGCCAGATGTTTCTAAAGCAAAACGAAAAGACGCCAGCTGCTTAACGAAAGACGCCAGATGTTCTCTAAAGCAATCGTTTTCTAAACAATGAAAATTCACAGCGTACATGTAAAATTAAAGTGAGCTGCAAGTCGTCATAACTCATCGAACCTTTAGTATAAACGCGCCCGATCTCACGTCGGTGATGATGTACTGGGCAGAATTCACGGAAGATTCACGGTTTACCGATGAACCTCCGCAGCTTCGCCCACTCATCATCCTTCACTCCGTGGATATGCTGTGATTTTTTTTCTTCGGCCCCTGAAGCTGGCCAGGAAACCATGAACTCATCGCCAGACGATGTTAATATCAAAGTGCCGGACCGAAAATATGGATACTGGTTCGTTTTGGGATCGATTTCAGCGCTATCCCATTTCGTTCAAGTTTAGTTCCGGTTCGGAGAAATTAAAATGTATGACGGTTCGGGAGCCGATCAGCAACAGTGAGCCAGTTCGGCTCAGTAAATTTGACGTTTTGGTATCGTGTTGTTTTGGTTTGCTTCTACCGAAAGCTCGTCTGAAACAGAAACATATCAAGATTGACATCTGGTATAAGTAAAATGTAGGATGTCTCTACCAAGTACCTAATATGGTACCTGTGAAGCTAGGACTGCATTTTGATTATGCACTTGCCTATTCTAAATCAACCTACAGTACCCTGGTATGGATAGCCACTACTACTATCAGAAACTACTAATACACGAGGAAAGGGCCCTGCGACACATATATAGTTACTATAGTAAATCAAAATATTTCTCCCCGTTTATCTTGTTTTGTAGGTATGATTTGCTCAAAGCAGGGTCTCAAACACGCGGCCCGCGCCAGCACATGATTGTCCTCATCCAATATTTTTTAAGACTTGTGGCTAAATTGCACTCACACTCTTTTCTCGGCGTGATGTCTCGACATGCGGTTCCTCATGATGACCTCTTTGTTGCTGTTAGACAATGGATAGAATAAAACAGCACAAATGCTTTTCAAAATGCAGTTGGGCTAAGTTCAGACGATTTCAAGGCACGTTTAGAGTTTTTATGTGAAAGCCACCTTTATCGAGTTTGCCCCCTGCGTGGCGGTCGACTAGTGTGCCACGCTGGTGCTTGAACTTCATTTGCGAAAAGACCATATACGGGCGTCATGTCGGGCAAGGAATGGCGTTAACCTATGCAATATAGCGTGGCAGACGACCAATATAACAACCATTCATAACACAATGCTAATTGAGCAACGTCTGTGTGGTTTAATACTTCCCACCCACTGCAAAGTCCTCCGCCATAATCCTTCATCGTCATCAGCCACATCCAGCATCAGCAAAGTGCATATAATACCTTACAGATGTCTAGCGGGTGCCTCGCTTATCCGCAGAAAGACGAATAATGGTGCAGTGCATAGGCCTGCGCCCAGGGGGGGGGTAGGGGGGTGGCCGCCCCCCCTAATAACCTAAGAGGGGGGCGCAAAATCTGCCCCATAAATTGACCCCCCGAGTCCCCTAAGAGAGGGGGGGCGCAAAATCGGCCTCGTACATTGACTTACAAGGGGGGGGGGGGGCGCTAGGATGAACCTTCGCCCCTCCTGATGGGGAACCCTGCGCACGCCTATGGTGCAGTGGGTGCTGTTCTACTTCAGAAAAAATATGATTTATGGCGTAGTCGATACCTTGCGGATAGCCAAAACTTCAAACACAGTTCGCCTTGCGCCAGCGCGAAGCTGCGCTCAGAATTCGCATTAGGGAGTATCGAAATCGTCGGTGATTTTTTCGTTATTTCAAATAAACTTGTGTAGGTCGTTATGGGGAGATCGCGATCGGGATATTACAGAAGTTCGGTCAACATGGAAAAGGGTTCACATTCACGCACGAATTGCCGGAACGGAACAGCCTTCAATTTTTAGACCTGAACATCAAGCTCGGAGAAAGAGGTGTATGCTGGGGCTATCAACCTAGGACCAAAAAGGATTTCTTGCCATTTGATTCGGCACAATTTAAAACTGTCAAGAGGGTCATTGCAAGCCTTTCACTTGAATCCGCACTCCTCATGTCTTGTGCTCACATGATGCAGTCGAGCTTTCAGTGTGAGGTCAGCAGACTGCGCAAAGCGGGGTTCACTGGTCATGTATTAGCAGCCACGACGGAGGCACTCCTACAGAAATTCAAGGGGAAGAAAAAGAACCCAAGGAGGCGAAATTAATGTAATTATCATCCATAGGCTATTTATTTATTGATTTACAAATACTGTCAATCCCTTGAGGGATTATAACAGGAAGGGCAAAAACAGTGATAAAGAAGTGAGTAAACAAATTACAGACACACGTATATATATATATATATATATATATATATATATATATATATATATATATATATATATATATATATATATATATATATATATATATGAATCAGTAGTGTTCGCGCAAATATAACTACGAAAGTATGTACATCGTATGACATTCAAAATATGGTCACTATAGTCACAAATAACTTTTTTAGAATGTGAAACAAATCGCTTCAAGATAGAGTACGCAGATGTGTTTAGACAATATTTCACGCATGCGTATAGTTATACAAGGTTTGACAGTACATCGATAATAAGTTACACATCCAAATGATAAGATAACCACGAACACCAAAAGGACGCGGTGAAGAAAAAGAAAAAAAATCAGTGAAAAGCAAGATCATCTTCAATTTAGTACAGGAGAGTTAAGTCTGCAACGCTAGCAGGCTATTTTCCATCGAACAAGTGAACACATCCAAGGAGCAGCTGCTAGTGATGGCCTCGCTGATATCGTTCCACTCTCTTATCGCTAAAGGAAAGAATGAATTTTTAAAACAGTCGATACGAAAAGGATATTCCTGGAGTGTTTGTGTGTGTTTATGTCGCGATGGCCGTGTTTCACTTCTGGAAATGTATCTGGAGACATCAATGTTAAACTGCTTATGCAGAAGCTGGTACAAAAGCTTAGAACGGGCTAGTACTGATCAGTTTTGTAATGTTAGAATCCCAGCATTCTTTAGTAGTTCGGAGGGGGAGTCTGTTGGCTTATACTTATTATATATATACCTCAGCGCTTTCCTTTGGACGCCTTCCACTTTCTTAATTAGTTCTTTTGTGTATGGGGACCAAATCACATTTGCATACTCAAGGACTGACCTAACAAAGGTTTTATAGGCCAGGATTTTTATATCAGGTGGAACTAATCGGAGGTGCCTCCGAAGAAAGAAAAGTCGCTTAGCGCAGTAGATGTTGTGTTGTTGATATGGGAGTTCCATCTCAAGTCATGTGTTATTGTTAGCCCAAGGTATTTGTGTTCTTGAACGTGCTCCAGCGGGATGCCGTTGACGATGTATGAAAAGCTCGACTTAATTTTCTTCCGAGTTATTGATAGGACAGCAGATTTTTTAGTATTTATAGTCATCTGCCAAACGGTACACCAGTCTGACACTGCTTTTAAGTCATTATTTAATGCTATGTGGTCATCATGCGAGTTGATATTTCGATAAAGAATGCAGTCGTCGGCAAATAGTCGAATATTTCCAGTAATTTTTGATGGTAGGTCGTTTATAAAAATTAAGAATAATATCGGAGCCAGAACGCTTCCTTGGGGTACCCCTGATGTTACCTGAGCTGTACGGGAGGTATGGCCATGCACTTCCACAAACTGGGTGCGGTTCGTTAGGTAGTCGCGAATCCACTGAACTATAGGGCCAGGGCCAAGTGTAATTTCAAGTTTGTTAATGAGTTTCTTGTTCGATACCCGATCGAACGCTTTCGAAAAATCGAGCAGGATGAGGTCTGTTTGTTTCTGTTGATCGATGCTGAATGATAGGTCGTGTGTCAGTTCTAGTAATTTTTCTGGTAATCTAGTAATGTTCGTAATTTTTTTTTTCTACTTTGGTGATAGGGAGGTAAACATTAATGTAAATATCATCCATAGGCTACAATAATTGTTCTTGGCCAATACCCCAGAGGGTATGTGCCAAAATTGGTAGGCTACAAACACACGAACGAACGAACGAACGAACAAACAAACAAACAAACAAACAAGAGATCACGGCAATGCCACGCCAGTGGCGATCCCCTGTATACATAGGGTGAGCCACAATCTCAAGAGAGTTGGCAATAAGTACGGCGTCCCGAGGGTGTTTTCTGCCCCAGGAAAGCTGGCAAAAATGTGCCCCAAAGTCATCAGGAGCGGCCCTGCTATTTCTGGCTTTGTGCCACCGGTGTAGACTGTGAGATTCCCATTTCATGTGGCAAGGCTTACGTGGGCCAGAAAGCCGCTGTGGCAACGGACGTGCCAGGGAAGATGCAAGATGGTTAGATGACGATTCTAAAACGTTCATGAACCAACCCGCCCATTGTTGCGTCTGCTAAGTTAACGGCGGCAATTGTGAGCCACGACTTCAGAGGATAAAAATTCTAGCTGAAAGTAAAGACAGAATAGCTCGTGAGCTTTCGCAAGCCTTTTTTATCAACCAAAGAGGTAATAGTTGTGTCAGCACCACTTCTGTCTCCTTGCGCGCAAGCGAATACGGATTACTAGATAGGCAATCATAAGCAGTTTGCGCTTTTTTATCTTCTGCCTTCAGTGCGCATGCGCCCAGGGTCTTTCGCGTCGTGTACAGTGTATGTCTATTTTCAATGAACTCATTTGGAGTACAGCGCCCGTCCTGTCATGTCTTTCTGTGTGCTCGTGTTTAAAGTTTAGCGTTGAATTCTTTCAAAAAGAACGAACACGACATCCTCGCAGCGTTTTTTACTAAGCCGTTTCAAGCACAGGCGTAGCTCCGGAAAACATTCGTGGGACTTCATATACTCTGTGTATCTTTTAACGTTTATTCTACTGCAGTGTAACGCTTGCATAACGTACCGCAGCTGTTTGCTAGAAACAAGTTGAACGTTGTGGCTCGCGCGATTGTTGACATACCCCAACATTTCCATTTGTCTGTCTTATCTCGTAACGCCTCTGTTTCTTTGTTTTCCAATATGATTCACTGTCGCTGTACTTCTCCAATGGCACTCCTAAATATTTTGCTGGCTTTTCTTGCCACTCAATCTTCCTAAAATACGTGTGACCCGTTTTGTCGAAATCCAGAAAGTGCAGATGAATGTACCGCAGCGTGTATCCAGAGTGGAATTGTTGTTACACATGCCAAAGTTTTAACATGCAGTCAGCTAAGAGCTGATGGTGTATCATTCTACTGTTCCCTGGTTTACGTTTAATGTGTGAAAATTCTTGTGGGAGGCAATAAAAGAAAGACTGTCATAGTTCCGTGGTAGAGCACTTACTTGCCACGAAGAAAGCCCGGATTTGACTCTCAATCGGACCAAACATTTTTTTACAGCGAAAGCTGTTATGAGATCGTTTCACCGGCCGTTTTTGGCGCCGTAGTTGTCCGCCGCCGCCGCCGGTGTCCGTAACCAGTATCGCTCGAAATAAGAAAAAAACGAATAAAGAAAAAAATTCCAGGATGGAACGAGGTTGGAACCTGGGCCCTCTGCGTGGGAGCCCAGTATTCAACCTCTGAGCCATGCCGGCGCTTGGAACAGTTTTGCAAAAAGGTCCTATACAGGCTTCATGTCGGGAAGGAACCACATTAGCATATGCAATATACCGTGGTAGAAGAGTAAAATAAGCACCAAACGTCGCACAACGCGAATTCTGTAACCAGGCGTCAAACAATGCGAATTGCGCAACGAGTAGGTTGTTGAATGCTTCCAACCCATTACAAAGGGCTCTGCCATAATTCTTCATCGTCATCAGGCACAGCATCAACAAAGTGCGCATAATGCCTTACATGCGTTTAGCAGGTACCACGGCTCTCCGTAGAATGACGAAAAATGGCACAGTGCCTGCTGCCCTACTTCTCAAAAATTACAGTGATTTATAGCGTAGTGGGTTTCTCGCAAGTACACTTGTATTGGTTGCCAAGGAAGCCCATAAGCTCATGATCCATTTCCTCGGGGTCTCAGTAAAATTACAATGATTTATAGCGTAGTGGGTTCCCCGCAAGTGCACTTGTATTGGTTGCCAAGGAAGCCCATAAGTGCATGATCCATTTCCTCGGGGTCTCAGTAAAATTACAATGATTTAGAGCGTAGTGGGTTCCTCGCAAGTGCACTTGTATTGGTTGCCAAGGAAGCCCATAAGCGCATGATCTATTTCCTTGGGGTCTCAGTAAAGTTCTTCGCCCCCCCCCCCCCCGTCTCTCTTCCACGTGAACGTATGCTATATAGCATGACGGGAGAGGGAAATAGCGACCGGGCGTCACCCAATGCAAATTACATAACTGGTGGGCTGTTTAAAGTTTTCAACCCATTACAAAGGGCTGAGCTATAATTCTTCATCGTCATCAGTCGTCGCGTCAACAAAGTGCACATAATGCCTTACAGACGTGTAGCTGGTGCCTCGCTTCTCCGCAGAATGACGAATAATGGCTTAGTAGGTGCTTCCCAACTTCACAAAAATTGTGATTTATGGCGTAGTGGATACCTTTCTAGTCTACTTGTATTGTAGCCCCAAGAGAGCTAGCTTACAACGGGCTCTAGAAACGCCGCTCTTCCAGCTTTCGCTGTGACTGTGCTGCGGTTTCAGCGCAGGCCTGGCGTTATTATTAATTTTATTTTTGCCTCAATATTGAATTTTCGCCCACGGACAACGAAGCCGCCGCCGCGGACATCAACACCAATATTTTTGCTAAACGAGCCCTCTTTCATGCTGTCGCGTTAAAACTTTACGTTACAGAATTGGCGTCCAGATTTCAGTTATTCTGCAGATCGGTACCGATATCTTCGAATCCTCTGACGCCAAATCCCCTTCACAAATGATCCATATATGAGATACGGGAAAAGCCTAACTCCTTCAAATATTTTTGTTCAATTCCCCCCTCACCGCTTCTGCCTTCTTCGCTATCCCGGCCCTTGCGGGATTAAATATCTTGGCTACGGCCCGCTAGCTATGCCGAGTTTGCGGCCACTGCTGTAGACTGATCAATACGTCAAATTTGACTGCTCCAGACATACCTTAGGCGCTGCAGTTTCCGGAATCAAAATTTTTAAACTTACGCGTGTGGTGCTAAGTCACGGGTCTATAATTTTCTTTCTTCAATTCTATAACTCATCAATTTTCGGCAATATTTGCGAAACAAAAATTTGAGACTCCAAACGGCAGAGCCCGTAGAACTTTATTTTGTTTCTTTCAATTCGCATTAAACTGACACATTTTTAGAGCTTCACAGAAGATTGTGCACCTTTAAAGCACTTAGCGCGGATCTGAACAGCAAAGTCAGAGACTTAGAGTAGCCGAAAACAAGCTTCCCACTAAAGTGAAGAATGCACGATGCAAACGACGATTACGTTACATCTCATTTACACCGCCTTCATTCACTGACACGTACGTCTCAATGGCAGCGTTCGAACGAGAACGGATCCCACTGGCGCTGCCCACCAGGTGCAAATGTTTCTTGCGTTACAACTCATTTCGTCCGCCGCGTTGAGCGCCGTCGTTTCCCACTAGCCAACGCCACACGCGTCGAAGTCTGTCGAACTTCGTCTGACGAACAGGGGGCGTTGGTAGCGCATCATCCTCTTTCTCCTCCGCCGTCGTGCTACGGGTGTCCCTGGCGATATCCTCCGCACTGTTATAACTGCCGCTCGAAGAGGCCACACTTTGAGTCGCTTCGCTGTTACGCGATGTTGATCTCGACCTTCCACTGATCCTCATGGCTTGCCGAGAACGTTCACTGGGCGCAAGCTCAGCGCGGTATCTCTCTTTCTTGGCGGTCGCGGGTGACTTCGTCGCCACGGCTGCTCGCTTCAGTGACGTCTGGTCCAAGGTCGTCTTCTTCCTGCCTCTTTTAGGCGTGTCTACGTCCTCGAAGTGACGGCTGACTCGGTGGGTGCGGTACTGGTACTGCCGCTTCGCACGCTTGTTTTCCCCGACCTCCTCTTCTTGTATGGTCTTGAGTTTCTTTGCTGGCTGAGCAACTGTCGTAGGCTTAGGGGTCACGTTGCGTTTCTTGAAGGTTGATTGGCAACCAGTCGTGGTTGCGAAAGCGCCGGCCTCGACTGAGGGCCTGCTTGGTGTCGCCACGTCTTCATCTACACGCTTCACCTCAGCCCTCTTCGCGGCGAGTCTCGCTGACCGCCGGCAAGGCGTCGATGGTTCGCCAGACATGTCGAAGCAGCGTGAGGCACGGTACTGACCTGGAGAAGTAGGCCTAACGTCAAACCGCACGGGTCTGTGTGCGCTTCCCTTGTGCGACGGTGTTACTGCCCCGGTTCTCCAGCTGTCTTTCGTCGGAAGCGGTGCAGCGTGGACGTCACACAACACTCGGTGATGTTGTCCGTCAGAAGATCACTCCAACCGTCGGTTGCATTGTGACTCTGGAATGACTGCAACCACTGCTTCTTTCTCGGCTCTGAGCAGTGGCAATAACCCACTACAGAGCATTGGTCGTGAAACGGGCGCGGCTTTAGATGCGAGCCTAGCCAACCCCTCTAGTTCACAATTATTACGCATGCTGACTATACGGAAAATGAGAAATATGATGTGTGGCACTTTCCTAGCCCCCGGTCTACGTCTTTTAGCTTGTGAGCAAGAAAAATTAAACGAAGCTTCCATTAAGCCGCACAAGGCTTGAAACAGCAAAACCGGACGATTCTTAAGACTAATCTGGTTGCTTCTATGTTGTTTCTAGGCCTTAGCTAGGTAGTGGAGGTTGTTTTCTAGATTGCTTCAAGGTCGTAGGTATGCTGTAGCTTGGTAATGTTGGGTACTTTCTACGTTCATTCTGAGCAAAAACAGGTTCGAGTTAAACCACAGACAGTCAGTAAAACGACACAGACGTCGGTAGTCGCTGCCCTCGTATTGTTTCTTATCTTCTAGTGTTGACGTTCCTTCCGTGGGCATTAAACCTTCATCTGTATAACCGGTTCATCCAACAATGCACGTTTATACGTCCGAAAGCTAGCTCGAAACTTTTCCGGCATACGTGGTGGTGGCGCGGCTGACCGCCTGTCAGTGATCACGTCTTCGACTATTTTTACAATCGCACAAAATCCTTGTGTACGAAAGTGCACGTGACTGTGGGCTTATATCTCCGGAAAACACTACAGATTAATACGATATGCGCGATAGTGCTGCCAGGTGATGGAGTTTTTTACAAAAGAACACCAGGCCTGCGCGGAAAGCGCAGCACCTTATAATATCTGAAGTTTAACGTGCCGAAACCACAATATGATTATCAGAGGCGCCGTAGTGAACGGCTACGGAAATTTCGACCACCGGGGGTTCTTTAACGTGCACCTAAATCTCAGTACACGGGCGTCAAACATTTTCGCCTCCCTCGATAATGCAGCCGCCGCGGTCGGGATTCGATCCCACGACATTCGGGTCAGCAGTCTAGTGCCATAACCACTAGACCACCGTGGTGGGGTAAAAGCGCAACACAGTCCCAGCGAAAGCTGGAAGATCAGCATTTCTAGAGCACATTGTAAACTCCGTTGGGGCTATTAATACTTGTGTGTATTCTGGCAAGGCACTCACTACGCATTAAATCACAATTTTGGTGAAGTTGGCAAGCACCCACTACGCCATTATTCGTCATTCTGCGGAGAAGCGAGGTACAACCCTGTAAGGCATTAAGCGCACATTGTTGGTGCGACGGCTGATGACCATGAAGAATTATGGCTGAGCACTTTGTAATGAGTTGAGAGCTTTAAACGACCCACTAATTACGTAATTCGCTATGTGTGACGCCCGGTCGTTATTTCACTCCCCACCACGCTAATATAAAATACGTTTACGAGAGAAATAGAGAAAGAGGGGGAAAGAACTTTGTTGAGACCCTGTGGAAATGCATCATGGGGGCCTTATGGGCTTCCTTGGCGACTAATACAAGTACACTTGCGAGGTACCCACTACGCTATAAATCAACCTAATTTCTGTGAAGTAGGGATGCAGCCACTATGCCAGTTTTCGTCACCTGTAAGACATTATGTCCACTAAGCAGTGTCGTTTGTCGTATTATTCTTTTTTTTCTTTTTTTGTAGTATCTCTTTTCTATCATATTTCACTCCCCCTTCCCCTTTCCCCAGCACAGGGTAGCCAGCCGGTCTGAGGACCGGACCTCCCTGTCCTTCCGTTTTTTTTTTCTTTTCCTCCTCCTCCTTGTTGATGCTGCGCCTGATTACGATGAAGAATTGCGACGAAGCCCTTTGTAATGGGTTGGAAACTAGGAAAAAATTTTTCAGCGCAAAATAACACAGGGACGAGAAGGGAGGACACAACACGTGCGCTAACTTTCAACAAAATGGTTTATTTCAACCGAAGCACGAATATATACAGCGGTGATGCTCAAACGCTACAGCCAGATGTCATGCGCAGAGAAGTACTGATGTCATGCGCAGAGAAGTATTCTGATTTTAACAGGAGACGTGCAGACAAGTGAAATTTCTTATCATAGCCTTTTACAGAAGATATGCGCACGAACTACAAAATTAATGCATGTTCAAAAAATACAATTCTTTTTCTGACAGGGACAGGGACGGCGTGTCCCTGTCAGAAAAAGAATTGTATTTTTTGAACATGCATTAATTTTGTAGTTCGTGCGCATATCTTCTGTAAAAGGCTATGATAAGAAATTTCACTTGTCTGCACGTCTCCTGTTAAAATCAGAATACTTCTCTGCGCATGACATCAGTACTTCTCTGCGCATGACATCTGGCTGTAGCGTTTGAGCATCACCGCTGTATATATTCGTGCTTCGGTTGAAATAAACCATTTTGTTGAAAGTTAGCGCACGTGTTGTGTCCTCCCTTCTCGTCCCTGTGTTATTTTGCGCTGAAAAATTTTTTCCTAATGTCTTACCAACAAGGCCGAATTTCTCCCCTTGTGGGTTGGAAACATTCAACGACCCATTTGTTACACAGTTCGCATTGTGTGACGCCATTTTACAGAAATCGCGTTGTGTGACGCCTGGTTGTTATTTCACTAGTCTACGACGCTATATGCCTTTCACGAAGCCTGTTTAGGATTTTTTCCATTGGAGTTCGAAGCACCGGCATAGCTCTGTGGTAGAGTACTGGACTCCCACGCAGAGGGCCCAAGTTCGAACCCGGTTCTATCCTGGATATTTTTTGTTATTTCGTTTTTCTTCTTATATCGCGCGATAGCAGTTACGGTCACCGGCGGCGGACACCTACGGCGCCAAAAACGACCGTTGTTGTGATGTCATAGCAGCTTTCCCTGTAAAACAGCTGCTCAAACAAAAGAAGTATCTATGACGTTGCACTTCGCAACGTCCACTGCACGCAAACCACTGAGTCCCCGTTAATGAACACCGTACCATTTTACTCCTTATTGCGCCGGTTGAGGCATACAACATAAAGTGTATAATTGCGGTGAATTTTGGAAAACAAAGGCTCCGCTTTTTTATTCTCCACACAGCTAAAACATTATGCGCAACGAGCGCGTGAACCCTGCCTTTAATTGCTTCCTTTAAATCTTTACCTCATGTGTTTATGTCAAAATGAGTTAAACGCCTCATGGGGCTTTTCTATCTTCCTTTTTTTTTTGAAACGAGTATGGTTTTTACATACAATTAATTATTACATGTGCATTGTTTGGTTATTATGCATGCATATATGGACGCATATATTTTTTTCATAGACGTGTCCATATAGCTTCACACAGTGTTAATAGTTTTTGTGCGTTTTCTATAACTATGGTCCTCTAAACCAAGGGTCTCAAACTCGCGGCCCGCGATTTCACACGGAATGAACTTTTGCTACTTTGCTAAATAGTACGTGCAATATTTATTGTCCTATTGCAAATAATAGCGCTTATAGTTCGGGTAAGGTACAGTGACCGGGCTGGTCTCAAGTACTTTTTTTCGTGAGGCACCCACTATGAGTTGAAGCATCACAGTGGAAGGAAAACTGCATATTTAAGATTCGGCGTCGAGATTTTAGTTATTGTGGATCGGTATGTTTTTCGAAACCTCACGTTAAGTCCCCCTCAGAAAGGACACATATAATAATATCTGGGATTTTGCGTGCCAAAACCACGATATGATTATGAGGCACACCGGAGTGGAGGGCTTCGGAAATTTAGACCACCTGGTGTTCTTGAACGTGCACAAACATCGCACATTAGACAGGCCCCTACGATTTCGCCTCCACCGAAATTCGACCGCCGCGGCTGGGATCGAACCCCTGACCTATGGGTTTGTAGACGAGCACCGTAGCCACTGTTCTGCCGAGGTGGACCGAAAGGGCAGATATATAGTACAATAGCATATAATGAGCACGCAGCACAATTTCAGCGAGCGTGCAGAGTGAAAGAACCGTGCAGAAAATAAACGTTTATTTAAAATATCCGTAAGCAGTCGCCTTCATTCAATTTTGCAAAGTTCTTGTGCGTTACACTAGTCTTGATCGCTTCACTAAGTGAAATGATATTCGACCTGGGTTATGAGCACAAAAAGCAATAATTTAAAGATAGAAATGGTACATCATTTTTACCTTTCAAGTATGAACGAACTCGCCCAGTGACAAGTTTTCTTGAACCTAAAATAACGTGATGCCACATATAGCAATAATGCAGGAGGCCACTGCTGAAAGCCCTGGTCTCCTCGCCATTCTTGGAGGTAGCGCTCAACAGAGATTTTAAAATGTGACATGCTTTGTAAGTGATCAGTGAGAATCAATCATGATCCAAATTGCCACAAATGTTGGCACGCAGTACGGACAGTGCAGTGCCGTCAGAACCAGAGGAAAACAAGACCACCGACGCTCAGTCCAGGCAGCACGCGCGTTATTGCAGAGAAACAAATAAGGGAGGTAAGGGTTCGATAGGATGCCCAATTAATTAGTAAAAATGCCTGTGGGTTCAGTTTAGCTTTCATATATGCCACATTTGCAGCAGCATAGTAAGTTTTTTTTCCATAATGCAGCTGCAAATTTTCATTCTCTTGAATTGCTACTAGACTGATAGCGAAGCACGGTATATTCATTCATTCATTCATTCATTCATTCATTCATTCATTCATTCATTCATTCATTCATTCATTCATTCATTCATTCAGTTTATTTAGACAAAAGGAAAGTTCACCTGGGTTGAAGGGACTAAAGGCAGATTACCTCTGCTTGACTAGGGTCCCTCCACCCATACATTTGCTCAGAGCAGTGCAACAAAAATACATATTTCCCATTTTTGTCGGAGGAACATAACAGCCAAATTCAAAAACTAGAAAGCATACCTGAAGAAATACAATTCAAAATATCACGCGAAAGCCAACACCAATTTGCCGCTAGCACGACAAAAAATAATTTAAAAAAAACTGACACGATGAGAATATTAAGTCAGAAGACAAAGTGCTATACACAAACACACATTTGAAAGAAAGAGACACTTTTACACAATATTACAAATGCACAAAACACTAAAAGAAATATTTGTAATAGATAATATAGTTAGGGCACGGTACAAGAAAGGAAGTACACGTTAACTTTTTTCTTCAGACTGTTTTTAGCATTACCTTGTTCTAGAAGTTCACGGATATAGCTGTTGTTGTGTATTAGATAAGGTATTTGATAAGATAAGGTTTGCTTTCCATAAGTTGTCCTAAATAAAGGTAATCGAAAACGGTCGAAGCGTAGATCATAGGGACTTTCTCTTGGGTAGCAATGCTCCATGTAACTGCCAATGTTGTTTCCTATGTCTTTACTGATATATAAGGTGAGTTTAAGATTGTATAATTGTATATGAGATGCGGTGTCAAGAAAGGATAGGTTAACATCGCATTATATGGATTATACATATCCGTCCTTCTAATCTGTAGTGAACAGAAAAGCTATTATTCATTTTATTACGCTTCACCTACCTCGCCATAAGACATTTAGTAGGGAGAGGTGGACATGGGTCGCAACATAACACAATGAGCAACACATACAACAATACACAAGATACTTCAAAGAAAAATATAACGCTCGAAATGTACTGAATTGCAGAAAATATGAAAACGAAATCTCAATAATACATTTTAAGCATCAGAAGGTTTCGTAATAATAAACCATTCTTATTGACAGTGATAATGTGGGCAATAGTAGTTGAAATTTCGCAGTTTTTTTTGTTTTTTTTTTAATGTCGTAGCACATTCCGCTGATGCTTCTGAACAAAGCACCATATATGCTATACAGCGCGACGATCTATCTTATGGGAGCTACACACGCCGTACATCTCGAAATTGAGCCACGTGCTGCGCAGTGGCGGTGCGCGTTGCCCACCTGCGCGGTTTAAAAAGGCGCCGTCTGCACGTTGCCTTGGGAGACGTGTCCTGGCTGCCGGGAACGACAGACGCTGCCACCCGCGCTTGGCGACTGCTGCTGGCCGAGATCATGGAGGACGCCTCCCTCGTCCTTGGGCAGACCTTTCCGTATGAGCCGCAGCTTTAAATAAATTATCCTTGTTTTTGTGATTTGATGCCTTCGTCGTCCTTGCTTTAATTACGGACGGGAAGCAGCACTCCCAATACCCACAATCTTATATAACTGCAGGTGGAGCTGCATTGTGCAAAGTATATTCTCGCTGTTCCTGGTATAGACTGTGAATCGCCCGTGGCGCATATCCGTAAAGCATGGGCCGTGGTATGCGGGGGTGTGCCACACGTAACTGGTGTAAAGGGTTTCATCACGTACGCAACAGGATATTCCCGTTATTCTTGTGACATGTGAATCGTGTTCGTTATATACTGGTGTCCTGCTATGGCAATTTAATATAGTCTTCCTCACCTTCACTTTTCTTTCCCATCCCCTTGCTAAGGTATACTATACAAGGCTATGCCATGCTTTACCCTTTCCCCTCTTACTTTCTTTCCTCCTCATCCTCACTTCCCGTTCACACCCCCTTGCTATTCCAAAGCATCCGGCGCATACCCGCCGAGCTTTCTGCCTACGACACCGGCCTTACTCTGAGCTTCAGCTTGCAAAGCTCCGCTGCTAAAAGTGCGTTTTACACTTACTGTACAGATGACGCACACGTTAAGCCACGCTATACGCAAAAAAATCAGATTCAGCCTTGCCAGCCAGAAGCAGATAACCAGAAGCCAGATAACGGCCTTGCCAGCCGTTATAACCGTGTGCAGCTCAGTAGGTGACCGTAATGTTGTCGTGTTGGTGAACTCATTGGTTGTCCTGTTCCAACACCGCCTTTCCCGCTCTCAGCTTTCGCTGTCCTCATTTTATGGTTTTGCTCGTAACAGTAGTGACAAAACCCAACGGGTTAACGGGGAAATCCTGCAGAGCCGCTTGAAACAAGGTTTAAGCTGCCGAACAAACTGGCATCACCTAGTTCAGAAATGCAACCGTCAATAGGAGTCATCCGCATATCCTCGAACGCACAAAGGCCATCTATCGCCATGCTATGCTCGTACACGGCGCTACTCATGAACCATCCCAATCTGCTTGGAGATTCGCTTCTCTCCCCATAGGCTTTAACCGTTTCGAGCTGCGCCGAATCCTTCATTCTGTTTGTTCAATTTCGGTTTGAATAAGGGCGAGTTCCGTAACGATTATTTCCTGTTCTGGTAGGATTCCTGCTGAAATGTAGCTTCACGTAAGGTTTCCGATGCGGCTGTTGTTCGACACCCTGGGTAATGTAAAATAAACGAGGTTGGAAATGTATTGAGAACCACGTGGATTCTAGAATCAGTGTACTTCATAACATTAAGGCAAAACATATAATTGCAAAGTGTAAAGTGCAGAAATACAAACATAAAGCAGAGCCGAGGGGGGGGGGGGATTGCACGAGATTGCGCATCGGTTAACGCACTGTCAGTTTTCTCAAACCGCGACCGGCGCAAACTACTATACCGCTTACCTGTACACTTTCGAGAGCGCCAGGCTTAATATTCCGCAATCCTTGCCGAGTTCTCACAAGAAAGGATCGAAGGCAATGTGAATAATAGAGAACACCTAGTCTCAATGGGTTGAAGGGATGTCCACTCGACGCGACCTGAGAGCACTCGGGGTGGAATCTTCCTATGTGACACAGGGTACTATCTTTCTAGTGTATTTGTATTGTAGCCCCAAGAGAGCTTACAACGCCGCTCTTCCAGCTTTCGCTGTGTGTGCTGCGGTTTCAGCGCAGGCCTGGCGTTTTTTATCTTGTGCCTTGAATGCGCATGCGCCCAGGATCTTTGGCGTCGTGTGCAGCGTATGTATATTTTCAGTTAACTAAGTTGGATCAAAGCGCTCGTCCCGTCATGCCTTACTGTGTGCTTGTGTTTAAAGTTTAGCACTGAACTCTTTCAGAAAAAAAAACACGACATTCTCATAGCGTTTTTTTTTTACGAAGCCGTTTCAAGCACTGATATAGCTCTAGAAATGATCCGTTAGACTTGACTTTCCCAGACAGAGCTCCAAATGAAAAGCGCAAATAGTCTGTGTATCTTCTGTACGTTTATTCTACTTTAACGTACCACTTAGTAAGCAAGCTGTGGCGCGTTATTCATCAACAAGTTCAGCATTGTGGCCCTTGCGAATATTGACATACCCCAACATTTCCATTTTACAGCGAAAGCTGTTATTAGATCATTTCACCGGCCGTTTTTGGCGCCGTAGTTGTCCGCCGCCGCCGCCGGTGTCCGTAACCAGTATCGCTCGAAATAAGAAAAAAAAAACGAAATAAGAAAAAAATTCCAGGATGGAACGAGGTTCGAACCTGGGCCCTCTGCGTGGGAGCCCAGCATTCAACCTCTGAGCCATGCCGGTGCGTGAAACTGCTTCGCAAAAAGGTTCTATACAGGCTTCATGTCAGGAAGGAACCACATTAGCATATGCAATATAGCGTGGTAGAAGAGTAAAATAAGCACCAAGCGTCGCACAAGTGAATTCTGTAACCAGGCGTCACACAATGCGAATTGCGCAACGAGTAGGTTGTTGAATGCTTCCAACCCAATACAAAGGACTCTGCCATAATTCTTCATCGTCATCAGGCACAGCATCAACAAAGTGCGCAAACTGCCTCACATGGGTTTAGCAGGTACCAACGCTCTCCGTAGAATGACGAAAAATGGCATAGTGCCTGCTGCCCTACTTTTTAAAAACTACAATGATTTATAGCGTAGGGGATTCCTCGCAAGTGCACTTGTATTGGTTGCCAAGGAAGCCCATAAGCGCATGATCCACTTCCTCAGGGTCTCGGTAAAATTACAACGATTTATAGCGTAGTGGGTTCCTCGCAAGTGCACTTGTATTGATTTCCAAGGAAGCCCATAAGCGCATGATCCATTTCCTCGGGGTGTCAGTAAAGTTCCTCGCCCCCACCCCCCCGTCTCTCTCCCACGTCAACGTATGTTATACAGCATGACGGGAGAGGGAAATAGCGATCGGGCGTCACCCAATGCAAAAAACATAACTGGTGGGCCGTTTAAAGATTCCAACCCATTACAAAGTGCTGAGCCATAATTCTTCATCGTCATCAGTCGTCGCGTCAACAAAGTGCACATAATGCCTTACAGACGTGTAGCTGGTGCCTCGCTTCTCCGCAGAATGACGAATAATGGCTTAGTAGGTGCTTCCTATTTTCACAAAAATTGTGATTTATGGCGTAGTGGGTACCTTTCTAGTATACTTGTATTGTAGCTCCAAGAGTGCTTAACGGGCTCTAGAAACGCCGCTCTTCCAGCTTTCGCTGTGACTGTGCTGCGGTTTCAGCGCAGGCCTTGCGTTTTTTTTCTGTCTTATCTCGTAACACCTCTGTTTCTTTTTTTCCAATAGGACTCGCTGTCGCTGTAGTTCTCCAGCGGCACTCCTAACATTTTGGTGGCATTTCTTGCCAATTAATATACATAATATACATCTGACTCGTCTTGTCGAAATCCAGAAAGTGTAGATGAGTGTACTGGAGCGGGTTTCCACAGTGGAATCGTTGTCACACATGCCAAAGTTTTAACATGCAGTCAGCTAACAGCTGATGGTGTATCATTCTACTGTTCCCCGGTTTACGATTACTATGAGAAAATTCTTGTGGGAGGCAATAAAAAAAAACAGTGACATAGCTCCGTGGTAGAGCATATACTTGCCACGCAGAATGCCCGGGTTCGACTCTATTGCGATAGCAATTATATGGTCATTCTCGGCTGATTTTTGCCGTCGCCGTCATGTCCCGGATATGTATGTGTATGTATCTGTAACTAAAAGCCACAAATAAAAATAATTGAGAAGAAAAAAGTTCCGAAGCACCCGATCGAGGTTTCGAGCCCGTGACCCCTCGCTTCGCAGCTCGCTGCCTTAGACAATTACGCCACGCCTCATTCGTTATCCAGGATACTAAAGGCAGAATACAAACGCACGCGGCGTTGGGTGAAACGCATGGGACGCCACACGTGGCGAAAATAAAATTATACCAGATGCGGGCCATTATGCATCGTTGCCCGCGCTACGTTTTCGTCGTGTATCACTGGCGGCCCAAGCTAGTTTTCCATTTTGAGGTTGTAGCGCCACGCCACTCGTGACCAGTCGGTCTGGGAAAAAGAAGAGTATCCCGTCACTCATGGTGGCGCGAGCTAGTGGAAAGGCTTTGGCTCTTGTAGACTTAAGCCACAGGAGGGAAGAAACCAGACGGCTGAACCAGAATTGCAGTATATTAGTTACAATTCGACCGGAATCCTGAGGTTAAAACTGCAGCGCAAACGCACAAGACAGTCACGAAGAAACGTACGACACAAGCGCTGACTAACAACTGCTTTATTCTTTTATACGCCAATTCATATAAAAGCTCAAGGCAAACCTACCGCACATGCGCACACAACAACAGCTCTAAACCAAAACGTGTAACAAGGATGATAGTGTATTTGGTACGCGAAGACATGAAGTCATATTCTGATGGGTGTAGGGACAAAGAAGTGAAGAATAAGTAAGAAGGATAAAGAAGTGTGTTTGTGCTGTAATTATAGCCTCAGGATTATGTACCAACTAGAGCCAAACGAAGTTTTATCTTACTGACCAGATTCGACGCCCGCAGGCAACGCAAGCCCTGGCTTCACGTGCCACTGCCAAGCGCCTTATTTATTTTCTTCTCATGAGGTCGCGCGCTCTACGGTTTTGTTTGCCGCCCAAAGAAACGCGCAGCAAAATCCTGGGACAACGCCAGCACAAGAGTCCGAGAGTGGCTTGCGTTCAGCGCATGCGTCCTGGCTACTCGCAAATTTCTTGTGTCCCCAATTCTAAAACTGTATAGTGTTTCGCAGGAGTTGGGATGTGCGCCTTCGACTTGTACTTTTTCATACAGGGGCGTGGTCGACCATGCTCGCACATTTATCTCTTGAGGGGGAGTTTTGTACGTCTTGTGCTTTCACCGCAAAGTTTCCGTAGAAGCCTAGACCACACGCTCCCTGCAGTGGCCCCGTTTGCGACAGGAATGATTTGCCAGCTAGTAGAGCCAAATTAGGGGTTAGTTGAAGCAACAATTATGACAGTTCACGCTCCTCCTATGGGCGTTCTTCTCGTGCCTTAATCTTTGTGTTTGAGCAGCGTGCTGCAAGTGTCGAGCTGTAGCGTTGTTATTTTGCACTCGCCTTCTGTGTTTTCGTTTCCTGCGTCCTTCGTGCTTGAGCAGCGAGATGCAAGTTCCTAGCTGCTTGCCGTTCTTCCTGTGTCATTCAAATTTCTCGCTCTCACATTCATTCCTGCGCCCTTGAGGCGAAACTGACTTTTTTTATTTGGCTGAATATGGACGACGGACGACGAAGCCGCCGCCGCGGACACTGACGCTGAAATTTCTGGGAAATGAGCTCTCTTTAATGCTGTCGGGTTGAAACTTTGTCACAGGATTGGCGCCCAGACTTCAGTTACTCTGCGGATCGGTACCGATATCTTCGAAACCTCTGACGCCAAATACCCTTCAGAAATGGTCCATATATGAGATATGGGAAAAGCCTAATTTCTTTCAAATATTTTGTAGATTTCGCTCCTCCCCGCTTCTACCTCCTTTGCTGTCCCGGTGCTAGCGGGAATAAATATCTTGACCACGGCACGCTAGCTAAGCTGCGTTTAAAGCCACTGCTGTAGACTGATCAATATATCAAATTTGTCTGCTCCAGACATACCTTAGGTGTTGCAGTTTCCAGAATCACAATTTCTAAATTTGTGTGTGCGGTGCTAAGTCACGGGTCTATAAGTTTATTTCATCATCACCAATTTTTGGCAATATTTGCGCAACAGAAATTTCAGACTCCAAACGACAGAGCCCGTAGAACTTTATTTTGTTTCTTTCGTTCAGCATTAAATTGACAGGGTTTCAGGGCTGCACAAAAAATTGGGCACCTTTGAAGCACTTCCACCGGATCTAAGCAGCTAAGTCAGAGACAAGGTAGCCGAAAAAAGGCTTCCTACTTAAGCGCAGAATGGACGGTACAAACGACGATCACGTTACATGTCATCTACACCGCCTTCATTGACTAGCACGTGCGTTTCAATGGCAGCGTTCGAACGAGAAGAGATTCCACTGCCGCTGCCCGCGATGTAGAAATGTTTCTTCCGTTACAACTCATTTCGTCCACCGCATTGAGCGCCATCGTTTCCCAATAGCCAACGCCACACGCATCGAAGTCTCTCGAACTTCGTCCGTCGAACAGGGGGCGTTGGCAGCGTATCATCCTCTTCCTCCGGCGTCGGACTGCCGGCGTCTGTGGAGATATCCTCCGCACTGTGATAACTGCCGCTGGAAGAGGCCACACCTTGAGTCGCTTCGCTGCTACACGATGTTGATCTCGATCTTCCACTTTTCCTCATGGCTTGCGGAGAAGGTTGACTGGACGCAAGCTCAGCGCGGTTTCTCGGTTTCTTGGCGGTGGCGGGTGACTTCGTCACCACGGCTGCTCGCTTCAGTAACGTCTGTTCCAAGGTCGTCTTCTGTCTGCCTCTTTTAGGCGTGTCTACGTCCTCGAGGTGACAGCTGACTCGGTGGGTGCGGTACTGCCGCTTCGCCCGCGTGTTGTCCCCGACCTCCTCTTCTTGTATGGTCTTGACTTTCTTTGCTGGCTGGGCAACTCTCGTAGACTTTGGGGTCACGTTGCGTTTCTTGAAGGTTGATTGGCAACCAGTCGTGGTTGCGAAAGCGTCGGCCTCGACTGAGGGCCTGCTTGGGGTCGCCACGTCTTCATCTACACACTTGACCTCAGCCCTTTTCGCGGCGAGTCTCGCTGACCGCCGGCAAGGCGTCCATGGTTCGCCAGACATGTCGAAGCAGTGTGAGGTGCGGTACTGACCTGGAGAAGTAGGCCTAACGTCAAACCGCACGGGTCTGTGTGCGCTTCCCTTGTGCGACGGTGTTACTGCCCCGGTTCTCCAGCTGTCTTTCGTCGGAAGCGGTGCAGCGCGGTCGACACAACACTCGGTGATGTTGTCCGTCAGAAGATCACTCCAACCGTCGGTTGCATTGTGACTCTGGGATGACCGCAACCACTGCTTCTTTCTCGGCTCTGAGCAGTGGCACTAACCCACTACAGGGAATTGGTCGTGAAGCAGGTGCGGCTTTAGATGCGAGCCTAGCCAATATCCCTTTTGTCCACAATTATGACACATGCTGACTATACGGAAAATGAGAAACATGATGCGTGGCACTTTCCTAGCCTCCGGTCTTCGTCTTTTAGCGTGTGAACAATAAAAATCACACGAAGCTTGCATTCAGCCGCGCAAGACTTCAAATAGCGAAATCGGACGATTCTGAAGACTAATCTGGTTGCTTGTAGGTTGTTTCGAGGCCTTAGCTAGGTGGTGCAGGTTGTTTTCTGGGTTGCTTCTAGGTCGTAGCTAGGCTTTAGCTAGGTGATACTAAGTTGTTTCTACGATGATTATCAGCGCAAAAAGGTTCGAGTTAAACCACAGACAGTCACTAACACGACAGAGACTTCGGGAGTCGCTGTCTTTGAATTGCTTGTTATCTTTTAGGGTTGACGTTTCTTCGGTGGACATTAAACCTTTGGTTCTATATCCGGTTCACCCAATAATCCACGTTTATACGTCGGTATGCTAGCTGGAAACGTTTCCAGTTTACGTGGTGGCGACGCGGCTGACCGCCTGTCAGTGACCACGCCTTCGACTATTTCTACGATCACACAAAATCCCTATGTACGAAAGTGCATGTGACTCTTGATTTATATATCTGGAAAACACTACAGACTAATACGATATGCGCGATGGTCCTGCCATGTGTTGGAGTTTCATACAAAAAAAAAAAAAAAAACCCCAGACTTGCGCGGAAAGGGCAGCACAGTCAGCACAGCATTTCTAGAGCTCGTTGTAAATTCTCTTGGGGCTACTAATGCAAGTATTCTAGTAAGGTACTCATTACGCCATAACTCATAATTTTCGTGAAGTTGGGAGCGCCCACTACGCCATGATTTGTCATTCTGCGGAGAAGCGAGGTACCAGCTACACAACTGTAAGGCATTATGTGCACTTTGTTGATGCCTTTTGTGACGCCTGGTTGCTATTTTACCCTTCCATGACGCCATATTACATATGTTGTTGTGGTTCCTTCCCGATATGAAGCCTGTATAGGGTCTTTTTGCAACGGAGTTCGAAGCACCGGCATGGCTGTGTGGTAGAATATTGGGCTCCCGCGCAGAGGGATCAGGATTGAACCCGGTTCCATCCTGGATATTTTTAAATGCGAAGCGTTTCTTAGCGAACCTCATGTACTTCTATCTATCTATCTATCTATCTATCTATCTATCTATCTATCTATCTATCTATCTATCTATCTATCTATCTATCTATCTATCTATCTATCTATCTATCTATCTATCTATCTATCTATCTATCTATCTATCCGCCTGCGTCTGGGTGCTCTCGTGAACACATCCTTAGCTTGGTGTAGACCAAAATTGGCACGAGAGGGTAAGACGGGTTTACAAATATGAGTCTCTGGTGAATAACATGAAAATCCTGTCGCGTACGTCGTCAAAATCTTTTCCTGCAAACACGTGTGGCACATACCCGTATACCACAGGCCACGGTAAGCCGGTATGCGCCACTAGTGATTGACATTTTATATCTTCCTAGGAACGGCGAGACAGAAATCGGAAATTTAAATGCGGGGCGTTAAGAAAAACCGGTATAGGCAGTGATGACCCAAAGAATACAAAGAATAAAAATGAGGTTTCTAGCAGAAATCGAACCCAAGCATTCTGCGTGCCAGTCAGGTATTCTACCACACATTTACGCTTTGGAAAAAGAGCTTATGGAGGTGTAATGTCGGTGCAACGTAAATTGTGCTTTCAGTGATGCTATATAATTTTCTAACAAAGCAAT
Organism: Rhipicephalus sanguineus; assembly: GCF_013339695.2. Classification (NCBI taxonomy): domain Eukaryota; kingdom Metazoa; phylum Arthropoda; class Arachnida; order Ixodida; family Ixodidae; genus Rhipicephalus; species Rhipicephalus sanguineus. Next base: position 68,753,141 of record NC_051176.1, on the reverse strand, counting down.
AAACATTAAATAGTTATCCAATATACATGATACATGCGTCAAGCCCCGTTAACGTCAATTGTGGTTCCAGCGTTGGCTCCGTTTTTACAGAAGTCCAATAAACATTACATTTGTATTGCTATAATTCAGGAAGCTATATTCATGCTTTGTTCGATCCCGGAGGAATACGCTAACGAATGTTACGCATGGTATTCGCACGATCGCGCCGTAAAGTACACTTCGTTTCGATAATACTGACGTTTGTGCTCTAAACTGAGTGCGGACGTTAAGTCATACCATAAGTTCCCCCTTACACGCAAGTGCAGTCGACATGCCTGGTCACGGCCGGTCTAGAGGCAGCGCGCGCCTCCAGACCGGCCGTGGCCTGGTAAAGCCACGATGGGCACACAAATACTACGCTTAAAAAACACGTCGATCCACCTCGTAACGTTTGGCTTAAAGACAAAAAATGCAGCACAAAGTACTCACTGACTGCTTCGCTTGAAAGCGATTCTGACAAGTCGTGGTATCTGCCGAATTTTTTTCTTATTTCGTTTTTCTTCTTATTTCGCGCGATAGCGGTTACGGACACCGGCGCCGGCGGCGGCGAACAACTACGGCGCTAAAAATGGCCGTTGTTGTGATCTCATAACAGCTTTCGCTGTACAACAGCTGTCCAAAAAAAAAAGAAATATCTTTGACTTTGTAGTTGTGGTCGCAATGGGTGCTCGCGCATGTGACCTTCGGGTCAGCTCCGAGACGTCCACTGCACGCGACGCACCGAGTCCCCGTTAATGATCATCGTACCATTTTACAGCTTATTGCCGCGGCTCAGGCACCCTACATAAAGTGTGAAATTGCGCTGAATATTAGAAAACAAGTGCTCCGGTTTTATTATTCTCCGCAGAGCTAAAGGATTATGCACAACGGGTGCGTGAACCTTGCCGTTGATTGCTTCCTTTAAATGCCTACCTGATGTGCTTATGTAAAAATGAGTTAAACACCTCATGTGGCTTCTCTATCTTCCCATTTTTTTTTCTTTTTGAAACGAGTGTGTTTTGTTTACATACATCCATTTATATTACATGCGCATTATTTGGTTGTTATGTACCCCTATATGGACGCATATTTTTTGTCCTAGGTGTGTCCATATACTTTCACACCTTGCAAATAGTTTTTGTGTGTTTTGTATAACTGCTGTCCTTTAGACCAGGCGTCTCAATCACGCGGCCCACGACTTCACATGGAATTAAGTTTTATGATTTTGCTAAATAGCACATGACTGTCTTCGTCCCATATTTTTTATGACTGCACTCACATTTTATGACTGCACTGACTAAAATTGAACTCATTGTTTTCTCAAGGTGATGTGTCAATATTCGGTTCCTCACGACGACCGCTTTGTTGATGATGATGATGATGATGGTAGGTTTTAGTGGCGCAAGGGCAACTCAGGCCAAAGAGCGCCAAACACAGGGTTACGATCAACTGAGGTAAAAAACGTGGTACTCAAGGTGACGAATAAAATAAAACCGTGGTGTAGAAGGCCTAAAATAATTAAAGGAAAAGATTGTGTGCGATGAGTTTAAAAGCGGGCACAAGCTATGGGCTTTACGAAGTCACGCAGCCTCGGCAGCAGTCCTTGTCAAGACAAGGAGTGCGTGCTGCATGACGTCTGAACTAGAAATCTGAGTGATTCCCTCAAGATTGAGAGAAGGCTGAGATTAGCGAGAGTATGAAACGGAACATAAGAAGCCTACGCTAGCTAAGAAGCTTAAAACACTTTTTCGGGGGAACATGGGCTCGTCACCAAGAAAAAAGGATGGGTGTGACGGTATGTGGGATTTGTACAGTTCTGGGAAGTGACGTCTCCTTTCTGGTTCGAGGCACTGACACATGATTAAAACATCAACGACGGACAGCGGATCACCTCATTTTGCACAGTTGGCGCTGGAGATTTATTTAAAAGATGTGAGTGTGTCGCGTGTGTGTGGCCGATCCTAAGTCTGCACAGAACAACCTCCTGGTGTCTGTTGCGTCTTTCGGTAGCGTATCGTCCGACAATCGGCTTTATTGTGTGCAGTTTGTTTTCGCTTGCCGCGTTCCATTCTTCTTGCCATTGCCTACGAATTTTCTTTCTGATGTGTGTCCTAAGGTCCTCATACGGGAAGACATCTATGTCTACTGAACTGCGGAGTGCAGCTGACTTCGCAAGTTGGTCCGCTGCCTCATTTCCAGCTATGTTGCAGTGTCCCGGTATCCAGCAGAGCGTAATTTTAAGCTTGGATTTGTGAGCAGTCATGATGCATTTTAGAAGAGAGTTCATAACTGGATTTTTGCTTATCTGACCGGAGGACAACGCAATAACTGCACTGAGGGAATCTGTGTATATGACGGAGGCTGGTCCTTTGTTCTTTAGGATGTGCCTTACAGCTAGTAGTATACCATAGCATTCTGCTGTAAATATGCTGGTATGTTCATTCATTGTTTCAGATTGAGAGAACTCAGGACCGTGTGCTGAGCATGCGACTGCAGAGGACTTAGAAGCATCCGTGTAGTACTCAGCACACCTGTATTTTGCCTGTAAGTACATGAAGTGTTGGCTTATTGCAAACTGAGGGCCATGCTTCCCTACCTCTAAGAATGACGTCACAGTTGACAGCCTGTATTTCCCACGGGGCGACAGTGTCCTTATGAGAGCTTAGTTGGAGATTGGCAACTGGTATGTTCAGGCTTTCAAGGTGTGATGCTACTCTGATAGGATACGGTGGCATAGCTGATGGTCGCCTCGAAAGCAGGTGGGCATTTGATGTGTGCTGCAATAGCTCGCGACATGGGTGGTCAGCATGGGAGAGCACCTTAGTGGCGTAAGTGATGCTTGTATACTGTCTTCGTCGTTCTAATGACCATCGGTCCGCCTCAACATAGAGGCTAGCTACCGGGCTGGTTCTGAAGGCGCCAGTGGCCAGACGAAGCCCAAGGTGGTGCACTGGGTCAAGCATCTGACCTCTTTGTTGCTGTTCGAAAATGGATTGAAGAAAACAGCACACTTGCTTTTCAAAATACAGTTGGATTAAGTGCCGACAATTTCATGATACTTTTAAGAGTTTTATGTGAAAGCCACCATTATCGAGTTTGACAACCGACTGTTTATACAACGCCAGGGCATTTGCGTAGGGTGATGTGTCGCTCCAGGCCTCTGTAACACTTTTCTTGCATCAATTGACAACGTTTTGGCTTCACCAATAAACGAGGTAACAGCCCAAAAGATTTTTATCTGAGTAGATTATTTTTAGAGTGCAGCTCTTCGGCGCCCGTTCCTGGTTGGACCGGCGTCGCCGCCAGTGGCGTAACCATTAGACACGGAAAAAGTAAAGTGTGAAAAAAAAAACCACCTAGGACCAAATGGGATTCGAACCCGCGCCCTCTGCGTGGCAGTCGAGTATTCTACCACAGGAACACGGTAGTGCTTGAAACTCATTTGCAAAAAACCGTATACAGGCGCCATATTTTGATCAAGGAATCGCGTTAACCTATGTGCTATAGCCTGGCAGAAGAATAAAATAACAAGCAATCTATATAGAAGGCTAATTTCACAACGAGTGTGTGGTTTAATGCTTCCCACCCACTGCAAAGTGCTCAGCCATAATTCTTCATCGTCATCAGCCATATGCAGCATCAACAGTGTAGCGGGAACCTCGCTTATCCGCAGAAAGACGAATTATGGTGCAATGCGTGCTGTCCTACCTCAGAAAAATGAGGATTTTTGGCGGAGTCGATACCTTGCGCAAAGCCAACACATCAAACACAGTTGGCCTTGCGCCAACATGAAGCTGCGCTCAGAATTCGCGTTAGGCAGTATCGTACCCGCCGGTGAAATTTTTAGTTGCTTTAAATAAACGTAATGTAGGTCGCTATGAGGACATCACGATGGGGATAGTACAAAACTTCGGTCAACATAAAAAAGAGCTCACTTCCGCGCACGAATTGCCGGAAAAGAACAGCCTCCCATTTTTAGACCGGAACATCAAGATCGGAGAAGGAGCTGTACGCTGGTTCTATCAACCTAGGGCCAAAAAGAATTTCTTGCCATTTTATTCGGTTCAATCTAAAACTGTCAAGAGGGCCATTGCGACCCTTTCACTGGAATCTGCACTCCTCAAGTCTCACATGATGCCTCACATGATGCAGTCGAGCTTTCAGGGTGATTCTAAAAAGACAGGGCGTGCAAACAAGGACACAAGAAAGAAGTCAGGACACCACAGACGCCGACTAACAACTCCACAACGCCGACTAACCAGTTGTTAGTCGGCGTTTGTGGTGTCCTGACTTCTTTCTTGTGTCCTTGTTTGCACGTCCTGTCTTTTTAGAATGAATACTTACCAAGTAGCTCAGCTCTCTGTTATTCTAAGTTTCAGGGTGATGTTGCCAGACTGCGCAATACAGGGCTCCCTGGTCATGTATTGAGAGCCATGACGGAGGCGCTACTACAGAAAGTCAAGGGGAAGAAAAAGAAGCAACGGGGGCGAGATTGCGGAATCAAGCAAGCAGAAAAAGTTTCTCAGACTCAGCATTGACTGCTTCTCCAGAGTATAAGCACCTCTCATTTTCCTGGCGCAGCGATTTACCTACGTCAAGAATAATGGAAGTAGTCATGACGAAATTTCGTTGTCGCGTTAGCTCCCCCAATCTTTACTTACATAGAGAAGGTTTAGCGATTTCCCCACTGTGCCTCTTCTTCAATCAGGAGGAAACAATCGATCACTTCTTTTTCTCCTGTCGACGGTTCACGACATTGAGGAACAAAAATCATAGAACCACCCCTTCGAAAGCTGGGCCTCGAAGTATCGGAGTCGGGTATACTTTCTTTTGGGGCCACCACTCTGGGATACAGCCACAGGGATGTTTTCTTCGCCATTGAGGAATTCATTCGACAGTCTGAAAGAATATCTATCTAAATTCTGCCTGAGTTAAATATTTCATTACCAATAATTGAAACATCAATTCATTATATTAGTTCATAATAGCTTTTACGAACGACACCCTCAAGATAATATTAGCAAAATTCACCCCCTACTCGGCCAACACTCGGCATTGGGTATGAGCCATGCACAGAGGACAACAACAACAACAACAACAACAACAACAACAACAACAACACAACAACAACAACAAGCAAGCAAGCAAGCAAGCAAGATCGCGGCAATGGTGATCCCCTATATCCATAGCGTGAGCCACAATCTCAAGAGATTTGGCAATAACTACGGCGTCCCGATGGTGTTTTCTGATCAAGGAAAACTGACAAAAATGTGCCCCAATGTCAGCAGTGGCACACCACGGGTGTAGCCTATGAAATTTTCCTTTCATGTGGCAAGGTTTCCGTGAGCCATACTAGCCGCTCTGTTAATGAACGTACCAGGGAGCATGCAAGGTCGTTACACGCCGATTCATCAGCGTTCATGAACCAATTCGCCCATTGTTGTGCCTCCAAAGTTAACGGCAGTAACTGTGAGCTACGACTTCAGAGGATAAAAATTCTAGCTAAAAGTAAGGACAGATTAGCTCGTGAACTTTCGGAAGCCTTTTTGACCAAGGTAAGGGATGATATGTGTGCCAGCACCACTTCTGTCTCCATGCACGCAAGCGAATACAGATTACTAGATAGGCAATTATAAGCAACTTGCGTTTTATCTTCTGTCTTGAATGCGCATGCGCCCAGGATCTTTGGCGTCGTGTGCAGCCTATGTCTGTTTTCAATGAACTCAGTTGGAGTGCAGCGCCCGTCCCGTCATGTCTTTCTGTGTGCTTGTGTTTAAAGCATAGCGCTCAATTCTTTCAAAAAGAAAAAAGAAAACACGACATTCTCAGAGCGTTCTTTTACGAAGCCGTTTCAAGCACTAGCATAGCTCTGTAAAAGATTCGTGAGACTTGATTTTTGCCAATAAGAGCTCCAATTGAAGACCACAAATACTTTTTGTATTTTTGTACGTTTATTCTAACTGCAATGTAACACTTGCATAACGTACCACAGCTTGCTTGCTAGGAACAAGTTGCACATTGTGGCCCGCACGAATATTGACATACCCCAACATTTGCATTTGTATGTCTTATCTCGTAACACCTCTGTTGCTTTTTTTTATTGCAATAGCAATTATATGGACAGTCTCGGCTGTATTTTTCCGTCGCCGCCGTCATGCACCGTATATGTATATGTCTATATATATATATATATATATATATATATATATATATATATATATGAAAGCCACAAAGAAAAATAATTCAGAAAAACTTTCCGACGCGCGGAATCGAACGGTCGTCCTCCCGCTTTCCAGCGCGCGGCGTTAGACGGTTAGGACGAAAAGCCCCGTCTTTCAGCATACTAACGGCGAGCCATTGATATACACCACTTACATCAGTATGCTTTCTGAGTTACCACGTAGATGGCGCGATGTCCGCGCGTGGCGCGCTTTAAAGACCGTGGCCCCGTTCCTGCGAACGTGGTCGCCTTCGTGCTCTTATCTCGAGGAAAGAAGGGGGCGGCTGGCGGGGGAGCGGGGGTTGTATGTCTTGTGCTTTCCCCGCGATGTCTGCGCTGAAGTGACAGAGCGTACGAAGGTCGCTTCGACGCTGCAGCGGCCACGTTTCCGAAAGGGGCGCGCTGTTCAAACGGAAATAAGTAACGACTGGGACAGTTAGTTCGCGCTCGTCCTGTGTGTACCTATTCGTTCGTTTCGTGCGTCCTGCTTTATGTTTGAGCAGTGCGCTTCCAGTGTCGAGCTGTGAAGCATGATAGTTCGCGCTCGTACTGTGTGCGTTCTTTTCGTGCGTCCTTTGGGCTCGAGCGATGCGCTGGCAATTTCGGGCTGCTTTCCGTTCTTCGCGTTACATTCTAATTTATTGCTATCGCATTCATTGCTTCGCCGTTGCGCCGAAACTGTGACTTTTTTCAGTATGACTCACTGTCGCTGTAGTTCTATATTTTGCTGGCATTTCTTGCCACTTAATCTTCATAAAATACGTGTGTCTCGTTTTATCGAATTCCAGAAAGTGCAGATGTGATGTAGCGGAGTGGGTTTTCAGAGTGGAATCGTTGTTACACATGCCAAAGTTTTAACATGCAGTCAGCTAACAGCTGACGGTACATCATTCTACTGTTGCCTGGGTTACGGTTGGTGTGTGAAAATACTTGTGGGAGGCAATGAAACAAACACTGCATAGCTGCGTGAAAGAGCAGTTTCATGCCACGCAGAATGCCGGGGTTCGACTCTCAGTCGGACCGAAGATTTTTTTATTAATTTTACTGCGACAGCAATTGTATCGACACTCTCGGCTGATTTTTGCCGTCGCCGTCATGTACCGGATATGTATATATGTATGTATAAATAAAAGCCACAAATAAAGATAATTGAGAAGAAAAAATTCCGAAGAGCTCGATCGAGGTTTCGAGCCCGCGACCCCTCGCTCCACAGCTCGCTGACTTGGACAATTACGCCATGCCTCTATTTTTTGCTCCATTGCCTGTTATTAAAAATGTGTATCAAACAATAAGCACATGAAAGGAACGTCAACAAGTTATGTCAGTCCTACTGGACAGACACAAGTTTAACATTCCTTGAGCGCTGTCATGGGTTCTACCCTCGACAACCACTCGGGAACAAACTCCTGAGCTTTCTGGAGTTCCACAAAGTTGGTCATACACTCTCGAAAATACATCCGTCCGGGACGTGCATCTCGATCGCAGTAAAATCCCGCCATACGAGCCCGCCGCAAACAGTGAAGGAAATTTAGCATAATCAAGTCCAAAGGCAGTCCCTCTTCATCATTTACTGGCAGAAATCTGATACCATCTGGATCTAACGGTAAATCCTTCTTTATCGTATTTGAAGTGCATCCCAAAATGCCGTTAGTATCATGCATAACGAAAGAGGCATGGCGTAATTGCTGGGAATCACGCGATGCCTCATTCGTTATCCAGGATACTAAAGGCAGAATACAAACGCACGCGGCGTTGGGTGAAACGCATGGGGCGCCACACGTGGCAAAATTAAATTTATGCGAGATGCGGGTCATGCTGCATCATTGCCTGCGCTGCGTTTTCATCGTATCGCTGGCGGCCCACGCTAGTTTTCCATTTCAGGGTTGTAGCGTCACTCCTCCCGTGGCCAGTCGGCCAGGGAAAAGGAAGAGCGTCCCATCGTTCGTGGTAGCGCGAACTAGTGGGAACGCTTTGGCTCTTGTAGACTTACCCCACAGGAGGGAAGAAACGAGACGGCTGAAGCAGAATCGCAGTGTATATGTTACACCACGAGCAGAAGCTTCCGGCTAAAATTACAGCGCAAACGCACAAGACAACCACGAAGAAACGAAACGTACGACACAAGCGCTAACTAACGAGTGCTTTATTCTTTTAGACGCCAATGCATACATACGCTCAAGGGAAAATTACCGCACATGCGCACACAACACTAGCTCTAAGTCAAAACGTGTAACAAGGATGATAGTGTATTAGATACGCGAAGACATGAAATAATATTCAGATTGGTGCAAGGACAAAGAAGTGAAGAAGAAGTAAGAAGCACAAAGAAGTGCGTTTGCGCTGAAATCTTAGCCTGAGCAATATGTACCAACTGGAGCCACATCAAGTATTATCTTAGTGACCAGAATCGACGCCCGCGGTGAACGCGAGCCCTAGCTTCACGTGCCACTGCCAAGCGCCTTCGTTATTTTCTTCTCTTGAGGTCGCGCGCTCTACAGTTTTGTTTGCCGCTCAAAGAAAGGCGCTGGAGGGTCTAGGGACAACGCGAGCGCAAGAGTCCGAGAGTGGCTTGCCTTCTGCGCATGCGTGCTGGCCGCTCGCAAACTTCTTGGGTCCCCAATTCTAAAACTGTCTAGTGTTTCGCCGGAGTTGGGATGTGCGCCTTCGACTTGTACTTTGGCATACAGGGCGTGGTCGACCGTGCTCGCACGTTTATCTCTTGAGGGGGAGTTTTGTACGTCTTGTGCTTTCAACGCAGTTTGCGTTGAAGCTATAGACCAGACGAAGATCACTTCGCTCCCTGCAGTGGCCCCGTTTGCGAAAGGAATGATTTCCCAGCTAGCAGAGCCAAATTAGGGGTTATTTGAAGAAACAACTATGACAGTTCGCACTCGTCCTATGTATACCTGGGCGTTCTTTTCGTGCCTTATTCTTTGTGTTTGAGCAGGGTGCTGCAAGTGTCGAGCTGTGACTGTTGCTATTTTGCACTCGCCTTGTGTGTTTTCGTTTCCTGCGTCCTTCGTGCTTGAGCAGCGAGCAGCAAGTTTCTAGCTGTTTGCCGTTCTTCCTGTGACATTCAAATTTCTTGCTATTGCATTCATTCCTGCGCCCTTGAGGCGAAACTGACTTTTTTCATTTGGCTGAATATGGAATTTTCGCTCACGGACAACGAAGCCGCCGTCGCGGACAGTGACACTGAAATTTCTGAAATTTCTTTATTGCTGTCGGGTTGAAACTTTATGTTACAAAATTGGCACCCAGATTTCAGTTATTCTGCAGATCGGTACCGATATCTTCGAATCCTCTGACGCCAAATCCCCTTCACAAATGATCCATATATAAGATATGGGAAAAGCCTAAAATCTTTCAAATATTTTTGTTCAATTCCTTCCTCCCCGCTTCTACCTTCTTCGCTATCCCGGCCCTTGCGGGATTAAATATCTTGACTACGGCCCGCTAGCTATGCCGAGTTTGCGGCCACTGCTGTAGACTGATCAATACATCAAATTTGTCTGCTCCAGACATACCTTAGGCACTGCAGTTTCCGGAATGAAAATTTCTAAATATATCTGTGTAGTTCTAAGTCACGGGTCTATAACTTTCTTTCATCATCACCAACTTTCGGCAATATTTGCGCAACAAAAATTTCAGACTCCGAACGACAGAGCCCGTAGAACTTTATTTTGTTTCTTTCGTTCAGCATTAAATTGGCATGGTTTCAAGGCTGCACAAAAAATTGTGCACCTTTGAAGCACTTCCAGCTGATCTAAGCAGCCAAGTCAGATATTTAAATTAGCCGAAAAAAGTCCCACTTAAACGCATAATGGACGGTGCAAACGACGATCACGTTACATGCCATCTACACCGCCTTCATTGACTAGCACATGCGTTTCAATGGCAGTGTTCGAACGAGAAGAGATTCCACTGCCGCTGCCCGCGATGTAGAAATATTTCTTCCGCTATAACTCATTTCGTCCGCCGCATTCAGCGCCGTCGTTTCCCACTAGCCAACGCCACACACGTCGAAGTCTGTCGAACTTCGACCGTGGAACAGGGGGCATCGGTAGCGCACCATCCTCTTCCTCCGGCGTCGGGCTACAGGCGTCCTTGGCGATATCCTCCGCACTGTGATAACTGCTGCTGGAAGAGGCCACTCCTTGAGTCGCTTCGCTGCTACGCGATGTTGATCTCGACCTTCCACTGATCCTCATGGCTTGCGGAGAAGGTTCACTCGACGCAAGCTCAGCGCGGGTTCTCTGTTTCTTGGCGGTGGCGGGTGACTTCGTCGCCACGGCTGCTTGCTCCAGCGATGTCTCGGCCAAAGTCATCTTCTTTCTGCCTCTTTTAGGCGTTTCTACGTCCTCGAGGTGACGGCTGACTCGGTGGGTGCGGTGCTTCAATGGCGTGCTCTCCCCGACCTTCTCTTCTTGTATGGTCTTGCGTTTCTTTGCCGACTGAGCAACTCTCGTAGACTTAGAGGTCACGTTGCGTTTCATGACGGTCGATTGGCAGCCAGACGTGGTTGCGAAAGCGTCGCCCTCGACTGAGGGCCTGCTTGGAGCCACCCCGTCTTCGTCCACGAGCGTGAGCTCGACCCTCTTCGCGGCGAGTCTTGCTGACCGCCGGCAAGGCGTCGATGGTTCGCCAGACATGTCGAAGGAGTCTGAGGCACGGTACTGACCTGGAGAAGTAGGCCTAACGTCAAACCGCACGGGTCTGTGTGCACTTCCCTTGTGCGACGGTGTTACTGCCCCGGTGTTCTCCAGGTGGCTTTCGTCGGGACCGGTGGAGCGCGTACGTCACACAGGACTCGGTGATGATGTCCGTCAGAAGATCACCCCAACCGTCGGTTGCATTGTGACTCTGGAATGACTCTAACCACTGCTTCTTTCTTGGCTCTGAGCAGTGGCGCCTACCCACTACAGGTTATTGTTCGTGAAGCGGGCGCGGCTTCAGATGCGAGCCTAGCCATACCTGTAGTCCGCGATTATGACACATGCTTACTATACGGAAGATGAGCAAGTTGTTGTGTGGCGCTTGGCTAGACCCCGGTCTTCATCCTTTAGCTTGTGAAGAAGAAAAATCAGGCTAAGCTTGCATTAAGCCGCGTAAGGCTTGAAACAGCGAAACCGGGTGATTCTGAAGACTAATCTGGTTGCTTCTAGGTTGTTTCTAGGCCTTAAATAGGTGGTACAGGTTGTTGTCAAGGTTGATTGTGTGTCGTAGCTAGGCTTTAGCTACGTGATGCTAAGTTGTTTCTATGATAATTATCAGCGCAAAAAGGTTCGAGTTAAACCACAGACAGTCACTAACACGACAGAGACGTACGTCGGGAGTCGCTGTCCTTGAATTGCTTGTTATCTTTTAGGATTGACGTTTCTTCGGTGGACATTAAACCTTTGGTTCTATATCCGGTTCATCCAATAATGCACGTTTATACGTTGGTATGCTAGCTGGAAACGTTTCCAGTTAACGTGGTGGCGACGCGCCTGACCGCCTGTCAGTGACAACGCGTTCGACTATTTCTACGATCACACAAAATCCCTATGTACAAAAGTGCACGTGACTTTAGGTTTATATCTCTGGAAAACACTACAGAATAATACGATATGCGCGTCAGTGCTGCCAGGTGGTGGAGTTTCTTGAAAAAACCGCCAGGCCTGCGCGGAAAGCAAAGCACAGTGACAGCGAAAGCTGGAAGAGCAGCATTTCTAGAGTCAGTTGTAAGCTCTCTTGGGGCTACTAATGCAAGTATTCTAGCAAGGAACTCACTACGCCATAAATCATGATTTCGTTGAAATTGGGAAGCACCCACCACGTCATTATTCACCATTCTGCGGACAACCGAGGTAAGGCATTATGTGCACTTTGTTGATGTGATGGCTGATGACGATGAAGAATTATGGCTGAGCCCTTTGTAAGGGGTGGGTAACCGTTTCGAGCTGAACCGAAACCTTCATTTTCGTTTCGGTTCAAATTCGGTTTCAATGAGGGCGAGTTCCGAAACTATCATTTCCGGTTTGGGTAGGCTTCCGGTTCAAATTTAGGTTCGTGTAAGGTTTCCGATGCGGCTATTCTTCGACACCCTGGTTGATATAAAGTATACGAGTTTGGAATCGTATGGCGAAACACGTGGATTCTGGAATCAGCTTACTTCATAATAATAACGCGAAACATATAATTGCAAAGTGTAAAGTGGAGTCATGCAAGTATAAGGCAGCGCCGGGGGGAGAGGCGTGTCGATATAACAGTAAGTTCACTGTCGGATTCTGTAAAAGTAGTGTGCTGAATGACAACAGTGCACAAGAAAAAGATAGCCTATCGCTTGATTGATTTAGCCTACACCGTCAAATACCTTACGGACACACACAAAATCACGCACGCACACACGAAAGGTTCCCGCCCTCTTCAACATCACTTTGATGACAACAGCGTTTTGTGTGTCCAAAGTACCAGCGAGTTTTGTGCGCTCCTGCATTTTTGGGGCCAACTATACACAGTGTCCTGTGCCTCTGTTCTTTCTGCGTTCGTAAGCGTTGAGTTCACTCACTGGAGGGTTGGCGCCTGGAGGGTTCATGGCGGGCGTGAGCAGCTGAAAGCGCGCGAAGTTTGCTTGCGCTCGCTTCTCGTGACGTCAGGGTCACCTGACTGGGAGCTATCGCGCGTCGCAGCCATTCAGCGTTGCGGATGCGCCGGCTCCGCGAAAGAGAGGGTGAAAAAAGAGGAGGTTGACGGCGCGGCGAGGATGAGCCGGCGTGGATAAAGGAGCGTCGATACTTTCCAACATCAAGGGGCTTTACAACCCAGTAGGCTGCCTTGACGATCCCGCGCATCGAGGCACTCTACGGCACGTCCAAGCGGACGCAACGTCACCGTGTGCACAGCGGCCATAGCCTGCGCCTACAGCTGCAGCTCTTCCAGTTAACCAGTGTGCATAAATCAATATGATGAATGCAACGGTGTCTGACGTATTCAGTACAAGAAATGGCACCCTCTTATCACGTTCAGTCAACTGATACGGTCGTCGAGACGAAGCACATCCATTTATCAAACGCTCACTACCTCGGCGATTACATTTCGAAACGAGTGGAATGCAGGAATCTCGTTTCTTTTGATTTCTCGCGCACCTAAGAATCTGAAGCAATTAAAATTAATTTAGAAACTCAAAATTCCGCACGGGGTCTTCAACTATGAAGTCCTATGACATTAAACTTCGCTACTAAAGTTAAACAAACGCGTACCAATGTTGGTTTCACGTTATTAAAGGAGCGTCCCGGTCCTATGGGTCCTTGTTTATGAAGAACTTAAATAAATCTCAGGCACGGGCACAAAGCACTAGGCCATTCTTTCGCAGCGCAAGACTTGGCCACTATGGCATTTTCAAGAACCGCAGCAAAAAGAAAAAAGTCAGTTTTACCGCAAGGGCGAAGCAGTGGATGGGATAGCAACAAATTGTACTGTTATGCGAAGTCAGGCTGGCAGCTAACTGTTTTGTATCCGATCTCGCGTAACTATAAAACGCTGGTGTAAGAGAATACGGCCGCTCCAGGGAGAGATGCTCTCCGCATAGTCACTTCGTGTTGAGAGCGCAGCACGTAGAAGGGTATACGAGCCGCCCGCTGTGATAGCTGTCGAGATAGCGCGCGCGCCAGCGATCGCGCCCTTAGGTTCAAAGTTCACAGTTGCTGCTCACGCGACACCCCCCCCCCCCCCTCCGAGCAACGGAGGGTGCATGCTTCTTTTCATGCTCGTTAACCACGGGCGGGGCGCTTGCTGTCTGTTTCGACGGCAGGCCTCCCGAGCAGGGTGATGTTATCGCATGCACCCTCCGAGTGACGGAAATGGGCCGGCTCGTTTGATCTCTGCTTCGGTCGCGCTCGTCGGCCCCGCTCGCGCGCTTTTCCCCTCGGTAGAACATACGGTGCGCGGGGGGGTCTTATCAATTTGGACTTCATACGGGAGGGACATGATGGCGACGGCGACGGCAAAAACTCGTCGAGGCTTTCTATATAATTGCTGGACCAATAAAAGTGCGTGCACTGCTCGGCTAACGTAGCACGTCGACTGTGAAGGCCAAACCCCACATGCGCGAAAATGCACTGCACAGCGACGAGCGACCCGAGCGAAGAACTGGTTTGCGATAACTCGGTTTTTCAGATGTGGAAACCGTCCCCCACGTGCCGGAGGTGCTTTGCGGAATTTGCCAGCAGCCCGCCGGTCCTCAGTCCTGCGCGCCATTTCTGAGCACGCCAAAAACGAGAACTTAATTTGCCTCTCCCCAAGAAGCGCTCCCTCCGCGTCGTTCGCTCACCTAAAGTATTTCTTGCACTATGGTGGAGGCCCAAATCATGCCGCAAGGGAAGCCAAAGTGCGGACGCCCTCCGGCTCGTATGTTTATTGGCATCTACCTCGGATTTTCGCTCACGGACAACGCTGCTTTTTAGCTCACAACCAAAGAAGCTGCCGCCGACACCGGCACAAGATTTTCTGCGAAACGAGCTCTTCAACGCTGTCGCGTTATAAATGACAGATCCTGCATCGCACGAAACACAACAAGAACAAGCAACATTGTCATGAAATAATGCAAATCAGTTCGGCGAAAGCCAGCAAGGTGGATTAGTGAACATGAAAGAGAAAGACTGGAAAAGGGAAGGATCCCGAAGTAGTACGATTTTTTCGTAGAGTTAACTTTCTGCGTGAGAAATATTTACACGAATTTCCTATGTAACTTCTTGCTAAAAACAGGTAGATAATAATGGCTGTCTATATTGTTATGTCATTATTACCTCGTTTTATTGATAATGAAACTGACAACTCATCACGTGCCTCACCAGTGAGTTCGCTTATATTTAGCTCTGCATACAGGGTATCCAGATTCTTCGTAAAACTCCTATGACAGTGACGACGTCGTTTTCGAGCATCAACGCTATGTCGAGGTGGAATTACTTTGTCAAAGCTGAAATGATGCTATTGCGACTAATTAACATAAACTTTTATTTGACTTTTCATTTACTGCCTTGGGGACCGTTGCTTATATTAAAAAGCTTTAGTGCATGGCTATCTATGGCACACCCACTTGACAGCGAAAGCTGTTATGAAATCACAACAGCCAACCTTGGTGGCATAGTTGTCTGCCGGCGCGGTGTCCGGAACCGCTATCGCGCACAACCAAAAAGAATATCCAGGATCGAGGAGGATTCGAACCTAGGCCCTCGGCGTGGCAGTTGAGAGTTATACCACACAGCCACGCCGGTGTTCGCAAATCCCTTGCAAAAAGACCTTATACAGACGTCAAATCGGGAAAGAAATCGCGAATAAAATAACAACCAGGCGTCACACAATGCCAATTGCGTAGCAACTGGGTGGTTTAAAAAATTCTCACCCAATATACGGAGCTTAGCTATAATTCTTCATCCTCATCGGCCACAGCAACAACAAAGTGCAATAATGCCTAACAGATCTGTAGCGGTACGTACCCCGCTTCTCCGCAAAATAACGAATAATGCCATAGTGGGTGCTTGCCTACTTCGAAAAATTATGATATCTTATCGCGTAGCGGGTACCTTGCTACTGTTAATACTTGTATGAATTCACTTACATTCTTGTTCTTCAGAAACCACAGTGCATTAAATGAACACGAGACAAGAAAAAGGCAGTGTTTTATTATGTCATATTGGAGTGGACGATAGAACACTACAATAATGCATAACAGGGGCATTAAGTGCGTTTGTTAAGCTTTGGGGTACAAGTCACCCCAAGAGAGTTTACAACGCGTGCTCTAGACACAACGCGTGCTCCTCTAGCGTTCCCTGTGACTGTGTTGCGTGTTCCGCGCAGGCCAGGCGCTTCTTGTTTTGTATTTTTTTAGTCACAGAAGTTGCACGTAATTCGATATATTCTTCGACGAATTTTAAGCCGATATTGAAACTGATCGCGCCCGCTCATGAAACACGACCATTCCGTTACGTCAGACCGGAGCTGCACGTGGCAAGAAAGGGGCGAAATTTGAATTAAGGCGCGTCGAAGCCGAATCGGGTGAGGAATAACGCCTCGTCGTCTGAGATACGCAAGTAGCTTATTCTTTGCGTGCGTTTTGTCGTGCTTATCTGTTTCTTACACTATAAGCAGGCGCAAAAGCTATTTTGCTTGTCTATCAGAAGGAGCATCGCAATAGCTGTCCCTGAGTTTCATGCTG
Source organism: Rhipicephalus sanguineus (assembly GCF_013339695.2). Classification (NCBI taxonomy): domain Eukaryota; kingdom Metazoa; phylum Arthropoda; class Arachnida; order Ixodida; family Ixodidae; genus Rhipicephalus; species Rhipicephalus sanguineus. The sequence continues at coordinate 68,736,708 of NC_051176.1, read as the reverse complement.
TACAGAGAAAGAAGAAGTACCTATATTACGGTTTTCTTGCTCACAGCGCGAAAGAACAGATAAGCACCAAACATCACACGCAAAGCTAAGGCGATCCGCTTGTGTAAAGCCGCGTTCACACTGGCGAATCCGCCGTCTACAGCGAGCGGAATTCTCCTGCCGCCTAAATTCCGCGTTGTTCACACTACTTACCAACCACATCACCGAAACTAGGGCGCTTAGATGTCAGCGTTCTTTCGTGCGAAGGAACGCTGACACCGAGGCGCTCTGCGTTGTGTTCGCGTTTCGTTATGGCGAAGCACATAAACAGGAGCAGAGTCGTCGAACTGCTGCGCCAGCTGGAAAGCAACTGTCTGGCGATGTCTGACGAGTAGAAACATGCGTTTGCCGAAGAAGAAAACGACGGAGGCAGTGGTGGTTGGTTCGTCCTCATTTGCAAAGCGCGAGAAGCTTGGTAGTGCCGAGATAATGCTACCCCATCTGCGAGATCGCGGCATTGTGTATTGCAAAGAGTAATAACGCTACTCGTGCTAACAGTCATTGTCTTTTACTGGGCACTTGTCGAGATCTACAGGATGACTGCGAAAGACTTCGCTGTCGCTGCGGGCTTCGACGACTGCAATATCACAAGCGCGCCACCATTTTTCGATGTTCGACTCGCGCTCTGATTGGTTGGCGGTGAGGAAATCCGGCGGCAGCTGCCGCAAAAATCGCTCCGGGACCGATCGGCGCGGGAAGGGCTTTTCCGGCGGATCTCGCTGCCACCGAAGCGAATGCCGCGCGCTCTATCCGCCGATTACGTCAGTGTGAACGCACCTTAAGTGAGATGGCTGGCCGCTTTTGACGACAAGTCGCTGCCGCGATGCGCCTTGATTAAAATTTCGTCACTTCCTTGTCACGGGAAGTTCCAGTCTGACGTAGCAGAGGGCCCGCGTTTCCTGCGCGCTGGGTGCGGTCAGTTTTGGTATCGACCTTGGAATTTGATGATGAATATATCATCATAGGTCGTCAAAAAATGTGGAGCCGGCTCATACTCACTCCTGAAATATTTTTTGCCCTTAGAGCTCACTCTGACTCAGACTCACGAATATTTTCCTCAGTCATACTCACTCGAACTCAGACTCGCTGAAATTTTTCTCAGCCGGGCTCACTCGCACTCAAACTCACCAAATTATTACTCACTCGGACTCAGACTCACGGCACTATCTGAGTCTCAGTGAGTCTGAGTGAGTCGACTCACGAGTCCGTTAGCGTATAACTGACTTTTTCGACCATGGTGTCCATGCTCTTTAACTCCAATATCTCGTATAATTGGTGCTCTACTTGGCGCCTTTTGATCTCGTACCTTCAAATATCAGTTATCAGTGGTTGCAATCCAGTAAGAACTTTTTATTGAGAGAGATTACTCACATGAATTATTCTTGATAAGTTACTTTGGCTTAGGCCAAGTATTTCCGTCTCGACGTGGCGTTCGTGTGCGATGACGACAGGAGAGCGACTGCATCACGTAGTATTTTAATCAAAGTCTGTGTTTAAAAAAATACCCCAGTGTTTTGCGTTATGCCTAGCAGAAAAATGTGAACATCAAGCTATTTGTGGATGATGTTGTCGATGCGACATTCTTTAGGAGAAGCAGTTTCTTTCTTCTTTTTTTTTTCTAGCTAATGACACAGTGTGCAATGCAGTAGCACTTACCCAGTACAACGAGCTCGAAAACCTTGTGGGCACTGCCGGCCTCGTTAGTAGCACGGCACACGTAGATACCGGCGTCGCGCTCCGCCGAGGCCGCAGCGAAGAACAGTTCACGGCGACCGTCGCCCCGGTCGTCCGACGGCCACGAAACGCCGTCTCGAAGGAAGGAAGACGTGGGCGCCGGTGTGCCCACAACACGGCAGCTCAGGGTCGCCTCCTCGCCCTCCACGACCCGCACTACTTCGCGGGCAGGTCCCTGGATCTGCGGGGGCACTGCGCGAACAGTGCAGTATATATGGAATGTCAACGTCGACAGCGAATTTCAGCAGCTTTCGACAATGCGTAAGAACCGTGCGGTGAGGAAACATTAGAAGAAATTCCGTTGGCGAATTCTCGCGACTTACAAGTAACACATCCTCAATTTCAATATTCGATAACTCGTAAAAAAAATTATCCGTCCAGTCACTTTACCGTCTCTACAGTTGCGAACAATTCCGCAAATGAGAGTATTGAATGACATAGTGGAGGGGAAGGATTAAAATTAAATTCCCGGTTTCTACCTGCCAAAAACTTGATATGATTATGAGGTACACCGTAGCCGTGGACTCTAGATTAATTTTAACCCCCTGGGGCTCCTTAAGGTGCACCTGAAGGTGAGTAGACAAGTATTCTTGCATTTCAAGCCCATGGAAATTAGGCCTCCGTGGCCAGGAATTGTATCTTTGCCAAAGAGCTTAGCAGCACAACGCCTATAGAAATACCATGGCCGGTACGGGAATGAGTTATGCACGTTTGATTTATTTTATTTCGGTTTCCCTCCACGGCTTCCAGTGTGCATCAGCCTAAACAAACATTCACAAAGGCGCATGTCTTACCGTTAAAACTGCCGTGCTATTTTCGTGGCCTTCCTGTCAGGTGGTGTCACTGTACTTCAGCATACTATAGCACACTCATACCGCCGAAGTGCCTTCATGCCAGCGCTGGTTACCATTAAGCGAGTGGTTCGACTTGTAGCAGCCAAAGTTTCAGTGGAAGGCATTATTAAACTCGTCTCGGTTATACTCACGCAGTACAATTATGCGGAAGCTGCGTTCAGTGCTCCCGGCCGCGTTGCTGGCCACACATTTGTATACGCCGTCGTGGAGGAATTTCGCCGCCGCCACACGCAGGACGTCTCGCTCGGGAGTGAACTCCATTCCCAGGTTCTCGGCGATCGTGTCCACCTTGCGACCATCCTTGTACCACTCCAACTAAATGGGGAAAGAAATACATTAATTGATTTCCTATTGGATGTCGGGAGGCACATCTATTAATTATGCGAAAGCCTTAGATGCCTCATCAAACGCGAAAATTGACCGTCGGCAGCGACAACACGAGTACGTCTAAAGCGCTTCCAGGCGTTCTTTGGTTGATACACGGCTGCACTCGTTCATCGCCGCATTCTACAGGGCTCGACGCCCTTATATAGACGCATCAGTGGCAAGGGTTCTTCATCGGAGGGAAGGAGAGGGGGTCCTAAGTTTGACCGCAGACCCCCCCTCCTCCGTTGGTCGAGTTCGAGAGCAAACGACCGCCGCAACTTATATTGACTGGCTCCTTGTCCGTCTGTGCCACTGTGGCAAGATCAGTCATCGAACAGCCTCGCACAAGTTCTTGCACATATTCCCAGTCTTGTGCGTCGTGCCTATTTGGTCTGGGTGCCAGGCGACACTTGTCTAGCATTAAACGAGGCGGCGAACACACCGGCGGCAGCATCAATTAAAAGTCTAGGCCTGAAAGTTCTAAGTCCCTCTTCATATAATACTATTGCATGATTCCCAAAATTTTGCATTCAAGAGGAACATGCCCAATTGGACATTCTAAACAGTTCACATATCCATCACCTTACGTTTCCTTGGCAGAGCACATGGTGCTGCACAAAGAAATATGAAGTTATATTAAATAGACTACGTTGCAGAATACCACAACTACATTTTTATTCACACAGGTCTGGTTTTACTGGTTACCTCAAAGTTGTTGTAATCAGCCAGAAACCATGGAACACCTCTCTATAGAACTTTGCGACATTCTATGAAAATCAAGGGAAATGAGTTTTGCAGACTCCTTTACAAAAACTTGGCCTTCAAATAAGGGTATCGGTGTTACTCTGTGTGAGATTGTTTGATTGGGTGCGTCCTGGAAGTGGGGGGGGGGGGGGGGGAGGCTGTTATGGCTCAACACACTACGGTGGGATGGCCATGAATAGTGCGGTACTCGGCGTTGTGAAGAAAAACGAAGGCAAAAAAAAGATGCTAGAATTATGGCTTATAAACAAGCGGAAATGTATGAGTAGTGACCTTAGTTCAGTTTTTGTTTTTTATGGAACGTTAATAAAAAAATTTGAAGGAAACTTTCTAAATTCCAAAATGTGTTCGGCGAAAGCCTGTGGCCATTCGACTGACAGTGCCATGGTATCGGGGAAATCCACATTCTTGTTGCGCTTCTCCGAACCGCTTGCCGTGGAATCATCACCTGGCCGCTTGGGAGCCATCCTACTAACTCGACTGTGGTAACGAGACATCTGATGAAGGTGTGTTGGCGCGCGCTCCATCGAGTGGTTGCTGATATACTGTAAGGGGGAGAGGCCACAGCTGTGGCGGCGCAACTGTTGCTATGCGCCGCTGTGCCATCACGTGGTTGCCGAGTGTGAGGGGGAGAGGCCACAGCTGGCACCGTTCCAGTGCACGGACGGACGCGAGTATGAGACATTAAAGGCTTTCGCCTTAATACACAGTCCAATTCATTTAAGAAGGCCGTCACGAAATCTGGGAGCGTTGGCACTGGGTCACTGTAACAAGGACACATGTGGTTTCATCTGTAATTTTATGAGAGGATAAAAGAGACTGGCATGAAAATATTGTAGGCGTAATTTTAATTCCTTTTTAAAAGATAAATGTAATATAGCCTAATTTTTTCAATACATGTATATAAAGTACTTCTATTCGTAACATAATAGTTGAAAGAAATGGGACTCTGTTATTATTACCGTTCCATGAAGACCTAAGGTCAGCACTCAAATATTTTGGCTTGCTTGCGAGCTATACCCCTAGCGCCGAGCTGCCTTCTTTTTATTGCGATAGCAATTATATGGACAGTCCTGGCTGTTTTTTCCCGTCGCCGCCGTCATGCACCGTATATGTATAAGTATGTGTGTGTATATATTTCAGAAAAATGCTTCCGAAGCGCGGAATCGAAGCAGCGACCTCTCGCTCAGCAGCGCGTGGCACTAACCACTACGCCACAAAACGCAGATCCTTCAGGTGGCTAACGGCGAGCGTTATAAACACACCCTTTACCGCAGTAATCAGAGACGGCAGGCGCTTATAAGCGTTTCTTCATTACCAGCGAGATGGCGCGAGGAGCGCAACAGGCGCATTTAAAAGTCGTCGGCCAGCTCGCTCGCTTCTTCTAATATTTGCGCAGGGAGAACCCTGCCTTTCCGCTGTGTGCTCGGGCGGTAGTTGCTGCCGGGGGGAGGGGGGGGGGGGGCAGATGTTTCTGCAGCGTAGCAGCGCGCCCATCACGGGCCGCTTTTCTTGCTATCGCATTCATTGCTTCGCCCTTGAGGCGAAACTGTGACTTTTTTCGTTACTTTTTTTCACACCACCTAGAGCCACTACGGCAGACTAGCCATTCATGGCCAATCTGCCGTAGTAGGTTGAACTGTCCTCCCAAGGACCGAGCCAACCAAATAATCGTTGCATCGGCGGGATTGTTTGTCCATTCATTATATTCAACCGCAACAAAGACGTTTATGGCACTTGTCGGTATAGTATAACTAGGAGAATTAATAGTTAGGCTTTACCGCCAAAGCGGGATGCGTACAAATAAGAAGGTTGTACAATGTGAAGAAAAATAATTGCAAAAAGACGCAGGGTAGACTCGTTAGCGAAGAAGAAAACGACGGCGACGAAGTGTGGCGACGTGGTATGCTCTTGACAACATTGGACCGATTTCGTTAGCATCCAATTTTTTAAAATTAATTTAGAGATTATTACAAGCACAGATAACTAAATTTGTGACTGCTAAAGAATTATTGAGTCCCTGCCAAACTTTATTAACTGTACTGAGAGACGCGACAAGCGCGTAGTGGGCTCTTCCCACGTTGGGACGGGCAGGCTAAAGCGGGGGACACACGGTCCGATATTCCATGCGATCCGGCGGCCGACGCGGCGGTGGGGGAGGCGGGAATGGTGGCTGTACGATGCTATGAAAGGTCACCATACCGGTTTCCCCTCCGCCTTTGCGGACGTCGAATCGCATGAAAAATCATACCGTCTGTCTCGCCCTTAGCCTGACTACCGCATCGTGTGCTCTGGACGGCCCATAGCTGATTCCCGTTGTTGGGGCTTCTGATGGCGGAGCACCACTTGGCTTGGATGGCTTGATCGCTGCCCAGTAACGAAGGGCATCGCCAGAGCATGTACTCTAAATTAGCTATCTGCCCGCAGCGGGGGCATGATCTGCTAGTGTAAGCATCCGGGTAAATTTTGTGAAACAAAGCCAAATTTGGGTACGAACTTGTCTGTAAGAGTCTAAGTGTTATTGCCTGGACTCAGTGTAATTTTCTGTGTGGAAGGCGGCAGATCCTCCTACCTAGGTCAAAGTGCTGCGAAATCTCATTGTACGTGGTTGGCTGACCTGTGTTCTCAAACGTCGTGAGCTCGGGAGAACCTCCGTGAGCGCGGAACGTCCGACCTCGCGCCTTGGAGTGGGCCACCTTTTTGGGCTTGGTGGGGCCTTCTTTAAAATGGCCCCTGTGAGCAGGAAACCACGTTAAGATGTGATCAGAAATGTCTGTCACCAATAATACAGCGTACTTCCTTGGAGATGGCCCCGACGGCAAAGACCCGGACGGCTGGCCAGGAGTCACTGAATGCGTTCACACTAGTGATGCAGAACTATCGATAGTACTATCGATACTATCGATAGCGGAGTCACTATCGAACTATCGATGGTAAAAGATACTATCGATAGCGCTATCGATAGTAAGTACTATCGATAGTATAAAAACAACAGCGCGAACTCATTGCAGCATAAACTTGGTTCCCCGCGCCCGTGGCACACAGTGAAGCCGGAGGAGCAGGCTGAAGGGCAAGAAAGTTGACATGCTTGTGTTCTTTAAATAATAAAAAAAAAAACTTTTTTTTCGTAAGATGACTTCTTGGCCAATCCCCCAGAGTGGGTACGAGCTATGCAGTAGAGGATACTACTACTACTACTTCACCAGAGTGCTTCGCTGACACGTGATCATAAAGTCAAACCGTTCAGCTGTAGCGGAAAGGAAGCCGTTACATGTGGTGGAACTGCGCGCCTTCAAATTTATATTGCATTTTATGATTCCAAAATAAAAAAAAATTATCAAGAACTAAGTTTGTTAATCGTACGGCGTAACTGGTTGCTTTTGAATATGAATTTATTTATGGACATATTCCGCCATTTTCACTGCGCATATAATTTATTTCTCCACCGAAAATTGCTCATAAATTAAGCGAAGCTGATAGCAGGCTATCGCAAATATTTTGGCAATATGGCCAGCCAGCAACAGCATCATTATTCGCACTACTATAGATAGTTTGTCACGTGGTTGCAAGCCCGTAGCCAGGAATTTTTTTCGGGGGGGCACTTGCTGAAAGCCTTGACTACTTGAGAAAAACGCCTATTTTCATTATTTATTTTCGGTAAAACACCATGTATCGTAAAAATTCCGGGGGGGGGGGGGTGCGCCCCCCACCCCCCTGGCTACGGGACTGCGTGGTTGTGATGGTGAAGAATGCTGCAGAAAGACTGAGAAATACGAAGCTCCTTATTTGGGCGAACTTGCGCCCGGAAAATCAAAACTGAACATACAAGCGATACACGCTGCACACTGATAGCGGCGAGTAATCTGATGATCGGTGGAACGCTTCGTCTTTTATATACATCAGTCATCGAACATTCCAGCGTTATCGCTGGTGCTCGCGTAAGCTCTCGAATAAACTTGACTATTCGCGTCCAGCACGTAATCTTAACAAAATTATCTCAAACAATTGCGAAGCTTCTCAAACATTGCGGCGTGGTCTGCGTCAAACGCTCCGAACAGTCTTTGTTGGTGAAACCCGAATACATCAAAACAAAGAAATAAATACGCGTGCCAGTAATATCGCTAGCAATATTACTGATGGTACTACCGACTGGACTATCGATAGTTTCTCGATAGTAGTACTATCGACAGTTTGATTATACTATCGATAGTTTCAAAAAAACTATCGATACTATCGATAGTCAATTTACCGATAGTTCTGCATCACTAGTTCACACACTTCTCGTCGATGAGGGCGATGGCGATGGCCGCCTGCTCGGCAGCGCTCGAGGAGAAACATTCGATTGATGGGGCATTGATGACCGAACCAGCTTGGTCGACCGAGAACACCGCGTATCTGTGGCTCTTTCCTCTACCGGGCCGCGTCGACAAAGCAGCTCCCCCCGGGGATCTCTGCTGCTCTGCGGACTATCGCCACCGCTCTGGCCCGTCTTCTTCCCACGTTTCACTGCGGGTGCATATTACGCGGAACGGGAGGAAACGATGGCTTGTTCGCGTTGGTTTCTTGAAAGGTCCCGGTAATTGTGGTCGACCATGGTGGACAAGACACCCATTTCCGTCAGTAGTAGCCTCCCAGCCTTCGTGCCCGAGAACCTGGTGACATGTGCCCTCTCCTGTGGTTCCACTATCTCCTGAAGCGTATTATACATTCCCATCTGGAGAAGTCGTTCCGTTTGCGTGTAGTTCGGGAGCCCAAGAGTGCTCTTGATGCCCCTCCAGATCATAGCGTTTAGTTTATCCCGCTCAGCCCTCTGCCAGACATGCATGGCCGCGACGTACGTAAAGTGGCACAGTAGAAACGCTTGCATGAGTCTGACCAGGTTGTCTTCTCCAAGACTACTGCGCTTGTTGATGACCCTCCCGATAAGGCTGATGGTGCTGTCTGTCTTTTTCGCGAGTCGGAGTTCTGTTCCGGTGATGCAAGCAGATGCATACCACCTTATATGAACATACCAAGGGTTACAGTCGGAACGCTCCCGTCATCTCCTGCAAGCTGGCCTTCGCTACAGTGACACAAACAGTTATGACCGATGGATACATGACAACACATTCCACAAGACACTTTTTCACTTCATGCACAACACCGGCCTAAAGGCGCACATCCTAACCAACATGGATTCCAAAAGGGACTTTCATGCGATACTCAGCTTGCACTATTCATCCATGACCTAAGCGCTAGCGTAGACCTTAACATACCAGTTGACGCCCTTTTTATTGACTTTGAGAAAGCCTTTGACAAAGTTCCCCACAACCGCCTACTACTAAAGCTCTCTCAATGAAACCTTAACCAACTTGTCTACAATTGGATTCAAGACTTCCTCACTAACCGTCAGCAATTTGTAGAAGCTAACGACACGCCCTCATCCCTTTCTAACGTAATCTCCGGTGTGCCTCAAGGTACAGTTCTAGGCCCCCTCCTCTTTTTAATTTACATCAATGACTTACCCGATAATATTTCGTCTAACATCCGCCTCTTTGCTGACGACTGTGTAATCTACCGACCTATTACTAACGTTTCAGATACAATTACTCTCCAGCATGACCTACTAAAACTCGGCGAGTGGTGTCGCAAATGGCTCATGGTACTAAATACTAATAAAACTGCACTCGTTTCATTTCACAGACGCCATAACTTACCTGCCGCTAACTATAATATTAATGGCTCCATAGTTCCATCTTGGTGTTAACATCTCACAGAATCTAAACTGGTCTTCTCACGTAAGTAAAATTGTTAACAATGCTAACAGAGCTCTCGGTTACTATCGTCGCAACTTACATCTTGCGCCTCCATCAGTCAAATTACTAGCCTACAAAACACTCATTCGCCCAAAACTAGAGTACGCATCCGCCATTTGGGACCCACCTCAAATTAACCTATGTAAGTCCATCGAAGTAATTCAAAACCGCGCAGTTAGGTTCATCTACTCAGATTACTCATATCATACCAGTGTTACTAACTTTAAAAGAAAAGCAGGTCTACCTAACCTTGAACTACGCCGTAAGATTTCTAGGCTATCATTGTATCACAAAATGTATCATGCGTTTCATTATAACTCTCCCATTCAATCAGCCCATCGCACTTCAGCCCGCACAAGTCACCTCAAGGCCGTCTACCCACCCCCTGCTTGCACCACAGCCCACCATCACTCCTTTTTCGCCCAAGCAGCCAGGGACTGGAACGATCTTCGCCCAAGTGTCATCCATCATTCCAACACGGATAACTTCCGAAATGCCATAGAATCATTGTTTTATTAACCCTACATTGTTTGCCCACACCCTTATGTAAAGCCCTCTGTTGGGGGGCCTTTGAGGTATATTAAATAAATAAATAAATAAATTTAATACGAATATACACAACAAATATTATGCCTTAAGGGCAAGTCTATGTCGCAAATAAAGAGAAGTATCGTTTGGCTATTGCTACCCGATGATGTGCACACGTAGATGTGGAGTGTAGAATACAGCTGGCACGGAACCTAGTTACATTATCGCTAGTTACACTAGATATCTCTAAAGCGTATGATAGTGTACTGTACCCGATTTTACAAGAAAGGATAAAGGAGATTGACTTGCCTGACTATTTTATTGCGTGGACGACTGAGTTCTTGCTGGACAGAGTTTTACTGCGTACATAGTGGGACTCAACGGAGGAAATGTAGACAAATGCGCGGTGTTCACCAACGAGCTCGTTTGTCTCTGCTACTGGTCAATATCTTGCTTAGCCCCATTCCTCGTCATCGAAACGTAAACACGTATATTTACGCTGATGACATAGCATTATTTGCTTCGGCGGATGACATTCACTCACTGTATGACATTTTACAAGGATACTTATCCACCTTGGAATATTGGCTAGACAGTAGTCGGTGGACCATTAATGTACAGAAGTGTGCAGTTCTGTCATCTTCTCCGCAAGACCATATAAATATATCATTCTCATTCCATCAAGCAGACATTCCTCAAGTGCAAAAAATCAAGTACCTCGGAATTATTTATGATGGAAAGCTAACCTAGCGCATGCATATTGAACATACGGAGACTAAAGCGTGACGTGCGATGGGCATACTCAGAAGGATTAGCCCTAATTGATGGGGCATGCGCAAAGACACATTAACAATGATTTACCTCATGTATACACGCCCTGTACTGGAGTTTTGTTGCGCCTTATTTTCTGGCGCCACAGCGTGGAAGTTAATTCCGCTAGTTCTACTTGAACGCCAAGCACTTCGCTGGTGCCTTGGGTTATCAAAATTTGTAGCAAATGCAGTTCTGTATAAGGAATTACAGTTGCACTTCATTATAAGGCGTTACAGTTCACGAACCAAGGTATCATTACTTAATTACGCCTCCAGCCATTCAAAAGTAATCAAGAATTCATAAGCGTTTTTCTTGCTTTAAACCTGGTTGTTCAGGTCATGTTCGCACGAGGTTCTGTCCAATTTTCAGGATCAGATAAGGAGGCTCGAGGTAGCTGGGCACGCCGCCCATGTTTTGAACACGGTTTGTGGCAAACTCATCCCAGTAATAAAGCAACGGAAAGAAACCCTAAAAAAGCTGGCAATCATTCCGTACCTACACAGGATTTCCTACGGCCTGAAGAACGTAGCAGCGAGGTTTGGTGTCGCTACAGTGTTCACGACACCTCATAAGCTTTCCGACTTGTGCCCACGAATTTGAAAGACAGAGGTATCCTGCAGTGCACAGAGTGCACAGAGGCACCATATAAAGCACACTGAATGCTGCCGTTCATGCAAAACAGCAGTGGTGTATCAGGTTCGATTCAGTTGCGGCAGGTCTGATGTAGGACAATCTGGACGATGCATCCATACTAGGCTGAGAGAACACGACTCCGCTATCCGGAGTTCATCACGCACACATTTGGTTGGTCATTGCTGTTCACGCGGCAGCATCCCCTTCTTCGCAGACACAAAGATACTTTCGACAGATAGGCAAACAAAGAAGATTAAACAGGGAAGTCAGTGAAGCCATCCATAAAATAAATATGGGAGAGACTTGTGTAAGTCAGGCCTTTATCAAAATGTCAAACAAGGCATTAGCTTTCTTGCGGAGCACGTGAGAAACACCCGTCACAGATGTGCGACGTCGGTTTAATTTGGCAGCGTCAAGCTTGATATAAGTTTACGGTGTATTAGTGCTGGCATGATGTAGGTTGTTGTTTTTGCAATTGCTTTTTCTTCGTGGTTGGTGGTAGTTTCTGTATACATTTTGGAGTCCACCGCCAGGGTGAATCTGTGTTAATGAAGATATGAAGTGCATTTCGTTTGTTTTTTTCTAGTAAATCAGCTGTGACTTTGCGCTCGTGGTCTCTTGCTGCTTCCCGTCCGTTCTAAAAAGACAGGGCGTGCAAACACGGACACAAGAAAGAAGTCAGGACACCACAAACGCCGTTTCGGCGTTTGTGGTGTCCTGACTTCTTTCTTGTGTCCGTGTTTGCACGCCCTGTCTTTTTAGAATGAATACTTACCAACTAGCTCAGCTCTCTGTTATTCTAAGATTCCCGTCCGTGTTTGTGCTGTGCAGGTAGTTATGAATCAGTACCAACTCGCCCCCACTTGTGAGTGCTTCTGCGAAACAGCGCATGGCGACGCCAGCTTTTCCTAATTCTGCGAATGAATATCGTTGTTTTCCGCGGCCATCCATGTGGTGTGAAGGAAAACATTGCCATTCCTTTCAGAATAGACCATGTATGTAGAGGATTTAGAGATGCAAGGGGCGGCGGAAAAAGGAGAAATGAAGGAACAATACAGCCCAGCTTCAATGACTTAACGTCGCTAGGACTGATTAAACAGCAGAGCTGGCGGTGGTGGGCTAAATCTTTAGGCGATTTTTCGGCAGTTAAAGTAAGCACGATCTCCCTTCAAACCTTCAAACTCGTTTATTTTGTCTTCCTCACTTTCTCCCAAATCAACATCTCTTCGCCATTCCCAACGCTGTATCACTCACGCGACTCGTTTCTTCGCATGTCGCACACTCAAGTTCACGCCTCTCGGTCTCCACTTCACTAGTTTCGAGCACTGGCGTACCAAGGGTGTGTGTGTGTGTGTGTGTGTGTGTGTGTGTGTGTGTGTGTGTGTGTGTGTGTGTGTGTGTGTGTGTGTGTGTGTGTGTGTGTGTGTGTGTGTGTGTGTGTGTGTGTGTGTGTGTGTGTGTGTGTGTGTGTGTGAGAGAGAGAGAGAGAGAGAGAGGAGGGGGTTTGAAGGCCTCCTCCGAAATTGTTCAATTTTACATGTGTATATATAGACTATTTCACGGATGGGTTTTGGTGCCGCCATATTGGGCTGTTAACCTTGCTGTTTTTTATCTTGAACAACCAAGCGAACAGCGCTACGATGTTCGTATACACATGAAAAAGGTCGAGTTGGTGCATTCGGCGTTTCCTGGCCTTATCAGTTCAAGTCACGAGATAAAATATAAGAAAATATTCGTTTAACAGCCCAATGTGGCGTCGCCCACATGTCTTACGTAAAATAGTCTATAAACGCACATATACAAAGGCACGAACGAAACATGCAAGAGGGGCGGTTTTTTCTTCGTCATTTGTTGTTCGGTTTTTTGTTCGTCATTTGTTCGTTTTTCGTCATTTGTTCTCCAACAGATAGCGAAAACAATTATATATGTGCGCGCGACATCAAGCGCTACAGCGGAAGCCGCGCTCCTAGCCCTGGCAATCCGATACGCTGAACGCTGAGACCAGGAGGAGCTAGACTCCCAAAGCACCAAATGCCGACTCTTCATTCCGGGAGTTCTACCGGTTGGGGCCCTTCGCATGCTGGGATCAAGTCTCCAATGGGCCATGGTATAACCAGTATAACCTCGTGCCTGGCACGCACCGCACTGGAACGCAAATGTTGGGCATACCACCTGGCTCGAGGCATGACTGGTCTAGCCGCGATACATACTGCTCGAACACGATACTCGGCGGCACACCGATAGGCTCGAGGCGCAAAGACTGGGTATTGCCTAGGATCACGGTGGCAGAATACGAGAAGTGCCTGAACTGGCCTCCAAACGCGGTAGACGACTCACTAACGTTGCACGCTTTCCGCACCAGATGGCGCGATATGTTGGGGGCCATTAGAACTACTGTATACGACTCCTTCAGGAGCCAGAGTTGCTCTTGTGTTTTCAAAGTGCTGTTCCATAGCCACTCGCCAAGCGCATTCACGTGGAGCTCTAAATTACTGCGGAGAAGCCAACTCGTCTATCGCTAGTTTCTGAGCTCGTCGCGCGGGAGCGTTTCGAGCGACTAGCCAATAAGACACCTGCAGGTCGATCACGTGACTACGCTACGTCATCGCTCCGTTTCCATGTGCAGCGGTGAAGCACGTCTTTTCCTCGTCCGCGCGCAGCTTGTCGTTTTCCGTTCTCTATTTTGTCGGCAGAGCCACACTTTCTATTGAATGGCCGTGGTCCTTCCGTGCCTATCACCGCTCCATTAGGTGCCATTACGCATGGCCGCTTCCGTCTTCCGTATACGCGGTTGAGAAAATCACACTTTTAAATTCAGTGCCACAGAAAGCGCTATATGTCAAGGCTTCTAGCGGTGATGCAGAGCAGTATGTTTCGCATTTGCCCAAAGTGTGGCGGAGGGGAAGGGTGAAGTCGCGTTCACTGTGCATTTAACATAGTTCATGGTTCGAAGATACACTCGTCAGGCGAGGGTGATTCATTGCAGAAATAAAAGAGGCATTCGCCTTGTTCAAAAGAAAATCAACATATATTGACGTTTCGGGGTACGGGTCCCTAGTTCACAATGAAGGTGGGTGCAAGAGGGCGGGATTATTTATTTGTTAGGTGCAGCCGCACCCTCTTGCACCCATCTTCAGGCGCTCACGTTTTAATTATTGCGATTGTTGCCGTAGCTGATGTGCCTTCAACGCCGCTGGAGAGTTCGCCTTCACCGAAGCGCCTTCTGAGACGCTTTCAGAGCAGCGCTGAACTTTGCTGCCACTATCAAACTTTCGTATTCGAATGCAAAACTTTTTCTATTCATATCTTTATTCGTGCTTTATCGAAACTTTTTCAACGAAATAATGTGAGTAGGCGAGAAATATTTCGCCGTAATAGCAATAAATATATTTGACGAGAGGCCAGCCTTAAACGCAGCCCCTGCGCGAACGAGGGATGGCTTCACCGCAAAAATTCGGATTGCAAGATGGCGGACCTATGCGCTTCTCGGGCTCCTAAAGGAGCCATATACATTAACTCTAGGGGCCATGCGTTGGCGTCTCGCCGGCGTGCTGTATGCGTGTAGGGGGGCTTAAGGTGTTAGGCACCGTCGAATCCCGTAGGGTCGCCCTACAGACGGTTCATTTCCAAACTGTTTTTTTATAAACACGGAAGTGTTTGATGCCGGAGTCCACGAAGACCTTACTGACGTATTTCCGTCACGGATATGACGTTGATAAAATGGACGACAGCGGATCATATTGGAACGACAACGGAGATTGGAACGGCCAATGTTACGCGCACAAAGGTTCGTTCCTTTCCTTGCGGCACAGTTGAATGCGATACACACGAGTCCTGATTACGCTATCGCGTTCTACTATTCAAGGCATTGCTAAAGCCTCTTCCATATTTTTTTGTTCCACTGCATGGGGTGCCTCACGAAGAAAAACGCTTGAGGCAAGTCGCGTCTGCGTAGCATACTCGAACGAAGCCCTATTATTCGCAATAGACGAGAAAACAATGCTAGTGCAATTTAGTCACAAGTCATAAAAAATATGGGACGAAAATTGTCATATGCGGGTGCGGGCTGCTACAGGAGGGTTCGCAGGCCGCGTACTTGAGACATCTGCGCTAGACTATAAGAAGTCAACTTTTCGCCGGCGTAGTTTAACCGTGGTGCGCGTGGCACGTAAGACTATATCTCGGCCTTTAGTCGCCGCTGCCAATGGTTTCTTAAGAAAACATCGGGGAAACAAAATTAAACTAATTCAAAGGCGAACATTGACGTTTATGATAGATCCTAAAGCTAAACAGTATACAGCAGAGCGTTCTAAAGGTACGCGAAAATATGTTGTCGATAAAGTACGAAGTCTGGCTACGCTGTCCTGTAACACATCCAAAAATCTGGCCACTTACGAGGCATACTGAAGCATACGTCAAAGAAACAAGGTAACCTATAGATAGAAAAGAAAAACATTCACGTTTATGAATCATCCTAAAGCTAAACAGTTTACAGCACAGCATTCAAAAGGTACGCGAAAATAAAACAGAAAGTCTGGCTACGCTGTTAAGTCCAAAAATCTGGCCACTTACGAGGCATACTCAATCAAACGTCGAAGAAAACAAGGTATCCTACAGAGTGAAAAGAAAATGTTGCAGTGGCATAGCTCGGCTATGCCAGGATAACGTAGCGTTAGCAAACGTTCAGCTGATTGTTCTTAGCTTTCCTGATTGTGCAGGATTAGCTTGATTATCATGCCTACTGCTGCTCCAATGACACACACATGGTGTACATATGTGGCACATGTATATTTATTTTGCCAGGCAACTACTGCGGGATCCGATGAGTTAAGCTTCTCCGCTCTTCTGCGCCGTTGAGCAACATCTGGGCTCTCCTTCTCCATGGCTAAACCACACTGGCAAACGCCAGACAGAAGCGCTATCAAACGGCTCCAGCGCAGTGTCAGACGGCGACTGCACAGCGAAGGCGAACTGCGCGCGCGCCGGCGCCAGTACGTCTACCTTGGCTACGATGTCACTCCTCTGGAAAGCGCAGACGGGCGGCAGCGAGTCGCGCGCGGCAGCGGCGGAGTGCGCGGGAGGTGCCGGCTCCGATGCGCCAGCTGAGTGACATCACTGATCCTCGTGCATGCGCAGCACGGCTCTTAGGAGCCACGCGAAATTGGCTCGGCTAGGTCAGTGTAGCTAACGGTACAATTGCGTTCACGTTTATGAATCATCCTAAAGTAAACAGTTTACAGCAAAGCGTTCAAAATGTACGCGAAAATATGTTGTTGATAAAACACAGTCTGGCTACGCAGTTTAGTAACACATCCCAAACTCTAGCCACTTGCGAGCCATACTAAAGTGTTCTTCAGATAATTAATTTTTTATGGGGTTTTACGTGACAAGACCACTTTCTGATTATGAAGCACGCCGTAGTGGGCGGCTGCGGAAATTTCGACCACCTGCGGTTCTTTAACGTGTACTGACATCGATTGCCTTGAGATAAAAGAGAGTAATATATTCATGACCACTAATTTAATAACAAGACGCAGAGTGGCATATCAGCGGCTCACATTTGTCCACCAATATGCTAGTGTTTGTAACCGATAGTAACTTTGGTGAGGTCGTACACTCACTAAATAAATCAATATTGCTACAAACTTAAGCACATTACGCGCTCTCAGCTGATATATTCTCCTGAAAAGTGCAAGAAAATGTGTGGCAGTGCACAGCAGGAAAGACCTATCTTAATCATGCCCAAGAAATAAAAGACCGAAAGTAAGAGTAGACCACCCACATCACATGCAATCAGATTTTCCTTCCTGAAGACCCCTCACATGCTGCAAATTATATTTGTGTAAGACATTACATGCGAACAGCGCTATCAGTTGAGTGCAAAATCCAGTTAGCAATTCTGCTGACACTATAATATACCTAAAAGGTTCATTTGCACTCTTTTCTACAGAACTATTTCTCCGCACTCCTGTATTTAGCAAAATGAATTTGTAATGAAGGTGTGGAAAAATGTAGGCAACAGGTTTCACGGAAACAAGTGAAACGTTTATTTGGTGGGGCAGCACAATGACCTTACTCCACAAAAGCCTAAATCAATGGCCAGCTGTTCTTCTTCTGGCCTCAATGCTGCAGCGTCTGGATCCGAAGTGTTTACGGCGTTTGTGTGCAACACCGTCGAGTTACCACCCGTGGACAGCCGGCGCTTCACTGGCGAAGTATGACTCTCAGACTTCCTTTTTCGAGGCGGCCTTTTAGATGCGAAGCAGCTTATGGCGGAGTTCAATCCAGTGTGCGGCGTGACTATCCTTACTGCGCATGCGCAAACCCTCTCCACACACCTCCTCTCCACTCCCCCTCTCCTCGTTTAGATAAAAGGCTCGCGTTAGGTCGTACACACGCTGAGTCACTGCGCCTGCTGCGCCTATGTCATGAGTTCGAATGTCAACGTGGAGCAGCGGGTGGAGCAGCGGAAGGCTCGACGCGCCGAAGAGCAACGTAAACGTCGGCAAGCGGACCCCGAGCTCTGGGCTAGGGAAGCCCAGCGCAAACGGCAACGTCGGCGGGAAACTGCTACGGATGAAACGCGGGCTAGACATGCCGAAACGCTGCTTCGCATCGCCTCATGGTCCCCTTTAGCGGGGGATGGCGTAATTTCTTTCACTGCTTTTTTGGTGAGATACGATGGCAAGTTTGGCAAAATAGTGGGAACAGCGTCACTGCTAAACATAGGCCTCTCGCGTGGGATTCGCACTTCTTTGCTGCCGATGGTGTGTACATAATCGCGAATTACGTACCGAGGCTCGAAATGGAGTTCACGAACCCCACTTGTGTCTTCGAGTGGCTTCTCCGCACGGTGTAAATTATTGTCGCACAGTCTTCTGAGTCTCTCATCCCTGGGCACGACGAACAGTGACTGTTTTGGAGCACCTTTCACGTGAACGTAGCCAGTCTGGCATCCGGGCGCATAACAATGGTTCCGGTGACGTGATGCCATTCCGCACGAAGTGTCGAGGACCGCGAGGTGTTTACTACCAATCTACATTATTCACAACTATAAGAACTGAAAAATGAAACGTACTGACGAAGCAATGTTCAGCCGAAAACCTGCAGCGACGACGAAACACAGCAGCAGCACTACAATAGCAGGGCGAAGGCTCCCATTGCTGACGATGGTAGCGCCGCCACGCGGGCACTCAGGAACGTTTGCATTTTTTACGCCGCGGCAACGTACCCTCTCCCCGGAGAGTGGGCTGACTGCACATTATTCTAGAACACTATACATACAGTGCCTAGAATATACTTACTATAGTCGGGTACAACTTTAGAAAAAAGCGGCATTTGCACCTCAAAGGCGGATGCACACGCGCTTCCACCAATGGGCGCGCGCTCTAGACTGACGTCACGAGCCGGACGGCCGGTGCCTCCGCTCAAGGAGAAGAAGCGGGACTATTTCTTTGCCGCGGAGGCAATCGGCTGCCGCGCTTCGGTCATATGGGCGGGGCCTCTCCTTTTTTCTAAAGTTGTACCCGACTATAGTGTGCCGACCGCCGAGCGTTTCCCATGGGAGACGCTGGCACCGACGTGATGCCTTCCACCGAAGGCCACCAGACGGCGAAACCCTTTGGGATCGTACTAACCAAGCGGCACATCAAGCCAAGCGAGCGCGTTGCACGCGCGTCGTTTGCGCCGCGGACGCACGCACGCGGAGTAACAAATTCTGCGGTTGCGGTAAACTTGTGGGGCGTTGTTTCTTTCGTACAAGTAGCGTATAGCATCTCCGCATGTCAGGGCTAGGTTTCTTTTCTCTGCGCGCTCTTTGCACTTGTTTCTGTTCACGGAACCGCGATGTGGTTGCAGAAAATGAGTCGTCAAGAAAGAGAGCACCTGTTTTGTCCCTGTTGTACGAGTGGATACCGCTCAAAGAACGAGCGGGTCTCAGTATTCAGCGCGCCTGTGCACACAGAACGTTTAGCCGAGTGAGAGAAGAATATCAAAAGCACAAATCGAAGACTAACGCCGGCGGCTGTCGTTTGTGAGAAACACTTCAATAATTGCTACTCTGAGCGTCGTTGGGTGATTACATAGACAATTAGTAAAATATGTGTCGTTAGGTGATTAGGTAGATAATTAGCAAAATATGTGTCCTTAGGTGAATAAACAGATCATTAGTAAATTTATGGTAATTAGGTACAAATTGCCGGAAATTTAGCTTTTGTGGTCATGCGTCGCATAGAACAGTATTTTTGGAAGAAACACCCGTTATCGCGCAGCGTATTAATTACTGTGCGTACGATCGTTTGTTAGTGCAAGAAAATCACGTACCTTCGATTACGCTTTGCACCCCAACCAACGTTCCGCAGCGCAAAACTGGCTGGGACAGCCCGTCGGCGTCTCTCATAGGCGCGCGCGTCGGCTAGAGACGCCGCTCAGCATAGCACGTCCCTACGGCTATCGCCGTCTGGTGGCCGCCGGTAGAAGGCATCATTCTCCGTGCCGCGGCGACGCCCACGGTCGGCACACTAGTAAGTATATTTTAGGCACTATACCATCCTAAAGCGTATGTCGAAGAAACAAGGGGCCGTATTCTCAAGCGATCGCAAAAGGCGACAATCGCAAAAGTATCGCCTTTGGTGCGCGCTAATTGGCTATCGAGCAAAACCGGAAACGTGAGGGCACCATCTAGTATTTCCGTCGACGTGACGGCGCTCTACGGCGCTGCTGACATGCCTGGAATAAACGAACACACCGTATCACCATCGGTTGGTGGTGAAGTCTAGCATTTCAGTGGCATAGACGGCAGCTTCTAGTAATCAGTCCTCGGTGGATGTGCGCAGCATTTTTTACGCTGAAGCTTTCAGTACTCGTTATTTGCCAGCGCGTGTTTTTTCGTGGTTTGAATGTTCCAGGAACATGAACCGTGCGTTGTTCGCATGGTTTACCGCGCACCGGCAACATGTTGAGATGTTGAGGCGATATCGCTGCGGCTGCACATTCTGAGTACGCCGTGTTAAACTCTCAACGAAAATACATTGCACACAAAGTTGCATTCTTTAAATATTATACTGTGCATTAAGCAATTGCACAAAAGCATTACACCATCTCCCGCTAAAGGGGACCATGAGGCGATGCGAAGCCGGAGCACTTGCACGATCGCGTTCCGTTGGCGTTCGTTGGGCATGCTACCGACCTCGCGTCGTGGAACGCGAAGAGGAACACTAGCGCGTCGAGTCTTCCCTCTAGCCTGGCCGGTAATTCTCACAGGGCGAGCGGGGAACGCGGTCGACAGGCGCGCGAGAGGGAGGCAGCGTAGGAGAGGAGAGAGAAGGGGAGGGGACGCGCATGCGCTGGCGCTCATCGCGGCGCTGCGCAGGAGAGAATTTCGGCATGTCGATCCCGCATTTCAGAGGAGTCAACCGAAGCAAGCGCTGGACTGAACGCGCGCAGCGCTCTATCACTTGAAGGAGAGGAGACAAGAGGAGGAGAGTAGCGCATGCGCCGCGAGAGCAGAAGCGAGAACGCAGGAGAAGCGCGAGCAGGTGCTGGTAGAGAAATGGAGAGAGTAACCCGGAGCTGTTGGAGAGAGGGAAGGAGGAGAGTGGCGCATGCGTAGTGTGAGTGCGGACTACCACGCCGCGGGACATACCCCCGAGCAAGAGATGCTTCGCATCTAAAAAATATTGAAAGCACTTTGAACACGTCCTATATTTCAAGTAGCCAGAGCCAAGCCTGGTCACTGCGTAGTCGCCAGCATACGCTCCAAAACGCCGCACTCGAGTCGCTCTGCGCTCGTACGGTACACTCACTCCTGTGTTGTGAGACATTCGTAACATTAACGGCCATTGCAACAATGACATCACAGGCTCCTTCAGTGTTCCTTTAGTTATTGAGCGCATCAGATTCTACGTCACAAACGCGATACTATCGCCTTTTGCGATCGTTTGAGAATATGGGCCAAGGTAACCTCCAGAGTCAAAAAAGGAAGGTTCACGTTTATGAATCATCCTAAAGCTATACAGTTTATAGCAGAACTTTCAAAAGGTAACCGAAAATAAGTTGTTGATAAAACACAAAGTCTGGCTACGCTGTTCAGCAACACATCCGAAAATCTGGCCACTTACGAAACATACTAAAGCCTACGTCGAAGAAACAAGGTAATCTGCAGAGTGAAAAAAGGAAGGTTCACGTTTATGAATCATTCTAAAGCTAAACAGTTTACAGCAGAACTTTCAAAAGGTACGCGAAAATATGTTGTTGATAAAACAAAGTCTGGCTACGCTGTTCAGCAACACATCCGAAAAGCTGGCCACTTACGAAACATACTAAAGCCTACGTCGAAGAAACAAGGTAATCTGCAGAGTGAAAAAAGGAAGGGTCACGTTTATGAATCATTCTAAAGCTAAACAGTTTACAGCAGAACTTTCAAAAGGTATGCGAAAACATGTTTTTGCTAAAACACAAAGTCTGGCTACGCTGTTTAGCAACACACACGAAAATCTGGCCACTCACGAGACATACTAAAGCCTACGTCGAAGAGACAAGGTAAGCTGCAGAGTGAAAAAAGGAAGGGTCACGTTTATGAATCATCCTAAAGCTAAACAGTTTACAGCAGAACTTTCAAAAGGTATGCGAAATCATGTTGTTGCTAAAGCACAAAGTCTGGCCACGCTGTTCAGCAACACATCCGAAAATCTGGCCACTCACGAGACATACTAAAGCCTACGTCGAAGAAACAAGGTAATCTGCAGAGTGAAAAAAGGAAGGTTCACGTTTATGAATCATTCTAAAGCTAAACAGTTTACAGCAGAACTTTCAAAAGGTACGCGAAAACATGTTGTTGATAAAGCACAAAGTCTGGCTACGCTGTTCAGCAACACATCGGAAAATCTGGCCACTCACGAGACATACTAAAGCCTACGTCGAAGAAACAAGGTAAGCTGCAGAGTGAAAAAAGGAAGGGTCACGTTTATGAATCATCCTAAAGCTAAACAGTTTACAGCAGAACTTTCAAAAGGTATGCGAAATCATGTTGTTGCTAAAGCACAAAGTCTGGCCACGCTGTTCAGCAACACATCCGAAAATCTGGCCACTCACGAGACATACTAAAGCCTACGTCGAAGAAACAAGGTAAGCTGCAGAGTGAAAAAAGGAAGGTTCGCGTTTATGAATCATCCTAAAGCTAAACAGTTTACAGCAGAACTTCCAAAAGGTACGCGAAAACATGTTGTTGATAAAGCACAAAGTCTGGCCACGCTGTTTAGCAACACACACGAAAATCTGGCCACTCACGAGACATACTAAAGCCTACGTCGAAGAAACAAGGTAAGCTGCAGAGTGAAAAAAATGAAGGGCCACGTTTATGAATCATCCTAAAGCTAAACAGTTTACAGCAGAACTTTCAAAAGGTATGCGAAATCATGTTGTTGCTAAAGCACAAAGTCTGGCCACGCTGTTCAGCAACACATCCGAAAATCTGGCCACTCACGAGACATACTAAAGCCTACGTCGAAGAAACAAGGTAATCTGCGGAGTGAAAAAAGGAAGGGTCACGTTTATGAATCATCCTAAAGCTAAACAGTTTACAGCAGAACTTCCAAAAGGTATGCGAAATCATGTTGTTGCTAAAGCACAAAGTCTGGCCACGCTGTTCAGCAACACATCCGAAAATCTGGCCACTCACGAGACATACTAACGCCTACGTCGAAGAAACAAGGTAATCTGCAGAGTGAAAAAAGGAAGGTTCACGTTTATGAATCATCCTAAAGCTAAACAGTTTACAGCACAACTTTCAAAAGGTATGCGAAATCATGTTGTTGCTAAAACACAAAGTCTGGCCACGCTGTTTAGCAACACACACGAAAATCTGGCCACTCACGAGACATACTAAAGCCTACGTCGAAGAAACAAGGTAAGCTGCAGAGTGAAAAAAATGAAGGGTCACGTTTATGAATCATCCTAAAGCTAAACAGTTTACAGCACAACTTTCAAAAGGTATGCGAAATCATGTTGTTGCTAAAACACAAAGTCTGGCTACGCTGTTCAGCAACACATCCGGAAATCTGGCCACTCACGAGACATACTAAAGCCTACGTCGAAGAAACAAGGTAAGCTGCAGAGTGAAAAAAGGAAGGGTCACGTTTATGAATCATCCTAAAGCTAAACAGTTTATAGCAGAACTTTCAAAAGGTATGCGAAATCATGTTGTTGCTAAAGCACAAAGTCTGGCCACGCTGTTTAGCAACACACACGAAAATCTGGCCACTCACGAGACATACTAAAGCCTACGTCGAAGAAACAAGGTAAGCTGCAGAGTTAAAAAAGGAAGGGTCACGTTTATGAATCATCCTAAAGCTAAACAGTTTACAGCACAACATTCAAAAGGTATGCAAAATCATGTTGTTGCTAAAACACAAAGTCTGGCTACGCTGTTCAGCAACACATCCGAAAATCTGGCCACTCACGAGACATACTAAAGCCTACGTCGAAGAAACAAGGTAAGCTGCAGAGTGAAAAAAGGAAGGGTCACGTTTATGAATCATCCTAAAGCTAAACAGTTTACAGCAGAACTTTCAAAAGGTACGCAAGAATATGTTGTTGATAAAGCACAAAGTATGGCAACACTGTTCGATAAAACGGCTGGCCGGTCTCTGAAACCGATCTCACAGGCTATATTTTTCTCGTACTAAGAACGCCCGAAACACAGCAGCACGCACAAATGGTCTGTGCTGTCTTCTATAGCAGTTCGAATACCTTATGGGCCACTTAAATATATTGCAGATTAAAACAATAATTCTATGAAACTTTCAAGGAATCTTCAGTGGGTATCTTCAATTTGTAGTCCCTGGATGTCGAGTACTACACAACGCTCATTGGTTGAAAGCACCGCTTTGGACAGAACTGAGCCGCCGTGGACGAGAAATCGAAGAAGCCAAGGTTCACCACTCATCGTAAACGATGGCTTCTTCATAGCAACGGAAGCTGTTCTCGAATCCTATGCTTTGGCGTGCTTTAGCCTTAGGAAGGCGTTTCAAACAAGCCAGCTTCTGCTCTTCTTTTTTTTTTTGGGGGGGGGGGGGGGGGGGGGGTGCTTTAACCAACCATTGCATATTTAACCTAGCGCCCCACCAGGTACGCTCGTAGCTTGCAAGTTTGCCCCAATACAACTGAGCTATCTACTTGTCTCAGAGGCGATAGACTGCAGGTCTTTCTATGCCAATAGCCGCACGGGCGCTAGAGGCTGCGAATATATTATGAAAATTTAGCGAATTCGAAAAATCTGTGAAGGCAGCAAAGACACTTACGAACAGGTGCTCAGCATGCTGTGGAATAATATTCTCGTAAAATATCACTCTTTTAATGATCGACGAATAAAAAAAGATATCGGCGTGCACAATGTTACAAACAGAAATGCCGCGCAGAAAACGATTGAGCATAGCATTCAAGATAACTGCACCAAATGACTAAAGAAAATGCCTGCAATCAGCTTGAAATTATATTTGTTATATAAAATGCAGAAAGCCACGTTAGGTTGTAATGGAAAGTATGATGATTAGCAAACCATACGCGAAATGAACAAAGCAAGGCAGCTAAAAAATTACTCCTCTAACGATCGCGTTGAGATTCTGGCCATCTTACCAAATCATTGACAACAAAATATCGTTACGTTTGTCCTCATAGATCCCCGAAAGAGGCGCGAGCTGCCGCTTTGCCTGTGACGAGTCAGAAAAGGTAAAGAATTAGTTCAACCAATTACTTTTTAAATTCCATTCCTGATTACAAAACACTAGATTTCGGGCTTGGCCTATTCAACAGACATAGTTGTGGGGATGATCACACAAGCGCAAATGCCCAAGAACATGTTTCGCTGTTGAGCCACAAAACGGACAAGGAAACAATTGCTTGCAATGACATGGCAGAAAGATCTCTGAGAAATGGAAAACAAGTAATGGTCACAAGCTGTACGTACCCTTCAAACAGACGCGCACCCACACACACATACACAAGCACACGCACAAAAAGCGGAAGAGAGCGTATCCAAAGCGATTGCTTACTAAACGCGATGTCGTACACGCTGCACATTCAATAATGAAGACATATTTCCGGTGACAAGCGAGACACACACGAGATCTAACACACACACACGCATACACGCCTCGGGAACAATGTTGAAGAATAACGGCGATTTATCCGATGACCACAGCGCGATGAAGGTCTGAGATCAACAAAAGCTGTTGGGAACACCGTACGCCTCCGTCCGTCACACGAGCAACACGGCGCGTAGACAAAGCTAAGCTGAAAATGCGGGCAGTTACGTCGTTTGGACGCGATCAGCTGCTAGCGCTTTTCGACAGCGAGCGAAAAGCAAAAGTCGGTTACCGTGCGTCATCCGTTCAAACCGCGCTAGACGCTTGAACTATTGCGACGGACGGTCTCATCATTGGCTGTGAGAAATCAGTCACGAGGGGCAGAATCAGCGAATCACCGACGGCAGCATCGGCTGTTTTCTCCTGGAGTCCTCGTGTCCCCTCTCCGGGTTCATGCGGGAGATCTCTTTCGCAGTGGGGTCATTCCAAGTGAAACGTCCCAGCCCAAAATTCGACCAGCAGCGATTCCATCGAAAAAAATTTAGCTAGAAGGTAACTATGTGAGAGTGATTTTAGTAAAGTATTTTCGTTCAGAAAAATTATCTGGTCACGTGACAGCCCTTTGAATATTCCGGCGAGATGGCAAAGTTGGGTGGGAATATATTATGCGTATTCACCCTTGAAAGTGGCTACAATGACACATTGTGTTTTAAACCATTCTATTGTCATAGTTCTTTCACGTGACGTCACAAGTAAAACCATATATTAATTTTCCGGCTTAAATAGGCTTAGCAAAGAAGCAAGAAAACGTGCAAATTCAGTCAATTTTCGTAAAACCGACGGCAATGTTTCAGCCGCAACATTTTCTTGGCTAGTTTACCAGTCAACGTAGTGTCTGCTAAAAATATTTTCAACCTTTGTAAACAAGCGTTTATTGAGAAAAATGCTTGCAAAGTTGACAAAAAACTGACTTTTTGGGGAGATTCACTCATAAATTAAGCATTGAGGCCCTCGCTATAAAAATATGTGAGAGGGTTCTTTATATGCTCCAACGTCTTCTCTTATGATGTGGAAGTTTTCATTCCTGTAAATTTTGTTTAAAGCGAAAAAATAATTTTTGGTGTCCACAACCAATGTCACTGGTGGGCGCTGGCAAACAGAAACGTTTTCCGTAATTTTAGGTAAATTATTGCGATTTATTCTTCGTTATTTCTGTAGCTCATATTATTTTAGACCTTGTTAGCTTATTTGCACTGGTTTTGAGCATTATCAGCCTTGTTTTAGGGCTGTATTGACCATGAGGCATCAGACAGTAGATGGACGACAAGGCGGGCTTCTAAAGGCCTACACACTTAAAACAGAAATAACGTTTTGAACCTTTGCTACCACGAGGAGGACCACAACCCATCAGCATAGTGGAACTTCTTTGCCACTTCACATGGCAAAAGCGCATGCGACGATGTGGGCGGCCCACTGAAGCATCTGGCAGCAAGAGCAAGTCTACGAAGGCCATATGGTGGTCAGATTCAGCCACCACACCTTTTGTTTGGCTGGACCACAAGTAATGTAAAGGGTGTTACAGTGATTTGGGCGTCACATTGCACAATTCAAGAAAAGAGAACACAGCTCGCTCAGAGATACACCATGCTGATCTCTGTCAAATACACCCGACAACTGTACCATTTCGAACCGTCTACTCTTTCAGCACTGTCCACCGCGGTGGTGTAGCAGTTAGGGTGCTCGGCTGCTGACCCGAAGGTCGTGGGCTCGATCCCGGCTGCGGCGTTCGCGTTTCGATGGAGGGAAAATGCTAGAGGCCGTGTACTGTGTGATTTCAATGCATGTTAAAGAACACCAGATGGTCGAAAATTCCGGAGCCCTATGGCGAGCCTCATGATCATGACGCTGAGGCAAAAACCAGTCAAAAAGACGCCGGACAAGGGGAAGAAGTGACACACACAAGGACTGGACTAGCAACTGTGCTTTATTAGCTGACAGCACCTCCCAGAAGAACCACGGCGCATGCGCTAATCACGTAAGCCCATGAAGTCAAAACCCAAAACAAGAAAAAGCAAAAGCAGAAATTGGCCTACATAACGGCCAAGAATCTACCGCCAGAGTGACAGGAACTCGCATTCCTTCTGCAGTAATGAAATAGACGTACTGCTTACACAATCATCGCGGTGCGTGTTTATATGATAAGCCTCAAGGATTTCGCGCTCCTCCTTGCCACCCCCTCTACCTAAAATCTTAACATTGGAAAACAGCGGCATACAACCACAGATCTGGCAGTGGCGGGGAAGATTAGCCCCGTCTGACGTGTTCAACGAATTGTGGTGCTCGCGCAGTCGTTCATTCAAGCATCGGCCAGTTTGGCCGATGTATACTTTTTCGCATGTTAGCGGAATCGCATACACAACATGTTTCGCGCAGGTAGTGTACTTGGTTTTATGCCGAATAGAACACACCGGAGTGCTAGTGTTTCCGCGAGCAACACGTGCACACAGCGCAGAAAGTTTGCAAGGCGCCGAAAAGACAACATCTACGCGCTGTCTCAAAGCAACTTTTTTCACATTGTGGGAAACCTTATGTATGTAAGGCATCACTACAACACTCTTGCGCTGGGAATCAATTGGTTCTGGACGTGTATTCGCCGGCCTTTTCACCTTTTGCAGCAGCGTTTCTGCTACAGCTGTCAGGACCTGCCGGGGAAAACCCGCTGCTTCCAAGCGCTCAACCTGACAGTCAAAACTCGACTTAACGCAGTGGTGGCAACTCTTCTGCAGTGCATTACGGAAGCAGTTACTCGCGATCCCTCTCTTAACAATTTTTGAGTGCGCGGACGAGTAGGGTAACAAGGATTTCTTGCTTCTGGGAGAAAAGCACCAGCACAAATGTCCATCATCCCTAAAAGTAAGCAAAAGATCCAAAAACCTAATGGAATTGTCCACCGGAAGTTCATGAGTAAAAGATAGGGCGTTAGAGCAACCTCGGAAGTAACTCAGAACTTGTTTTGCCGCCAGTGTGACGGTGTCATTAGATGATAGCTTGTCCAGTCCTTGTGTGCTAGTCCAGTCCTTGTGTGTGTCACTTCTTCCCCTTGTCCGGCGTCTTTTTGACTGGTTTTTGCCTCAGCGTCATGTACCAACTGACCCAGACTTCGACCTTATCTCATGATCATGTCTTGGTTTTGGCACGTAAAACCCCAGATACTGTTATTACTCTTTCAGAACATCGTGTTGGGATTACATCATTCTGCAACACTCATGAACTTCAAGTGAGAAAGCCGGTATGAATGACAAGGTGGCCTACTTTGACATTAACTATTAAGGTGTAGAAAATGCGACCAGAGGACGGCACATCGGAAAGCAATAGTCGTGAACAACAAGAAATTTACGTTTTGAAGCCATAATATCCTTTTGCAGGTGTTGGTAAACCATGAAACTCTGTTCTTGTGCTAGTGTGAAACACCCGAGAGCAAGCTATCATGTGATTCACGCATCCGCGTGGCAAAAAATGAAGCAGAGGCAGCCAATAAATATCACTGCCGAACGCTAATGCCCATGCTGTGCTCGTCTGCCCGACTTATGAAGGCACAAAAGTAAGCGAGTTCCGATATACAAATACACTGATGCGAAATCACACTGCCATATTTTTGCTTGAAAAACTAACGTAGTCCTCATGCAAGCCCAAAAAATCGGTGAGATAAAGCACGCGTTCTGCAGTAAAGACAGACCTCGGTAGTGCCTGCCAGGGGCATAGGTTGTGGACATCAAAAATTATTTTTTCGCTTTAAACAAAATTTACAGGGATGAAAACTTCCACATCATAAGAGAAGACGTTGGAGCATATAAAGAACCCTCTCTCATATTTTTATCGCGAGGGCCTCAATCCTTAATTTACGAATGAATCACCCCAAAAAGTCATTTTTTGTCAACTTTGCAAGCATTTTTCTCAATAAACTCTTGTTTACAAAGGTTGAAAATATGTTTAGCAGACACTACGTTGACTGGTAAAGTAGCTAAAAAAATGTTAAGGCTGAAACATTGCCGCCGGTTTTACGAAAATTGACTGAATTTGCACGTTTTCTTGCTTCTTTGCTAAGCCTATTTAAGCCGGAAAATTAATATATGGTTTTACATGTGACGTCACGTGAAAGAACAATGACAATAGAATGGTTTTAAAACACAATGTGTCATTGTACCCAGTTTCAAGAGTGAATACGCATAATATATTCCCACCCAACTTTGCCATCTCGCCGGAATATTCAAAGGGCTGTCACGTGACCAGATAATTTTTCTGAACGAAAATACTTTACTAAAATCACTCTCACATAGTTACCTTCTAGCTAAATTTTTTGCAATGGTATCGCTGGTGGTCGAATTTTGGGCTGGGACGTTTCACTGGAATGACCCAGTGGTTTTTGGGTTCGCGATAGGGGTGTGCGAATATCAAATTTTTCGAATACGAATCGAATACGAATATCCACCTTCGAATATCGAATCGAATATCGAATATCAAAGGAAAGATGCCTCCACAGTAACAATGTTTCATTTAACATGTAGCTATTTGAAAAAAAAAAACTAACAGCCTGACTGGTAACACAACATACACTGCTATCTCCAGAACACAATGTCCAGGCTAGCACAATGCACATCACAACACAAGCAAATATCACGGCACAATGAAAGTAATGACTACATGTTATCATGAAGAAATATGAGTTGCTCCACATGATCACGCAGCAGGCGCTCCCTCGTAACAGAGACACCCCCTGCCACTGAAAAGGCACGCTCGCTTGGAACAGAAGTGGCTGGTATAGGGAGGTACATGGGGCAAAGCTTTGCCAGACAGGGGTATCTGAAGGTGCCTACAGTCCGCCACCAGTCACGTGGGTCACTGTCTTTCTTCAGAAGTGGTCCCGCATAGTGAACGAGTGGTAGTGCGGCACGTTACGGTCGCACAATATCGAAATGTACGGTTACATGATCGCCAACAGCGCTGCACGTCGGAGATGTACTACGATGTTTATCGCTCCTCTCGGCAACGTCTTTAGCGATACGAACGCAGCAGAAATGTGGAAGACGAGTTATTTTATGCATGATAATCGAATCGCATATTCGAAGTTTTCGATTATTCGAAGTTATCGAATATTCGAAACATTTCGAATACACGATTTTCGAATCGAATATGAATATTTACAATGTAATATTCGACGAATATTCGAAACTTTCGAATATTCGCACACCCCTAGTTCGCGACCTTTTTTCAGCGAGTGATTTGAACTGAGTGGTGGCTGTGCCCTCAGGCGTAGGAGTGGCCGCAGCTGCTTTATCTGTCTTCTTCGCCCTTCTTTTACTCGCTCGCGCGCCCATACGAAGGCGGAACTTTGTAATGGGGACGCCGTCTTAGTGCACCGATTCTGAGAGAAAGTTCTTAATTTGCTGCGCTTGCCCTGAAACATTTACGGGATCTGTACATCAGTAATGTTTTCACTGCTAACAGAAACATCGTTTTCCTTGGGGCTGACAAAACGTGGAATGTATGTGCGTCCCACAGACACGTGCGTATATTCGTGATGCAGAACTATCGGTATATTGACTATCGATAGCATCGATAGTTTTCTTGAAACATCGATAGTGTAAACAAGCTATCGATAGTACTACTATCGACAAACTATCGATAGTGCCATCCGTAGTAGCATCGTTAATATTACTACCGATATTAATGCCACACGTGGTTTATTCTTTATTTTGATCTATTCGGGTTTCACCCACAAAGACTGTTAGCAAGGTTTGACAGCGCCGTAATGTTTGAGAAGCTTGACGATGTTTGAGATCATTGTTAAGATTACGCGTCGGACGCGAATAATCAAGTTTATTCGAGAGCTTATACGACCACCAGCGATAACGCTGGAACGTTCGTTGACTGATGTATAAAAGAGCGACGCGTTCCACCAATGATCAGATTAACTCGACGGCGACGACCATCAGTGCGCGGCGTGTATCACTTGTTATTGAGTTTTGATTTTCTGGGGACAAGTTAGCCCAAATAAAGAGCTCCGTATTTCCCAGTTCAATGATGCAGCATTTTTCACCGTCACAACCACGCGACAATACTATCGATAGTGGGTGGAATAATGATGCGTTGCTGACCGGCCATATTGCCAAAATATTTGCGATAGGCTACTATCAGCTTCGCTTAATTTATGACAATTTCTGGCGAAAGAAATAAATTGTTTCGCAGAGAAAATGGCGGCATATGTCCATCAATAAATTCACATGCAAAACAAACCAGTTACACCTTACAATTAGGAAAACTTAGTTCTTGATATTTTTTTTAGATTGAAATCATAAAATGCAATATAAATTTGAAGCCGCGCAGTTCCATCACATGAAACTCCTTCCTTTCCGCTACAGCTGCACAGATTCACTTTATGATCATGTGTCAGCAAAGCACCCTGGTGAAGAACACAAGCGTGTCAACTTTCTTGCCCTTCAGCCTGCTCCTCCGGCTGCACCATGTACCACGCGCGCGGGGAACCATGTTTGTTCTGCAATGAGTTCGCGCTGTTGATTTTATACTATCGATATTACCATCGAATTTTTTACTACCGATAGCGCTATCGATGGTATTTTTTACCATCGATAGTTCGATAGTAACTGAGCTATCGATAGTATCGATAGTACCAACGATAGTTCTGCATCACTAGCGTATATAGATGTAGATCCACCATGCTACTCTGGTCGATGCGTGTGAGTACCACAAGAATGCTTTACTCCTTTCTCAGAAAAGCACAATGGCGTTACAAACGCCTGACGACATGCGATCTTATAACACGCGATGTAAAGTTACACGATGTTTTCACTTGAGAACACAATTAGTGTATATTCGGATACAACTCAAGAAGTCCGGAGGGGACCCGCTCAGACGACCGAAGCGCAGCAGCTGATCCCCGAAGCGGCAAAGGAAATAGTGTCGCTCATGCACTCGGCAATGTTCTGCGAAGGCGGTGTTAGCGGCCGCCCGGCTCATGACTTCTTTTTGGAGTGCACCTTTGAAGAGGAAATACTGCGGCCTTCTAAAGTTGTATCCGATTACAGAGCTTTCTTCGGGCCGTTCGCGTTGCGTCAATTATCTATAGTTAGAAATTAGTTCCGCCGAACGGGTATTGCTAAGCTGTGTTCATTACTCTCCATCAATTTGTTCTCCTAAAAAATGGCAGCACTCATTTATGAAGCTTGCGCCACTGGCTGTTTCGGGACCATGCGGGGGAAAGTGACAGAAATGCTGAGAGAGACATGCAAGGCGCCAAACTTGAAGCATTTGCCATCAGAGCATAATATGTAAGCTTGTTCAACTACCTCCGGCGATCTGAATCATGGAATGTAATGACCACAATTAGCCTAACTTTCACATGTAATGTTACTTTTAAATACAGCCAAGATCCTTTAGAAGTGCGCGTCTGGCTTTCGTAAGCTTTAATCTATCAAATTCATTAACCTTTAGCGCTTAACGTAACTCTTACGAGGGGCTATGAAATCCAACCTTGAAGAATTCTGTCATTTATGTGGTGCGCAACGTCCCATAACAATCTAGTAGGGTTTGTGGACGATGGTGTTCACTCTGTTGCTTTGGCCCTCCTCTGTGCCCGTATAGGGAGTTGCACTGACTAGGACACGTGTGATTAACTCTTCTTTCACTTTTGTGCGGTCTTCTTCTTTGAGTCCATGGCCTTCTCTTGATATTTGCTTATCAGGATGCGTCACTTCTTGAGCAGTTCGTCGTAGTATCTCGAGCTCCGCTGCTCTGGCTCAGTCTCTTCTTAACAGCGAAGCCGTTTACGCCGAGTATTTGCCTTTGACGGGTGAACAGAAATAATCATCATCACGAACCGGCATGCGCTCTCTTCTTCATCTTCTGCTGCGCTCCCAGTACACGTGCGCCGATATGTCCAGCGTAGGATGTAATAATTCTGACGGACGAGAGAACGAGTACAGAGAGAGAGAAAAAGCAATAGAAAGAAAAGGAAACAGAAAAATTCTAGGCGAAAAATATTTCTTGGCAAGGCGGGATTCGAACCCGAGTAACCACGAACCGCAGGCGAGCGTCCTAGCAACCACTTGGCTATCCAGGCACGCTAGCCTTTTGTAGTATAGAATAGCAAGGCGGTGGGAAAGGGAAGCGCGGGTGAGAAGTAGAGGCGTGAGGGTGAGGAGGATGGAAAGAAGGAGGGGAGAGCGTAAAGCCTAGCACAGAATAAATGAGAACAAGAGAAACAGAGAGAAGGAAAGGGGGAGAGAGAAAGAGAGAATCAAACAGAGACAGACACGGAGAGCGAGAAAGAGATAGAAAGAAAGAGGAAGCAAGCGAGAAATAGAGAGAAAGATGAAAGAGTAAGAAAGAGAGAGAAATATCGATAAATAAATAGAAATAAACACAGACAAAAAGGCACAAGAAAACATAGAGAAGAGAGAAAAAGAAAGACTGGAAGAAAGAGAGAGAAAGAAAACAAAACAAGAAGGCCGCCCACCTCCGCACTTCTTTCAGGCTTGGAACCAATAGCCGAAAGCTGCATTAATTTTTTCTTTCTTTTTTCTTGTTAAGGAGACCTAGGATGCACAGTGTAGAGGCTTTGGGGAAAATCACGCTTGACAGTGCAACTTCAGGTTCCGCAGTTGTCCATTGGTCAGGTCTTCTGCACAAAGTGAGTATTTGATGCTCTTTTATCCTCTTAGATCGCTGAGGTAGTAAGTTCATCGTTAGGTTTATATGCATTGGCGATACGACAGGGACTTGAAATGTGACCTCGTATGTCGAGGTTAATTTCTCCGAACGACGATTTACTACCCTTCTAGTTGCGGTCCTATCAGCGAAAAAATCGCTGATGTACATGTATGTTTCTACTGCGGTTGTACAGATTGAGATGGTGAAGCCCGAAGTACACTCTAAGAAAAAAAAAAGAGGGTCACGGCACCGTGACCCTCTTCAAGTATTCGTTTGACCGCTTTTGGAAGGTAGAAGCAGAAAAAGAGAGTTCGCACGTCTGCAGGAATCACGACACTTCTGTGAAGTGTGAAGAGAGAGATACGAAGAGGAAAGGCACGGAGGTTAACCAAGCTTTGGCTCGGTTGGCTACCGCGTTTCCGTTGGCTTCCGTGATGAAGGCGCCGCCGTATACGCCGTACATATCGCGCATTTGCCGTTCGGCGCGCTATGGCTAGCTGACGGAGCCAAGCCAGGCTGACACGGCGCGTCCGTCTGCTCTCTCAGTCTTCTCGCTCTTTTGGAATGCGTTGCGTTGGTTGCGTCAGTTGCCTCTCTTGTAGTTTTGTCTTCGAACAAAAATGCCTATCTTCGGTGACGTTGACGCCAGGCTCCATGCTAGAAGTGACGCTTGGAGGGCGGTATATTCATGGAGCTGCGGCCACGGACAACGTGCTCCTGCTAACGGATAGTGTACTGCTTTCGGATAGTGTACTAAAACTGTCACTTAACGAGTCGACACCGTTATGCGCGTTGCTGTACAAGCTCCCATAAAAATAAGCGATGCAAACAGTTATCAAGGGTCATTCTTTGCTGATCGAACATTGTGTCTGCACTGCTCAAGGTGCAAGATCTCGTTTTCAGATGCGCTCTAGTCTACTTCATAATGACATTTCCATCGACATTAAGTGTGCAGCATTTTCCGCGCGTGGGAACGTGGAAAAAAAGTCTGTGTACAGAACACTTGGCTTTGTTGGCTTAAAGACGGTAGTTTAAGATGCAGATATATTACGATGTTTCCAGCGCGTACGCAGGTAGTCACTTAAGTGGGACACGCCTCGCCAGCAAGGTGAAAAGCTCGAGACTTTCGACGGCGCGCGTTGTTGCGGCCGCTGCCGTGCACTTTTTTCCCTCGTCTCTGTTTGCTGTTTTCGTGGTTTGCCTACATCTGCGGTGACGTTTGACGTTATAACAGAATCCAGTGAGTGTACGTACGTGACTGTGGGAGCTATGTGCGGTAATTCCAGCATTTGACATATCTCATCTCGACGTAGACGGCGTCCGCGCGCGCTGGGTGTCGTTCGGGCTCTCGCACTCGCATGTGTTTACCTGAGTATTTAAGGATGGGCCATAGGCGTGCGCAGGGTTGCCCATCAGGGGGGGGGGGGGGGTAAAGGTTCATCGCAGCGCCCCCCACCGTACTAAGTCAATCTATGGGGCAGATTTTGCGCCCCCCCCCCTCTTAGGTGACTAGAAGAGTCAATGTACGGGGCAGATTTTGCGTCCCCCCTCTTAGATAAATTAGCGGGGGGCCTCCTGCCCCCCCCCCCCCCCTGCGCGCACGCCAATGAGATGGGTTACGTTTGTAAAACAGGCCGTCAATAAGCACTCACGACGTGCCGGAGGGTGCGCGTTGCCGATGCAAAGCAAATTTTCTGGAAGCAAATTTTCTGAAGGCGATTTCTCAGAAAAGAAGTGCTTTCATTCGTGCATAGCAGGGCTGGGCAGTATCGCGATACAAGAGTATCGCGATAGTATTTCAGAGATACTTTTGAGTATCTGTATTTCTGTATCGAGATACATGTATTTGTATCTCAGTAGTGAAATACATTTACGATGTATCGCCTGTATCACGATACTATGCAGGACACGGGTATCTCGTTACATTGTTTTTTGTGTCGGAAATGAGTTGAGGCGTGTTTCCAATGGGGGAATGACGTTTCTTTTTCTTTTTTGGGCCAAGACAAACAAAGGCGCGCCGCCGGTCGCCGACAGATGGGGCGGCGATGGTTTCCCCTCAAGCACAGAATGGTCCATGTGGTAAAGCGCGCGACGCCGGAGACGGCAGAATCGCGGGGGCAGTGTTATCGGCCTCTGCCGACGAAAGTCACTGTCTCTCAAGGTCAATGCAGCACGCCTAGTTTTTTCGGGTGGCAAGCCATTACTTCGCGAACCCCCGCGCGGATACCACCTTGGAACAGGCTTTGCAATGCTTCGCGTGCGTTCAGTTCTCAAAGCGGCGGCACTTCCAAAAGCAGTTCCCGTACGCGGCGGAAGTGACTAGAAGATGGCTATCTTTGACGCGCTTTCAGCCACCTCTGTAATGTCAGGGTGCGTTCCTAATTGATTACATGCGTGAACGGTCTTTTGTGGTAGCAGGCTCCCCCACCGCCGGAGCCG
This sequence comes from Rhipicephalus sanguineus, assembly GCF_013339695.2. Lineage (NCBI taxonomy): Eukaryota > Metazoa > Arthropoda > Arachnida > Ixodida > Ixodidae > Rhipicephalus > Rhipicephalus sanguineus. The sequence continues at coordinate 68,699,937 of NC_051176.1, read as the reverse complement.
ACTTCGCCAGTTGGGGGTTTCTGAAATGGGGGCTGGTAGCGTCGGTGGTGGTGACAGCTTCATTGAAGCCGACAGGGTCAGACGGCTGACGATTCCGAAGATGGGGACCGACTTCGGATTCTGAACAGTCAGAACAACCCAAGTGAGGGCGGAAGTGTTTCGTCATCTAGATGACCCGAGAAGAGATATCGCCACGCTGCAGGGCAATCCGGCTATGAAGGCGGTATTTATTCACTCTAACACGAATTTGTGCTCGCCTTCAGCGGTAGACAGACTTTTTCTTTCTTGAGTCTTGTGGTGAGGCTGAACCGACGCTGTTAGAAGACAGCCCATTTGAGAAGCCTACACAGCAACCTTCTCAGCAAAGCAGATCTTCAAAATAAATGTGTGCTTTTTCTCAATTCACTGGTGTTCATTAGTGATTCGAGTGATTTGCTTAAAGTGTGCTATTTCTAGCATAGCTTAGTTTGTTCGCCAAGTATGTCGATTTCGGTGTGCAATCCTTGTTACTGTTGCTGTTAAAGAGTGTACTTTTTATTGCAATTGATACTTGTAATTATGTCATTATTACTAATTATGTACTTTATCCGGCCCCCCCCTCCCCTGCAATGTCTTAATGGCGCTGAGGGTACTGTAATAAATAAATATATGAACTGCACGTTTCGATGCGCTGTAACTTTAATTACAACATTATGCTGCACTAATAGGTGTCTGCGTAGTAAGCATCCTTGAAATAAAAAAAGTATTCCAGTATCTGTATCGCTGTAACTGTATCCGGAATACTTTTTTCGTCTTGTTGCAAAAGTATCTCCGAAAATATCCCGTTACGTTAAAGGCAAATGTATCTCAGTATCTGTATTTTAGGCTTCCAGTTCATGTATTTCGATATCTGTATTCCGGAATACTTTTCTGAGTATCTCTGCCCAGCCCTGGTGCATAGCCAGCGCCTATTGGGAAACGAAGTTCCCGCTTTCTTTTACGTGAAAATTTGTTTTCGTTGCGAAATTGCTTAAAACGAAACACACATGTCAGATGTCTGTACAGTAACGGTGTGTTGAACAAGGGGTGATTTTAAATACAAATAGTGTGTGTGTGTGTGTGTGTGTGTGTGTGTGTGTGTGTGTGTGTGTGTGTGTGTGTGTGTGTGTGTGTGGTGTGTGTGTGGTGTGTGTGTGTGTGTGTGTGTGTGTGTGTGTGTGTGTGTGTGTGTGTGTGTGTGTGTGTGTGTGTGTGTGTGTGTGTGTGTGTGTGTGTGTGGTGTGTGTGTGTGTGTGTGTGTGGTGTGTGTGTGTGTGTGGTGTGTGTGTGTGTGTGGTGTGGGTGTGTGTGTGTGTGTGTGTGTGTGTGTGTTGGGTGGTGTGTGTGGTGTGGTGTGTGTGGAGCCAACTTACCGTAGTCGAGGTGCCTGAGCGTGGCGTTCCGCGGAGTCCTCGAACGCCGCGAATCATCATCGCGAATCCGGTACGTGCTTGACGCGCAGATGACAGAGGAACCAATCACAACGCTAGATGCCGCAGAAACTGAATGAAGCACCGACGTGCTAACCACCGAAGTCCCGCGCGGTGGCCTCCCACTGCGCATGAATGGTCTCGGGCCCCAACGTAGCGGTGGCGAAGTTGCACTTTCGTTCTATCGCTTGGGAGTGAGCGCTTTGCCTCGTGCATCGTAGACTTCCGACATTTTATTGGTTTTAAGTTCGCGCGCTCGCCGACTGCGAAGCTTCGGCCCAGTTCCTGGGAATGTTATTCTCGTCGCGTTTCCAGAGTTTTCAGGATTTAGGGCACATTTCTTTAGTAGGACAGAAAGGCGGGCGAGTTGGAGCCTATCCATCGTTGGGTAGCCCACAAACGACAAGACAGGAAGGAAAAGACGGGACTAGCGCTGGTCTAACAAATGAAAGATTGTATTTGAAAAAATTCATATGTATACAGTTGAATTAAGTTGAATTGATTGTTGGCTACGTAGTTTGAGCAGGTCACCATCTATTAACATATCTCTGGGCTCCCAAGCCGTGCTTGTCCTTCTCATCTTCACCGAGTGGTCGGGGTTACTCGTAGTTAAGGTCCCTTCTCCGTAGTCGGGGCTTACCGGCGCCTTGCGCGATCGTCCGCCGACGCGCCGAAGATCGCGCAGGCCGCGCTCCGTGCTAGTATGGTTGGTTTCTGCGCCGCCAGGTGCTGTTCACAAACCGGGCCTGCTTCACGTTTCTCCACGGTACCAGCGCTGAGAAGGCAACCAGGGCAGCTATTGTGGAAAATGTCCCATCTAGTGGACATGTCCACTTCGGCCTAACCTCATCATAGCGGTTTCAGTTGCTCCAAAAAGCGGCAAGCCATGACGTAATTACACAGGTGTATTAAAGGGGAGTCCACGTTATACCTAATTCGAGGGCAAACGCGACCACAAAATCAGATGCACGGCCACCGAGGTTCGCGCGGCCAAGAGTGCACTCTCAGTAAGCTGCGATCGCCGCATTGAAACGCACTCCGTTCAACCGAATTGTGTCGAGAGTTGTGGAGGCTCCGTCCCGTCAAAATGACGTTGCGGCAGAAAAAATGGAAACAGGGGGCGTGCTGCTCGTTAAGCTCCAGCCAATCAACGGCGGTTGATATGTGCAGTCCGCGAAATGGGCGGTTGGAGAATAGGTTCCCAGTTTGGTCGTACGTGTGATGCCGCAAATTCTATCGAGTTCGAAATACAGGGGCAGCTGAAAACTCGGCGCGGCGCCGCTGCTGCGATCTGTAGCTATGCCCGTATTTTAAAACATTGTATTAAGTTACACACTTTACGAAGAGCGCTTAATTCGGTCTGTTTGTTGTCGGAAGGATTTAAGGAAATGACCTGGTGGGCTTTTACGCCACTGTCGAAACCGTTTCATGGTCGCTTCAAGCAACTGAATCATCAAGAGGTGAGGAACTTTGTATTCACTTAAGTTTCTTCTGCAGGTTTTCCGTTCGTGCCGGCGCAAAACTTGAGCGCTCGGAGATGAACGACGTCAGAGACCTGTTCGTTATTAAACACGCTGACTGACTCACAGAAGAAGCTCTTTTAGGTGGTAAGTCTGAGACAGTTTCGTTCGGCTGAATTGAGCATGTAATGTGGAAGGTGAAACGGTTAATCTCACCTTCGTAGAATTTTTAATTGTTTGCACTTCTATATTGCTCATAAATACAAAAGCAGGCCTGCCACGTTCAAGAGTCCCATGCTTCGAGTAGGTGGCTAATGAGCCCCCGTTTTAGCATGGCCGCCATGCTAACCTAGATGGTGAGGGATCACAATGGTAGGCGTTAGTCTCAGGTTCAATACCGAAACCAGGACGGCAGGGACATAGCCAAAAATATTTCTCGCGGGGGGAGGGGGGATGGGGGGGGGGTGTTGCGGCAGCTCTTTCATCTGAAGTGGGGGACGGGGAGGCAGATGTGATGATGTGATCGAGTGTCATTTTGTGCTCTCTATGCCATGGCAAAAAAAATCGGGGGGGGGGGGTTGGGCACGCACCCGGTGTGCCCCTACACCCTGGCGACGCCTCTGTAGGACGGCCGCTTCTTCAATGTGGAGGCATTCGTTATGAGAAATCCGTGCTGAGTTTCCTTCGCAACTTCTATCCGCAGCCATGTGTATTTTCTCTTTCATGGAAGTTTCTGATGCTAAGCGTGTGTACCTGACATGCGTCTCGGATGGTCCTTACAAGTGTCGTTTTACGTGATCATATGAGGTCCCACAACGAAGAACGTTATGTTCGAATACGAAACAGAACACCAAAGATAAAGCTGGACCCATAGCCTAACATGACAGTTTTTTTTAATTGTGCGTTCACGTTGCCTCAATACGGACATCTTTTTTTTCTCGCAATTCACGAGGATTGAGTATCATAATATTACAGTATTCAATCCACCAGCTATGTTACTCCTTTGATGCAGACGAGATGCGTAACTAGAGCCATATTTTAAAATATTATCTTCCAGACCACTTCTCAGAGGAACTGCGATTCCTATTTTAGTACGTGCTACGGCTCACGTGACAGCTTTGTCACATGCAAACTTTTGTTGCCAAAGTTATTTATTCATATCAACAGTAGATACATTTCATGACTTCAACAACTCCGATTTTGTGGCAACAAATGGCCGCGGTCCTTAGCTCCTTCCTAAAAAATAACGAGGAGAAAGACTTTTCACCTTCCGTGCCCTTCATCCTTGTCCATCGATTTTTGAGGATAAAAAAAATCTAGGAGCTTTAATTAAACCCTTCCTGGAATTAATGTTTCTAAGGGCACTTTAATTGAGTGTTCTTGTTCTTGTCGACGAGGCGCGCGTTCGGTCATGTGACTTTAGGCCGAATGACGCCAACGCCACCGTTTATATTGTGGCTGATGATGATGATAAATTATGGCTAGGCCCTTTCTAATTTGTGGGAGGCTTTAAACCCGACACTACGCAATTTTCATGGTGTGACGCTGAAGGCGATTCTACTCTTCTGCCGCGCAATATCACATCTGTTAACGCGTTTCCTCGCCATACGTGAGGCTTGTATAAGGCCTTTTTTCGAGAAAGACACAGGCACTGCCGTGGATCTGTGGTAGAATACTTGACGACCACGGGGCTAGGTCTATCTGTCAAGACAAGGAAGCGGCCCGGTACGTGCTAGACTTTTAGCAAAAAACATGGTTGATCCCTCCGTCATAGGAATCGGAATAACACGAAAGTAAAGCGTGCCCTTACAGAAGTAACTGAATGCTTACTGTACATTGATATAAGAGAGTTTGCACAATGTATATTGATGTCTGGCAGCTAATGGCGCCGTTTAACGTGTATGATTGGTGGTACGTCTCCATGCCGACGGCTAACGTCCATGTTAAATGATTAAACAAACCCTTGTGGTAGCTGTAGTAGTTAACGGTGAAAGCGTAATCAGAGAACGAGGTGTGATAGCCAGAAAAGCGTCGCATATTGGACGCAGAACTTGGTCGCCATCCCGCGGCATGTTAAAATGTGATTGAACACCACGGCCGCACTAGAGGGAAACGCAAAGCGCGTCGTACCGCCGGTAGCCCGGCCGCGATTTTTCTCGGGGCGAGCGCGTGAGCGAGGAACGCGGTGTTACAGCCAGGTGAGGCAGGCGCGCGTCGCAGAGCTATGAGCGAGGCCGACGTTTTAACGATGGATGGATGGATGCTATGGGCGTCCCCTTTAAAAACGGGGCGGTGACATGTCTGCCACCAGGCTCGAAGAAAAGAAAATGAAAAAAAAAAAGCTTCCTTGTTCTATGTTGGCCTAATACCTTATCTACATTGATAAAATTATGTTATCATACCAAAAGATATAAATTCACGGTCCATCTCTCTGCCTCTTAAGGCAGAATGACCTTATATTTCCCCATTATTTATTTTTGTACTTTATCTCTACTTTTCTGCCACCAATACTCTAACCGTCTCTTACTTATTTCTATCGCGGACGTGTTCAGCTTTCCATTGTCCCTAAAACCGAAGGCTTCATGTAGACTCGTGCCCACACGTATACCTGGGTGAATATCGCCACATTCAATCAGTACATGTTCCATCGTTTCCTTAGTTCCCCCGCAGCATGTACATTGTTCTTCTTCGTTACTGAATCTCGCTTTATAACTACACGTTCTAAGGCAGCCCGACCTTGCTTCAAACAGTAAAGCGCTTCCCCTTGAATTATCATAAAACCTTTCCCTCCTTATTTCGTTTTTTCCTTTTCGGTAGTTACTCAGAGCCGGCTTCTTTTCCATCGCTGTCATCCAATAAGTCCTCTCCGCCTCTCTGACTTTCCGCTTAATGCTCCTTGTTGCCACATCGCCCGCACTGCTAGCCGTATATTTACTGGTGAGCCTCCTAGTTCTTTTTTTCCACTGCGTGTCAACGGTTTTTCTATACAAATACCTGAAAACCTTCTCTGGCCATCTACTCTTCTTCATTTTCCTCAGCCTCTCTTCGAATCTCATTTTGCTCTGAGCTTCCCTCACTTCAAAGCCTGTCCATCTCATATCACCCTTTACAGCCTGATTTGTCGTTTTCCCGTGAGCGCCCAACGCGAGGCGGCCCACCGTCCTTTGATTTACATCTATTCCTGATTGTACCTCTGACTTCATGCACACCACAGAGTTCCCAAATGTAAGCCCCGGGACCATCACACCCTTCCACAGCCCTCGAAGCACCTCGTACCTATTGTATCCCCATAAAGCTCTGTGCTTCATAATAGCAGAATTCCTCTTTCCCTTTGCTACCGATGCTTTCTCTTGTACCTCCATATATCTATCCCTCTCATTTACCCATACTCCGAGGTACTTGTACTCGCTTACCCTCGTTATTTTTTGGCCCTGTATAAAGACCGCATGGTCTTCGTGATCATTGAATACCATCAATCCACATTTGTTGCACTAAATCCTAGTCCTAAGAGCATCACATTCCTTCCTCATATATCTGCCAGTCCGCTGTATATCATCTTGACTGTCCGCCAAATAAGACAATAAATCAGCATAAAATAGACCTGAAGCTTCTGCTCAACCATCGTGCCGACTGATTGGCGTGACAAATTAAAGTCCATGTTGCTACTTTCTAGCGCTTTTTCCAGGGGCGTAGCCAGCAATTTTTTTCGGGGGGGAGGGGGTTCAACCATACTTTGTGTATGTTCGTGCGTGCGTTTGTATGTGGGCGTGTATATATACGCAAGGCAAAACTGAAAAATTTCGGGGGGGGGGGAGGTTGAACCCCCCAACCCCCCCCCTTTGCTACGCCCTGGCTTTTTCCATCCTCACCATGTACAGCATGAATAACAGCGGGGACAAAGGACATCCCTGTCTCAGCCCCTTGCTAATTTCAACGCTGTCCTTGCTACTTATTCCTTCCCATTCTATACAAACTGTATTTTCTCGGTATATTTCCTTCAAAAGCTGTATACAGTCGTCACCTATGCCCACTTCTTTCAATATATCCCACAAAATTTCCTGATTAACGTTGTCATACGCCCCGGTAATATCTAGATAAGCTACGTATAAGGGCCTGTTTTCTATTTTCGATATTTCTATACACTGGGTAAGAACAAACAGATTATCGTCTAACCGCCTGTCGATTCAAACTCCATTCTGAAGTTCTCCCAAAATATCATTTTGTTCTACCCACGCTTCTATTTTTACGCTTGGCGACGCTTGGCTAAGGTCGCCACCACGCGGTGTGTTGAGGCATCCACAAAATTGAACTTCTATTGAAAACGCGCCGAATAGCAGGGACGTTTAAGGCGTTGCAGGTACTAATCGCGGAGGCCGCAGTAATGACGAATTACTTTACTTTACCGCTCCCAGAGTGCAACACCACCGCGCCGACCGGGAGAGTGGTAGATATACAAGGCGTGTTTGTAAAGCCTCTAGAGTCTGTGACCTTGGCGCAGTGGATAGCGTGCCCGCATCTGTTGATGCGGACCGAGCGGTCGTGGGTTGGACGCGCGTTGACGGAACTTTTTTCTTTGCCATCTCATCGTGTAGATTTTTTCGACGTCATTTCCGTGACGGAAATACGCCACTGAAGTCTTGGTGGACCCCGGCATAAAACACTTTCGTGTTAAAAAGGTGGGCATATTCACTTACTGTATACTAGCCGTTTGCGTGTCACAAAAGGCACTAAGCTCATAATAAGTTAAGGTAGTAAAATACAGGTTAGTGAAATTGCTACTAAGTCGTTGCTTATGGTCGTTCCGTTACTGAGTTGCTAGTATCCGCACTAGCAAATTAGTTTTTCTCGTTTTTCTTTGTTAGACACAATATTATATTATCAGAACTAACCGACAAATAATGCCAGGAAAAGTATAGGGGGTCTTATTTGTAGTAATTCGGTTATAAATGCAAAGCAAGTGGATGAAAAGATAACTTCCTGCTGGCTGGGACCGAACCTGCGACCTTACGAGCTGCCAGCCCGTAAAAAGGTCACGTGCTACGTGACGCTAACAGGCATAAAATGAGTGCTCCACACGCGCCGCCATGGCTCGATCCGCGCTGAATAACACTCCTAGGTTTAAATGCACATATATACCCCATAAAGTAGACGGGAGGATGACCGGCGCCGTAGCTCAGCGGTAGAGCATCGGACGCGTCATTCGAAGGTCGCAGGTTCTGTCCCTGCCGGTGGCAAGTTATCTTTTCGCCCACTTTACTTTCTTCACACTTTATCCTAACAACAACGAATAAGATCCCCTATACTTTCCTTGGCATGGGTTACAATGTTACGCAGACTGGTGCACCCTTCGGCCCCGCCGCGGTAGTCTAGTGGTTTTGGCGTTAGATTGCTGACCCGAAAGTCGCGGGATTGAATCCCGGCCGCGGCGGCTGCATCCTCGATGGAGGCGAAAACGTTTAAGGCCCGTGTACTTAGATTTTAGGTGCACGTTAAAGCGGTCATGAAGCACCCCTTGGGCTTGTTGAAAAAACACATCCTGCGGAAAGCTGACACGGCTATGAACTGCTCTGCCAAATATTACAGTCGTGCGCGCCGCGTAAGGCCACAAGCGGAGCGCGAAGTTGCCGTTTCCCCAGGCACCCTCTTTTCAAACAGAGGCCGGTTCTCACTCTCGTCGGTGGGCAGGGCATCTGCACATTGACGTCGCGGATCTGCCAGTTTACGTCGCAAGAGACATAGCATGATTATTGGCCAATAGCCGACATAAACCAAGAGCGGTGTTTCGATCAGATGCGCTTGTTCCCGGTGACACTGTGTATAATAGTTGTTGTGGTTAAATAAGCAGGCTGAAATATGGAAAGCCTTCGATGCGAGTTTTCGAAAAGATGACTCACTTCCGGTAGCAGCCAACTGTCGTCTGCTGAACTCGGTGCGCCCGCGCACGTTCGAGCGTAACCTAAATTTGGCCGCACGACCTTTTCGGTATCGCAGTTTCTTGTGCCTCACCTGTTTCGATTAGTCTTGTACGTCATTCAGGAGAGTTACTTGTTGGGCAAGTTGGTACATGCTTAGTTAACTGCAAAAGAAGCCACAAAACGTCGAAAACGGAAAAAGCGGAGCTGCAGGAAACAGAGACAGAGCGCAGAGACGTGGCACTAACAACTGGCGTTTATTCGGAAAAAGCCTTCCCCCCCAGACCCTACGACGCTGCGCGGATGACAAACAAAAACCAAAACAAAACCCAAAAGCCAAAAAGCACAAACAGCTAATCTAGCAGATCACCTCTGTGCTAGAAAACAAAAATTCCTTTTCTGGTAAGATAAACCGAAGCCGCGCTAACGCATTTGTCTGGTCCAAGTTTCCAAATGTGGAATGCCTCAATAATCTCTCCGTTCTCGCTGCGTCTTAGCCTTACCTAAAATTGTCACCTTATCAAACAGAGGCGAACAACCACACAAGTTGCAGAGCAGCGGCAAGTTACCACCGGTGCCCGTGGGTAGAAGATTTTCATGCTCCCTCAACCTAACATTGACACATCGATCCGACTGTCCAACGTAAAACTTGTCACAACTTAAAGGGATGCAATACACCACACATGTGCTATACGCACGCTATTTTTTGACATGTTTTGTGTCACAAATCCCGCTCATCGTGCCACGCTGCACAAGCTTCTTACAAAGACCCGTGAGTTTGCAGGGTGCAGAACAAACCAGTTTTACATCGCTCCTGCCCGCAACCTTTTTCAGTCCATGTGAAATGCCATGTAACATACGGCATGACCACAAGGGCCCTCTTTTCTCGATCACCTCCATCACTTCTGTGTTCTCCAACACCACCATCACTCCTGTGTTTTACATTGAGGCGCTGAAACCCATATTCAGCAACAGAGGTTATTAACGACTTCGGGTAGCCAGCCAACAGATGTCACAGAGGTGATCTGCTTAGATTAGCTGTTTGTGCTTTTTGGCTTTTGGGTTGTTTGGTTTTTGCTTGTCATCCGCGCATGCGTCGTGCGGTCTGGGGGGGAAGGCTTTTCCGAAATAAACGCCAGTTGTTAGTGCCACGTCTCTGCGCTCTGTCTCTGTTTTCTGCCGCTCTGCTTTTTCCGTTTTCGACGTTTTGTGGCTTCTTTTGCAGTTAACTTGTACGTCATAACTGGCCTCAAACCTTACAAAACTTGTGTGTGGCGTTGAGTTCTAACGACACGGATCTCTTGCTGACTTGATCAGTGCGTGCACAGATCGAGTTGCAAGCAGGTTCTTAATTAAGAGACCGGAGAGCGGCTGCTCGTGAACCATGAGGGTGGGATTATAGCTCAGGGTTTTAACACTATTATTTTGTTGACAGAGAATGCACACAATCCTTTGACCTTTGGATGATACACTTCACGTCGAAGATATCCCGAAGATGGATTCAGCGGAAAGGTACGAAATAATACAACCTGAATTCCACTGTCAACTCACTGAGAGTACTTTTGCTTCCAGCCGTCTTCAAAGAACAACCATCGGCCTGTGTTTAAGCTACATAATTTGTGGGGCGTCATGCAGGCCGAAGTGAACACCCTCGGCTCCGAATTTTTCGGTTCGTCGTGTCGTGCCGTTATAAAAATGATAAACGTGTGCCCTCTTGAGTGCTTCTCCATATATCGACAATGCTTCGCTCGCCCGAAATACGTGGATACCAGCGTGACAAAGGTATCTTCAGTTGGCCGAACGTATCTGCATTTCATGGGCGTATGCTGTGTGGCAATTTTAGTCATTTCTGCCGCGAGCTGCACGCGTCCAGTGGCAGCAGCGTGTTCTGAGCTGTTCTAAGACCGCCTGTGTTTGCATTGTAGGGGTCTGGGCCAGCCGCCCCGCCGAACCCCTCAGAGACAAGGACGAGACGCTGAGCACGGCCGCTCGATCTCCCCGTGCACTGAGCAACACCTCTTTATCATTCCAAGACTCGGCCGCGACTCACTATCAACGGCCACTGAGCGCGAGGCGCGAGCGTGTCCGTGTCCATCGTTCTCTTCTACCGTCGGCGCGCTCGCGGGCTGCCGCTCCCATAGCATATAAAAGTTACACACGCAGACGCCACAGTTACAAGCATATTGTAACGCGCCTACATTAGGTGCATTTAGAGCGCGCCTACTGTCGCGAGCTGCACGCAGGGGCAACAGCGCCTTCTGAGCAGCTGAACGATAATCTATTTCCGCAATGAGCACTTATTTGCAATTCGCGCTTTAGCGTGGCATACAGTGGTTCTCTATAACTGATATTTTATATTTAGTTGCTTTCATACTCGTAGACTACCTACCATCTTACTGATTAACCGTCATTGTTAAGCATCACACCAACGCGTTAAAGTGAATGCCAAAGCGTGCCCCGATGTCAAGCTAATCTAGTAACGTTGGTCAAGCACAACATCCACAAATTTACCAGTGACATGTCTCCTGCCAAATAAAAACGTTAATGCACTTGCACTTCACCCTTGTGAACGTCCATGTGTACGTTGGCATTCCCCGCGCACAGATGACGGAGAACGAATTAAAAAATATATGTATTACAGTCCTCCTCAATGAAGCAGCTGTTCTCCAGAAAATATTGGTTCGCTTGAATTGCTAGTATATTCTATTCACAGCAGTAGACAGGTTGGCTTGTTCACAATACAGAATGTTACATACATAACACAGAAACACGAGGACTATAGCAAATAGGTACAAAACTGGAAAAACTCGGTCTTATGTGCACTCCCTCATCCACCTGCACATTATGTTGAAGTTCACTTATACAACAGCACCTTCAATTATGCTACGATTAATGAAATATCACACAACCTACGTTAGAACACAGGATGACTTGTTGCCTAACTGCCTGTCACCTATTTCTGTTCGACAATGTGTTCTAATGTATAAATCATCTGTTCTATTTGAGCGCCCCACCCCCTTTTTTTTTTGCTTTCCGTCCAACCTAAGAAGGATTGAAGCTGTGGCTTTCGTGCGCAGAGCTAATGCTGCAAAGTTACAACTACCCATCGACGTAGCGCCCATGACTTTGCAGAAACAAGTTACGCATGCTGCGTCATCGACCAGCGCCAGCACCCGGATACCGACATGAATCCAGAGAAAACCTTGACTCGTGTTCTCGTGATGTAGACGGGAACGAAGGACGGATGCGCCAGTTTTGCATCCCAAATCCTCCTGCCTTCAACAGTGTCACAAGTCCTGGCATTTGAAGCAGCACGGGCCACGTTGAGGACTACGGAATCTTTACGTGAGACTCCTATTCCGGCAAGCCATGCTTTTCCAGCGTTGAGAGGGTTATCGCAAGAACGGTGAACTTCTATTTCACCATTTTTCAAGGGGTACAGCGCAATACTGTTATGTCGGCTTAACCGTAAACTGTCAACGCTATTAGAAGGGTGCTCCGCTGCTGGCCCAAAAATTAGGGTTTTGATTTTGGCCGCGGCGGTCGCATTTGGCTGGAGGTGAAATGATAGAGGCCCATGCAGGCTCGTAGCCAGGAATATTTGTCGGGGGGAGGGAGGGCCCACTTGCTGAATGCCTTGAAAAACACCCATTTTCTCTCACAATCATTAGAATTCCGGGAAGTTGGGGGGGGGGGGGGGGGCAGCCCCCCTCCTTTCCCACTGCCTACTCTTCTGGGCCGTTGTGTTGAGCTGTGGGAGGGCACGTTAAAGAACACCAGACGGTCGAAATTTGCGTCGCCCTCCTCTACGGCGTGCATGTAATCGTATCGTGGTTTTAGCACGCAAAACCCCAGGTAATAGTATTTTAGTTTATTAAAGAAATCACAAAATTTCGGTGGTGTTTCTTGTTTCCTTGCGCACTTTGATGGACGGAGCCGGTGAGCAGCAGATCCGTACACTCTAAGAAAAAAGAGTGTGTGACTCCTGCCGGGGATTCCTGACTTGCCACGTATGTGACTCTCTTTAAAGTGGCACGGTGACTCTCTTGTGGGTCACGCGACTCTCCAAAGAGTGTTGACGTGACCCTTTAAAAGAGGGCCATATACGTGGCAAGCCAAAATGGTCAAAAGACACATTTTTTTTCTTAGAGTGTAGCGGCAGCACACGCAGGTGATCATTTGTGATATGAGCCGATTTGTGTGTGCTGCGAGCCAACAGCTTATAAATTCATTATTTTCCACTTGGAGTCATATATTACGCAATAGCCTGTTAGGTGACGGAAGCGAATATCGGAGGCGGCGTGAGCATTTCGATGGACGCAACATACTAGAAGCCCGTGAGCTTAGATTTAAGCACGATAAAGAATATCACGGTGTCGAACTATCGGCGGCCCTCCACTACAGCGTCTCTCACAATCACATCGTGTTTTGGGGGCGTAAAACCACAACAGTTATTGTAAGAAGTATCACCACCTTCTCTGTAGCCAGAGAAACCTAACTGGAAGTAAACAGCTCTAAAAACACGGGGAAGGCAAGTGACCAGACGCTGCAAACTAAGAAACTTAGGGCTCGATATTGCGAAATGCTGTCATTGGACTGTTAAATGTACGCCAACCCCTCGATATCTGCCATCGGCCGAGCTTTTCGACCCAGCAACATACTTGCGCCGCCTGCGTTGAGTCGCGCAAAACTGGGGCAGAGCAGAGCTCGTCGGCCCTCGGCTGGTCCTGGCTTGACTAGGCACACATAAAATCACAAGCCCGTACACGAAGTGTTCACGTGATCACATTGTAATTCACGAGTATTGGCTACGTGCCATTCGGGTTCCATTGGGAATCGCTTGAAGATCACAGGACCAATTGACACGCCCACACACAAAGTGTTCACGTGATCACACTGTAACTCGCGAGTATTGACTACGTATCGGGCGGGTTCCATTGGGGAACGCTTGGCAATCACAGCACCAAGTACCCTAATGACCTCAGTGAACTTAATTCGCCTCACTTGAATATTTCAAAATTAGTCGCATATAGCTTGCGTCCCAAGTCAATCTAGGCTTAAATATAGTGGATTACTTTCTTTAAATACATTTACTTGCATATTCGAGGCTTGGTCCCGATTAGCTTGCATCCCAAGTCAACTTAAGCCCAATTAGCTAATTAGGCTTATATTCCAATAGTTAGGCTCACTCTTAATTAGTGTTAATTAGACTAAGCTCGGCACATATTACCGCGCTCGGCATGACTCTGCACAGGAAAATCCCAGCTCGGCTGAATTAAGATTTATTAAGCTGTGATTTCATTTGCTTAGTTATGTGAAACTAATTAGGTTTTACCATGCTCAGCGTAGCTTAATAAGGCTTGTCAACGGTTACATTGCCTTAACTAGGCACAGATATTCTTAATTTTGCTTGACGTGGCCGCGCCGATGCGACCACGACACGGTGTCTACGCCGCAAACCGGACAAGCGGCGGCCATTGCACACCTGCTGTTAAAAGAAAGGGAATAAATGAACCCGTCTGGCTGCACTTTCGATACCTCCGGTGTTGTCGTGCGCCGTTTTCTTATTCTGCAGCGTTAAACGAGGCGTTGCCAAATAAACGGGACATGACTAGCCATTTTAATGTTACAACTCGCCGGTCTTATCTTCGTCGCCGACGCAACGGAGAACGGCGGCAGACCAAGCCAAGAGGTGATGCTGTGTGTTCTGAACTCTTTTTCTTTGGTTTCTTTCCTTTCTTTCTTGCCACGACGCAACTCTTGACTTCGAGCGAAATTCAAAAAGATAAAAGCCATGCGGCACGTGGTGGAAGACACACGAACTAAACGCCGATGCCCGAGAACGCTGGATCTGCGCAGCTGTAGCCTCGCGCGCTTCACGACCAAGGTCCTGTAGTGCGCTGGCGCCATTGCTCAGAGCCAAGAAACAAGAAGCAGTGGTTTCACTCATTGCAGAGTCACAATGCAACAGACGGTTGGAGTGATCTTCTGAGGCACATCACCGAGTGTTGCGTGACGTCCGCGCTCCACCTCTCCCGACGAAAGCCAGTTGGAGAACCAGGGCAGTAACACCGTCGCACAAGGGAAGCGCGCACACACCCGTGCGGTTTGACGTTAGGCCTACTTCTCCAGGTCTCTACCGTGCCTCAGACTTCTTCGACATGTCTGGCGAACGATCGAGTGCTTGCCGGAGGTCAGCGAGACTCGTCGCGAAGAGGGCCGTGGTCGCACGCGTGGACGAAGACGGGGCGACCCCAAGCAGGCCCTCAGTCGAGGCCGACTCCTTAGCAACCACGTCTCGCTGCCAGTCGAACGTGACCTCTAAGTCTACAAGAGTTTCTCAGCCGGCAAAGAAACTCAAGACCGTACAGGACGACGTGGGAGAGAACACGCGAACGAAGGGACAGGATCGCACGCAACGAGTCAGCCGTCACCTCGAGGACGAAGAAAAGCCTAAAAGAGGCAAAAAGATTACTTTGGGCAAGACATCCCCGAAGCAGCAAGAAGCCGTGGCGACGAAGTCACCCGCGGCCGCCAAAAGGCAGAGAGCCCTCGCTGAGACTACTTCCAGTGAACCTTCTCGGCAAGCCAAGATGATCCGTAGAGGATAGAGACCGACATCGCGTAGCAGCGAAGCGAGCCAAGGTGTGACCTCTTCGAGCGGCAGTTATCACACTGAGAAGGAGATGGCCAGAGACGGCGGTAGGACGACGCCGGATCTGGAGGATGATACGCTACCGACGCCGGCTGTTCGACAGACGAAGTTCGAGAGACTTCGACGCGTGTGGCGTTGGCTAGTGGGAAACCACGGCGCTCTAAGGGGCGCCCCGTCTGTGCCGAATATGCAATAAAATTTGCTCCATAAACCATTCATTTTTATCCTGTTCAAAATATTCAAGACTTAGAAAGAGGTCAGTCGAAGCTTTAATTTGGTATATTGGATTGGATTTCAATATTCCTAAATTTCTTACAACGAAACTGTTAAACTTTTCGTTTGTCCTTTTCATGTGAACAGAAACTGTATGGCATCTTGCATCGCCTAGAACCTGCCACGTCTGCGCAATAAGTTATGCATGATCAAACTAAATTAAGCTAAGGCTAATTAAGTTAAATCCAACTAAGGCATGTCTAATTAATTTAGGTTGAGCACCCTCAAGTCAAGCTTAGATTAGCCTAGATGAGCCACGTTAAGCGTGACCAAGCCTGATTAACCAAAGCCACAGCGGTAGAATAATACAGGTGGCCCATCGAGCGCCGCGAGCGCGTCGCCGTACTACTCGAGTTGCTCGCGGCCGCCGCTAGGTTCGCGACGAGTTTTTGGGCGGAAAGACGCGCACCGAAAGCTCTCGCTGTGCTGTAAAAACCGGTTTCTCTAGCTAATTTTGTGGCTTTAAACGGTTGTTTGTGTTTTTACTAGCTTTTAGTGGCTGTCTGCCAGCTTCGACCGCAATAGTAACAGTGCCAGGCTTTATGAAGCTTAAAGTTTTCTAATCGGCGCGGGTAATCCCGATATGACTGTCACAGGGTGCCGATTGCAAGAGACGCGCGTGTATTTTTTTTTTTTTGAAAACGCGAAAATTCCTACCGCCGAGTGTACAGAGTAAAAAAAAAGCATTTGGTCTTCACGTCATCGTATGTATGTCTCGTATGTATTCATCGTATGTATTTCTCCACAACTGCAGTCGCTTTTCGTCTTTCGGCGCGGAGAAAAGACACAGCTTTTCTTTGCGCGTTTTGTAGCCAGATTTGCAATTTAGAGCGAAGCATTTCGTCTCATTGTGGCCGACGCACCAGCGGCACACTTCGAGCCACCGTGGTTTCAGCCGTGGTGGCCGTGGTTCCAACTTACAAAGTGAGCGGAAACGCCGATGTGGTCGCGCGCGTTGGTTTGACAGAGTGCAAGCGACGCATCAGAGCGGATCTCAAGCCGTGCGATCACCTAATCACGACTGATCACGACCACCGTGATCTGGCCGTGATCATGACTCGAAGGCTGATTGCGACTTTGCGACGCTGGTTGCGTCGCATAGGCACCGCACACTGACCAGATGGAGCTGCGTTGCTCACACTGCCGCGTCTCAAAGTCTTCGACATTCACCGTTAGGGGCACGCAGAAAATAGACGCGTGCTCGCGTCCCCCATGTATCCCGGCCATAATCCGCCGACAGATGCAGGGCGCGAAACGCGCGCGTCGCGTTCCAATTTCATTGAGGCCGTCTCAAGGTTGCTTTTTTTATCCGCTAGGCTATGTATTCTGGTGCTGCAGTCAGACTGGCAAATTCGACTGAACGGTGCCTATAGGGACGCTCTTGCTCTTCGGACGCTTGCACCTACGGACGCCTCCGCATTTATCGAAGATGACCAAGCAGAAAGGAAGAGACGCCGCTGCAACGCTGTTTGCGTTGCATGCTTTCCTTAGTGGCGCGCCCGTTCTAACCGACGGCAACTCTTCAGTGTTGTTCAAGGCCTCTCTGGTGTAATAAATACACCGCGGATCTCTTTCTCAAAAGTTAAAGATGTAAAATGTCAGTTTAACTGCTCGCGACGCACGCTGTCCACATGCTTTGAAATGCGCCGGAGCGGAGATACCGGCCCAGAGTACCCCTGCTGCCGCCTTGCGGAGAAGCGGCGGCAACTCGAGCACATCCATGACACGCGCGGCGCATTGGCGAAGCGGCGCGTCGGGCCACCTGTTATTCCACTACCGTGACCAAAGCCCATAATTAGGACTAATTAATTAAGCCAAATTACTTAAGTAATCCAGATAAAGGCAATCTTGCCTAGCCAAGTAGGGGGTTAAGCGAGGCCGGTTTAAGCTAATTCGCATTGCCCCTGTTAATCTAATCCGATTTAATCTAAACATCGGAACTGCTGATTCCGACCCTCGGTGACCAAGCCAGTCGTATATGTGTGCATGTACTACTCCCGATTAGCTTAATCCGGATTAAGACAAATACAGATCGAGCCGAGGTTGATTGAGCTCTTCTTGGCCAGTCCGTGCCAAATTAAGACGCGGTTGGTCAAGTCATGCCGCATTAAGCTAATTCCCTCCGTGCCCCGACTGAGTCGGTACTAGGTTGGCCACCAGCTGCGCTGTTAGTCCAGCCATGCCCCACTAGTGCAAGCTCCCTCTTTTTTTTTATTTCTAGCCGCAACACAATAGATTGAAGTCACTGAGATGTCTGTCCCACTGTATCCGACTTTCTAATTGCAGAAAATGGTTAGCGTGCAATTATTTCTCTCTATCAACTGCATATTCATTTCGATGAAATTGATGCTTGATATTACAGAAGGGTAAGCTACATCGTTGGTAAGAATTCATCATTAAAGAAGTGCTGCTTCGTTTCCTTCTCTTCTGTACGTGTTCGCACGTCTTACAAATTGATACTCATATCTTTTTTGGACCTTAACTACCTATTCTGTCATTATCTATTCCATTATTTTTCATATCATAAGACTCACTGCTCGCTCTCCCAGTATTGTTGCACATTCGATATCTTATTTTGTTCTCAGTTTTCTGTTCCTATCAGTCTAATAAGTCCACGATGTATGCCTTCTGAGGCCTGATCCTTGGCCCATCCCTTAGTAGGTACGCGCCATAAGAATAGGTCATTATCATCGCCATATAAGCAACGGTGCGCCTCGTGTGCGCACGAGGATTATTCGCGAGCTAAAGGCGAAGATGAAGCGCTGTTCCCCGTTCGATGCTGCACGAGACGGCGCTAGATGCATTTGTTTCGAATGTTATGGCTCATTCATCGAAGTTCAACTTATTCTCGCGTTGCAGGCTAAACATACGACGTCAATCGAGCCGCGATCGGCGGATCATCATCTCCTAGCGTCAAGATTCGCTGTTCGTCCGACGTTGTTCGGACGACGCTATGCTGAGGGCATCGACCGACCATCCTTCTGTTCGGGTGTCTGGGCGCCGCTAGGGCGGCAGCAGGTCTCGCCACGTCTTCCAGCGCAAGTGCCACCACGACGTCATTTTGAGAGGCCCTCCGAGATCAGCAGCAGCATCAGCTTCCATCTCGGAGCCCAACCATATTTCTGACTTAGGAGGAGTCCTGGCCATCTGAAAGGTTGGTTTGAAATTTTGTCCCAAGTCTTGTCTAAGTACAATGGTTTAGGAGTGAAAGTAATTCTACAGGTGCAATTGTACAGCACCATCGCGCGAAATCAAGTTATTCTTGTAAATATGTATTGGCCTCGAGATCGAAGACTGTCGGCACCTAGCGGCGAGTGCACGAAACCCCGTAGTGTGGATGACTCCTTGCGTCGTCTGCTAGCCACACCGTGTTCGCGTGTGTGCGAACGTCATGCACGTCCTCATAGGGCAGCTTATTCCGTTGTGTTAGCACAGTATCGAATGCTTGTACGTATGCCTATACGATATACACAAGCTTTTCGCCTTCCGAGGCTTGTATGCACTCTAATAAGTGAGTGTATGCCCGAGTCGGTATGGCGCTAGGTGCAGCCATCGCACCGTCCACTCGCCAAAAACATTTCAATCTTGGTGGCACTTTCTCCTTCAAGCACATCACATAATATATTTGGCGTTGTCCTAAACGAAAAAGCACTAAATGTCGAGGTGTAGATGCAGAATTTTAGCGACACAAGCTCGTGGAAAATTGGCGATTTCTAAATCCTTGTGATACCGCAAAGCATGAACTAGTGTCTCCAAAGGCCGGTAAGCCGTAAAAAAGACCTCAGCCCATGCTCTTCTATAGCGGTACACGTATTCATGCGAACAGAAAAGCAGAGTGCGCAAAGTTCTTAGATTAATTAAGCAGAAATACTGGTTTTCTCTTTTTGTAGCCGTTAGAGAAAGAAGTAAATGCTTAATTGGCTCGGTGGTGCAACACAATTTATATTATAGTATATGCAGAACAAAACTACCTTTAACATATCTACCTAGCGTCTACCTTTAACATAGCTTGCAAATTTTATCGCCATAGCTTTTATCAACACTGCTGTACAGCCAAATTTTGAAACTCGCTTTCCAAATCTCACCCCACCTTAAAATAAAACGTGCGATTAACGTCTCAAATTATTTGCTTGCTTCTGTGTCCAGCCGGAACTGGCGTGGAGCAGTGTTGTGGCTGCCGTCATATATGCGGCGAAGCGAACACAGCCAGAGAGGGCATGTTGCGTAAATGCCAACGTTTCTTGTTTAAAAAGGAAGAGTGTCGTTATCGAACGCTCACAGGGGCGCAAATAAGTTAATTCGATATGTGGTCGTCATTATTCTCATGAATCGCCATCTCAGTGTAAGACCCCTCTTGAAAAAACTTGAATCCGTCCCTCCATCAGCTATAGGCATTACACGGTCCAGAGGGTGCTATCGATCAAAGATTTCTGGGGCCCCCAGCCGTAAGGCCCAAGCTGTTGCGTTCTTTTGTACTCTACTTGAGTTCTTTTCGCCAGCCGGAATACACAAGAACGCAAGTTCTCGGAGTCCCACACGGCTTGGGGTCCCCAGTACTAATACGCTCTATTGGGCAGTTGAAGTACCGGGACCCCAAGCGGTCGGGACCCAAGGCTCTTGTGTTTTCTTATACAATTTCCGCTTTCTTGCGTTCGCCAGCCACAGCACAATAGAACGTACGAGCTAGTACTAAAACCGAGACGCGTGTGTCGCGACTCCCATCTAGTTCGGCCACGGATGGGCAATTTCGCTCCCTGCGCTCATCTGGGCGTTCTGGTGATTCTGTCGCATGTGGAACACTCCAGCGCGCGGTTTAATTACATTGCTCGTGCACTTAGCTATAAACGCGTCCTCCTGTTGGATTGCAATAAAGCGCGGTTTTGACAATTTTTACGGGCGATCATGAGTAGAGCTATGCCTGCCTTATGTCCTGTACTTTTTTCGTTTGTGTCCGTGTTCACTAAGCGCACTTTTGAAGATGAAAACGATCATGAGTGTTCATTTTCCGTTGCAGTGTCTCATCCTGCCACCACGCTGCTCTACTGCAACGCTGCGGTGGCGGCTCCACGTCAGAGAATCGCACGCAGCAGCATCGCAACCAGCGCTGCGTGCATCGTCAAGGGCTGCGCCTGTCGTACACCCACAGCTTCTTCTGCGAATGCAGTATTGACGTAAGTGGACCCAGCGACCTCTGCGATTCGAATGACAGTGCCGAAACGAGACGAGCGCGCTTACGTTGTCGCGTTTGCCTTCCCTTTCCGTTTTGTCCGACAAGTCCAAGCGGTCGTCTAAAACAGTTTTTCACGAAGAAAACTGCGTTTCTGTAATACGTTTAATAAAGAAAGTTTTGATTGTGCATCGTCGTAATATCTGTTCCAGTGCACTCTAGTTATGTGGGAAAACATGACTTCATATAGGCAGTGCTGAAGCGTCGTCTATTTCATTATCAGTGTTGATGTTAGTGACGGGTATATGGTAGTGATGAATATGCAGGACTTAGGCAAAATTGGTCTATAATTGAATTTTCCAGTTACGGTGCTGTGAAAAAACAAGCAGACATAAATAAACGAACAAATACATCAATAAATAACGCAGTGGTAGGTTTTATTACACGCCCACAGGATCGTCCATTTATTAAGTCTTAATAATGGAAATAATTTTATGCCTGCTTCGCGTGAATTACAAAAATGTTTGAGGACGCTTGAACTTCGCCTTCATGAGTAGCGTAATCAGCCCCCGTTCGCATCGCCTTCTCAATTGGTAGCCTCTCTTCTGTGTTTCTCGTAGAAATGCTGGGCTATCCAAGTTCCATTACGCTATACCAACTCGCCCGTGTTTTCATCCTTAAACCTAAGTTGAGAGAGCGGCACACTTTGGCTCCAAAATTTCGACACCCATACAGATATTATTGTAGTATCACGAAGTTGGCTTGCATGATGGCGCTTCTGGGTTGTTGTTGTTGTTGTTGTTTTCCTCCGAGCATGGCTCATATCCAATGCAGGGGATTGGCCGAGTAGTGGGTGAATTTTGCCAATATTATCTTTAGGGTTCAACGCCAAAGCTCGAACTCTTCTGAGCTCGAATGCGCAATCAAAAATAGGCACGGGCTTGTTTTTGACGTGACGTACATATATAATCTACAAATGTACAGTGCCGTCCACTCTTAGGGTGAACACGGCTCATCGTGGCCGCGCTCTGCGGAGCGCCAGAGCATATAGCGCGGCCGCGCATCGAAACGAAACGGCTCAGGCGACGGGAACGCGCTGCTCTTGCTGTACTACAGCGAAACAATCGCGGCCGTGCCAGCACCTGCCAGCACTGCAGCAGACGATGCGATGTAGTCGCTCCTGTGGGTTCTTGTGCGCCTGCACCACTGCGCTTTGATGCGCGGCCGCGCTGGATGCACTGGCGCTCCGCAGAGCGCAGCCACGCTGAGCCGTGTTCACCCTAAGAGTGGACGGCACTGTACAGTCATAGGCGGGATACGTAACTTGTTTAGCAGCGTGATACGAGAAGGATGTCAGTAGTATAAAGCAAGTTCTGCACTACATTTGTCCTATGGACAAATGTAAAAACCAGCTGCACCGGATGAGTGTTCAATGTTTTCACTATACGACATCGGTATTTCTCGTAGCCGAGGATATACGAAGAAGCCAGGTCAACTGCCAATGCATTTTGCTGCTCTTGAAGCTGTTGAATACGGCAAGGCGAGTAGTCCGATGCCACATTTACTTTATTTTCCCGGCCGGTGTTATTAGGGCGAAAGCCTTATATTCCCTATAAAATGTGAAAAATGGCCATTGGCGTCAATGTCCCGCGGCGTCGACGTCAACTAAAGTGATGCAAAAAATCAACAACAGGTGATGACGTCGCAATGACGTCACAGATCGCCAAAAGTGTGGCGTCATCGCATGACAGCGTCGCTTGGTCAAAGATGAGATGATCACGGAGGCAGTGCAAAACTAAGTGACGTGCAGAAAGCTTGCAATGCCTCCGATCCTGGAGGCAGCGCAAAACCTCGATAGCTGGAGAAAGCTTTCGAAGAGGGGGAAGGGTAGGGTCAATACATCGACTGAGAAAAACAAGAACATGGGTTTCGCCTTCGAGTCGTCTTAGGCTAATGCATAAGGGACCCTGTGAGATTTTTTTCCCTAAGGTCCTTTCCCAGCAAAGGAAAATAATACACTCATGAAAAGGCATCGCGCTTGTTCTTTTCTTTTTTGTTACTCCTTCATGAGCATATTTTATATGCTTCTATACGAAAGGACAAAGAATTTACCCACCAGTTGGACGGAAAGTGCAGGCTCCCAATAATCGCCTTCCACGTGCGATCAATCTCGGAAATAAGTACAATAAGGAGGTGTTGAAAATGCTCAGATTGTGGCGTATGTTCTGGGTTGCCTACCAATCAAGGAGATATTTATGTGACCCTGGCAGAAAAGCCACCGATACAGTACGTGTCATTGATAACGCGGGGGCCATACATTATTTAGAAAACAGTGTTACGAGATACGAGGATGACACAAACGTTGTCTCGCTTATAGTCAGTCTTGCGTAAACTGGATAATTGTTTTCCGTCATCACTGACTACCTAATTAGTCAGGATTCATAAGGTAAATTAAAGGGGTGCATGAACCACCCCTCGGGCATGGTGAGAAAACGCATCCTGCGGAAAGCATATACTGCTATGAAGAGTTCGGCTTAAATCTTGCAGTCGTGCGGGGACAAGGGAGAGTTCAGAAGCAAGCGCGAAGTTGCTATTTTCTCAGGCGCCCTCTTTTCATGCAGAGTCCTTGTGCTCACTCTCTTCGGAGCTGCGGGCGCTTGCTGTTTGACGCCAAACATGCTATTTGCCGACAGTTAGCATAAGAAAGAGCGGCGTTTGGATCAGATGCGCTTCCTGCCGTGGGATGCCGCCACGTACCGGCCCCTTCGCTCTATAGTAGCCACACTCGCGCACAGGAACCACAACAGCAGAGAGCGATCGCATTTCATTACGTGCGCACAAGGTTGTGACGCGCGCTGACGTAACTCTTTTCCCGCGTGCCATCCCGCCCTGTGTAGCTTCCAGCGCGCTCGTCAGGACGACAGAAGAGAGGAAGCGCTTAACGAACGCGATAAATCCATCTAACTGCGCTCTTTCTTGACGGATTCGACAAACTTTTGCGTCAATCGATTCGTGAGGCAATAAACTCCGATTTTGAGTTCATTCGACGATTACTAGGGAGAATGGTTCCGAACCCCTTCAATACTCGCATAATTGCGTGACTGCGGACATCAAATTGTGTGTCGCACATAAAAAATTTTTCTAAAGCGAAGATTGTTGCCTTCGTTCCCTACCAAGCGGATTGAGCGTCGAGTCGGTAAGTGTGCTAGTATTACGCTATAATAGCGATGGTACGTCTCCTTTCTCGTCATCTAGCAGTCAAGCTGCTTGTGCATGGCTCACGCCCATGAGACACATTCTTGGGAAAGGAATAGTATATTGTCTGTGCACGTCAACAGAAAGCATCTCGGGTCTTCAGCGAGGCTAAGCTAAAATTTTCCGTTGCTGAGGCTGACACCGACGTCTATGCCGCGCTCTCAAATAGTACCCATGAGCTTAATCGTCCGTTCAGCGTAACGGCACAGAAACCCGTCCTTTCTGAGCGAGAGCTCTACACATCCAGGCACAAACCCATTGCGTGAATATGACCTTCAAGCTTTGCCAAGGTCACGCCAGCACGTTTACTTCGCGCATCTCGTGCTTCCAGCGTCGCGTGAGTGAAAAAAAAACACGTCCGCGCGCGAGCGGCGCATCTATTTTGGCGACGTCGTGTTTGCGCCGTTCGCGTGAGCAGCATGCAGTAGACCCGTGAAGGTGCGCATCGCGTGTCGTCGCAACGCGGGCCAACGAGCAGCAGCGAAATGTCTGCGCTGAATAAAAGTTCTTGTATAGCGATTGGTGTAGTTTTAAATTCTGCGCTAAATACAGCTTCACTACTGTAAAACCTGATGAAGTGCGTAGCACGGGTCACCCAGAGATTCCCGTTCGTAGAGTTCTGATTTCTCCGTTTAACAAACCGTCGATGACGTCAATGTTTGAGGTAAGCATGTAGGGTTTCCCCGGCACCGAGCAGAATCTTGTTACGGAGGTTAGCAAACTCTATGTACGACATGCGCACTACATTTTCGTGCGTTTTATCGAATTCCCGCTTGTTACTGCAATTGAGATACGTGTCGTCTGTAGCGGGTTCCTTCAGGTTGTTTCCCCCTTCAGATGTAGCGACGAAAGCGCCGGTGGCAGGAGCAGTCACGTGCCTGGCGAGGCGGTGGCGCCATCTCTTGCGCGGCGCGGGTCTCAGCCGCATGTTTCAGAAGTATGTTTGGCAATTTTATGTTCATTATTTCAATTACTTCTTGGTTATTTCTGCTAATTATATTGTTTTGGACCTTGTTCGTTTATTTTAACCCGGTTTTGAGCATTGCTAGTTTTGGCTTAAACCTGTACTGACCACTTGATGGACGTCAAGCCGGGCACCTGAAGTGCTACCCACACTCGCATTGGTGTCCGCAAGCAGGAACAACCGGTAGCTGCGTGTGAGACATGCTGCAGCTCAACGCTGGAGGCTCGCTGACAGGATCCCGCAGTTCGGAAGCACAAAGCGGAAGCACATCGCCCCTAAAGCTGCTAGCGTTACTTCGTACAGTATTCCAGTGTGTTGCTATCGCGTTGATTGCTTCGCCATTCCGGCGATACAGCGGATTTTCTTTTTTTACCTTTTTCCTAACACTTGCGATCCTTGTGTGCATATTTATGAAGTCGGAGAGCAGTTACCAAGCTCCAACATCTCCTTAAGCAAAACATTAAATTTCAAAAAATACTAGTTGTCCGCATAAATAGTGCCACAGATATATCACCGTTTTGTTTCATCTGTACGTACGACAAATACCGGTACACGACAAAGCGCTCGAATTTGTACCAGCTCGTCAAGTTGCTGTTTTACGAGGCACCGCGAGCGATAGCAATATTGTGAGCTTATGCTTTATTCCTAAATACAGCGTTATTCTCTAACGCTCGAGTTCAAAGTGCATAATATTTTTCCGTCTCTACTTTGCTCACAGTTTTCGGGCTCTCAAGAATAAAATTGGTACCGCCGCGACCGAAGTCATTTTACTACCACGCCGGCCCGTAGCCAGGGAAAGCCCCCCCCCCCCCCCCCCCGAAATTTTTATGATACATGGTGTTTTACCAAAAATAAATAATGAAAATAGGTGTTTTTCTCAAACAGTCAAGGTTTTCAACAAGTGCCCCCCCCCCCTCCCTCCCGAAAAAAAATTCCTGGCTACGGGCCTGCTACCAGGATGTTTACATCGGCAAACTTCAAAATGGCGTCTTTCAAATTGGGAATGCTGAGAACGATGCCGTAAAACAGTTAATCTTTCATTGTAGCAAACGGCAACAAAAATGGTATGACGTTAAGGAAACGAGAAATAACCGAATGAAAACGATCCCCTAGTTTTCGTGACGGCCCGATATATAGTTGTCGAAAGAAAAAGAACACTGTCTCTTCAGAATCAACACTGCAATCCACAAGCAAATATTTTGCCGGCCTGCAGATGAATGTACATATCCCTCAGTGACGCCACTTTCAAATTCTGCATAAACTGAAATCACATCCCTGGTATTCTCATGTAAGGAAAGCTGGCCCACTTACATGAGGTATCGGGCTTCCGGATGATCGGCACTGGAGCGAGAAAGGGGAGTTCTCTATTACCTTGTAGGTCTCGTGTGAAACAGATTCTTCCATCTGCGGAGGCACTGCATGGAGAGGTAAGAATACGCAGTTTAAGGATGCCATCAAGTTCCGTCCCGCTTATACAGAAGGAATCACGTGCACATAGGTCACGGCTGGGCAATGCGGCACAATGCGTTTAGTGAAGAGGATAAGAAGATACCATAGGCCTATTTTGTTCCGTGAAGCTTGCGACGAAAATGTGCAACATGTTCCCCTATGATGCGGAATATCTGTATCCTGTTGGCAGCCGAGCACGTTTCGCAGATGAAGCACGCGGGAAGCACAACACGCTCCTTTAAGTCACGTTGTGAAAGTGTCGATGTTGTGTCTCTAAGGTGTGCAATAGTTAGACATTCATAATACCTTTATCGTAGATGTGCGTGTGCACACGTGTGTGTGTGTGCGTGCGTGTGCTGATTTAATGTTTATGCACAGAGCAATACAATAATCACTGTCAACCATATTCGTGCGCAGGGTTCCCCATCAGGGGGGGCAGAAGGTTCATCGCAGCGCCCCCCCTACCCAACTAAGTCAATGTATGGGGCAGATTTTGCGCCCCCCCCCTTATGTGACTAGAAGGGTCATTGTACTGGGCAAATTTTGCGCCCCCCCTCTTAGGTGATTAGTGGGGGCGGCCGCCCCCCCTGCACACCCCCTCCCCTGTGAGCACGCCTATGCTGTCAACACAACAATTATCAACAAGCACCTAAAGCAGCATCTCTCTGCGATCCCACCTAAAACTTCAAGAAACCTGCAGATCTTTATTAGAAGGGAGCTGCCGATGAAGCAAATCGCTTGGGTTCCAAGGCAACAACAATGTTCTAGGCGCTGGCACAGTGTTCATTTCTACAGAATTTGTTGAAGCTATTGAATTATTGTTCCGGCGGTTACAAACCTTGATCTCACGCAGACTGGAATACAGAACAGAGTAGAATAGGTTTTTTTTTGTATTGCCCCAGATGTATGTAAACAGATAGGTGTCACACTACAGCACTCCATATTGTTTTCGAGAATGTGAACATCATGGTGATGCTATAGCCAAATAATAAATCGCATGAAATTCGTATATATACTACATACATAAAAGCAAAGCCATACTTATTGCAAATGAAGAGAACTTCTTGAGTAGGCCGTTGCGTTCCTTAATTAAGGGAATACTGCACTGCACAAAAAGTGCAGCTATCCCACACAAGAATCACTTGAATCTGTCCTCACGTCCATTGTTCTGCCTCATCCGAAGCTCCAATATGTATTCTGATAAACATTATTATTCGAAAGAAACGCATATTCGACAACTTCTAATATTAATTCTAGAATCGAATAATAGTCAAATCGCATGCATACGAGATTTATAATCGAAACATCCCCTTTCCGCACACCACAAACTGAAACACTCAAGGGAAATAATTAACATCCAAAGATTGTTAAACATATTATTTGTCAAGGAAATACGTGGCAGTGAAGTCTTGCGGTCACGTGTAGTGTTTGGCAGATGCATAATGCCGTGAAAGAAATGAGTGCAATTCTTTAGGTATAAAAGTGCTATAAAATATATTTCTATATACTGTTGTCGATGGAACTTCAAACTTTATAGATTATTTTTTTCTTGTTAGTCGCAACGATGAATACATGCCGGTGCAAATTTATGGCTAGCTGCGGTCTAGGAAAGAAAGAAAGTACTTAAGCAGCGCCGAAAAAAAGGTACGCTGGTCGCATCACTGCGAGCACATGGAGACGCGACCACGGGCACACAGCAAAGCGTCTTTCAGAAAATAATAAAACACACAGGCCTAGCAAGTTCTCCAATTATGTTTTTCGATGGCAACCTCAAAACCTTAGATGCAAATTGTCGACTCTGTCACTTTGCAAAAGGATTATGCACCGGCTATCTATCTATCTATCTATCTATCTATCTATCTATCTATCTATCTATCTATCTATCTATCTATCTATCTATCTATCTATCTATCTATCTATCTATCTATCTATCTATCTATCTATCTATCTATCTATCTATCTATCTATCTATCTATCTATCTATCTATGTCATACATGGCAAAATTAAATTACTCTAATTAAATTACTTTTTGTTGTAAAGCCACTTCAAGCGAATAACTACACAAAAATAACTCATTACTTTCCAAGTTATTTTTTACTAAAATATTGCAATAAGGAAAGAAAAATAAAAAGACAATGTAAGGCCGCTTTATTGATTCCCGATCTCGCGGTATCCCAAGAAGCCGCGTGTTTTGGGTTTGCAGGGGCAAGTGTAAGCTTTTCTCCGTTTCTCTGGGTGGACTGCCTAGCCTTTATCTTTTGCGTGGATTTAACGGAAGAAAATCATTGAGAAAACGCTGTCATGCGAGCAAACACTTCGGGTTCCGTGGCCAGCCCAATCCCTCGCTCTCACCTTCACTGTGAAACAACGAGCACAGAGAGAGAGAGAGAGAAAGG
Source organism: Rhipicephalus sanguineus (assembly GCF_013339695.2). Lineage (NCBI taxonomy): Eukaryota > Metazoa > Arthropoda > Arachnida > Ixodida > Ixodidae > Rhipicephalus > Rhipicephalus sanguineus. The sequence continues at coordinate 68,670,957 of NC_051176.1, read as the reverse complement.
AAGAGAAAGATCGAAATAAAGAGAAAGAGAGGGAAGAAAAAGAAACAAAGATGGAAAGACAGAAAGATATATATATATATATATATAGAAAGAGTTAGAAAGAGTCAGAAACAAAAAAGACAAAAAAAAACAGACAGAAAAACAAAGAGAGAAAGAAATACATAGTGTAGTATAGTAAGAGGGAAGTGAGGGTGAGGAGGAAGGAAATGAGGGGAGAGGGTAAAGCGTAGTATAGCCTTGTATAATATAGTTTAGCAAGCGGATGGGAAAGGGAAGTAAGGGTGAGCAGCACTGTTGTTAGGGTGAGGAGGAGAAAAAGAGGAGAAAAAGGCGGAGGTGAGAGGGTAAAGCATAGTATAACCATGTACAGTACAGCATAGCCAGGGGTGGGAAAGAGAAGTCAGGGTGAGGAGAAGTGATGTGAGGGTTAGGAGGAGGGAAAGGAGGAGACAGGGCAATACAGAAAGAGATAAGCAAAAAAAAAGAAACAGGACAGGAAGAAGAACAAGAAGTTAAAGAAAGATGAAGAAAGAACTCAATCTGTGTTCGCCAGGTGCTGGCGCCTACTTGCCAGCTACGCTGCTTGCGCAAATTGCACAGTGATGGAACCGGCTGTAATTTTTTTCTTGCTAAGAGATGTCGCAGAGATGTGCAATATACTACGCAGATATGCATCCCCAATACGCCGTGAACAACCGCGTAGGAATGCGCAAGAGAGAAAAACTATTTGTCTTCAACATCTTTGTTGTACATGGTAGGTGGGTTACTGCCTACCAATAGGGTGGGTTATGGCTACCAATATGCGATCTTACTAGTAAGTACAATAGTGGGACAAGTAGACGGCGACCCTACCTTTATTCTTTGCCTGGTTATTGTGCAGGGTGTTTCAAGAAATGTGTCCGAAGACCTTCAAAAATGACGGAAATGCGATATTTGCTCGATGCCTTCACAATAGTTTTTTTTCTGTAGCGGCAGCCATCTTAACATGGCTAAGGACATCATTTGAGACAGTAATTGAGACATTTAAATTAACTAGATTTTCACTTAGTGGAGGTAGGCAGTTATGTCAAATAGGAGAATCGAACTCCTTCATGCGAATAACTCATTGCAGCTTTGAGATTTTGAAAAAGCGGCCTGTAGTAGTAATTACGAAGTAATGAAATCGCGCGTTCCCTTTCATAAAGGACGACAGTGTACATTGTGCTGCAGATGTACTGCATAATGCATGTACAGTGCTCTAATCGGAGTGTATGGCTGCTCACGGTGAGAGTAGCTGTAAGGGTTCGTGACACATGGTGACTGCACCCGGTAGACAGCCGTTCAGTCTGTCATTCTTGGTAGCGCCGGCGGAGCGCTGGTTGTTGTGGCTTCAAACCACTGCGCTCATGTGCCACGCCTCGCGAAGCGGCTGGAGCTGGCGGGCGGGCGTTACGAAAGATTGCAGCGCTCCGTCGGCGCCACCGAGAGCAACAGACTGAACGACTGTTTGCAGTCACCATGTGTCACGACTGATGCAGACACCATGTTTGACGAAGGCTCTCGCCCTCACCGTCACCCTCAGCACCAGCAGCCACACGCTTCGAGTATCGCGTTTCAGTCGCTGAGCATTGTACGTCGGTGTGTACACCGCAGTGCACACACCCACGTATACATACGCCCTGTGGATTGTCAGCGCCGAATTCAATATATGGAACATCAGCCTGCGTATTTCCTTCTAGTATATAATGCAAAACGTTTTCTTATTTAAGTGCCAAAAACTTATTAGTTTGAGCCAGGCCGTAGTAGGCGACTCCGGATTAATTATGACCTCCTCGGTTTTTTAACATGGACCTAAATTTATGTATGAGGGTGCTTTTGCATTGAAGAACCATCAGGGCTAAATTTTTTATGGAGGAATTAGGCAAAATAAATTCCAGAGGATAACTCGTCGGTGAAGATTCATTTAGTGTTTATGTTAATGCGGCCGTCCGAAAAGGTTACAGATGTATGACGACTGCTCACTTACACAATACATAGACTCGCACAGTGTAGCTGTCGGTGCCGGCGGGACTGACCGCGTCGCAGCTGTAGTCGCCGGCGTCGGTTTCGTCAGCTCCGACGATGAGCAACGAGCCATCAGGCTGTAGTTTGCTGGTGATCGGCAGGCCGCCTTTGGACCAGCGCACCCGAGGCCGCGGCGTGCCGGAAGCCACGCAAGGGAGCGCCCGGTTCGAGCCTTTCGCCACGGTGACGACGGCACCCTCGCGAGCGGTGATCTTCGGAGGATCTGCAATGACGCCCTTGCGGTCACGAGCGATCCGATGATGTACATACGTCTACTGGTCGAGTGGGCGACACTTATTGCTTGGTTCATGGGGTTCAACGTGGGAGAGCGACTCAGGCTGTGAGAGAGGCCGTAGTGGAGGGCTCCGCATAATTTCTGCTAAGTGAGGTTCTTAAACGTGGTCTGAAATCGCACAGTGCCTCAAGCATGGCCTCCACCAAAATGAAACCGCCGCGGCCGTGATTGAAACCGCGTCTTTCGGGTCAGCAGGCGGGCACCTTAACCCCTGAGCCACCGCAGCGGCCCGGGCGATGATGAGGTAAATGTTCTGTCCCACTAAAAGCTCGCAGCACAATGTTCTTTTTTGCTTTTTAATGTGCAGCGAGTGCTCCTTGATTAAGAGAGCGAGAGAGGGAAAACATCAATGAAGAGAGAGGCAGTCAGGTCGGCCTGATATAAACTCTACCAACCAGATTGCCTGCGGTCAGAGACGAGGGAAACAATGAGACAGTTGATATGGACGACCTTAGCGACGGACGGAAGGGCAATATTGATAGCAAAATAACGTCATTGAACCAAGCGGCATCCAATATTAGTGATTTGGTACGGCAGGTATACATCCTTTAATAGTGGAAGATATCGCGATTGAAGAACTTTGGTGATAAACACTAACAATAGTATCGTAAGACATTGGTTGCGCATGTGCATTCCTTGGTACTTGAATTATTGCAATCGAGAGAAGAAAAAAACAGGCCTCCGACCGATGCATGTACTATACATCGACAAACAGGGTGTTTGTTCGGCTGAACACAAATAATTTTGTTATCCGTTTCTAATTCGGCTGCTGACCCGAAAGTCGCTTGTTCGATCCCGGCCCCGGCGGTCGCATTTTGATGAAGGGAAAATTGTGGAGGCCCGCGTACTTCGCGATGTCGGTGCATGTAAAAGAACACAAGATGGTCAAAATTTCCGGAGCCCTCCGTACGGCGTGCCTAATAATGATATGGTGGTTTTGGCACGTAAAATTCCAGAAATTATCATTATCCGTTTTTCGCAAACATCGCACTCAGAGGAATTTTTATTAAGGCGAATATTGCTGATAATAAAGTATAAAAGAATGTACGCACGCGATAGCATAAAAATTGCTTCCTGACATCTCATCAAAACGAACTTATTCGCACTCGCACCTCTAAACCCCGTCCTATCGACTGCGCATTTATAATAACTATCAACAACAATACGAAACGAGTCGTTTAGTTCGCTCTTGTGTATACTTGTGGCAAGATCAATATTCGTTGGGAAACAGTGTGAACTTTTCCATGCCAAGTTATGACACGCATTAACTCTGTCCTAAATGATGTGTGAGATCACAAACCGCGCTCATCTTCTTACCCACGTATTGGAGTGTTGGTCTCTTCACGTCGCTACCAGCATCGTTGGATGCCGTGCAAGTTAGTACTTGCAGTTCATCTCCTGCACGGGCATTACGAACAGTAAGCATGGAGCCGTTGATGTGCACGCGATCTCGCAAAGCAGGCGCCACGTTCCACTTGACAGCCGGTCTTGGATTCCCTTTGGCATCGCAGGTCAGCTGCACCTGATCACCCGTTCGGAACTGCACTTCCGCTGGATACACTCGCACTTGCGGAGCCATTGAGGACGCTGCAAAATCCAGCGTGATAGAGTCACATATACAGTCACATACATACGTATACTGGTTTCTTCAGGTATTCCACAAAATTGATAATTCTCACGGAAGAAGAAAGTTAAACTTTCTGACCTTGTTAGTGTTACGTGAAATGTTCATGAGCTTATTTCGATTAGACAAGTATTTTGTCTAGGGAGTTCAATAATAATGGCGGTGAGCGGCTAAGGGGGCCCTGCAACACTTTTCCATCTGATAAGAATACAGTGTTACTATTGGACTTCGTTGCATCACTAAACGTCTGTGGAAAAAAACAGAAAAATTTTCCGCTGTTGAACGTGGTTAAACCAAGTTTGTCGAGCGATAGCTCATGATTGCTTACTTTAGAAAAGGGGGAGGCAATTGGTTTACAGGGATTTAACCTTACTGCACGTGTTGGTGTAAGCAAGGCCGTCGAGAAGTCTACACGCTTCGACTAGACGCCGCGACAAGGGAGTGAACGTGCAGCTCTGCAAGATGGCACATCGACGTTGCTCGGCGCCGTCGGTGTCCTGAGCGCCAACCCGCAGTGAACTTGGATGCAGCCAGCGTCTTTGGCGGTGGCGGCACATTTATAGTTCGGCTAGGACAACTAAGAACCTTTAGTACGGAAATGTATGAATGGCGATATCTAAAAAAACTTTACTGACATAGCCGTACAATTAAAACGAGTATTTAGTGACAGTTAAAGTAAAGCATAGTTGTTCACAAGAACATTAGCGGTTCTTGAACCACTTGCCTTTGATCTCGAGCAGCACAGGCGAGCTGGCCGCTCCAATGTCATTCGATGCAGTGCAGAAGTACGTCCCTTCGCTTTCTGGCGAGATCCGGCTGATGTGCAGAGGGAAATCGTAGCTCCCCCTGGGCAAAGTTAAAGTCGGCGGCTCATTTCACAACGGAAATATCTAACGTCATTCTGAAATGCAACATTTCCGTATATGTCAATAAATTTTTCAGTGCAAAACAATAGCTCTTTCTGTGGAATAGAATAGTATAAGTCCTTGACGTCAGAAGAGTAAGCCAAAAAGCTTATGTCGGAACTTCCTTGTGGGATCGTAATAGCCTGCTCGGGATTTTTTATTAAAAATGGGTCATCAGCACTCAGCTTGTTTAACCTGCTCTGCAGGAACGAGGCTAATGCCAACTGCCAGGTGTCTTTCGCCGTGACAATTACTCTGAGTGGACAGTCCACATTATGGATCTTCGCAGTGAAGAACATTAGTACGCTTAACTTTCTTAACATTGCTGCGGCACTCAAAGCGTTGCTTTGAGAGCCTCTCGCTTCTGATAAATAGAGAGCATTTCGTAACACCAAAAAAACCTCCTGCCTTTACCACCGGAACTAGGCCTAGTGAATGGCTTTTAGGGTACGGCACAACCGTTCTTACAGGAAGAACATTCTTAGGTGGCTTGCATCTCATCAAAGCACCCATGCCTTCGGGCAAACAGCGATCAGTTTCACTCGCTGTTGCAAACTTTGACACTTGCTTGACGATACTCAGAAGGGCTGGCGGTGAAAGCTTGGGCTGAACGACAAATTTCGTTCCCCCGAGAGAACATCCTGAATTGGTTCCAGTAGTCACTTCGCATACTGTATGAATGGGAGCCCTTGAAGAGGCGGTCTTTCCTTACGTTCATGCCCTAAGTTGCAAGAACATTGGCATACATAGGAATACAGCTGTTGCATCCGCCAAGTTCTTGTAACTGTGCCAATCACGCCTGCCCGTTGGTGAAACCGAAGCATGCACAAGTAGGAGGAGGCATTCGCGGTAGAAGCGCGCTTGCCTGTGGCATGCGGAATGCAGAAGCTTGCAGATCCGTATCCCTCGTGGCTGCGATGGAGCGAAGCCTTGACGAGCTTCTGCGCCCTACTACGGCTTTCTGAAGTCTTTGTCTCCTGTTTTCACTAACATGCCCCCTTTGAATAACGATAACATAGAGTTGTAGTGCCGGGGCACCATGGCGGCTTGCGTACGCAAGGCTTTGCAGTCCTTTGTATTCTCTTTGGGTGGGGCTGTAGAGTGTTAGTGCCGGGGACCCCAAGCCGCTGGCATACGGATGCGCTTGCGTTCGATTGTACTCCCAGCCGCACCCAAGGCAATTACAAAGGAACGCAAGAGATTGCGTAAGCAAGCCGCTCTGGTGATCCGACACTAATACTCTCTACTTGCATGCTTGGTTATACATGTTTGCAAAATCCAACGCAAAACTTTAGCATATATTGAACTGTTATGCACAAATGGAATACCGATGCTCACCGGAACCGCTGTGGACCAGCCAGCGGAGTGCCATCCTTGAGCCAATGTACCACTGCAGGCAACAACGAGCGGAGGGTGCAGCGAAGCGTCACATTCCCTCCGGTTGAGGCGAGTATCTTCTGGCGGGTGGAAACCTCTGGGACGTCTAAAGGGGGAAAGAAGCGTTCAGGTATCAGGGCCTTTGACCCACGTTAACATAGAAAATTGGCAATAAAAGCATGTCTTCCGCAAAATAGGTATTTAATAATAATAATAATAATAATAATAATAATAATAATAATAATAATAATAATAATAATAATCAATCAATCATTTATTTAACGTGCCCAGGAACAACCGTAAGGTCTTTGTGCAGGCGCACGCAAAAAAAAAACAATAAAAATAAACTATACAATACAGACAGTCTTCAGAAATAAAAAGAGCAAATACACGTAGACAAAGAGAAATGAACACAAAAGGGGAGGAGTAAAATAAGACAACACGAGAAATATTGAAGGGGAATGAAAAATTAGATTGCATATATACAACTATGCGGAAAGACGGAGAAGGGAAGACTTTGTACATTGTGCCATACTATGTCAAAACAGTACAAAGCTCGGATAAAAACAATGATTGTGGACTATGAAAAATGTCAAGATCAAGAAAATTAACATTATAGAGACTTTGTATTCTGTGAACGGTAGAGTGTTGGAAGAAGCAGGCGGGTACATGAAACGGTCTGCTCTCTCTGGTTAACTTACGCGGAATTCGAAAATTAACACAATTGAGAAGTACAGGGCAGGATATGATACCGTGGACTAGCTTGTAAAGAAACAAGAGATCAGAACGATTTCGTCGGCAGTGAAGTGATGGCAATGATAATAATTCAGCAGTATTTGAACGAGATTTTTTAGCAAAGCGATGGTTATATATGCTAAGGAATTTTTTCTGGACTCGTTCAATGGTGTTACCGCTGGATTGAGCAATGCCATTCCATATCACGGACGCATACTCCAGTTGAGGAAGACATAGCGCGGTGTAATAATAATAATAATAATAATAATAATAATAATAATAATAATAATAATAATAATAATAATAATAATAATAATAATAATAATAATAATAATAATAATAATAAAGTAAAAACAAAACGCCACAGTTTCGCCGCAAGCACGAAGAATGCGATAGCAACAAATTGGGATGTTATACAAAGCAACGCTAGCAGCTCACACCTTTCGCATCCGACCTGGCGTAACTCAACAAACGCCTGGTGTAAGGAAAGACGGCCGCTGCAGCGAGCGAAGCGACCTTTGTTCTGTCTGTTGCCTCAACACAAACAGCAGAACACAGCATGTACAGAGGTGTGAGCTGTCTGCTGATCCCTGCCAAGGTAGTGAACGCACGACCGCGTCAGGCCGACCAAAGTATGCAGTTTCTGCCGAAGCCACATATCCCACCCTCCGGGAGGCCTTTCACGCGATGAAAGACGCCCAGCTTGTTTTGTCTCTGCTTGTTCAGGGATAATCAGCTGCCTTCGCACGCTTTAACTTTCACATACGGTATACAACGTGTGGGCTCGTATTTTGGCAACTTCGACTTTATACGGAACCTCACAGTGATTCCGACGTGTCCATATAGTCATCGCAGTTATAATAATAATAATAATAATAATAATAATAATAATAATAATAATAATAATAATAATAATAATAATAATAATAATAATAATAATAATAATAATAATAATAATAATAATAAAATAACCACTGTCACCACGACAAACGCAAAACGGCGATGTGCAGGTGCTATTCTTATGCAAGAACAAAACTTGGTGCTTTTCTCAAGTCTGATGCATCAACTAGGGACCAAAAAATTGTCGAAAAAGAGCTGTAGACTTTTGCACTGCAGCACTTGTACAAGTCGGTGCACTGTCAGAGGGAACACGCGGCTCACACTCCGCGCAGCGCCGTGCACATGATGTCATTGTGCTTTGGAACTCTCTGTGTTAACGGCAGCCGGCCGATTAGGCTGTATGGATCGTTGCCGGCACTTCTGCTCCACTGGCTGGCCGCAGTCAGGTGACAAAACAGGCGGCATTCCTGCATCAGCGGTATTGTGCCAGCTGTGGCCACTGTCGCTGTAGACCCTGGCTCTGGCAGTAGTGATGATGGCACAATAGCGAGAACCGCGAAGCGGCGTGGCATACGTTGCGGAACCACCTCCCCCCCCCCCCCTCCCCAGTGACAAGGGCAAACCACTGGCAGTCGTAAAATAGTGATAAAAAAATTAGGGTAGCTACACACGAGTGGTGAGAAGAAGCTGGTGACCTTCCCCTGCTCCTTTCCCTTCTCCTCACATTCACTTCCCTTTCCCACCCCCCTGCTATGCTGTAGTATACATGGCTATGCTTTACGCTCTCCCTGCTCATCATCCTCTCTCAATCCCTTTCTATACTATGCATTACATGGCTATGCTATGCTTTCTTTCTGTCTTTCTTTCTATCTCTCTTTGTCTGTTTCTTTCTCTTTCTTTCTGCCTTTCACTCTTTCTATCTTTTTCTCGTCCTCCCGCCTATAGAAACGCAATCTTATGGTTCCCATAAATGCTTCTGCCAGCTGCCTGGATAGCCGAGTGATTACGACCCTCGCCTTCGGACCGTGGATACCCGTATTCGAGTCCGTCTTCGGCTAGAAATTTCATTTTATTTATTTCGTCTGCTCTCCACTTTTCATCTCCTCGCCTTCCTCCTCTCCACTTCGCCGAGCAGCGTTTTCGCTTAACTCTCGCCTTTCTCCTCTTTCCCGCCTCCCTCCATCAGCATTCTTCGTTTTACTAGGCTTTACTATCTCCCACCCCAGGCTCCAACCTCCTTCCCCGCCCCTCTCCATCGCTCTCCTTCGCTCCGCTCTCTTCCTCGGTTTCGCTTCCCCTCGCACTTGTTGTACTCGGTAGTGGGGTTGCAAATTCATGTGGCAAATACCCGCCCGAGTAGTTTAGGCGAACGACACACGGACCAAGCTCAAGCTTAAATAAGGCAGCTTCGCACTAGGGGTGCCAAGCCTGAGTGAAATGCGGAGCTGGGCAGCCTTCTTTGTTTCTCTTCGGTTTTCTCTTTCTTCCGTCTTCTTATCTTCCCTTTTCTCTTTTCCAGTTTTTTTGTCTTTTTGTCTTTATTTCTATTTTTCTTCCTATTTTCCCCTTTCTTTTTCTCTCTTTCTATCTCTCGCTTGCTTCCTCTTTTTTTCATTTTTTTATACGTGGTTTTTCCTACGTTACGCCAAGTGACGACAGCATACGACAGCCCGGACCCCTAAAGTCCTCCGCACTTAATACCATCATCAAGGCGCTAGAAGAACAAGAGGAAGACGACTTCTCCTTGGCGCGAGCTCGCGCTTAATATGTTACAGATGGCTATGCTATACGTGATTTTGCCTGCGTTACGCCAAGCGATGACAGCATACGACGGCCCGGGCCTCTAAAGTGCTCCGCACTTAACAGCTCTGCTGTTAAAAAATGCTGTCAGGATGGTCACATGGTCGCGGCCAACGAATGGTTTCGCAATGCCGGCAACATTCCCTGCAGCCGGCTGCCAGCAACAGATCTGGGCTGGCTGGTAGCAATTTCCTTTAAATGATTTCTATGCGCAGCTGTAAGCATTGTAGCTGGCAGCTTTGGCGATGTCTGAAGCCTTACGCATCGTATATCACTCCGGAAAAATGGCATCGGCAAAAAGAAAAGAACTGTTTGGTGCAATGATGAACCTTCATCATGACGAAATAGTGAGGACTCATTTTGACAAAAGCTCTATACACGAGGCACACTGTGTCTCGCCGAAAAATTAAAAAAAAATTAATGCTGGTTTTCTGCCGCAAGCATACGTTAAGTATTACCCAACATGTGGTATCCATTCGTTTCATAGAGCGCGTGTTTTTTTTTTTTTTTTTTTGGCACTTTACAAGGCTGCTACCATTGCTTAGTGAACAAACTTTACAGTGAAAACACATTTTTAGTGCGCAGAACGCTTTGAAGAAGGTTTTCCTTGTTAAGTATGTTTTACCAACCAGCCCAAGCGGTCACTTTGTTTCCATGACCAAACTTGACTCTTCTGAAACCCCATACCAACAAAAGTTACTGATCTTTGGCTGATACAAGGAAAACAGTCTTACCTGGAGGCTCAGCCTTGATTGCCGTAGGAGAAAGCCGGTTGACAGGATAGCCAGCTTTGTCAGTGCCGACAACCTTGGAGTGGAGCAATAATTCGAAAGCTTTTGTACTGATCACTTGTACCAATGAAACTGTCGATATTATGGTAAAACGTGCAGACACGGACTCAAAACAAATAAACCAGACAACACAGACGCTGACGAACAAGAAAGCCGACAGAAAAACATATCTGCGTATGCTCAGGTACGGCAGCGCCACCCGTCAATAGAGGCACACGGGCGCGCAAGGCATAACTGTTACGGCATTTCACCTTTACACGAGTTAATGACGGGAGGCGCTGCTCCGATCGCCGGAGTGTGCGCACGAGTTCACTTCGGCTTCCGCGTTATTCAACGTTCTTGCCACGCTTTTTTTATGATTTCAACGTTATACTTGTGCACAACGAAATCCCGAAGACACAAGGACTCTGTGGACACTTTTTTGGACGTAGTGAATGTTTATTTACACGTTTTTCAACGCATTTTCTGTCGTCGCTGGGCCGCCGCCTCGCTAGCCCTAATGAGTGCAATCTTCCCTCCGACGTGGCGCGCGCTCGCTAACGCGCGCCGCAGCTGGCACAGTGATCTTTTCCACGTCGTTGTCGCCGCTTCGGCGGCATTTCCTCGCTAAACAGTGGAATATCAAGTGTCGAGGGAGGACGTCACACCAGACCAAGGCTGGCAAACCACCCCGTCTCGCCGAGCCGTAACACGAAATGTAGGCCCCAAACCTACGCTGCCATATGACGCTTGTTGCATATCGAGTCGTTGCACCTATGCCTCGCCATTGTTAGGGCCCACGATGCTAGTCCTATTAGCTGGCCACCTCCGGTTCTTCGTGGTAGCGTGCCGTAGTGATGGCGCTAACCATGGGCATCTGAGGACGGCGATGACGGTCGGGCAGAGACGAAGCGAGGACGTTGTCATAAAACTGTTTATTTTACGAAATTTAGGAAGAGAAGCAAAATAGAGAAGGTACATAAAAAAACAGTTCAGAAACATCATCGAGTCATCTGCTCTGCAGCTGGTTAAAAGCGGCTCTCATACAATAGCACTGCCCTCCTGGCCAGTCACAGGAGTCCTTGAATTTTAGTCTCTGCAATTGGCAGAGTCCGGTCATGTGGTGTAGCAAAGGGAGGAGACATACACATGATCAGTCTAGCAGCGGGCCGCTGTGATCAGAAGATGAAAGCGCGCTCCTCTAGCTACGTGGTCAAGCCTCCCTGGAACACCACCTGCAGGATTGCTGAAGAGGCATCCAATGACCACTTAAAGGAGCAGTGACATCAACTTTGCGCATGTCGCATTTTTTGCGTCCCGTGTAGTTATCGACCCCCCCCCCCCCCCGTACCGATTAACCACTGATAATGCCACGGGGGGATGAATAAACGTATGTAATATTGATTAGTATGACCAGTAACGAGCGCGGTTCAAAACGAGTGCAAAGGCCGCCACTTTGCAGCACTGGCAGCGCTGCCGCGCGGTCACACCCGCGGTCACGCCCTGAAAGGGTCCCCATCTGATCGCGCGGCCACACAAAACGGTGACGCGAGCTTAAGCTGTTATTTCTTCTGCTGGGCGAGCACGTATAGTCATGTCTTCGTCACCACCGCCGTTATCAGTGTCTACAAGTGATGAAGAAAATACTGAGGTATTGGAAATCGCTGTGATTCCCGACGTCGCGAACCATTCTCGTTTTATTCCTCTGCAACGAAGCGTTCTGAAATCCACGCCGCTGCGAGCAGCGACGAGTAGAGCCCGGCCTCATATAAGACAACCTGCTACGTCTCGTACACGCGTTTGTTCTCTGCCACTGTACCTATGTCGCCGTCATACAGAATTCGCTACGCGCCCGAGCGCGATAAACTCAACGCCCTTATTCGAAAGATAGTGAAACGGGCCCTCGGCCTCCCGTTCACCACTTCGCCGCACAGACTCCTCAAGATCGGCGTGCTTAACAACCTAGAAGAGATCACCGAGGCTCAGGAGCGAGCGCAGGTGATCCAACTCAAGACAGCCAAGGCGGGCCGCCACGTTCCGTGGGAGCTCGGCTTCTCCTCGACGACTAGGGACGCCGGTACCCTCCGAGATCTGAGACCTCATCAGGATCGCTCCCATTCCACGAAATGTGCATCCCGACCAGAACAGAGGCAGGTGCCTTGCCCGGGCGACCGCCCTTTTCAAGCGCCCTTCTCAAGGTATATACTGGCGAAAGCTAAAGTTTCTGCAGGCGTTTAAAACATCGCAGACAGCAGAATAATCATACAGCCAAGACCCACGCAGTGACCAATGCCCTCACAGAGCATGCCAAGAAGACGTATCAAGAGATAACGTGTGACAACGCGCGTATCGTGGCGACGTAGAAACGGACAACGAGCCTCCATCTCGAATCACTTATAAGTAATTTATACAATGAATAATACACATCATCTGGCACTTTAAACAACGTGTACCTCCGAACTTTGCGTCATCCGCTCAACGCTGCATAAATGCCTTCAACTTAGCCAATATTCCATTGTGAACAAGGCAGCGCTTAGGAATCCGTACAGACCCCGAAACATCGTTATGCTTTGTTAATAACGTTAACTATGTTAAAACAAAACAAGAGAACACTTCACGATCAGCACGGATCCCGCAACGTTCTTTCACGTTGTTTTAGCATTGCCCAGTGGCGTCGCTATTAACAATGCCTTTACCTGACGAAACGTGGTCCGTCGAATTCTTGGCTGCATTAGCAGTCTAAGACTGCTATATTTAGTATCTTACCCGTATAGACTTTTTAAAAAACACGCTCATTGACACTTAGAGCCAATCAGGGCACTGTATAAAACTAAATCATCATCAGCCTGTCTACGCCCACTGCAGGGCAAAGGCCTCTCCCATGTTCCGCCAATCAACCCGGTCCTGTGCTTTCTGCTGCCACGTTATACCTACAAATTTCTTAATCTCATCTACCCACCTAATTTTCTGTCGCCCCCTCACGCGTTTGCCATCTCTTGGAATCCAGTCAGTTACCCTTAATGACCACCGGTTATCCTGCCGACGTGCCCGGCCCATATCCATTTCTTCTTCTTGATTTCAACTATGATGTCCTTAACCCCCGTTTGTTCCCAGACCCACTCTGCTCTCTTCCTGTCTCTTAAGGTTACACCTATCATTTTCCTTTCCATCGCTCACTGCGTCGTCCTCAATTTAAGTTGAACCCTCTTTGTAAGTCTCCAGGTTTCTGATCCGTAGGTAAGTACCGGTAAGATGCAGCTGTTATATACCTTCCTCTTGAGGGATAGTGGTAGATTGCCATTCATGATTTCATAATGTTTGCCGAATGAGCTCCATCCCATCCTTATTCTTCTAGTTATTTCACTCTCATGGTTTGGCTCCGCGGTTACTACCTGTCCTAAGTAGACGTACTCCTTTACAACTTCCAGTGTCTCGCCACCTATCGCAAAGCGCTGTTCTCTGCCAAGATTGTTCCACACTACTTTAGTTTCACATTACTTTCAGGGCCGTAGATTGGGAAGAATTAGGGATAACAGTTAATAGAGAGTATCTCAGTAACCTGCGATTCGCTGATGACATTGCATTGATGAGTAACGCGGGAGACGAAAACAGCTCATGATTACTGAACTGGATACGGAAAGTAGAAGAGTAGGTCTGAAAATTAATACGCATAAAACTAAATATATACTCCAAAATTATTCTAGAATTGTTCGTAAGAGCAAACTATAGTCAATCATGACGCTACCTACATGATTAGCAAAGGCGGCCAATGAATGGCGAAGGGCAATTACGAGCATAATGATATCGGGATACAGCTCCTGCTTAATATGCTACAGCACTCGCAAAGTGGCATAAAACGTTGGAGCGTTTTAAAGTACACAGACAGACATACTCACACACAAACGCACATAGACACACACAATGACAACCGCACTACATTTGCTTTACAAAATGCTCATTACCGGCTTCAGAAGGATGCGACCAACATGTTTTCTTCACTGGCGGAGCCGTTTGCTAATGAAGTTATGGCGCTATATTGACACAAGAGTGTTCAAACTAAGCTCGGTTCAAACGGTAACACGCAGTTCAAAAACACAATTTAATGAACTAAAGTAAGTTGGGCGAACTCGTGCCTGAAATAGAAACAGGAGATCCCCGAGCAACTCTGAGAACAGTCCTCTTTTTCCTCTAAATCTAAGTCTCTGCTTATTTCGCGTGGGTCGCGCGCAGCTGCTACGGCCTGGGTCAAGCAGGCACGTGCTCTCTGCCACACATTTTGTTTCGCACGGTTGCCACAAACAATAGGGATGGCGTACGAATTGGTCCTGTATGCATGTGTCACACAGTACTCTTCATTCCGCGATGATATGCATGGTGTGTTCTTTTTGCTGAATAATGAGCCCAGTACACAAGTGCATGAGCTAGCTGCAATGCTCAGCAACCTCGGCTAGCCAGGCTCACTGACCTTCGAAACAGCACTATCGAGGCGTTTGCGCAGTCAATTTAGCAATGCCACCGCAATAAGAAAGCTGCTCAATCGCAACGAAATAAGCGTACTTTGAGGTAGAAAAAGTCGTCCGGTGGAACAAACGTGCTGCTAGCGTTGTATAGGGTCAGCCGACGTGACAGCGGGTGAAGGGGCAGCTTGGCGAGTTGGTCACCTCGGATGCTGACCACCTGAAGTTCCTTGAGCACCGTTGTACTGGTGCCATTCACCAGGACGTGTGTAGGAGTGCCTGTTTAAAAAAATAAAGGAGACACATAGCCCCTGCATGGTGCATGTCGGTGTAACACACAACGGCACAGGCAAAAGGAGCAGCAGACACTATAGAAACTATCGGAGATGAAAATATCAGACACAACAGATTAAGTTACCTGGGCAGCAGTAATCGTACAAGCAATGCGTTAGAGACCATCCGACAGGTTTTTTTTAAATGCGAAGCATTTCTTAGCGAACCTCAGGCAGTTTGGCCGTTTCTATCTATGTATCTATCTATCTATCTATCTAGCCGCCTAGGTGTGGGCGCTCTCCAGGTCGTCTCCGTAACTTGTAATATACCAAAATTGGCATAACAGGGGATCAGTGGATGACGAACACGATCCACTGGTCATGACATGAATAACGCAAAATACCTGTCGCGTACGTCATGAAACCCTTTCTCTCAGTCACGTGTGTCACATACCCGCATACCAGAGTTCATGTTTTGCGGATATGCTCCACAGGTGATACAGTGTCTCAACCAACACAGTAACCGCGAACACACACACATGGACACCCAAGTAAAGTGATAATAATAATAATTCTTGGAGTTTTATGTCCCAAAACCATGATATGATTATTAGAGACGCCGTAGCGAAGGGCTCCGGAAATTTTGACCATCTGGTATTCCTGAACGTGTGCCGAGTCGTACAGTACACGGGAATCTAGCATCTTGCCTCCATCGAAATTCGACCACCGCGGCCGGGATCGAACCCGCGACCTTCGGGTCAGCAGCCGAGCACCGTAACCGCTACACCACCGCGGCGTACGCAACGAAAGCGAGGAAGCTGAAGACAGAACAGCCATGGAAGACGCTCAACTACGATCCACTCGACCACGTGGTCCGCAGCGTGGACAACGTGGATTACAAAAAAACCGGGGTCAATGCTTCCTACAATAAATCTGCCGAGAGAACCGGGCCTCTCATCATTACCGGTGATTTCAACGTTGATTTATCAAAACCCAACACGCCTGGTACTTATACTGCGTGAAAGACGGCTTGGATGTCGACAGGGCATCAAAAGACCTCGCTGCCACGTTCAGGACAAGAGGCATCACAGATCATTTGATCGTAAGTGGCAACGAGGATTTCCACCAACTGTACTATACCTCGCACTTAACTGCACTTGACCCCTCGACGAACGGATCCGAATAACAAGCCCGGTCCAGCTGCTGGGGCTCAGTGATCACGGTGATGATGACCTTCTTCAAGAACTGTCAAGAACCCCTTCCGCACATGCACACGGGTTCGTGCGTGCGTTCTCCGTCATAACAGACAAGTACAAGCATAACAAATGTAACTGCAACTGTGACTGTAGGGTACATGCAGTGCGCCTGCGCGTGCCACTCGGCTGTGCATATATGTAGGGAAACTTTTCTGAATGAAGCTTAGTTGCGAGTAACGCCTGTCCTGTGCATCTGTGTTCCTTCTTTGTCTTGTTCGGATTCGCGCTATCCAGTACTGAAGAATATAAGAACTACATATCAGCTTACCGCGTCTGGTGTTGGTAACATCCATGTTGCTGTTGGCACTGTTACGTAAGTGTAAACAACTGATTACATAATACATTTGCAACTCTTCAACATATGAGTGTGCGTATACCACTTGCGCATTTCTCTAGCGTCATTCCGTAACGTTTCGGTCAATGTGAAAAATTACGCTACAGTCACCATCCCGGGCATGCTTCGCATAACATCGATTCCCACGGTACGTGGGATCTGCCGAATTTTTTTATACTCGAGTTTTTAGTCCAAAATCACTTCGTGGATGTCATAACACGAGGCTTCAGCTGGACTCAGTGGGAGAATTGGTCACGTTCGATTCTGGCCAGGCGTTCTTCGGCTCCACGGCGCTTGTACGCGTTTGCTTCGGCAAGTCGGACTTGGCGTTCCTTGTCCGTTACGGCATCGGGCCTATGACACTTGTAGCACGTTTTTTTGGAAATTTCAAGCACGCTTGGCGTTGTACGTGCGCCTCGAATGTACTTTCGCACAACACTGCGCTGCTTGGCAGAGCCAAATCGTCCCTCTTTTTACAGCATAGATGTTATGCTCGGGGTTTGCCGCGTGTCGTACAAAAAAAAAATTACTACACCATCAGCCTGCACGCGCTCCCTTCTTCGTCTGCGTCCTCCTCTTCAGCTTCGCTCCCAGAACTCGTGCGCCGATATCTCCGGCGCAGGATGCAACAACTCTGATGGGTGAGAGAAGGAGCACAGAGAGAGAGAAAGAAAGAGCGAAAAAGAGCGAGAGAAAAAGAAATAAACGTAAAGAAAAAGAGAAATCCTTGGGGACAAATGTTTCTTGGCGAGGTGGGATTCGAACCCGCTTACCCACGATCCGAAGGCGAGTGCGTTAACCACTCGGCTATCCAGGCACTCTAGCAGAGCGTCGCATATAGCCTTGTATAGTATAGCAAGGGCGTAGGAAAGGAAAGTGAGCTTGAGGAGGAGGAAAAGGAGGAGGGGAGAACGAGTACAGAACGAGAAAGAGATACAAAGAAAGAAATAGAGAGAATAGATAGAAAGAACGGGAAGAAAGAGAGAAAAAGATAGAAGGCGAGAGATCGACTACAGGAAGAAAAAAAGAAAGGAAGAAAGAAAGAAAGAGAGAAAGAAAGAAAGAGAGAAAGAAAGAAAATCAAATAAATAAATCGAGAAAGAAAGAAGGAAAGTGTCTAAATAGAGATAACATAGAAAGACGGATGAAGAAAGAGAAACGGAGAAATAGAAAGGAAAAGAAGAAATAGACAAAAAGGTAGAAGGCGATAGAACGACTGCAGAGAGAAAGAGAGAAAGACATAGAATGAAAGCGAAAAATAGACAGCAAAAAGGGAAGAAAGAGAGAAAGAGATTGAAAGACACAGAAAGAAATCGACAGAGAGAGAAAGAGATAGAAAGGCACATACAAGATAAAGATATAAAAAAAGAAAGATCACGCATAGCCGTGGATAGTATAGAATATCATGGGGTGGGAAAGAGAGAGGTGAGCGGGTGAAAGCCTAGCCAAGCCAGGACCAGCTAGGTGCCGACCAGCTCTGCTGTGACCCAGCCTTGCGCGACTTAGCGTAAGCTGGGCTATTTTCTTGCAATTCTTATTTGCTATTCGATGGCATGTACTATCATTACATGAGCAAGATCGAAAAAGAAAGTTGACATTCCTTTTAGCTAAAACTAAGGAGAGCCCTGAAAAAGCCTACGCTCTCACACTTCATTCACTTATTCAAACTTCATTGTCTTTGATCCACTTTAATACTTCAAATGCTGAGTGGCAAGGACATGAATGTGGTTGTAACTTAGTAAAGGAAAATTTCAGTCAATTCAAAGTAAACTTAATGGGAATCAACGGGAGAAAACGTTTCATGCTTAAGATGCATTTTCATTTCTGCACACCCGATGATTCACCGCAAAACTCACCACTGAGCGGTGTCCGATGCGTGTGCCGCATACTGTCAGCGGGCTGCCGCGAGAAGCCATGCCGAAACCCAGCCTCGCTGACTCCCGTAGCGCGAACAGTGTGGCTACCGTCGGCGCTGGAAACGCGTAACTGCCAGCGCCCAGCCGCAGGCTCCCTCACCAGAACAGCCAGCGCATTCTCCACGTCCAGGGCAACGTCCGCGTCGGCACCGGGAATAAGTTCCTTGCCTAAAAAGGGCGTGGCACAAAGAAATACAGGATGACTTATACAAAAATTGCAGAGTTTTGTAGACTATACCGCATTCATTTTCGACACTATTGTTTATTTGGGCTTATGCACACTGCAAGTACAAAAAAGCCCGTGGGCTGACCTATGGTGAAGATTGAAGTTGATTAGCGCACCTCGATTTCTTGGTTTTTCGATCATTTGACGACAATTTATAATTTATAAGGGTTTTTGACAGCTGTATAATATTATTACTTAAATGCCATGTTTAATAACGCAACGCGTTTTATTCGACGTTTCAGTTCAGGAAAAGCCTGAGTGGTCCATTGTCTAAAGCAGGGGCATTAGCGTACATCAAGTAATAGGCATATTCTGGACGATTTCATTATAAAGAAACATAACAATAATAATAATAATAATAATAATAATAATAATAATAATAATAATAATAATAATAATAATAATAATAATAATAATAATAAAGTTGTCTTTACTTCTCCCATGCGAAACAGAAGACATGACCACAGACCAAAAGATACAAAACTGTAATTTGAGTGCGCCTGAGGCCCAACAGAATGCATTCATACGACATACATTCCAGAGAAACAATACGCAGTCAACAACAAACTCGATAACAGTATACACACAGGTGTAAGGTTACAAGAAAACTAGAACTGTGCATGTTGCAACAAAATTGAAATACTGCACTGGTATAACAAAGACACACAAACAAAAAACGAGAAGCCTATACATTGCACCTTACAAAACATTTTTTATGTTCTTTAGGTGGTGAGTATCCGACTGTCATCTGCTTTATATGTGTTTAAAATCGTTGGCAGAAGGGATTGCAGAGTTTGATTTCCGTAAGTGGTTCTTGTACGAGGAACAGTCCACTTATGAGCACTTCTAGTACAAGCAAATTTGTCTTTTAAGGTTAAAGTATCTAAAGACATCAAAAACTCATTTACGGTAGGTGGTGAAAATCTAAAGAAATACAATAGCCGATGTTCAAAAGTATTGGTAATGCGGATAATCTTATATTTAACAAAGAACTCGCTAGTGTGTGCTCTATAACTAATGCCAGCAATATGCCTCACGGCTTTCTTTTGTAATACCATTAGTAGTCTGTTAAGGTTAGTTTTTGATGTTGTGCCCCAAACCAAATAACGATAATTAATGCGCGATTGAAAGACAGCATGATAGATTGTTAGTTTTAAGCAGGCAGAGAAATCAAATCGACATCTTGAAAGAAAACCAATGGGCTGATGCAACTTCTTTTCAATGTGAGCTACGTGATTTGTCCGTCTCATCCACGAATAAAAAACTACTCCAAGTGACTTAAAAGAATCTGTTATGTCTATTCGATATTCGTAAAGCACAAGGTGGTTTGTAGGGGCAACTACTATATTTATGGGCCGAAAGAGGACAGCTTTTCTTTTCTAGTGTTTATGAGCATCCCATTTGCCCTTGACTATTCATTCAACGATTGAAGAACAGCATTTTCACTCCGCACAAGCTCGTCGGGGGTGTGGCCGCTAAGAAATATACTCATATCGTCGGCATAGAGAATGAACTGTGGGTCACTCGAAATGTTAATTATATCATCAATATGAACATTAAAAATAAAAGGGCCGAGTAGGCTACCTTGGGGAACGCCGCATTTGATTGACCGCAGAGCCGATAACTGACCATCAAGAACGACTGCTTGTCCACGTTGCTTTAAGTGCGCCCGAAAAACGTCAAGACAAGGACCTCGTATAGCATACTTATTCAGCTTATGAATCAAAATCTCATGATTTAAGAGGCCAAACGCCTTAGTGAAATCTATGAACATTCCAAGCGTTAATTTTTCTGGTCAATATTACGCAAAATAAATTATTTTTGTAACAACAAAGGAGACGCGGTTGATTTTCCTTTACAAAATCCAAACTAGAAATTTGTTATCATCGTATGTTTTTGAAAAAACTCTCTTCAATACTCTTTCAATAAATTTTTTTCAAAGGCTTGTGAAACTAAAACCAGCACAGAAATCGGACTATAGTCAGACAAAATATTTTGTTCACCACCTTTGAAAATAACAGGAACCTTCGCGGTTTTCATTCCTTTGGGGAATATTGCCGGTGCAATGCATGGATTGAATATATGTACTAAACAAGGAGCTAAATTATGAGCAACAAGCTTGACTGGCTTTAGTTGTAGCCCATTGTAATCTATAGCGGAAATCGTTTTAAGGTTCATTAGCGCTGAAAATACCTCATCATTGTCAGTGTCATGAAATACTACGGATTCACTCACAGTGTTTGAAACGAAACTGAGCGCTCTTGGTGCGCATCCACAAAATGCAAAAGAGAGGAGATAATAAAACGAGAGAAAGGCAGGGAGGTTAACCAGAATTGTAGCATCCGGTTTGCTACCCTACACTAAGGGGAGGGGAAAAAAGGAAAGAAAGATGGAAAGGACAGCGGAGAGAAGAGCAGGCGCGCGATAAAAAAAGAAGATATAAACAAAAGGAAGCTGTAGAGCGGGAGTACTAAAGCCTATTCAATAGGCCACTGGCACGCAAAAAGTTCAGTAAGGCCTTAAATGATTTTCGCTGTGCAGACAGTTCGGGTCGGCATTCTAGCACTGCCTGTTCCGACAGGGCTCTGTCGTCAGGGCGGGCCAACACAGCAGCTAACGACAGTCTGTGTGAGCTGTAGCGAGGGCAGCGACAAAGAACGTGGTCTATCGTTTCTTCGCTGTCACACTCGCTGCAAGCAGCACTCTCTGCCATGCCGATGCGGGAGGCAAAAGATTTGGTGAAAGCAACACCAAGCCACAGTCGACAAAGCACCGTTGCCTCTAGTCGAGAGAGTCCGGACGGAGGCCGAAGTCGACGACACGGGTCCAGTCTATGCAGTCGTGTGTGCTGTAAACTTGGAGTGTTCCACAAGGATTTTATGTCTTCATTGGCAATCTCTCGAATTTTCATCGCAGCATCCGTTCTTCAATGGGATGGATTCTTGTACGCCGTCTTCGTGTGCAGTTCGAGCAGCAGCGTCGGCATGTTCACTCCCCAATATGCCGCAGTGACTTGGAAGCCACTGAAAGGCGATATCATGTCCTTGCTCGATGAGGTGATGGAGCAGCTCAGTAATTTCCAACACTAGCTGCTCGTGAGGTCCACGGCATAAGGCATATATCAGGCACTGCAGAGCTGCCGTGAACATGCTCCATTTCTTGGGTGGTTGGTCATGAATTACTCTAAGTGCGCTATGCAGAGCAGCAAGTTCCGCAGCTGTCGATGTAGTCTGGTGGGATAGCCTTATCTTCACGGTGGTTGTTTTTGCAGGATAGGTCACTGACCCTGCAGACCCAACAACGGTGGTTGAGGCGTCAGTATATAGATGGCTATGATCGCTGTACGTCTCGTACAACAAAAGAAGAGAAAGCTGCTTGAGCGCTGGAGACGAAAGCTGTGCTTTTGACCTTATACCTGGAACCGTGAGTCCAACTTGTGGATGAGTCATACACCATGGGGGAGTTGGAACTCTTTCTGGAGCTGTATATCCTGTTGGTAGGCGTGTACGGTAGGACAGGACTGTCTGACAAAATGAGGCACGAGGTCGGTCTTCAGGCAGAGAGGCTAAATGATTGGTACGGGCGCGACCAAGATGCCTCACGTGTGCTCTGAGCGCTTCCATTATAATATGCGTCTTGGCCGGGCAGTCGTTTGCAATCGCAATGGTCTCAGCTGTTGACGAACACCGCGGTAGCCCCCGACAAACTCTAAGAGCCATAGCCTGAACGCTTTCGAGTGTGCGAATATTGGTTCTGCAGGTATTGGTCAGCACATCCAAGCTGTATCGCAAGTAGCCGTGAAAAAGCGTCTTGTACAGTTGCATCATTGCATGTACTGAGGTCCCCCAGGCTTTCCCTCCAAGATACTTGAACAGATGGGCAATGTCCGTCAGGCGCCTCTTTAGGTAGGCCATGTGAGTATCCCAGCAGAGGTCCCTATCAATGATTACACCTAAAAATCTGTGCGTCCTGACATAAGGTATGACTTGTCCGTCTATAGATATAGCGTATGGTTTCATTGGCTTTCGGCTAAAAGCAACCAATGCACATTTCGCTGGCGAGATCTTGAGACCTTGTTCATTGAGGTACATCGATATCAACGTCGCAGCTTTCTGAACCCTTGCGCGTACCTGAGGCCGAGTCACGCCAGATGCCCAGACGCAGATGTCGTGAGCATACATTGATAGCTCGACCACACTCGGTAGTCGTTCCACAAGACCAATGAGTATGAGGTTCAAGAGAGCTGGACTCAAGACGCCACCTTGCGGAACTCCACGGTGTGTGTGATGTTGGGAGGTTGGACCATCTTCAGTGTTCACAAATAGAGTCCTTCCTTGTAAGATCTGCCGCTTGGTACCGCTTCTTAAGCCTGCAAAAGTCTCCCCTAGAGATTACCTCTTACCAACCCATTGCTCTGGCAAGTTGCGTTGGAAAGGTAATGGAGCGAATGATCCTCGCCAGACTAGAATGGTACCTTAGAGAGAGAGAGAGACTCTTTATTGGAAAAACAGAGATTTTTGCCGGCGTCAGTATATAACCGCTGGCATGCTACTCTGTGTAGGGATGGGGAAGGGGGTTGACAGACTAAAGAAGAGAGATAAGGAAATAATAATAAAAAGAAAGAATATAAAAAAAATGAAATGCGCAAGTGAACCTGATAGAAATTTTTACAACGAGTGTGTCAGGTAAGTGAAGCCTTTGCTGTATGGAATAATCGTGCAATCATTAAAGCTTTCCTACTAGGCCAATGTTTGACAAGTAATTAAACAGGAACTGTAAAACCCGTCGCTGTTTAGAAGGGCCGGGCACTGGGCCTAATATGTTGGGCAACGTTAATTGATCGTGACAAATCATGTCCATTTGTCTCTCAAACACTGCTCTCTCATCGCGGTACGCGGAGCAGTCCAGTAATATGTGCTCTACTGTCTCTATGCTGCCACAGTTATCACAGCAGGGACTAGTGGTGCGCCCTATGCGGTACAAATAACTGTTCGTGTATGCCACGTTCAGTCGAAGACGATGGTACAGTGTCTCAAGTTGGCGAGGAAGTGTTGGGGAAATTTTCGCTCTCACTTCTGGGTCAATGCAACGCAGACAGTTATCTTGTTGGAGCGGCAGATTCCAGAGGCGGTCATTTTCTTGATAGGCATATTTTTTTGCGATGTTCGAGGCGTCGACTTTAGTAAAAAATATTCTTCTGAATTTCCGGTACTGGAGTCCATTTCGGGCTGCTTCGTCCGCTTTCTCGTTTCCTGAAATACCAACATGGCCAGGTATCCATTGGAACTTAATGTAATGTCCATCAATCTTAGCCTTGTGATGAAGATAGGCGATATCAGATGCTACACTTGGGTGATTACCATGCTTGTGCCTGTTCCATATACTTTGTAGGGCTGCTTTAGAATCTGTAAATATCACCCATGTTTTTGGCAGTTGCTGTCGTAGTATAAACTTAAGAGCCTCTTCAATGCCATATAGCTCAGCTGACGTAGAAGATGTCGCTCTCTCAAGACGATACGAGAGGGATTTTCCTGTTGAGGGCACAAAAACTCCATATGACGATCGACGTTGGCTTGTAGAACCATCTGTGAATATGTGCGTTTCGGCTGCGTATTCTTTATACATATACTCCAACGCTATCTGATGAATTGCTGCTTGGGGCATTTTCCTTTTTGCACTAATTCCGGGGATATACGGCACAATTTCTAGTGGTGACAGTGTCCAGGGTGGGATGTTCTTTGGCATAATAGGTGACGTCTGAGCAGGGATCGTAATACGTGCGCCTATGCTTCCGACGGCCTGCCCGAAACTAGATGTAGCACTGGCTTTAGAAATATTCTTTAGAAAGTGGTTCTTGTTGTGAAGAACGTGTCTGAGGTGAATCCGAAGTGTCTCCTGCGAAGCTATCACTTCAAGAGGCAGACATCCGGCTTCTGCTACAGTTGCTACTCGAGACGATCCCTTTGGAAGGCCGAGAAATATTCGAAGACAGTTGTTACGTGCCGCTTCAAGTTTTCTCTTGCTTGTATAAGACATATTATGCAGGATGGGCAGGTAATAACGCAAGGTACCGTCGACGTAGGCCTTTTGAAGGAGCACCATTGTTCGGCAGTTGCTGCCCCACTGTGACCCGGCTAAAAATCGGAATACGTGCGACGCCGACGAAATCTTCTCAGCCAGTTTCTTCACTTGAGGAGACCATGTGAGATTCCTATCAATCGTCACCCCAAGAAACCTTTGTGTCTTCACGTATGGAAGGGTGCGACCACCCAACACTAGTGGGTATTTTTCCATTCTTCTCCTCGAGAAAGCCATAGCAACGCTTTTGTCGGGGGACAGTTTGAGACCTCTTGAATTTAGGTAGGCAGATATGTTTGCCAGCGCTCTCTGGAGACGTTGTTGGGTGTTTCTTCGGGAACGCGCCGCACTCCAAATGCAGATATCGTCCGCATACAGTGTGATGCTGACGCCACGGGGCAGGTTTCTTTTCAGATGGATAAGCACTAGATTAAATAATACCGGGCTCAAC
The DNA here is from genome assembly GCF_013339695.2 of Rhipicephalus sanguineus. Lineage (NCBI taxonomy): Eukaryota > Metazoa > Arthropoda > Arachnida > Ixodida > Ixodidae > Rhipicephalus > Rhipicephalus sanguineus. The sequence goes on along the minus strand of NC_051176.1, from coordinate 68,645,578 downwards.
ACAGCTCCTTGTGGTACTCCCTTTTCGACGGCATGGAACGTTGTAGGGCCCTCCGGTGTACACATGAAAAGTTGGCGCCCTTGAAGATAATCTGCAATCCATGCGTAAAGCCGTCCTCCAAGACCAAGGGTTTCCAAAGCGTCAAGTATTGCTTTGTGATAGACGGAATCATATGCGGCCTTAATGTCTAAAAATAACGCAGTAGGTGTGTTTCCGCAAGCCAATTCTTCTTCAACTGATGAGATCAAGGCAATGACATTGTCAATGGCAGACCTATTTTGACGGAAGCCATTCATTTCCTCCGGGTAAATTTTCTTAGTTTCCAGAAACCAGTCAAGACGTTTGTGAATCATTTTTTCGAATAGCTTCCCTACGCAACTAAGCAGAGATATGGGTCTGAAGGAGGCGTAATTTGTTGGCTGCTTTCCCGGCTTCAATATAGGAATAACTTTAGCAAGTTTCCATTCCTTAGGAACCTCCCCATTTATCCACGAGGCGTTATAGTACTCCAGAAGACGTAGGCGAGATGTGGGGCTTAAGTTTGCGAGGGCTGCATAACTCACGCCGTCATGACCAGGAGTTGATCGCTTGTTCGTGTCGCTGATTGCTGCCTTGAGCTCGTCAACTGTGAAAAGTTCCTCTAAGTCAGGAAAGGTCGCTCGAGGTGTACAAGTCTGATGATTTGCAATGTTCAGAGATGGCGTTGCCCCGCTGGAAAGGAGCCTGCAGTACTGCTCTGCCACCTCTTTCAGCGATGCGCGCTCATGTAGTGACAGCGCAAGAAAAGGGTAAAGCTGTTGCGGCTCCTTGCGAATGCCTCTGATGACTCGCCAGATTTTGCTCAGCGGTTTTCGTATATCCAGCGTACCACAAAAGTCTTTCCATCTTTTTCGGTTCAGTTTGGTTAAGTAACGTCGTATGTGTCTTTGTGCCCGTCGGCAAGCTCTGAGGTCTTCGATACTTTTTGTACGTAGAGCCTTCCTTTCGGCACGCCTTCGAATGGCACATAATCTTTCGAATTCTTCGTCGTTAGTTGGTAGATTACATCGTTTAACGACAGAGCGAGTGCTTTTTTGGAGGCAATGAGCTATTGTCGGTATTAATTCTGCATTCGTAGTCGAGGCTGTGATCCCTTTGTCTACCGCTGCTGTGTAAGCGTCCCAGTCTACCGACTTCAGTGTCACTTTCTTGGGCGACGTCCGAAGATGACGGGCAGAGATTAGGATAGGGTAGTGATCGCTTCCTCGAGTCTCGAAGTCTGTACACCATCCAAACATTTGGACCACTTGACTTGAGACGAATGTGACATCGATGCAGCTGACAGTCTTCGGATTTTTCAGGTAAGTTATGCTGCCATCATTTAAGGGCTCTATATTGTATTTTGCAAGAAGTTTGGCCAGCTTAGCACCACGAGCACATGTATAAGAACTGCCCCAGATCTCATTATGTGCGTTGAAATCGCCACAAATAATATGCGGAGACTGAGTGCTTGTCAACAAGTTTTCGAGTCTTGATACGTCGAACGGTGATCCTGGTTCCAAGTAGACGCCGATTAGGGTAAACACTTGAGATGCAATCATTGTGGTTGCGCAAACATATTCATTCTTGTCATGTGGTCCAACGTCAATCACAGATGCAGGCACATCGTTTCGAAATCCAATGAGGAGTCGGCTAATTCCGCTTTGTCGCCTGGAATGATGAAAATAATAACCTTGTAACCTAAACTGCTCGCCGACGCGAGACTCGGAAATGACCATGAACGGGAAACGGTACACTCGCGCTAGATACTTAAAGTCTGGTAACTTGGACTGCAAACCGCGAGCATTCCACTGGAAAATAGTACATGTACGGAAGTGCTTGTTGGTGGACACAGCTGGCGAGTCGATTGGTAGCGAATCCATGGTTGTTACTCAGAAGAACCACGGCGTTGCGCCGTGGGAGAAGTCGTCACTAGTGGTTCAAAAGCCAGGACTGCCTGCACCTGTGGGATGTCTTTCAACGATGGGTTGGCACATAGGAGAGCCTTGATTGCCGCGAACATCATGGGAATCAGCATACTTGATATGTCCTGTATGGTGCTGCCACCCAACAGCTTTTCTTGGCTCTTCCTATTCTGTTGCGACTTTGGGGACATTTGTTGTTGACTTGCATCTGGATCACTTGAGGACTTTTCTTGGCTCTTTGCAGATGATGGTCTTTTCTGGTTTCCTTTCACGACTGAGGCAAATGACTTTTTCGAGGTTGTGTCGCTGCGCTGGATTTGCTGCTCTTGCTGCTTTTGATTTGTAGATGTGAATATCACATCCGGATTCGGCGGCGGTTCTCGTCGTTTTCGCGCTTTTCCCTGGAATTGCTCCATTGTCCGTGCTAGAGTAGCTGCTTTCTTTTTGGGGCACCCGCCATATGATGCAGCATGGTCAGCTCCACAGTTTGCACATCGAGGCTGAGAACGTGACGTACACTCCTTGTGCGTATGTGCGCCAGCGCATATCTTGCAGCGGATGGGGCCGTTGCAGTATTTCGCTATATGCCCATGCCTTTGACATCTGAAACACTGAGTAGCGGATCCTATATATTCCGTTACAGGATAACTGCAGAATCCAAATGACACTCGGCTTGGTAAAGGGGCGTCTTTAGAGAATTCGAGGATGACCGAACGTCTTCGGGTCTCCGTTACAACGCCATCTTCGTTTGGAATGTAAGCAACTTGCCTTTTAGCAGATATAACCCCTTGTTCGCTCAAATACTCCTTGAGGTCGTCATCTGAGTACTCAACAGGGACGTCTTGTATCCTCCCGTACGTGGCAGAGTAGGAGTACGGAACTCGTGCTTCTACTGCAATACCCGCCAGGTCTGTCACCGCGAGGAGGCGATTAGCTGCAGGAACTGAAGACATTGTCACCATGAGGCTGCCATCCTTGTTGAGACGATGGCTGAGTACCTTTTCTTGGGCTGTTGTCACGACTGCAGAAGCCAGGAGATTTGGGTTGACTTTCCAGAAGCTTCTGTTAGGTTGAGTTGGCTTGAATATGACAGGAACACCTGCAGCTCTTTTCTTTTTGTAGGAGACAACAGTGAAGGCTGCCTGGTCCATCTCTTCGTTGTCTTCTGTAGACGCCCTTGACTGAGCGTCATCCTCACGCAGCCGTTTTCTTGCTTGTTCATCTTCTTTGTGGTCTACAGAATGAATCTGCTGACCTGATGCCTGATTACTTGCGGTGGATGCCATTAGAGCATCATGAAGGGCGGGCGACAACGGAGGGCCGCCGCGCTGCTGCTTCTGGCCAACACGTTTCGGGAGTCGATCGCTGTACTTGCGTCGCAGGACGGTGACCCCCAGACCGTCCTTCGTTGATGTCGAGGCACAAATATTAAAAGATGAACTCTACTTTTGCTAAAAAAGACTGAAAATTACAGACGAGCGTTGAGAAGCCAGCCTTTCATACGTCTTCTCGAATGGTACCTTGAATACTCGTATTATCTCGTAATATCTCGTAGTATGGTACCTTGAATACTCGTATTATCTCGTAATATCTCGTAGTATGGTACCTTGAATACTACGAGATATATCCGAACGCCATGGCTGGTTTTCGACGTCACCGATGTTCCATTGACAGTGTTATCGATCTTGTCACGTATGTCCAACATCAAAAGACATGTAAAAGATTATCTGTTGCCATGTTCCTTGATGTAAAAGGAGCGTACGACAACGTTCTGTATGACGCCATCCTAGAAGCCATGGGATCAGTGGGCCTAGGTGGTCAACTATATCGTTGGACACACAGTCACAAGGTGCAAAGCTTGTAAAGAATCAGCTGACAAGAATCAAACTTGTCAGCTAAATAAGACACGGAGATCGCATTACCTTCGATGATCAGATCGCCAAGGGCGTTTCATTTACTCTTTCTTAGAAATGTGTCGTTTGGACATTTACGAAACAATTTCGATTTGTTTTTGTTTTTATCGAAGAAACGGTTTTGAAATGCAGGTTCTTACTTGCGGAGCTCTTTGTTCAGTTTATTTTGATAAGATTTAAACAGCTTCAGGTCAACAGGATCGCGGGTGACCATAAAACGTTTGAAAGGCTTACTCTTGCGTTTGATCAAACAACAAGAATTCCCCACCACGCACGGACACTTTAAATAAGGAAGCATTTTTGAACCCACTTCAAAACAGTATGTCTCTGGAGAGAATATGAAGGTTCTGGGGTCAATCCCCAATTGTGGAAATTTGTTTTTTCGTCCACTTTAATTTCATATCTTTCTATGTCATATTTATTATAATTCAAATAAAATATAGAAACAACGCCCCCTATGCTTTCGCTGAGTTTATACAGTTGTGTCTAATAAAAAAACAGGCACTTCGATTAATTTCCCTACTTTGTTTTTTAACAGCGGAACTGTTTAAGCTCTGAGAAAGTCGGTAAGTCGCGAACAAACATTATCATCATCATGAACTGGCACGCGATCTCTTCGTCCTCTTCTTCGTCTTCTGCTTCGCTCCCAGAACACGTGCGCCGATTTGTCCGGCGTGGGATGCAAAACTCTGATGGGCGAGAGAACAAGTACAGAGAGAAAGAGAGATAAATATAGAAAGAGAAAAGAACAAGAGGGAAAGAAAGAAAAATAAAGAAATAGAGAGACAGAAGAAGACAGAAACACGGAGAAAGAACTACACAGAGAGAGAATGATAGAAAGAGAGAGAAAAAGGAAGCAAGAAATAGTGAGAGCAAAAAAAAGAGAGAGAGAGAGAATCAAAGAAACAGAGCGAGAGAGAGAGAGATCGAAAGAAAGAGGAAGCGAGAAATAGAGAGACAGGCAGAAAGAAAGGGAAGAAAGAGAAAGAATGATAGAAAGAGCGAGAAAGAGAAAGGACAGCGAAAGATAGAAAGAGAAATAAACATAGACAAAAAAGAGATAGAAAAAGAGAACGAACGAGATCGAAAGAGAGGAAGAAAGAGAGAAAAAAATAAAGAGAAGCGAGGAAGGCCGCCCAACTCCACACTTCCTTCGGGCTTGGCTCCACTAGTGCGAAGCTGTTTTAATTTTTTTTTTTTGCATAGAAAGTACTAGTATAACAGATTGGTTTAATGAAACGGAGACGCATTAACATCTCTGTTTATTGATTAACATTTAACATTCAAAGAATAATTTACCCGCGCTTTCGAGAATTTTGGCTAATATAATGAAGTTAGGGTTGAAACGTATTACCATAGGCGATGTTTAATGGTCCTTCTATGTCCTTTTGTGAAGCTCAGTGCTTCTCAATTTAATAAGTTCTAGGGGCATGTGGATATTCGAAAATTTGTAACAACGAATCGAATAGCGTTCTATTCGATTCTGTACTCGGATTTATTAGTGCATATTCGAAACATCGATTATTTTCCGAATAATCAGCACCGACGGGAAAGCTCCAATGAAACAAAACGTTAGAACAGCGAGGTGTCACTTTCGTTGTTTTCATCCCTGTACGACCAAAATGCCTGCAGCCCAAGCTTTTACGGGATTATCGATGATCTGTTGATCATCGGACGTAAGGCATTTTCGTTTAAATCTCTATTGTAATCAAAGCGATAGTGTTATCAATCCACTATCATCACCATAAGATTGGTGGCTTTGTTTCTATTTTTGGTTACACATAAGAATCTTCTGTCATGTTGCAATGAATAACGACAAACGCAAGTGTGGTGTTCGTATAAATTTTTCATACAGATACAGTAGACGACATTGATGATTACCTGCTTTTCGCAACACTGATGGTTACCAGCATGGGGCGCTAAGCCCACTGCTGTGATAATTTCTTTATCTCTTTGATTACATATTAGCTGTGTGTGTGGAGTTCGGTTCAACATTGTTTAAACTTAATATCTTAGTACTATTTAAAAGCTGATGTAAAAGTAGCCCCTCGAATACTGTACTCACTGCTTTACTCCCCCCTACATTTACAATATATCTCGAAGACTCTTGTCGCTTATGTATGCGACCTTGCATCAGTTTTGTAGATCAAAACAATCGCAATATCCATGTGTTAAAATCTGTTGATATTTGCTTGAAATAAAATATTCTGGAATTGGGCTGTTTCCTTTACTATTCGAAAACTATTCGAATAGTATTCGTTATGTATTAGATTCAGTGTCCTCATTACTCGATTAGTACAGTAAAATTTCGTTAATTCGAACTCGAAGGGGACTATAAAATTGTTGAAATTGAGCGGAGTTCGAATTAGCGGGGGGCAGTGGGGGGGGGGGGGGGGTGGCAGTGCTAGAATGATCGGACATCGCACCACACTGCGCGGGCAGAATCCAAAGAAGCCACCTCTGGACTCGTCATCGCGAATTAGGCGCTACTGCACGTTTGTGGCAGGTTATTACAAACCTGCCTAAGAGCTTTGTAATGGTTTCTTTAGTTACATTATTCGGATAATATTGCTAAAAGAAAATGCACTAGAATGTGTTGTCAACTCTGCTCGGCTAATATGGACTGGGCGCGTAAATAACTAAATAAATATACTGAAGGGTCGACAGTTGTAGCGGCAGTATATCTGTTTTGACGAGAGTGGGTGAAGCTAGGGAACAAAAATGCAGCCGCAAAGCAGTTTTTCGTTTTCCTTTTTTAACGATCCAAATTTGTCAGTAACGTTACGCGATACACATCACAAAGTGCGATATCTGTTGGTTTCATTCACAAACCGACAAGTATTGCGTACTAACGTAAACATCGACTTCAGCAGGGCAGAAAGGAGAAGAAAATGCGAGATTTCATTTTTAAAAAACGCCAGCTCTTATTAGGGTTAACAATTTCGATGCACTAATTCGCAGTAGTCAAAAAGTACAATTTGGTGGAGAGAACGTTCACGCTGCTTTCAGATACATCAGTACCTATCAAAAAAAAAAAGTGGCGGCAAGCTCACCAATGTTGCCTGTGCTATCTTCCTTAATGTCTAGGTGCCGTTCCTTTCGTTTTCTATGCATCCACAATGCGGTCGATATTATAGAGTTATCACAGGCTCTAGAGGAAAAGCTCCCCATAGGGCCCATGCATTACAATCTCTGACCACCAGGGCTCCGCCATTGGCGCCTTTTGCACTACGCTGCGAGCATTCCCAGCCCCTGAGACGCGTGCTTGAATTGACGGTATAACTCCGCTTTCCTCGCAATTAATGAAAGTGAATGCACGTAAAGCAGATCTAAGTACATGTGAACAGAAAGCGCAGGCGACAACGCACTGCGACTCACAAATCAGCCACATGACGCGCAATCGCCCGTGTTCTCGATCTCAAGTGGATATGGTGGCGCCATCTAGCAAAAACGCCTGCAAACGCACCTTCCTGTACCATGAGTCCTGGTCAGAGTAAATTGTCTAAAGAGCCTTGAATCTTTCCTAAAAATATTCGAAATAAACATTAAACGCTTTCCGCACGCTTCTAATTCGTCAAAATGCCCGTATTTGATTTGTGTTGCTGACGCTGAATAGCGCTAATGCTAGTCGATTTGTAAATAACTGCAAAGGCGACAGTGACAATGGTAAGGTAATGGCGGTGTTGTTGTGGTCAGTGCTCTTTCGGGCCAGCTTTTCCTTAGAGTCTGCACTAACTCTAAGGTCGATATATTAAAATACTGAGAAAGAAAATTATCGCAAATCATGTACGCTCAGATAGATTTATACGTACCGCGCGTGCGAATTCACGCAAAACTTGGTAACGGCAGACGCTGCATAATAATTCCATCATCTAAAACAAAGCCCTTCGTGCAGTCGGTGCTAGCCATCCTACTTCCACACGTGTTTTATTTTTATGTACTCGGATTCAGCCGCCAGAGCTCAAGGGCTCGTGACCGACGCCTAGGTGGGGATATTAGCCCAAATCCCCGAAGAACTCGCCGGACTTTCTTTTTTTAATAAAGTTGCTCTCTCTCTCGGATTTCACCCGCAAAGACCGTCAGCAACGCTCGGCGCAGGCCGCACCGCAATGCTTCAGAAGCTTCCTGATTGTGTGAGATCATTCCGTTAAGGTTGCGCGCAGGACGCGAATAGTCTAGTTCATCCGAGAGCTTACGCGACCACCAGAGATAACGCTAAAATCTTCGATAGCACATGTATAAAAGCCGACGCGCTTTTCCGCTTGGCAGATTACTCGACGGCCGACAGCTGACGGCCGACAGCTGCTCACGCCGCTATCAGTCCACAGCCTGTATCGCTTGTATGTTGAGCTTCCATTTTCCGGGCACAAGTTCGCCCAAATAAAGAGTTTCGTATTTCACCGTCTTTTAGCCGCCTTCTTCAGCGTCACGACACGTCAGAATACATATGAAAAATTGGACACAGAGAAAGTTGGTCTGAACAAGCATAGGTTTGTTCATAATAGCAACAAAATACGAAACGTAACCACCACACAAACACAAAGTACCAAGCACAAACCCTAAAGTGGTTACTTTTCATAAACTATATGTTACACTTACTGAAATTCAAAAAATAATGCGTAACCATCAAGGAAGGACTCGAGACAGAAAAGAAAAAGGCTGCCTAGAGTCCTTCCTTGATTGTTACGCGCCTCTTTTTGTATTCCAGTAAGCATGCACCAACTTGCCCAACAACAAGGTTTAATATGTTGCTCATGTGGCTAAATCGAGCATGTGCCTTCCAGAGACTACCGATGTCATCACTTGTTACTGATTGAAGCGATTCTCTATTTTGCATAGAGAAAATAAAGGTGCGCTGTTCCTTGTGACATGAGGGGCAACTTTATAGGTATAAGCTTTGGATATTTCAGTTTTTTATTTCATTGATGTATACTTATGCACCACATTCGCCCTGCCAGCATTGGTTAGCTCTCACATATAGCGTAGTGCCGCGTGACATGTGCCGGTGCTTGTAGCAGACAACAGTTGTGTCGCATTTGCGGCTCCCTTCATTCATGCTACGTTTCATGCGGTGCTTATCTCATACAGCACTTTCGTTATGTAGTTACATATCTTCTCTTGCGTACTTCATAATTTTCTGCTCTGTTTACTTCTCCGCAAATAGGCTTTAGTGTTTGTCATGTGGACAACATCTGAATTTCGCCATTTGCAGAAGTAGTTTTCAGATGGGCGGCACGAAGCTGTGCACGTGTAGGGCACGGTGACTAAACAGGCTGGAAGCACATTGGTACCCGAGGTATTTGGTAACTTTAAATTTTCGGTCACCTAATTTCGGGCAGCAATCATTAAGTAGTAATTGGTTCTAGTAATAAAAAGCTTTCAAATAAACGTTATCTGCAAACGCGGTGGAGGACGAGAATAGTAAACTACTTTTTTTGTAGTATGGCACATTTTTTGTAGTATGGCACGTTAGAAGTACTACCGACTAATCTTTCAATATTACGTTATTTATATTTGAACTACCGGCACCAATGATATAAACTTCTATGCAGTAAAGTGAGTTTGGCGAGCACACTCACCGGCGAGTGCGTTCTACAGCAAGTGTCGCTGCGTTACCGTTTGACAGCGTGTGTATGACACTAGCGTCAAGTGTACTCGCTCAAGGTGCACTTTACCCGTGTGGCAGTGTTATTAAGTGACCGTCATCTCCTGCTTTGCTTCGCCCAAATGCATACGGTTCCCGGTGTGCAATACTATTTTCCCACATTTGGACTATACGGTACGTCACGGCGACGGCAAAACATTACCAGAAGTATTCCTACAATTGATGTTGCAATGAAATCTCAAAATGGCATATTCCTAAGGCAGATGATTGAGGCAAGTCCTTTATCAGCATATGTCGTGCATACACATAGGCTTTCAACAGCTGAAGCAGATTACTGTAGTACAAGGGGGTTATTCGCCATTCCGAACAGATTCAACGTGCATGGTGCACAGCAGCAATCTGTTTACTGGACAAGAAATCTGTGTAATGCCACAAAAGAAAATAGATTTGTTGCATTAAACACGACGTAGGGTTGAGGTAAATTTTATCCAGAAAAATTGATAGCTTTGTAGCCTACCTTGGGGATCGCTGAGAACAAGGTGTGGACGATCTCCAGAAACGGAGACCATGAGTTCACGGAGCGTGCTGTCAACGTTTAGTTCCAGCAGTTGTGTGTCTTCAGAATGCGCATCCACTGACACCAGACTGACTTTGTTAGGCTGCATTGATGCTTTCACGAAACTAATCACCTAAAAAGAAGAAAACAGGGAGCACATAGTAACCTTTACGCAACTTAGAATAATAGGTCGAAGCTTCATTGAATTCATAAGCGTCGGCGCATGCGCCGTGATACAGTCTTCAGTGCGCTCTTATCGCTACATCAAGCGCAAAGCAATGTGTGTGTTTATGCTGCCCACTTTTTCATATCTTTTGTTAAGAATAATGTGCAGCTGCAGCACAAAACAATATTCAGGGTATGATTTTCTTTTAGACCGTGGATATTTTTCATAAAAAAGCTATGACCATATGGCGCCTGCGGTGTTCGCACAAAACTCAACAACAAAGTGGAAATTCGTTGGCCCTGATAAAATATACCTTTGGCCCTGATAAAATATACCTTAAGAATACTAATTAGCAAAAATTGTTAATAAATTTTTAATACGAACTCGATGGGTGTTTCTTATTAGAGAATTTTGTAAGGCGTCACAATTCACGGCATATGACCAACTTTGCTCATGTTGATAGCAATTAGTTAAACAATAAATTGTCTTGAATTACTCTCTTCATTGCAACTTTAGCACGGCCAAAGTATTTCCACCTCGCCGTAGGGCTTGTCTGCGAGAATGGCAGCTTGCTTATGGTCATTCCTTCTTTTATAAATAATTGGCCTTGTTTTCAGGAAGCACGTCTAAATAAAGGAACGAAATATGTCTGCTGTTTGAGAACCAATAAAGGGCTAGCATTTTTTTTTTTGCGAAATATGACCAAGTTTTACTAATTTCCTTAAGTGTGCCCTGATATTCTTATTATTGTTATTAGGGGATTTATGCTTACGACTTGAGTGTTATTTGCATGAATGTATAAAAAAACTTTCTTTTATTTCAAGCCGCTAATTTTCTTTAATGAATTGCAATGCGCTGTTTTATCCCTTCAATTAAACGACAACAGAAGCGAACACTGCTTGCCTGTTAAAAAGCAATGTTAACATAAAGAATTAGCAAAATTTTGCTAGCGAAGTTTAGGTAATCAAGTTCGGCCGCATGCCGGAATAGCCGAAATTTTTCTTCGTCTCGCTTTGTCCTTCTCGTTGTTTAAGAACGTAGAAGCAGGCGTCCTTAACGCAGGATTGCTCAAGACAGCAAAAACGCATTTAACAAAGTGAGTCTGTTCTCTACAGAACGTTACAACGTATGCAGCATACACAAACATAGAAACTCTTCTATAAATTTCAACGCATCAGAATAAGCAAGAAAAAGGAAACTAACTTTAATATGATACTAAAATGACCGAAGCATGGCATGGTCTCCTACCACTGATACATAAATAAACCGCGTGTCCCAGCTAACTCGGACCGAGATCAAAAAAAACAGCCATACGCTTTGGGAAAGCTGTACCTTGTAGGAGGATCGAAAGGTGGGCCAGTTGGTAATTCATTTTCTTCGTTCAGCGAACTGGGAGCGCGGAAAATACACAACGGACGAAGCGAGGAACCACACAAGACGAGCGCTCGTCTTGTGTGGTTCCTCGCTTCGTCCGTTGTGTATTTTCCGCGCTCCCAGTTCGCTGAACGAAGAAAAAAGCTGTACCTGCTGTATATTGGCGGTAGTCGTGTGTACTTAAAACTTGTAGTTTTTCTTTACTAAGTATTCATTAATTATTTACATTTAATTAGCCAACTTCCTCATTATTGCTTGAATCGGCTAAGCATTACGGAGACCCTTAAATTGGTTTTGAAATTTTGACAGCAGTTACCGTGAGCTGGAAAAATGCCAACATTATACTAATACACAAGAGAGGAGACATAAAATACATAAAGAATTACGTACCCATAGGCTTACTTTCTCTGATATGCAAGATATTTACAAAGGCTTTTTCACACAGGATAGGCGGAACACTTGACTTCGACCAACCTAGAGAACAAGCTGGTTTCAGGAAAGGCACGATGGATCACATTCATGTGAGCATTCAGGTAATGGAGGCAGCTACTGAATACAACGAACCCCTTTATTTAGCTTTCATGGACTACGAAAAGACATTAGACTCACTAGAGATACCAGGAGTCTTAAAAGCACTCAGTCGACAAGGAGAACCTAAAACTTGTGTCAATACCTCGGCGGGCATCCACAAATACTCACAGCTACCTTACTTGTCCACAAAAAAAGCGATAAAATTACGGTAAAAGGGGAGTGAGACAAGGAGATGGAATATCCCCAGTAATGTTCACTGCATGCTTAGAGAAAGTATTTAACGAGCTAGACAGGGAAGGAGCAGGAATCAAGGTTAATAGAGAAGGTATGAGCAACCTACGATTTGCAGGTGACACATTACTCATCAGTAACAATGGCAACAAATTGCAAAAAAAAATGATTGAGCGATTAAAGCGAGAAAGTATTAAAGCAGGCCCAAAAATAATTATGATCAATACAAAGGTAATTGAATAGCCTGGCGAAAGAGAAAAACTTCACGATTGGAAACCATACATTGGAGCGTATAAAGAAAACGTATACCTAAGACAACTACTAAAAGAAGCGTATTATCACCAAAAAGAAATTCACCGAAGAATAAGAATGGGCTGGAGCGCATTCGGCAGGCACTCCCACATAATGCCTGGAAGTCAGCCAATGTCGTTAAAGCGAAAAGTATACGATCACTGCATACTGCCAGTTCTAACATGTGGGGCTGAAACATGGAGGATAACAAAGCAAGTAGAGAAAAATTTGAGGACCACGCAGTGTGACATGGGACGAAAAATTATACTAGTAACATTGAGAGATCGGAGGACGTCAGCATGGGCCAGGGAACAAAAAGGGGTAGCCCATATCCTAGTCGACATCAAGTGGGAGAAATGGACCTGGGCTGGCCACGTAATGCGTAGGACAGACAACCGGTGGACCGAAAGAGCCAAGGGATGAGAGACAGTTACGAAGGGACGGGAACCACAGTCGACGAAGGCAGAGATGGAGTGACGAAATTAAGAAGTTCGCAGGGATAAAATGGAATCAGCTCGAGCAGGGTAGGGTTAACTGAAGATCATTGGGAGATGCCTTCATGCTGCAGTTGACATAAACAGGCTGAGAATGATGATGATGATGATGATGACAACTTTCCTGGAGCGCATGGTTCTTTTCAAATATTGGTGCGAGTTAGCTGGAACACCCGGTACATGAAGGAATTAGCGCTTACTTCGTTTCACACTATTTTCCCGCATTTGAACTGCACTTGGGTTGCCGAGGCTTTTCGCGTTGCATATGTACGCCTGCTTGCGATATGTACCGTGAAATATCTTGTCCTAATAACGCATCATTATTGCCGTGATTTGCTCCTACTCTGGCTATTTGAAGCTTTCTGCATTCTAGCACCATTGATAATTTAAAATGCACACAGTACCACTATTTTGCCTACGGAGCAACGTATCATTATTGCTCTATGAATAGGAGCAAAGGGTGGTTGTTGATGTCGTAACTGACAGTGATTGGCAGAGATGGATAAGGTTAGAGCGTGTAAGACGTAAGACAGATAACTAGCGCTGAATTAAGAGTTATGTCAGAAGGAAAGCGAAGCGCAGTTGATGTTAGGGAATCAGTGCGGTGAAATGAGCAACGCTGTGGCAATTGCATGGTGTCATCAAGCACGAGGCATGAAAAATTCAAGATCGATTAGAAAAACCTGCATGCAGGAGTTGAGTAAACTAGGATGATGCATCTGTTGCTGCTTACAGTGTTTGCAATGATAATAATGATGACCACTATGGTTGCGACATGGACACCTAATGGTCAGCTTACTTCTTTCACGTCCGTCTCGCGTAGGCGAAACACGTGACCAGAGCTGGCTGCTGCAATTCGTTGAAATGCCAGGAGGCCCGGGTGACTGGAATCACCGCAATCCCCCGTTAAAACGAACACCACCTGAAATAAAAATATATGGGCACAACGTTTATTGCGTCTAAGGTAACCGGTGATCTTGTGCACTTCGTAAATAACTTAAGATTAGGAAACACATTATCAAATGAAACACGAAAATCATCATGCGGGTTTTTGCAGAAGCATCAAGCTGGTCGCTCTCAAACTGCATACAAGCTAATGGAAAGGTAATATTTGTCGCTGCCAGTGCATCTCATTTAATTATTGTTATTGCATTTCAAAAAAAGTCAAGTCTTGTAAAAATTAACGTTCATTTATTCCATTTTCCTCTTCAATAAAACTAAAAAAACACGACATCATGTTAGAAACTGTGTAACTCAGTATTCAAGTTATTCCTCAAATCTGTATACTGTTACGTAAATAAATGTGCGCATATTCCACTCTATGAAGTTCGACGAGCAGCGAAGCTGTTGAGCCACACACACAGAGGCGACATAGCGGAAGTCCGTTTGGCATCAATGGCCAGGTTGTGAAAGTGCCCACCAATGTTCAAACCATTGAGCAGAGTCTACTGCGACACATGGACGACGACGCCGCCTTCTACGCGCACATTAAGCGATGTTTGTTCGCCAAGCCCACCTACAAGACCGCATTCTCCGCTTCGTGAAATGAGTAGGCTTCACTGCAACTCGTAATGTGGCAAAGCCAGCTCACAAATACCATACCAAGCTTAAGCAGATCCCTTTAAAGTCGCCATCACTTCTGAACACAAATGCAATGTTTGGACGACATTTTCTCAGCGGCTATACAAGCCGTCTTGCAGCAAAATATGAGGACCCTCGGACTTTTCTTATTATTCTATTAATTATTTGCTGTTGACCCAAGACCCGCGCATGTCTTGGCAGAACGTAGATGCAGCAGCTAGCTGTTGCACGGCCGCTGGGTCAAGCGTTTTGATATATAAGTTCTTCCCCTGCTTTCTAGGGGGAGCTACATAAGCACACACACACACACACACACACACACACACACCACACACACACACACACACACACACACACACACACTACCCACAGGGCGCGCGGTCTATTTTATTTACACATTTTTACGTAGTGGTTCTTCCACTGCTCCCTAGGAGGCGCTAGGGGTTTTCTGTCGGCGGACACGAAGTAACCCCAGCAACGAGTCATACACAGCTTTCCTGTAAAATATTCAACAGAATTTACGTACATTTTAGCGCCCCTCTAAAACATACCTCTTAAGTGAAGACCGGAATTTCCAAGACACTTTGTGAGTATTCTAACATTGCAAGACTATCTAACAATCACACGTAAGCTGCAAGTCATATACCAAACCTTACTGCTTCAGAAACTCTAAGAGTCGGATAATTTCATATGAGAGTTAAATGAGAAAATTTTAAGTAAAAGATATGTTGCTGTTCTTTAAAAAATATTTTCAGCTAGCTTACATGGCCGGACTTTAGCGCTTTTCCTGGATTACTTGTGAAAATGACCGTAAAGATATTTGCATCAAATTTCAATGAATTTCATGGCAATACGCTGGAAAAGAGTAAAAACTAGGTGCTTTTGTATATGCAACGAAAAAAAAACCAAGCATGGGTACAATATTCTGTGATATTCAGTTATAGCTATATTATTCTCCATAATAAATGGAATGTAGAGGCTATATAAATTAAAATTATTGGCAATGACAGGCACTATATTGCCAAAGATATTAAAAACCATAGCCACAGCACTTTCGTTCGAGGGGGAGGGCGGTGAGTGTTTACCAATTCGTAAGACACGGCACGCAGATAACCGCATCTTTAACTCGTCTACCTGAAGGCCGCAACCTGCAAAGGTTAATTCAGTACAATGGCGATAAAGTGTGCCAATATTAAACTTGCAAACACGTTTAAATTCTTTTGTACACTAATTGTTTAAAATTCAACAATGTACTAAATGCATTTTCATTCGGTATATTAAGTCTCCATCCTTACTTTCATATGTCTTGTACGTCACAAATGCGTTGCTACTGACGCAGTTTGTTATATCGAATGTACAGTACGGTCCACTGTTAAAGGGAACACTCGAATGAGCACCTTTCATAGTGCTGGTGCCCTAACGGCAAGTGGATGTGGAATGATTATTCGTGCACGGCGCTAGTCTCTCAAATGTAACTTGATAGAACGGTAGCTTGGGCAAGTTGGTGATTTGGAATCGAGATATTTGCGCAGCGTAAAATGAACGAGGACACATGAAAAGACACAACACCAGCGCCGGTGTTGTGTCCTTTCACCTGTCCTCGTTAATTTTGCGCTGTGCAAGTATGTCGAGTCTGTCGAAAGGAGTCAGAACTGTCAACCACCAGTAGTCCTATGCAAATATGAGCCACCATGCTTTTGTAGGAGAGTGAGATCCGGACATGCCCTGCACGCAAGTGTTCCCTTTAACAGCAGACCCGTCTGTACATGGAACGTTGCACTTCTCTTTGTATGTGGGGCTTCTTTTCTTAGACATTTCTGTTTTTTTTTCAAGCACATATCACAGTTTTGTATATATGGAGATCTTATTGTATTTCAATTTATTATTATTTGTATTTGTTTTATTT
This sequence comes from Rhipicephalus sanguineus, assembly GCF_013339695.2. Lineage (NCBI taxonomy): Eukaryota > Metazoa > Arthropoda > Arachnida > Ixodida > Ixodidae > Rhipicephalus > Rhipicephalus sanguineus. Next base: position 68,628,987 of record NC_051176.1, on the reverse strand, counting down.
ATAAAGCTGCATTGGCTCTTACGTTATGAATGCCCCTGTGTAACTTATTCACATTACCTGTGCTTATTCACCAGGACTGCATTAACTCGTGGATTAGACTGGACTAATACCTAGTCATATCGGCTAACGGTACATATACATGTGTAAAAATGTATTCTGAGTTGAGTGACAATAAACACCCAGTTGATTTAGTACGAAAATGAACTTTAGTCCGTACAAACAGGCTTCTGAGCTAGCGCTTCAATGTCGCTAGTTTTAAATCACGATATCTTACCTACATGATTAAGGATGATTTCCCAGTTCTTAGAACTCAGGCAACAGAGTGAAATTTCTTATTAAACAGTACGAAATATCATCGCGTCAAATCGCAACTTCACGTGGCGATTGGAACTTTGAAAAAAGGCACGTCGCAACAGAATCTGGTCGCGGAAGACGGCAAGTCGTCTGAAACACACAAGTGGACGTACCGCTTTTTCTTCGCGTTTGGTGTGAAGTGCTTATCAGTTTCATTCTTAACCTCAAAATAAGCGCAAAAAACTCTCGTTTGTGTTGCAGAAGAAGCGCCACGATGGCTGCCCCCTAGTTTCACGCTATACATTGAAAAAAAAAAGAACCAAAGAAGAAAAGAAGTGAAAATTGTGGTTTGCTTCGGCATGGTGCGCAAGAATTAGATAAGCACGAAAGATCAGACGCAGTGAATAAGCTGTTCACTTCCGTATTTCAGATGACTTTTCGTTTCTCCTGACCTGATTCTGCTGCCACGTACCCATATTTTTAAAGTTTGTCGCACTAAGCACCAGTCTGATGTAACACAGCGGCGGCGTTTCCTACGCGCCTGGCGCGCTCAATTGCGATATCGCATGGATCGTGGCCTTCAATTTCGGTTACTCATATCTCAAATTACCAATCCTTTTTAGGATTTCTAAACAATGAATATGCCATAAATTGCCAGGTCTTACAACTTTCCCATATAATAATATCTGGGGTTTAACGTCCCAAAACCGCGATATGATTATGAGAGACGCCGTAGTGGGGGGCTCCGGAAATTTCGACCACCTGGGGGGTTGTTTAACGTACACCGAAATCTAAGTGCACAAGCCTCAAACATTTTCGCCTCCATCGAAAATGCAGCCGCTGCCACTGGGATTCGATCCCGCGACCTTCGGCTCAGCAGTCGAGAGCCATAACCACTAGTCCACCCTGGCGGGGCCAACTTTCCCCTATAAACAACTGCCCTGCAGCTAATAATTCTTTAAAAGTAAAATGACGAGTTTTTCTAATGACTCATTTTAATGTATTTTTAGGCGCAGCAAAGAATTTTCGCCGCTCCCACGGAGCTATACGTATACGATCGAGCTGTTGGTCCGCATGCGTGTGTGGCGCAGTCGTGGCCGAGTGGTTAAGGCGATGGTCTCGAAAACCATTGGGGTTTCCCCGCACAGGTTCGAATCCTCTCGACTGCGTGTATGTAGCCTATTATTTTTCTTTAGCCTAGTTCACGGAGCTATACGTATACGATCGAGCTGTTGGTCCGCAGGCGTGTGTGGCGCAGTCGTGGCCGAGTGGTTAAGGCGATGGTCTCGAAAACCATTGGGGTTTCCCCGCACAGGTTCGAATCCTGTCGGCTGCGTGTATGTACCCTATTATTTTTCTTTAGCCTAGTTCACGGAGCTATACGTATACAATCGAGCTGTTGGTCCGCGTGCGTGTGTGGCGCAGTCGTGGCCGAGTGGTTAAGGCGATGGTCTCGAAAACCATTGGGGTTTCCCCGCACAGGTTCGAATCCTGTCGACTGCGTGTATGTAGCCTATTATTTTTCTTTAGCCTAGTTCACGGAGCTATACGTATACGATCGAGCTGTTGGTCCGCAGGCGTGTGTGGCGCAGTCGTGGCCGAGTGGTTAAGGCGATGGTCTCGAAAACCATTGGGGTTTCCCCGCACAGGTTCGAATCCTGTCGACTGCGTGTATGTAGCCTATTATTTTTCTTTAGCCTAGTTCACGGAGCTATACGTATACGATCGAGCTGTTGGTCCGCAGGCGTGTGTGGCGCAGTCGTGGCCGAGTGGTTAAGGCGATGGTCTCGAAAACCATTGGGGTTTCCCCGCACAGGTTCGAATCCTGTCGGCTGCGTGTATGTACCCTATTATTTTTCTTTAGCCTAGTTCACGGAGCTATACGTATACAATCGAGCTGTTGGTCCGCGTGCGTGTGTGGCGCAGTCGTGGCCGAGTGGTTAAGGCGATGGTCTCGAAAACCATTGGGGTTTCCCCGCACAGGTTCGAATCCTGTCGACTGCGTGTATGTAGCCTATTATTTTTCTTTAGCCTAGTTCACGGAGCTATACGTATACGATCGAGCTGTTGGTCCGCGTGCGTGTGTGGCGCAGTCGTGGCCGAGTGGTTAAGGCGATGGTCTCGAAAACCATTGGGGTTTCCCCGCACAGGTTCGAATCCTGTCGGCTGCGTGTATGTACCCTATTATTTTTCTTTAGCCTAGTTCACGGAGCTATACGTATACAATCGAGCTGTTGGTCCGCGTGCGTGTGTGGCGCAGTCGTGGCCGAGTGGTTAAGGCGATGGTCTCGAAAACCATTGGGGTTTCCCCGCACAGGTTCGAATCCTGTCGACTGCGTGTATGTAGCCTATTATTTTTCTTTAGCCTAGTTCACGGAGCTATACGTATACGATCGAGCTGTTGGTCCGCGTGCGTGTGTGGCGCAGTCGTGGCCGAGTGGTTAAGGTGATGGTCTCGAAAACCATTGGGGTTTCCCCGCACAGGTTCGAATCCTGTCGACTGCGTGTATGTAGCCTATTATTTTTCTTTAGCCTAGTTCACGGAGCTATACGTATACGATCGAGCTGTTGGTCCGCGTGCGTGTGTGGCGCAGTCGTGGCCGAGTGGTTAAGGCGATGGTCTCGAAAACCACTGGGGTTTCCCCGCACAGGTTCGAATCCTGTCGACTGCGTGTATGTAGCCTATTATTTTTCTTTAGCCTAGTTCACGGAGCTATACGTATACGATCGAGCTGTTGGTCCGCAGGCGTGTGTGGCGCAGTCGTGGCCGGATTCCACTTCCGGCCACCGTAGTGAACGGACGCGGAATGTTGTGCTCCTCGAAAGGGGCGGTTTCAGCGGCCCAGCCGAGTCGCGGTATCAGGCTTATGGAAACGTCGACACAGGATTATCAGCTCGTTCTGCCCCAGCTTCCATCAGGTACAACTGTCGGCAATACTGTGTTTCTGCATGGTGATTTAAAAGCCCGCCCCTACCGAGTTGAGCATTTTCGCGATGCGCTCGATCGTCTCAAGCTGATGCCGGAGGTGACGGCCCTAGGGGCGTATCAGATGAACCACGTTTGGGCAATAACTTTTAAGGACGAAGAGGGAAAAAAGAAGCTTTTGTCGGCGAAAACGCTCAGCGTTAAGGACCACCGGTGCGTCGCTATTGACCCCTGTCACCAGGACATTAGGATGAAGATGTACTGGCTGCTTCACACGACGCCCGACGAGGAAGTTCGAACAGCCTTAGCGCCATACGGCACCGTGACTGAGATATGCCGGGAGAAGTGGCGTGTTCCAGGATGCGGGGACAAAGGCTCTCACACTAGGCTGGTGTCGCTGCGCTTGAAAGCTGGCATGACCATTGAAGACATACCACATCAGCTACGAGTGGGGGAAGACCATGCGCTCGTGTTCGTGCCTGGCAGAGCCCCGCTCTGCCTCCGGTGCCACGGCACCGGCCATATCCGGCGCGAGTGCCGTGTGCCACGCTGTGGGCTCTGTCGTCGTTACGGCCACGACGAGACTCAGTGCGTGAGGAGCTATGCCAACGTGACCGGATCTGGCAGGGGTGAAGCCTTGGAGGAACACATGATGGACCAGGCCGACGCGGAAGCAACTTCTGGAGGGAGCAGCGACTCGCCTGCTTTGCAGGTGAGGTCCGATCAGAAGGCTAGTGGAGAATGTCAGCCCAGCGGAAGAAAGGACGAGAGTCAAGATAACAAAGGTCAAGACGTACCGGGAGCGGAGGCGTCCATGGTACGTCCAAAGGCGGTGGCTACTAAGGGGGAGGCTCCTCGAAGCTCCTCTGGAGTAGACGCTACTGAAGAGCCTGTTGAGGGCATGGATTTAACGGGTGCGAGCTCAAAGAGGCCCAGGGACCCGTCAGAGGGAGGAGACGGACATGAAGGTGATGACGGTAGCTGCGAGGGTCCTCCTCCGAAAGCTACCCTTCTCAGACGCGCAACCCTGAAACCAAAACCGAACATTCCGCCTGACAAGCGGAATTCGCCGCTGGCTGCCCCGCCGTAGCGGGGTCGCTGTCTGGGAGTGATCTATGGCTGTGGACGGTCTTCGTGCGGAACTTCCTGACCCTAGTGCTAGTTTGCAACGGAACTGGTGGGCCTACAAACTATGCGTCAAACATGAAGGGAGAGCAGAACGATGTAAGTTTGTTTGCAGTATAATTCGTTGTGCGAGTGTACTTTGAGCTTTCTCTTCTGTTTTCATGGCCAGTAATAATAATGTAGCACTTCGTATTGCCACGTTTAATGTTCGAGGGTTAACGTCCAGGCGGCGACAAGTGCAATTAAATCGCCTGTTGATGGAAAACGACATAGACATTCTTGCTGTCCAAGAAACAAAGATTGAAAGTGAAGAGCAAACAACGAAAATGGTTGATATGTTTAAATCACGGTACAATGTTTGCGTATGTCATGCGGTGGGCAAGTCAGGAGGGTGTTTATTAATGCTGCGTAATTCTGTCGGTATCGTTGAACAAAGTGTGTTAACAACCCAGGATGGACGATTTGTACTGTGTGATTTTGCTTTACATGATGTATGTTGGCGAATAATATGTGTGTATGCTCCAAACATCGTACATGAAAGAACTGAATTTTTTGATTATGTGGCCAACCTTTTGACACCTGACAGAAATGTGGTTCTCCTAGGAGATTTTAATTGTGTTTGCATGCCTGAAGACCGTGTACAGAATACGAGAGGTAGAGATACGAGTGCAATCAGACTTCATGAAATCGTGTCGAATTTTGAGTTAGCCGATGTCGGAAACATCTTAAGTGGAAATGAAGTATTTTACACTCACTTCCAAGGGGAGAGCCATGCTAGGCTAGACCGGATATACATGTCAGCGGGTCTTGTGCCAAGGCTCACGAACTACGCAGTGAAACATGTGAGCTTTAGTGACCACAGCATAGTGGTGTGTACGGTCGGGAAAAAATACAGCGGCTCGAAGTTTAACTGGGAACTCTGGAAAATGAATGATAACATCTTAAAAGACGAATGCTTCGTGAGAGCTATAATGGAAAAAATCCAAACTGTAAGAAAGGAGGCTGTGTCAAACATAGCGGAGGCATGGGAGAATTTTAAAAACGAAGTAAAACTACTTGCGATCGAGAGGACGACGGTGATACGCCGCAAAGCAAAACAAAGGGAAAAAGAATTACAAAACATGCTAGGTTACTTTCAAAACGCCGAGTGCACTGTACCGGGATTATTTAGTACAGAAATAAAAACGATCAAAAGCGAACTTGAAGCGATGGATGCGGAGCGTTATCAAGGCGCAGTGATAAGGGCACGAACGGAGCGGCTATGGCAAGGGGAAGCGCCAACAAAACGCGCGCTCAGTGAAGAGAAAGGCTACGCCTCAAGTAACCGTATTAAAGAAATCTGGTACAACGACGCTTTGTCGGCAGACCAAAGTACAATAGAGACAGCCTTTGTTGAGCATTACCGGACACTGTTAAGTAGACAGGTCAAAGTATCGGAACAGTTCGTAGATACCTTTCTGGCGCTCCTGCCAAAGGTAGATGACGAAGTGAAAGAGGGACTCGAAAGGCCCATCTCAGTCGCTGAAATGTTACACGCTATAGAAACCCTTGGTAGCGGAAAGTCGCCAGGACCTGATGGGCTGGGAGCGCTCTTCTACAAAACGTTTAAGATGGAAGTTGCAGAAATACTTCACAGTGTTATAGCAGAAGCATACGAACTTAAACAGCTACCACCCTCATTTAGAAGAAGTCACGTTGTGCTAATACCTAAAACAAATGACCCAATCAAGCTACAGTCAGTAAAGGGATATAGACCTATAAGTCTCACGAATGTGGATTATAAATATACATGAAGGTACTAGGGAAAAGACTACAGTCTGTTATTAACACAATAGTTGGTCCTCATCAAACTTGCGGAATAAAGAAGCGAACAATATTCACTAATATTCACGTCGCTAGAAGTATACTGGAGTGTTGCGACTCGAGCCTCGGGTGCGTTGCAATGGTCCAGCTCGATTTGGAAAAAGCTTTTGACAGAGTTGCTCACAGCATTCTTATGGCCACGTTAGAATACATCAATGTAGGTGGAATCATTCACGACGGTGTCGCCATGGCTTATGAAAAATGCTCTGCTCAACTGATAATAAATAACGACTGAGTGACAACATACCGGTGCTTTCAGGAGTGCGTCAAGGATGTCCCCTGTCGCCGTTGCTCTTTGCTATTTTTCTTGAGCCTTTCTGTCTAAAGATACGTGAAAACCAAAATATCCGTGGCTATCGTCTAATAAACCAAGAGGTAAAAATACTAGCGTACGCAGACGATATTGCGCTGTTCTGTACAGACCAAGAGAGCATTCGGGAGGCAATTAAAGATGCTAGACAATTCTGTAGCAGCACTGGTAGTGCCATAAACTGGCAAAAAAGCTTAGGCTTCTGGCATGGCCAGTGGAGTAGTAGGCGGACAGTTTTCGAAAGCATAGCGTTCACCGACACCCCGACCAGTTACCTCGGCGTGCCTTTACAACATTACCAAGATGCGAATACGCAGTGGACAGAACAAGCTGAACGGGTTCAGGCGCAAACAACCAGGTGGGAGGCAGGAGCCTCTCAATATTTGCGAAATCGGCAGTGTGTAATGTGTTTCTTGTCGCCAAAGTGTTTTACATGTTACATGTATTATGTATGTCCCGAATGAGTGTGCAGAAGATGCACAGAATTTTTGCTGTTTTTGTGTGGGGATCTAAATGGGAGCGTACAAGTCGTTTGAATTTGTTTCATTCGGTGAAAAATGGGGGACTGGGATTACAAAACTTGTTTTTCAAGCAGATAGTGGCTAGATTCATGTTCCTGCGTGATCAAAGTAACGGTTTCTTGCGATGTGTCATCCAGACGCAACTGAGTGACGCAATGCCAGATTTTCTAGTTACGTCAAGCCCAGCACCAAAAGTGTCAGTGAAAGGGTTTTGGTATGAGATAATAAGTGCTTATCGGTTCCTGAGAGCGCACTTTTCGTTAGAATATTTGAGCGCTGTCACAAAAAAGCGATTGTACAGAGATTTGGTGCAGGTTATGTGTCCTGTTCCAAGATACCGGGCGATATATGTACTCGGGAATGAAAAGAATGTTTTAAAACGGGTTAGAAGAATGCCAGTGAGGGCTACCACAAAGACGTTTTTCTTTATGCTACACACGGGCACGCTTCCTGTCAAGCCATGGCTAAAAGAGAAGGGAATATTTCTACCTTGGGGTGTAAACTGCTACATTTGCAAAAAACCTGAAACCATTGAGCATATTTTCTTGGATTGCTGGGACTCCGTCTTCCTTTGGGATATTCTACAAAGGACTTTAAAAAAAGAGTTCCCACTAACACCATTCGGTATCCGGTTTTTACCATTTGAAGAAACAGGAGGTGTGCCCTACGACATGGTGATGCTACTTTGTATGCACAGCGTGTGGAAAACACGAATGGCTGTGCGAAATGAAGATGTAGATATAAGGCCTGCTAGTGAATACTTTAAAGAAAATGTTCTCTTTATTCGAGAAGTGTACAAATCTCTTAGTGAACCACCAGAGTGGTTACCTGCCTTTGAACAATTGGCTACAATGAAATACTATTAACATAATTCATCAACAAGATACAATCGCGGATTGCACACGTTGATTTTTCGGCTGGGGCCGATGGTGTCTGTGCTGTCCAATGTCTGTATCGCTACGAAAAAAAAAAAAAAAAAAAAAAAAAAAAAAGCGCAGTCGTGGCCGAGTGGTTAAGGCGATGGTCTCGAAAACCATTGGGGTTTCCCCGCACAGGTTCGAATCCTGTCGGCTGCGTGTATGTACCCTATTATTTTTCTTTAGCCTAGTTCACGGAGCTATACGTATACGATCGAGCTGTTGGTCCGCGTGCGTGTGTGGCGCAGTCGTGGCCGAGTGGTTAAGGCGATGGTCTCGAAAACCATTGGGGTTTCCCCGCACAGGTTCGAATCCTGTCGACTGCGTGTATGTAGCCTATTATTTTTCTTTAGCCTAGTTCACGGAGCTATACGTATACGATCGAGCTGTTGGTCCGCGTGCGTGTGTGGCGCAGTCGTGGCCGAGTGGTTAAGGCGATGGTCTCGAAAACCACTGGGGTTTCCCCGCACAGGTTCGAATCCTGTCGACTGCGTGTATGTACCCTATTATTTTTATTTAGCCTAGTGCACGGGGCTATACGTATACGATCGAGCTGTTGGTCCGCATGCGTGTGTGGCGCAGTCGTGGCCGAGTGGTTAAGGCGATGGTCTCGAAAACCATTGGGGTTTCCCCGCACAGGTTCGAATCCTGTCGACTGCGTGTATGTACCCTATTATTTTTATTTAGCCTAGTGCACGGGGCTATACGTATACGATCGAGCTGTTGGTCCGCATGCGTGTGTGGCGCAGCCGTGGCCGAGTGGTTAAGGCGATGGTCTCGAAAACCATTGGGGTTTGCCCGCACAGGTTCGAATCTTGTCGGCTGCGTGTATGTAGCCTATTATTTTTCTTTACCCTAGTTCACGAAGCTATACGTATGCGATCGAGCTGTTGGTCCGCATGCGTGTGTGGCGCAGTCGTGGCCGATTCTACTTCCGGACACTTTCGTGAACGGTTGGGGAATGTTACGCTCCTCTGGGGCGGTATCAGCGGCCATGCCTAGCCGCGGTGACCGGAATGCTGCCTTCGGAAACCAGGAATATGAAGTTATTTTGCCTCCGCTTCCAACCGGTCGTATCGTTTTGAATACTGTTTTCCTTCATGCTGATGTTTGAGGACGGCCATACCGAGTGGAAGACATACGTGACGCACTTGAATACTTGGGTATGTTGCCTGACGTTGAAGCGTTAGGCGCATACGAAATGAATCACGTGTGGGCGGTGACGCTGAAGAACAACGAGGGGAAGAAGAAACTGCTTTCGGCATCTCAAGTGTCAGTGAAGGAGCGGCGCTGCCTCGTAGTGGATCCGAACAACCAGGATATAAGGCTAAAGCTACACTGGGTCCTTCATCATGTCGACGACGATGTACGGACGGCGTTTGCACCGTTCGGCAAAGTCACGGAAGTGTCAAGGGAGCGATGGCGCACAGGAGGTCTATCCGAGAAAGGGTCAACGACGCGGCTCATAAGTCTGCAGCTCAAAGCAGGCTACACGAAAGAAGACATCCCGCATCAGCTGCGTGTAGCAGGTGAGCTGACCTTAGTAGTGGTTGCTGGAAGAGCTCCCCTCTGCTTACGATGTAAACGAACAGGCCATATCAGACGTGAATGTAGAGTGCCACGGTGCACGTCGTGTAAGCGCTTTGGCCATGCTGAGGAAGAGTGCGTAAGAACTTATGCGAAGGTTGCGGGGCCCTCTGCATAGGATGATAAAACAGAACATCAGATGGATGAATCAGAAGCCGAGGAAGTTGCAGCTCGCAAAACGAGGGAACTTGAGCCTGTTGACACGTTTCCTTCGTTTCTACCAGCCAGTAGCGACAAACCGGAAGAGCATGTAAGCGTGCCCGCTAGACAACGCACTCCGCACTCTGAGAAGTCAACGGCAACGCCCACCAAACCGATGAAAAATACTGTGAACTGTCAGCAAACACCAGTAGTGAAACCCGAGCGTCAACTTGACGACATGATGGATACGAAGACTACCCCGTGGAAGAGAGCACGTGAGGAAACAGAAGCTGAGAACAAGACCCCGGTTGAGTCCAATACCGGCGAACCGCCTACAAAGATGGCCCAAGTCCGCCGCATGTCCTTGAAGCCGAAGCCCAACATACCCCCGGATCGCCATACCTCGGGAGGCTCATAACCTCCTGGTCCAAGGAATTGCCATTGCTATGCATGAGTGGCGCAGTCGTGGCCGAGTGGTTAAGGCGATGGTCTCGAAAACCATTGGGTCTTCCCCGCACAGGTTCGAATCCTGTCGACTGCGTGTATGTACCCTATTATTTTTATTTAGCCTAGTGCACGGGGCTATACGTATACGATCGAGCTGTTGGTGTGGATGCATGAGTGGCGCAGTCGTGGCCGAGTGGTTAAGGCGATGGTCTCGAAAACCATTGGGGTTTCCTCGCACAGGTTCGAATCCTGTCGGCTGCGTGTATGTACCCTATTATTTTTATTTAGCCTAGTGCACGGAGCTATACGTATACGATCGAGCTGTTGGTCCACATGCGTGTGTGGCGCAGTCGTGGCCGAGTGGTTAAGGCGATGGTCTCGAAAACCATTGGGGTTTCCCCGCACAGGTTCGAATCCTGTCGACTGCGTGTATGTACCCTATTATTTTTTATTTAGCCTAGTGCACGGGGCTATACGTATACGATCGAGCTGTTGGTGTGGATGCATGAGTGGCGCAGTCGTGGCCGAGTGCTTAAGGCGATGGTCTCGAAAACCATTGGGTTTTCCCCGCACAGGTTCGAATCCTGTCGACTGCGTGTATGTACCCTATTATTTTTATTTAGCCTAGTGCACGGGGCTATACGTATACGATCGAGCTGTTGGTGTGGATGCATGAGTGGCGCAGTCGTGGCCGAGTGGTTAAGGCGATGGTCTCGAAAACCATTGAGGTTTTCCCGCACAGGTTCGAATCCTGTCGACTGCGTGTATGTACCCTATTATTTTTCTTTACCCTAGTTCACGGAGCTATACGTATACGATCGAGCTGTTGGCCCGCGTGCGTGTGTGGCGCAGTCGTGGCCGAATGGTTAAGGCGATGGTCTCGAAAACCATTGGGGTTTCCCCGCACAGGTTCGAATCCTGTCGACTGCGTGTATGTACCCTATTATTTTTATTTAGCCTAGTGCACGGGGCTATACGTATACGATCGAGCTGTTGGTGTGGATGCATGAGTGGCGCAGTCGTGGCCGAGTGGTTAAGGCGATGGTCTCGAAAACCATTGGGGTTTCCCCGCACAGGTTCGAATCCTGTCGACTGCGTGTATGTACCCTATTATTTTTCTTTACCCTAGTTCACGGAGCTATACGTATACGATCGAGCTGTTGGCCCGCGTGCGTGTGTGGCGCAGTCGTGGCCGAGTGGTTAAGGCGATGGTCTCGAAAACCATTGGGGTTTCCCCGCACAGGTTCGAATCCTGTCGACTGCGTGTATGTACCCTATTATTTTAACATGAAAGTGTTTTATGCCGGGGTCCACCAAGACTTTCATACGTATTTCCGCCACGGAAGTGCGTCAGCAAAATGAACGCCATCAGATGGCAAAGAAAAAGAAACTATAGGAAAAAGTTCCGTTGACGGCAGTCGAAACCATGTCCTTTCGGTCCGCTACGATGGCAGGCGGGCGTTTAGCCTACTGAGCTACCGCTGAACACATCACGGAGGCTACATGAACGCGCGTTATATCTTCCACATTTTCCTCTCGCAGTGATTTGGATTGATGGATGGATACTATGAGGGTCCCCTTTATAACGGGGCGGTGACACCTGTGCCACCAGGCTCGAAAAAAAAAAACGCGCCGTTGCTACGACCGTCCCATTCGGCGCGTTTCCAATACAAGTTTAATTTCGGTGAACGCTTTAACACACGGTGAAGTGGCAGCTTTAGCTCAAGCATCACTCATAGCATCCATCCACATCGAAAAATAGCTCTCCGACGCTCGCCTGGCTGTCGCACCGCGTTTCCCCGCTCACCCTGTGAGGAGTAACGACCAGGCTAGAGGGAAGACACGACGCGCGTAGCGTTTCTCTTCGCATTTCACGACGTTTTGAAGGAGTGCATATCGAGTATCAGTGTTTATTATGTGCTTGTTGACGCCATCTTTGCGCGGGATTCACTATATGCGGTGTCGACGTATATGTTAAGAACTTCAGCTACCGCAAGGGTTAAATCATGATCATGGGCGTTAGTCGTCGGTACGGAGATGCGTACGTGAGTGAGATGCGTCCACATCAAGCGGTGCTATATCTGCCAAACAACAGTGGACATTGTACAAGCTCTCATATACTAATGCACTATAAACAATCAACTACTTCTGTGACGACACGTTTCACTTTCGTGTTATACCGATTCCTATGATGGAGGGATCAGCCATCATTTTTCTTCAGTCTACTGCACGCAGCTATACGTATACGATCGAGCTGTTGGTCCGCCTGCATGTGTAGCGCAGTCGTGGCCGAGTGGTTAAGGCGATGGTCTAGTAAACCATTTATTTATTTATTTATTTATTTATTTATTTATTTATTTATTTAAATACTCTCTCTGCGATTTTGCGGCGTTACAGAGAGGAATGGTGTTACAAGTTAGAACTGGCAGTCTTGAATGATGCATGATCAGCGTTGCTGGTGATGGGAAAGGAAGGTGGTTCCATTCGGATGAAGTCTTCGGCACGTAGGAGTGGAAGTACGTTGGTATGGCAGAATGGCACATGAACTTTGAAATTATGGTTGATGCAAGATGAAATGTAAGAATGTGGCGAGAACAGTGTGCGTTTTATTTCAGTATTCAGGAAAAAAATTTTGTGGAAGAGGCATAGGGAAGAGGCATTGGGTGTTTCCACGCAGAGGTTCGAATTCTGTCAACTGCGTGGATGTACCGTGTATTTTTTTAGCGTAGTTCACACATCTATGCGTGTATGATTGAGCTGTAGGTGCACCTGCATGTGTAGCATAGTCGTGCATATGTCATAAAATACAGGTGACTTTGCTGTGTTTTGTCCAGATAAAGAAACCGTCACTGGTGAAAGCGATACAGGATGTGGTCTCTTTTTGTCAGTTCACAGGCAGTACAGTAAGCGGGAGCAAATTCCTAGGCTTGTAGAACAGTTCTTTTCTAAGAGACCAGCCCGCAAAATTTTGGAAATATGAATTTTTTTCAACAGGCGAACAAAGCCGCTTGGTGTTGCCCCGCTTTGTTACATATATAGGAATGATTATTGGAATGAAATATGTAAATGTTCACGCGGTAAAACTCGAATTTTGGGTGGGATGGAACTTTCTTTGCTTACTCCTGCCTCTGCTTGTACTTGCGTCATTGTTTGCAAAGTGTGGTACGTTCGTCACTTTCTATTTACGTCAAGGGCAAGTTTGCAAGAAGTGCCCAGTGTTTTAGCAGTTTTTTTGTTTAGGGATCGGTGTAGGAGCGAACGAATCGGATAAACTTATTTCATTCTCCAAAAAGTGTCGGTATCGGTATGGCTTAGCCGTTTTTAAAACAGTGTCGATATTTATATTTTACGCAACCACTGTAACCCTTTCTTGAACATTTTTATGCAACTTTTACTCTGTAATGGAATTCTAGATTTTGTACCGCCAAGTAGATCTGTAAAATCTACCCTGGGTGAAAGTTCAAGGGAAGTTGTGATGACTTATGCAATATTAAAAGCGAGGTTTTGACAAAGTATTTACGTGGCATTGCAATATTTACGTGGCATTGCGTTGCCCAAGCTCATCTACAGGACTATATATCGTACTGGTGTTGAAATAGATGTATTGGAAAGGGTAAAAACTATGACCGTTCGTGCATACGCAGACTTCTTTCAGCTACACAGTGAGACATTGCTCGTGAAACCATGGCTACTAGAAAAGGGTTTGTGCGTTCCGTGGTCGATAGATTGTCTTATCTACGAAAACCAGACTCTATAAACCACATTTTCCTTGACTGTTCGGGTGTGGTCTTTCTTAGAGACACATTGCAGCGCGCCTTGAAAGAACAAATTATCACGCCATACAGTATCCGATTTTTGGCTGTCGAAAACAAGAATGACATGCCTTACGACATTTCTATGTGCTGGATCTTCACGGCGTATGGCTAATAATAATTGGTGTACGCCATGCTTATAAAAATAACCGATCTGCGCAGGAATACTTCATAGAAAACGTTATACCGGGTGTTACAAGAAATGTGTCCAAAATTCTCATAAATTAGGGAACTACGATATTTGTTCGATGCCTTCACAATTACTTCTTTAACGCGCATTTAAATCAACGTAAACGGGCTCCTATAGCATGTTCGCCTCCAATCATTATATACATAAGCGATGTGTGTAATTCTATGAGAGACCCGAATGAATTCTGTTGTGACATAACTTGGTTAAGTTAAAACGCTTTTAGGCCAAGGGAGCAGCAGCGAGACGTGTTTCAAGCGTTGTTCGGAAGCGTTTGTAAATTTTGTTGGTGTGCAGCGGTAGCAGCAAAGAAAAGAAACTTCAATAGTTCAGTTGATCGAGAGCTGAACAGTAGAGATACTATTATGGCGATGGTAATCTATGAGAACTAGTTCGAACTTGGCTCGCCACCACATTTTTTCGTCCTGCAATAGCCATATTCCCCTCAGCGTTATTCGTTTCCCGTTCCTTGTTTAGGTTTTCGAGTAGGCTAGAACTTCTACAAGCAATTCTTGGCGTTGTATTGTTTATGCACGTGATAATTAGGGCTCTGAAGGCGAGCGCGCGATGTCGCCTTGCTCGTGACATTTATGACTCAGGAATTTCACTTCTGGCCACCGCAGTGTTCGAACGTGGGCATCGTGCGCTTCTCTGGGGCATATAGTATAGTGGCCCAGACGGGTCATGGGTCACGGAAACAAGATTTTTGCCAAAGAAAAACGGGACAACGGAGTCGCTTGGTGACAGTTGCCTATTGGCGCGTGTTATGAATACCGTTTTCTACACTGACATGTCAAGACGTTCGCGACACGATGGTTCATAGGGAAATGCTACCAGAGGTTGGGCAGTGACCTTCGACGTTAGGGCAGTGACCTTGAATAATCGGCTTTTGCACAGCGCGCATCCGAGTGTAACCATGTTGCTGGTTGTGTCAGGGATAAGCGCGGGTGCGTTTACAATATCGTCAAATGAGCCATGCTCAGTGTTACTGTCACAAACCACAGTGTTGCCAGCGCAGGCTAAGTAGGGAATCTGCTCGGAAATATGCCTGAGGGGCAGGGCCTGTAAGAAGTAGTCTCCCGGATAGAGTGGCACCATAGATAAAAGATAGGGCAGCAGTTGCAGTAATAGACAACTGCATAGCAAAAAGCCCAAACAGTGTGAGACCTGCAGAAGGTAGCAGCCCAGAAAAGAAACTTCAATAGTTCAGTTCATCGAGAGCTGAACAGTAGAGATAATATTATGGCGATGGTAATCCATAGGAACTGGTTCAAATTTGGCGGGATAGTTGACGTAGATTCATTACGAAAACTTGGCAGCGCAAGCAAACAGAATAGAAAAATATACTAATAATTGTTGAGGTTGAATGTCCCAAAACCATGATATGATTATGAGGGACGCCGTAATGGAGGGCTCCGGATATTTCGACCACCTGAAGTTCTTTAACGTGCACCTAAACTAAGTACAGGGGCATCAAGCACTTTCGCCTCCACCGAAAATATGGCCGCAGCGGCCGGGATTCCATCCCATGAACTTCGGGTAATCGGTCGAGAACCATGACTACTAGACCACCGTGCGGATGAGACAGAGAGAGAGTAGAGCACAAACAAGTGCTTGTGTGTGTCTTGCTCTTTCTGTGTCTCGCGTTTGCGCTGCCAAATTTCAGTGGAGACCAGCTGGGCAGGTATTTTTAGCGGCACAAATTTCCGCTGGCAATACGTCTTCGTGCCTTTCGCGCTTTGTCGGTGGACAGCACATCATTTCGACAACATTATCAATGATATCAGGTGGCCGTGAGCGTTGTGTAAGACTAGCATATCGTCGACTATAACGTTTCCCTACAAAATACCGGTCCAGATCATCTCGCTTGGATTATGTAGATTACACATCACTCGTTATCCATACATTGCTTCAATGGTTTGCCTACGATATCACCAGAACAGACAGGACGAGAGTGAGTGGCCGATCTTGCCGACAAAAAAAAAAAATCCTACACAACACTGGCCAGGCTGCCTTGATTTAATGGCCGGCGGCAAACACGACGTAATCGTACTAGTGAGCACTGTGCATAATCGTGGTTTCAGCGCTCCAGCGAAGTGTTATAACTGATGGATAGGACCAGTGTGTTTTGCTTGCCTGCGCCTCCTTTCTCTGCACAAGGGATAGTACGGCATCCAGCAGATGGTAGTCCTTGGCACGAGCGTCTGTGAAGAGGTAGACGTGAGCGCCACGAAGGGAGAGTCGCAGCGCCTCGCGCAGTGCGGTGAGTGCCATTTCGGGGCAGTCGCCGCCTCCGCGCAGCGTCAGGGCACGCAGACGCTGCTCGAAGTGGGCCGGCTCGCGGGTCACCAGCGTCGGACCAACGACTGCGAAACAACAGTGGTGTGCAACAACAGTGGTGTGCTTTTTCAGGGGCGAAATATTCGATGAGTACAACTCTCACCCTTATAAAGTATATGCATACTTCGCAAAAAGGGCATACTACATATTCATACATTGAAAAGCGGAGCCAGTATCTTCATAAGAAATATAACAAAAACAAAGCTCAGCGCTGGAATTGTTTATAACAGCCTATGCTAGATATTCCTGTTGTACGACATATTATCAGTAACCAGAAAGTTCGCAAATTTCGAACTTGCCCTGCCGATGCCCATTTCTTCGAATTTCGACTAATATGTCCAACTAGCCTAACTCGCGATTCTGCTTAAGATGTCCTTAACACACGCTTGTTCCCTGACCCACTCTGCTCTATTCTTGTCTCTTAAGGTTACAGCTATCACTTTCTTTTCCAAAGCTGACTGTGTCGTCCTCAGCTTAAGTTGAACCCATTTCGTAAGCCTCCAGGTTTATGCCCCATAGGTAAGTACCGGTAAGATGTAGCTGTTATATACCTTCCTCTTAAGTGATAGTGGTAAACTAGCATTCATAATTTGAGAGTGCTTGCCGAATGTGCTCCATCCCATCTTTATTCTTCTAGTTACTTCAGTCTCATGGATGGTATTCCTTTATAAATTCTCTTGCCTCGATACCTATCGCAAAGCCCTGTTCTCTACCGAGATTGTTAAAAAGTACTTTCGTTTTCTGCGTATTAATGTTCACGCCTACCGTTCTGCCTTCCCTGTCCGATTCGGTAATCATATTTTGATTTTGCGTTGCAATTCGTCCCCTGAGTAACTCAGCAAGGCAATGTCATCAGTGATCTCCTAAGGTAACTACTATGGTCTACATTGGCTGTATATATATATATATATATATATATATATATATATATATATATATATATATATATATATATATATATATATATATATATATATATATATATATATATATATATGCAGCCAAACCCGCCTATCTCGAACTTCGAACTATTTTCGAACACGACAATGCTTTAATGTCAATACATAGGAAAATTTGCGGCTACATGGAACAAAAAAATCAGATTTTCACCGCAAGGGCGAAGTAATGAATTCCATAGCAACAAATTGTAGTATTTTACGAAGTAAGGCTGGCAGCTAACCCTTGTGGTCGATATCGCCTAACTCTACAAAACCCTGGTGTCAGAGAATACGGTCGCTCCAGGAAGCGATGCCCTTTTCGCACAATCTCTTCGCGTTGAGAGCGCAGCACGTAGAGGGGTATACGAGCTGATGCCTGCCGAGATAGCGCGCGCGCCAGTGATCACGATCGTGCCCTTAGAATTGAAGTTGACAGTTGCTGCTCGAGCGAGACCCTCCCCCCTCTCCGCGTCCCTTCATGCTCGTTAACGACGGGCGGGACGTTTCCTCTCTGCTTGAGCATTCGACGGCAAGTCTAACACGCGAGGGGATGTTATCGCATGCGCCCTCCGAGCGACGGAGATGGGCCGCTTCGTTTTATCTCTGCTTCAGCCGCGTTCATCGCCCCCGCTAGCGCGCGTTTACCCGCGGGTAAAACCTACTATGCGCGGGGAGATGTTATCAATTTAGACTTTATATGGAACATGACGGCGACGCCGATGGCAAAAACCCGCGGAGAATGAATTGCTATCGCAATAAAATAGCCGGAACACTCGATATATCCAACATCGGGCAGTGGAAAGGCCCCAAGAAGTTGGCTTTCCTTCACAAGAAGTTGGCTTTTTTAGAAGCGAAGCATCTCTTGCTCGGGGCTTTGTCCCGCGGCTTTGGACTGGTAGTCCGCACTCACACTGCGCATGCGCAACTCTCCTCCTTCCCTCTCTCCAACAGCTGCGCGTTACTCTCTCCACTTCTCTACCAGCACCTGCTTGCGCTTCTCCTGCGTTCTCGCTTCTGCTTTCGAGGCGCATGCGCTACTCTCCTCCTCCTCTCCTTCAAGTGGTAGAGCGCTGCGCGCGTTCAGTCCAGCGCTTGCTTCTGTTGACTCCTCTGAAATGCGGGTTCGACATGCCGAAATTCTCTACGCGCAGCGCCGCGATGAGCGACAGCTCATGCGCGTCCCCTCCCCCTCTCTCTCCTCTCCTACGCTGCCCCTCTCTCGCGCGCCTGTCGACCGCGTTCCCCGCTCGCCCTGTGAAAATTAACGGCCAGGCTAGAGGGAAGACACGATGCGCGTAGTGTTCCTCTTCGCGTTCTACGACGCGAGGTCGGTAGCATGCCCGAGGTCGGTAGCATGCCCAACGAACGCCAACGGAAGCTTCGTATCGCCCCATGGTCCCCTTTAGCGTGAGATGGTGTAATTTTTTTGTCAAGGAAGGGGACTTTGACGCATGCATTTGGGAGAGCGAACAGTGTGGTTAGGAGGGCGCCGCGCAGAGCAAGTTCAAACTACCGCTTGCCATTGCGTGCTTTTTCGGATGATTGCTCGCCGTCACACCCGTTGGCCCGTCGAAGGAATCGCTGTTCACTTTTCTGTTCACTTTGTTAACGCAATGGCTGCCGTGAAACGGAAGAACCTGGCCGTTCTCCGCACGGCTGGGAATAATCGACAGACGAGCGTAGAGAAATGAAGACTGACGTTGCCGCTGCGTACAGCATCCCAAGAAGCATGCTGAGCATGACAGTGAAAAACATGGCCAACTATTAGGGCCAAGGCGTACTTAGGCTTCCGGCGCCCGACGTGTACTCACAGCTGTGTATGAAGACGTTGAGGCGCTGTTAACATCGATGCTGTATTTTTGCCCGTGTAACCCGCCCCTGCACAAAACTCGCACGTCCCAACTACAAACCACAGACAAAGAAAAAAAACGTGCCTATTGCCGTGCAGCCGCTTTCCTCAAATTATCGTGAAGAAATGCCATGAAGGCAACTCACGCACCGAAATACGCATTGAAAATACTGTAAATTCTTTACAAGTTTTATATCGAACTAATGCCAGTGTTCCAGTGTGCCAGTGATATATATATATATATATATATATATATATATATATATATATATATATATATATATATATATATATATATAATATGTATATGTGCGTGCGGCAGTGAGTTCGCTATCCAGTGTATGTTATGGAGAGTTCCTGACGAACGCAGCCACTTTCCAGGCTGCGCTTTGTCAGACGCTTGCACCTGTACAGTGCGCTTAGCATGCAGAATATAGCGTGGCATATAATAAATAGTGGAAAAATTACAAGGTGACCCGTGCGGCAAAATGGTTAGGATTGTTGCAAGAAGTGTGCCGGGCAAGCGGTGCGTTGGCAATGCCTTAGACGTATTCTAGATATATTCTAGTTGTTAAGAGACCACCACAGAATTTCTGAAGGCTGACAGACCTCCCTCACACTGCTTCGTTGTTTTCAATGTACAAGCTTCGGGGACTACCATTCACATGCGGAGAATTGTTTGGGGTGCTCCATTCAAATAGTTACACGTTGTCTTCTCGTTTTTATTTTTTATATGCTAGTAGCCTCGCTAACTGAAGTAACACACTTGTGAGTGGTATGCTGCCTACAAGTCGTGTCGCTGAAGACTGTTTATTACCTATCGACGCAGAAATCAGTTTCTTTTATATCATTTGCTCTTCAGGAATGGGACTGTTGTTTGATATTTCATATATGATCTCGCAATGGCAAGTGACTAGACTCTCATGATTACAAAAATATATTTGTTAAGGCAACTATGGCATTATAGGTTCTGGCTTCATGTGAAGACGCAGAATGGGATTAACAACTCGTTTCATTCAACGTTGTAAATCGGGCTGTGATTCGCCTGGTACTATTAATTTCGTTACACGTGCGTTGACTGCCTAGTGGCGGCTGCAGGCCCGAATATCGTCATTCTTGGAGCTTAGCATTTTCTGTGTAGAAATCATGCTTCCACAGCAGAAACACGGAATATAGTGCGGATGCTTACCGGGATCGTGGAAAGGAACCAGCACGTAGTTGTGGAAGAGTGCGTCGCCCTGTGAAAGCGTCGCGTTCAGTATCTTCTGCAGACCGTCGGCCACTTGCTGGATGTGCCGGTGCATCGAACCGCTAACGTCCAGGACGAAGGCGAGAGACGTCGCTCCGTCCGGTATGGCAGCGCTGGAACTTGCCCCGGAGCCGTTGTCGGACCAGCCGTTGTCTTCACTGCCAGCCATCTCACGGCCCGTGACTCCCCTTGGAAAGCAGAACAGGTAGGCCAGGCACAAGACGTACAAGGCACCATGATGTGGCATAATGCACTGTGTTTGCTGCATTGCCTTGCGAAGTTGATGGCAGATTGGAAGCCGACGTACAATATTGATGTCACGTAATATCGAGGTACTACCTGAAAGAAGTAAAGAGCATCGACGTCGTTTGGCAGGTGCTCCCTCTCAAATCAAAGACAATGTGTTTCTGGAATCTCAGCGCTCAAGATCTGGGACGACCACTGACACTTGTGGTACGCTCGTTGACAATATATTGACTTGTGACTGTTACTGACGCTATACATATCCTTATATTTCTCCTTAACGCTATTGTGCTGCGGTTCTTAAAACCAACGCCAAACGCGGAACAATCTGCGCGCCGAAGACTGTCTGAACGAAGGCGCGAGCGTGACGGGACAGCCCGCCGCAAGTTGCGTTGGCGTGCGCTTGTAGAGCGTTTGTGCAATATCCGAAGCCTGTTCTCCTCATTCCTATGCTCCATACTCTCTTGAAGGTGAGTATGAGCAAGTCCTAGAGCAAGTTCCAGAACAAGTCTCAGTAAGCGCCACCAACCTGGCCGCCGAGAGGACACGTGACCCCAATAGCGGACCTACCCCCCCTGCCATGCTTTCTATTTATACGCATTAGTTCGGTGATAAAAAGGAGACATATTCAGCTGATGACGATGTATGGAGGATGTTGGTTTAGCGGGTGTGATGTAGTTGCTTAGTAAAGGAAATCGTGGAAAGTGCATCAGAGCATAGGAAAACTTCAAAGATTCGACGTGACGACGAGAAGAGAAGCTAGTAAGCTGATAAGATGGGAACTAGATAAAAAAATACGTGTCATAGCGACAATATATGAAGCGTATAGCTTTCTTCTGCAAATATTCAGTTTTGGTGATGTCAGATATTTTGTCAGGGTTCCATTGACACAGCCATACTAGAATACTAGACGGATCGAAGTTTTATAAGGGAGGCGTCTTGTGTTACTTTGGACCGAACGTTGTGTACGTTGCAGGTGCCCTAGCCTTCTAAGCGCATGGTTGCACATGAGTTCAATGTGACATGACCAAGACAGGTCTAGTGAGTACGAGACCTAGATATTCGTATTAAGACACATTTTCAAGAGGTGAACTATTACACGAATAGGTAAAAGAAGGGAGAGAACGCTTGGAAAATGACATGGAAACAGTTTTTCGGAAGTTATTTTGTACCTGCCAAGTATCACACCATGTTTGATTGATGCAAGTCAATCATTAAAAATGATGCGATCATTTGGAGCTTTAATCGTATGGTACAAAACACAATCGTCAGCGTACATGATGATTTTAACGGGTATGTTAAGAGGTAGATCATTTTTGTAAATTAGAAAAAGGAGTGGATCTAATATTGAGGCCTGAGGCACGCCAGACATTAAAGCGGAAACAGTTGATTCAAAGGACTGAAAGTGTACGTACTGAGACCGATTCGCGAGGAAAGAATAAATCCAGTTGATTAATGCCTGGTTGTGAAGGATGACACTCCGCTTTTTCAATAGTTTAGAGTGTGACAGACAAGCTTTTGGAGATTCAATGAAGATTGCCTACATCGATAGCCTTCATGATATCATGAGTGAATTCACCATATGCAGCTTTTCTGGACACCAGCGGCCTAGTTCGCGTGAACGACACCATGTGGCGTATCGACCTTAAAGAATTCAAAAGTCCCGCCATGACGTATGCAGTGACGCGGCACTAAATAAAAGAGAATCAAAAGAAACAGTACACACGCCCCGAGACTGTCGCTTCACCTCAGTGCGCAGAAAAGAGAGCGCTGTGTGTCGGCGTTATCTCGACGGCGACGACTGGCAATGAATCGGCAGTTTTTCTAGACGTGCCACGCCAAATGTCTAGCCGTTATAGACGCGCCCGCGATGCATCAAGAGAATCGTGCTTTTATTTGTTTGTTTAGTTCCTTGCGCTGCCGTACTGGTGGGATATTGAAGCAGCATGCTGCTTTCCGAGATTCTTTTTTCAGCTAGCGGGAACCATTATGTTTGGGTACGAGCAGGATATTGTGGTTGCATAATAACCAAATTTCCTTTGGTGTAACACTTGGGTGATGCTTGTTTGCTCCTTGCGTTACCTCAAATTAGAACTGGATAAGTTTGAGATTGCTAGGAATGAGAGTAAAAAAAAAGGAAGTTAAAGATTGTTTTTATTTGTTTTCATTTAGTTCTTCTTGAAATGTGGCTGCCACCGCAAGCTTGGCGCCGTCAAAGCGGGTGTGCAAAAATGATACAGTCGTTGAAAGATGATCTTGTACACCGGAAAATGTGAACAAGCTTGGTTAGTTTTTTTGTTAGGAATGAACGTATAGTAGAACATATACGACTGACGTGTTGTGTAATAATCTCTAGATCAGCCGTCTATCCCGCTAAAAAAAGGCACTTATCTATCATAATTGCATTTCCTCTTTCTCTGTCTTTTCTTTCCACTTTTTTTCTCACGGTCGACTGACTCATATGCTCGAGGTGATTACCTTGAATGCTGTTGGCGCAGATACACCAATAGGTTACTCTAATGGGCTGGAAGTTCTCCTGAAGCTCTCGTTTCATGTTCTGTAGGCGCAGTCTCTTTCAACTTTGCACTACAGCAAGCACAAAGTCGATCATGAATCACCTACTGGCCCAATCGTCCACTTTGATCAGCACAAAGAAATTCAGAAGAGCGAATTTTGGCGTTTTTGCGCTGACAACGATTGTTAATGCAATATAATATAGTAACTGTTCCTACAATCTCTCGAAATCACTTCTTTATTCTGTATCACTCCTGATGTAGAATACAAAATGCATTTGACTTGCTCAACAACGGGTCACAAGACACATCAGGGAAAAGCGAACCCTTTAATTCCTCCTTCTTTCGTTCACCCAGCATATGAAAATTTCTTCAGCTGTGAGTGGAGCTCCTTCTGTTGCCACGAAGATGTGCAGCCGTTCCAAAGGAAATCTTAAGCCTTTCTTTTCAGGAGGTTCCCTTAAGAGAACAATGGTGTTTATGCGCACAGGAATTTTGATTAGTAGTTTTTCGCTCGTAGCAATGACTGAAAAATACCAGTCTTCAACCAGATAAAGCCTAGCGAAATCTGCTTTTTCCCTTAATATGTACTGTTTTTCAAGCAGTAGTCTTCTTCCTCTGAAAGCCCAACGGGAAATGACCCATGTCGAATAGAATGATTACAGCTTCGCTCCAGGGTCTTCAAAACCGGAGCTTTTTTTTTTGTACTTCATGCTGCAAAATATCAGCCGCGTATTGAATCCTGGAATCTTCTGGCTTGATAGGAATGTCAAAGCTGCGAAGACATTCCTGGTTGGGATTCCTTTTTGGCTCAAACGTGTAGGCCCACCTTGAAAGTCCCTTCCACTGTATTGGGTAGTTTTGTCTCTATTGTAGATAAGGAAATCACAGTAAAATAGATAGTAAGAAATATATAATTCAATATTAAATTTTACTGCAACATAAAAGTTGCAGTAGAAATACGCGCGAAAGCGACTAAGAAAAATTAATATTTCAGAAGACACGATAACTGGCATGTAGCCTCGACTGTAATAATAGGGATATCTGCACACAGGTGTGAAGTCTGGTTAATGCGCATCAATAGCACAGTGCTATCATAGATGCATGCGTTTTAGAAAACACCCTCTAGACATGGTATTCCCTCTCAGCTTTGTATGAGTGGAAATAGCTCAAAGAATTGAATTCCTGTCAATCTGATAACATGGTTTTTTTTTTTCTTAGATTAGGCCCTAAATCTGCCCTGAATGGTGGCTCTGCGCCATTTAGGGCAGATTTAGGGCCATTTAGGGCCCTAAATCTGCAGGGCCCTGCGCTGTGCCATTTAGGGCACAGCGCAGGGCCCTGCAGATTTGGGGCCCTAAATGGCCCTAAATCTGCCCTAAATGGCGCAGAGCCACCATTTAGGGCAGATTTTGTAGTGACGCGGAAATTACCTCCTTGATAGTGAGAAAGTTCAAATATGTATACACAATAACCTTCTCAATATTTACTTATGGACAAATATTTGGGATCCTGGAACATGAGGTGAGCATTAGTGAGGTCACGCCTTTTTAGAGTAAATACTTACTCCACCACTATATATATTCGCGATGTGCTTTCTTAAAGGGACTGACAACCGATCGAAATGTGTCACAAGACCCTGGCTGTGAATTGCAGTGACATAAACGAGCTTTTTTTTTCACCATATGATTAGGATTTGCATTGTTGAATTGCGCTTTGAAAGTCACAACGGCATGTCGCGTTGCCTGACGGGCAAGCCTTCATATTGCACGAATGAGATGTGCAGAATGCTGTACGCAGTCCGCTGCTATTTACTAAAGAAAAAAAATGCGTTTAAAATTAATCCGCACGTTATTAGGCATTCTCGATTTATTCTGTGCTTATAAAAGAGTAAAAGGAGTTGACGTTGAGAGGTGGCGTTGCCTTCGCGACTACTAGTGAACGCATGTCGAGCAACGGCGCATGCGCGCGGCGCTTTCTACATTGAATGAACTTCCATGTAGCACACATCAAAAACCGCAAAAAAGGCATTCCATACCGCTGGGGCTGTGGCATGGGCTTCGCAAGACACTGACCTACGTAGGCGGTGTCACGGCTGAAACGTTAGTAAAGGCATCTTTTCTTTTTTCTTTTTTCAGTGAGTACTACCCGCAAGGCATTCTCTACACACACACACACACACACACACATTATATATATATATATATATATATATATATATATATATATATATATATATATATATATATATATATATATATATATATATATAGTGCATTACCGACCACGTTAGTCATAAACCTGAGGCGAACAAGCAAGACGAGCTTGATCTGTTCATTAGTTTGATGAACCGTAATTAGGCTTGGCTCGGGAACACAATGCGGAGGGCAATCTAGTGAGCATCGAATACTTGGCTCATTGAATCGGTAAGCAGAACTTTAAAGCGAAAAGCGCTTGTTAGTTTTGAAGTCTTCTTCCTCGCTGTTTTCATTCACTCTGTTGTACTACATTGCTGCTAACATGGGTACCTGTTAAGGGAAAGTCATCAGTAAAGACAACATGCATGTGTCCATGCCTGGACTTCCCTCTTAGTTACTCCCTCTTATTACTCTTTCAACGGCGTGAAGTGGCGTTGCGGCAACAAAGGCAGTGTGTACTCAGCTAATATTCCCAATGAAATTACCTATGCTTTTCAGGAAAGCAGCGTACACTAAAGAACGTGTTGAAAAGGTGTCGTTTCGCCTCACAAAAACAGTCCTGATATCGTGCATGCCTCTCGACTGCATTATCGCCGCGCGCCCGGCACTTCCAGGTCACAAATGGCATGCACGTTATGAGCGTGAGACAGCATTCTTCATAGGAAAGTGGCGAGTGCCGAGAATTCAAAAAAGGAAACGCAAGCCAGCAGCAAAGCAGCCGGTTGAAGATCTCTCCGTCGTTGCTATGGCAACGGCGCGCGCGGCCGCGCTCGCTTCCGAGTCTGCTTGCCTACCGCCGTCTGTTCCGTGCACGCCGCTCCCCGCCGCCGACCTTCTCCAGTCAGCGAGCGGGGGGGGGGGGGGGGGGTGTTGGGTAAAGGGAGGGGGCACTTGCTGAAGGCCTTGACAGTTTGAGAGAAACACCTATTCTCATTATTCTTGTCAGTAAAACACCGCCTCCGTCAAACTTTTGGGAGGGAAGGCGGGCCCTTGGGACATACCCCCTAGCTACGGGCCTGGCCTCTGGACAACTAGGTGGCCCCGGTCGGTTGAGGTTAACTAAAATCTGGGTTCCTTTTCTTCGTTATTAAGTAATGGGTTGTGTGGTAATAAAAAATAAAACATTAGAAGTTTACTTGCTCCATTTCCAAAAGCGAAACCGAAACTGCAGCAAATATCTTGGTTGCAATGCTCCAGCGAAAAAAACAAGCAACTAAATCATCAACAGCGTTGTACTAGTAATAATAATTGCTGGAGTTCTACGTGCCCAAACAATAAAATGTTTATGAGGCATGCTGTAGAGGAGGGCTGCGGAAATTTCTACCACTTCAGATTCGTAACGTGCATCTAAAACCAAGTACACGAGCCTCTAGCATTTTCGCCTCGTTCAAAAATGCTGGAGCCGCCGTCAAACCTGTGCCCTTTGGGTCAGCAGCCGAGCACCGTAACCACTGTACCACCGCGGCAAACATGAGCAATTCTGAGAGAGACAAAAAAAAAAGAAAGAAAAAAACGCATCGGGATTCGAACCAAGGCCCCAGCGATTGCGCGCAAAGAGCCAGCACGGATGATCAACCCACTCAGCCACAGCGCGCGGCGGCTAGCCCGTGATAAGATAGCTATTAAAAAGATACTACGGTCAAACTCTCCTTTCAACGCTCCTTGCAAGTGTCCCCACCTTTCAAAGAGCAGGAACGGAATGCAAAAGTAAAAACAGCTGCTTTCTGTTTGCGAAAATGCGCTGTAGACCATAACTCGATGTTTCACAGCGCAAGGAACGAGGACGACATTGGAAAACACACACAGCGCTGAACTTAAAACTGACTATATTTTCAAACTTACAGCAATATATATGCGCTCTTCACCAGGAAAGAAAAAAGAATAGAGCAAATGAAGCATACAAAAAATTCCAGAAAAAAATCGTAGAAGCCCAAACAATTTTGAAACGTGATAAAAAGTGCACGAGTGCAGTTTCACTTGCTCTTTCGAGCAACGAAAGTGAATTTCTCGTAATCGTAAAATATATGTGATATCGATGATGGGTTGTTTTTTCCTGCGACTACAATTTTTTGTACACCAGGCCTGCAATTGTCGCGTGACCAAAATCACGTAACATCGCACATCTACTTATGTGACTACAATCACGTAACAACTAGCCACGTGACTAAAAATCACGTAAAATCAAGTAATTAGTCTCGCCACTAAAATCCCGTAACGTCACGTAACTATTGACGTGACGTGTTGGCGCCAAAAACTTCGGAACAACCGGGTGGCGCAGGGCAACCTCAGCGTCCGCACTAGATTCTAATAAAGATGTACTTTCTCTCTCACGTGACTAAAATCGTATCACGTAACTACTAGTGACGCGACATTTCCCCTTCAGTACCACGCAACAAGTGCGTAGTCTGGGGAACCGACCGAAACCTGAGAAGAATAGATTATCCAAGCCTAGCCATATCCTATAATACTATACTAGCAAAAACTTTGCACCTCTAGCAATAGCTTGGTATTACTAGCAAAACCTTAGAAGAAGCTAGGTCGAACGCTAGCTCCGCTTTCGGTTCGAGCCTTGCGCAACCAGTACATGCTGCGCACATTTTCATTTACAGATGTTTAAAATGGCATTTTATTGCGGTACGTTGAGGTGGGCTGCGAGTGCGTGCTAAAAGCTACTGAATCAGAGGATTTTCGTTTTGTAACTGGGAGCACCAGTCCCTGGACTTCCCGAAAGCTTTGATCCACACGTCATATCCCATGGACCTATCCGATGCAGCGCACGGTGCTTTGTGATGTTAAAGGAGAAGGCATGCTGCTTTTTTCTGTTCACGTAGGGCGATAGATATGACAAGAGATGAATAAAAATCCCAGTTTCACCGCAAGGACGATGCAATGAGTGCGATAGCAACAAATGAAGTAGAGCTGGCAGCTAACTCTTCTAGGTCCAGTCTCGCGTAACTCTACAAAATGGTGCTGTAAGAGAACACAGCCACTCCAGGTATAGAAAGGGGATTTCGCCAGGGCTGGGCAGAGATACTCGGAAAAGTATTGCGGAATACAGATATCGAAATACATGGTCCGGAAGCCTAAAATACAGATACTGAGATACATTTGTTTTTAGCGTAACGGGATATTTCGGAGATACTTTCGCAATATGACGAAAAAAGTATTCCGGAATACAGATACTGCAATACAGATACTAGAATACTCTTTTTTATTTCATAGATGCTCGTACTCCGCAAAGACATTTACAAGTGCAGCATAATGGTGTAAATAAAGTTGCAGTGCTTCGAAACTTTTAGTTTATTTGTTTATTACAGTACCCTCAGTGCTATTAAGACATCACAGAGGGGGGGGGGGGCACACAAAGTACATAATTAGTATTAATTACATAATTACACAGATCAATCGCAATAAAAAGTACACTATTCCACAGCAACAGTAACAAACATTGGGCAGCGAAATCGACATGCTTGCTGACAAATAAATCAGCTATGCTACAAATAGCATAGTTTAAGAAAATCACTCGAATCACTAATGAACACCAGTGAATTGAGAAAAAGTATACATTTACTTTGCACATAAGATCGGCTTTGCTGAGTAGGTTACTGTGTGAGCTTTTGAAGCAGGCTGTCTTCTAGACAGCGTCGATTCGGCCTCAGCACAAGACTCGCGAAAGAAAAAAAAGTCTATCTAGCGCTGCAGACGGCACAAATTTGCGTTATAGTGAATAAATATCGCCTTCGTAGCCGGATAGCCCTGGAGCGCGGCGACATCTCTTCTCGGGCCATCTAGATACCGAAACACTTCCTCCCTCATGTGGGTTGTTCTGACCGCTCAGAAGCCCAAGTCGTTCCCCACCTTCGGAATCCTCAGCCGTTTGGCCTGGTCGGTGCCGGGTCAGACGACTGAGGATTCCGCTGCCCATACAGGCCGGTCATAATTCCATACGCGCAATGAAGCCCAATATGTCGAAACTGCACAATCCAAAAATTGGCTTCCTAAAATCACGTTCTTTGAGGGTGAGAGGGGGTGTAAGCTCTCTCAAGTGGCTCCTGCAAGCTCTCTAAACAGACGTGGAATCACGGACAGCTGCTGAGAGCAGCCCATCAGAAACTACAGCAAGCACTCGTCGCCTGGGACGAAAGGATCACTCTTGAATAAAGGCGTCACCACCACCGACGCTACCAGCACCCATTTCAGCAAGCCGCAACAGGCGAAGTGGCCTCCGGCGGTGGGGGAGCCTGGTACCACAAAAGACTGTTTCACGCTTGTGATCAATTAGGAACGCACCCTGACACGCCGGAGAAGTGGCTGAAAGCGCGACGAAGATAGCCATCTTCTAGTCACTTCCGCCGTGACTATGGCCGCCGCTTTGAGAACTGAACGCACGCGAACCATTGCAAAGCCTCTGCTCCAAGGCGGTATCCGCGTGTGGGGTCACGAAGTAATGGTTTGCCACCCGAAAAAAACTAAGCGAGCAGCACTGGCCTTGAGAGACATTGACTTTCGTCGGCAGAGGCCGACAACACTGCTTCCGCGATTCTGCCGTCTGCGACGTCGCGCGCTTTACCACATGGGCCATTCTGTGCTTGAGGGGAAACCATCGCCGCCCTTTCTGTCGGCGACTGGCGGCGCGCCTTTGCTTGTCTTGGGGCAAAAACAAGGAAAAAAACCGCCATACCCCCTTGGAAACACCCGTCAATTCATTTCCGACAAAAAGAAAATGTAACGAGGTACCCGTGTCCTGCATTGTATTGCGATACAAGCGATACATCTAAATGTATTTCACTACTGAGATACAAATACATTTTTCAAATGTATCTCGATACAGAAATACAGATACTCAAAAGTATCTCTGAAATACTATCGCGATACTCTTGTATCGCGATAATGCCCAGCCTTGGATTTCGCACAGTCTCTTCGAGTTGAGAGCGCAGCATGTAGAAGGGTATATGAGCCGTCCGCTGATGCTTGTCGAGATAGCGATTTTGATTTCATTTAAGTTAGGGCGAAATCATTGCACTGCTGTTTGAAAAAGAACAAATAATTTTTCCTATTCTTTGATTGGCTTAATTATCTGTTGGTTTCATTAGTAGTGTCTAACAAAAAAAAGAACCCCTCGAAAAATTCCCCTTCGTTCGTTAAGATTACGACAGACACTTGCGTTAGGCCTAAAGTAAAAAGCAACTGCAAAAACGTCTAACTTTGTCATTTTATTACTATGCCTCGCTTGTCTAAGCTTAGTTCACTTCCTTTACGTTGCTGAATTGTAGGTACCTGAGAAGATCGTAACGACATCATGAGAAGGGAGAAATAAGTTTCCACCACAATATGCGTACAAAAGTTCGAAAGAGCTTTGTTCACCATAACTTGATCGGGCGTTCTGTTCCTTAGGACGTTTATGAAAGAATAAAGTAAGAATTACAAATGTAGATCTGAACGATGTGATACGTGTGTAGTGTTTAAACATACACTAAAAAACTCATATAATAAAGAGAAAACGAAACGGCAGCTCAAGACTACAGCCAAGAACCGAAACCGAAACGAAAGCTCTTTTTTGTTTCGGCGGCGACATCCTGTGCGAAGCTGTGGAACTAAGTCACGGGCTGAAAAAAAAATGCTGACCCGTCGCCCGGAATCGAACCGATGACGGGGCGGTGATGCCGCGCTCTGAACTTGAGCGATTAGCTTGCTCGGCCATGGTGGACGCCTTGTCGCAGGTGGTAAGCAAGGGTTTATCAATTTACCACAAACATTTGAACGACCACGCTTCAAAAAACGCGTTAGGGAACAATGTTATGCCAATTGCGGCAAGTTGAGAATGGCTTCAAACGAAAGCTGAGTGTCAGGACTACATGTGATTTGCTGACCATTACCATAACTTGCTTAGTTTTACGACAGTGACCGTTTTTGTCTCTAAAAACAGGCCACATTTTTCGCCGTTTCCATAGGCTCCCATTGTACAATCTTTAACTGCTCTGGGAACAAAATTGAAGCTTACTGCAACACGATCGCTGCAGTCCTCTCGTGCGTTTAGGTTCCCAGAAGCGCTCTGTGGTCTGCGTTTTTCAACATTCACCATCTACACTTAATTACTCGGGAAAAACTCGCCAGTTCCATTGAAAACGCGCTAGCTTCGCGCCGGGGCCGCCAGGGGCGCTGGCTGTGATGTGTCCACAAAAGCTGGATATGCTAAATTGGGTTATGATGCTATAACGGTGTAGAAATCTATGTTGGTAATCAGATAAATATTATTTGGCTATAGGAATTCAATAATGTGTTTGTATATTATGTGTTCAAGTATTCGGCATGAACGAGATGTGAGAGAGATTGGTGTATAATTCAGCAAGGACTGTTTATTGCCGGATTTAAATAGTGGAAAAATTTTAGGGGATTTCCAGGTTAGAGGGATAATTGAAGTTGAAAGAAATTTTTTGGAAGATCATAGTTAAATAGCCACTAGTCCATAATGAGTTTCCAGTGAGCAATGCATAATCTATATTGTCAGGACTACCTTTCTTTCTGGAGTCTAGCTTTAAAATAAAATTCGGTACTCTTATGCTATACCTATTTAACAAAAACTCCAAGCCATTCCGGATGCTAGCTACATTTTTAGCGAAGGTGACCAGCAAGTACTACAAACGCTATGCACAAGAATCCTTCCAAGTGACGCTGTCACGCTGTCACGCGGGCAGCGTGACGCTGTCAGATGGGAGGAATAAAGAGGGGCTTTCGGTGAGGTTTTTTTTTTTTTTGTCGTACGGTGCTACGGTGTCGCGAAAGCTTCACAATGGTTGCACTTGCATGTAAAAGTATCAGAATTATCGCGTTACAGTGAGGAAAGCCACGAAAGCAGAACCAGTACTGTCGGGACGTGGTAAAAGTGAGGTAGGCTTAACTAGGCGCGATTTAAGAGCGAGAAATACGGAAACCAACCATATTGGAACCAGAACGAGGATTGACACTTTATAGATGTACGAGCGCAGGTGGGGTACATGTCGCTATCAGTCAGTCGCATACAGAGACGCTCTAGTAGCGGCTACGACATCACCCTTCTCTACAGCCAGCGGGACACGACAACACTTTAAGGTCAGCCGGGTCGATAGCACAACGCGGCGATCGCCTTTTGTGCGATGCACAGGGTCACTACAGTCAGCATACCATTGGGCAGTCTGGCCCATTAGTGACAAAGCGCAGGTTTCGGTACTCTGCGTGGCTGGGGTTTGGTTGCACCCGGAGGTTTCGTACAGTAGAAAGACAGGGTAATGCCGGTTATCCTGTAGTAATGTGCCTTTCTCCGTCTACGCGACGTACAGGGTTGGTCAGAAGTTCCGTGGCCGCTATCCCATTTCATCCTATGGCAGCGCGGCCTGGGAACTTTTGATCACCGCTGCACCTATGACCTTCGAAGTTGAGCGGAGCTCAGTGGTGTAGCCCGTAGGTGATCGGGGTGTATATAAACCCGGTTCCCTGCCTCTTTAGGTGGCGACTGTAGAGAACGATGATGGATTTTTTAAAATTTTCATGACGATTTTTGTAGACTTTGTCCCAGCTACTTGTTCTTGAGCAGGCCACACATGCTGAAGGAACTTTTCTTTCTTCGGTATCCTCGCCCTCAATTTCTTTTTTTAAGAGAAGCTGAGCAGGACTATGTCAAACAGCACCCAGATGTGTCTCGATAATAGAGATGAAAAAATTCGTAAACAAGTGGACTTGCCTTCTTCAAAGCTGGAACTGAGCGTTGAAGAAGGCAAGCCCACTTGTCGAAACGTGGGCTCGAGCACCCACCGCCTGTTTACGGATTTCTTCATCGCAAGCTTCTATATTCCACTTCCTGCCGTTTTTTTCGATAATAGAGAGTACGATGGGAGGTCAGGGCACCTTGAGAAAAGGTCCTTGATAAGTGGAGCCGTTATGTCGGCTACAGCATCGGATTTAGCGTACTGAGGGCTGCTCGTTCTGAAATTAAAGCTATGAGACTTAACAAGTGAAGTTATCTCGTGTGAGGAAAATGGCAGACCGCCGTTCGACCTGACCAGCTAAGGAATATCATGGCGAACGAACACGATTTTGAGGACCTGTACGACCACGCCCTCAGTTATGCGTGGGAGCGTACGGTCAACTCATCGACGACGGCTAAAAGGGTATGCCCATTCCAATGGAAAAAGTTCACACTCAATACTTCTAACGGTGTTCCAATTATAGGAGTCGAGATTAGAGGCTTGCTCGCAGTGAGGTGGTTTGTTTGCACTTCGAAACCACTTCAGAATTCCGGCGGCGATACCACGGGGTCACCAAAGGCACTCACGGGCCTTAGCTGTAAAGCGATTTCCACATTTTAGTCCATAATGGAGGACCTCCAACATAGACTGTCTGCTCCAGCAGAAAGACAATATCGGTGCCTCTTTGCAGAAGGCGATCCCATATTGAGATTTCTTTGACAACTGGACTATAGTTTGACAGACAAAGTTGCATCTTGTTTTTCTGGGGCCATCATCATTGGACGTAAGAAGTCGTGATCTTGAACTCACCGTCAGAGCTTTCCGCCTTTCACAAATGTGCATTTATCGGCAGATACACTGAAATTAGCGTTGGTTTCACATTGCGGAACAGTCTTCCTGTTGTCATAAAACAACGTAAACCTTCTTCTGTTAACCTGAAACACTATTAAAAAGAGCTGTATTAATGTTTAAATATAATTCCAACACATTGTCAGCTACCTACATAAACGCAAAAAACTGTTAGAATCACTATTTTGTACATATATGTCTGTGTATTTTTATGTATATATCCAAACTAGCTTGATGCAAAGGATGTAGGTGTTCCTTATGTATTTATCCATTTTTGCATTTTTTCCAAATAAAATTCAATTCATATCTACTCACGTTTAAGTGACAGTACTGGCTACGAGAAGTTACATTGTGTCTGCTGGAACTGACCTCATCGATTGTGTCTGGGACGGTGTGGCAGCAGAAACATAATGGACGTAAAAATGGTTACGCATGTGTTTTAAGCACCATCCTTCCGTATGGGGAGGAAGCATGGCGATTTCAGTTTTGCCAAACCGCAATCCAAGTGGCCAGCGGTACTTTCCATGCCAACCTTGATGCAACCCACGAACTCGTCCAACCATTGCAAGGCGCATATTACTGCACACCCACTTTTCAGTTTCACTGTAACGTTGCTCAGTACGTGCCCTGGATCTGTCTGCAAAACCCGCAGGTAGGCGTTCCCCTGAACGTTGAATGTGTAGCAGCATTACGCCCAGACTCAAAGTACGGCTCATATGGTGGGCGAGTGAGCAGGGTGATGATGATGAAATGAACTTTATTTGGTTCTGGAGAACCCCGATCAGACAACCCCCGAAGGGGGGTCCGCCGCCGTTGCTGGTCATACGCCAGCCGCATGCTATAGCTTTGCGTTTTGGTAGGCGGCTTTTGTTTGTATCGCCATGTCCCTCTAGTATTACTCAGTAGGAGTGGCATGGCAACCGTAACATCCATATGTGGAGAAGAAACCAAACCAGGTGGTTTACTGTGACAAGGAGACAGCGAACAGCCGCGAAGTCCACTGTTGCCTCCATTAGGTGTGGAGCTTCAAGCTTTGAAGGATCCCACCTCGTGCCTTCCGCCTAGATGATGCCCTCAAACAAAGGGACCTCGGGGATAGGTTTATTCCAGCCTTTTCAAGGCGAGAAAGTACTTGACGGAGATCATGCCCTTTCTCGTAACGCCCAAAGACCCGATTGACATCTATTATGGTAGCAACCTTTGCCTGCCCGTCTAGAATTCGTGCCGATTGTTTCTGAATATACAGAACGGCAGAACTGATACCAAGAGGGCGACAGCACAAGCAGTAGCGGCTAAATTACGTAAGAAATGTGGTGAGTGCTTGCTTGTCCCGTGCCAACCTCACTTGGTGAAAGTCGGCCGTAGCGTCTCACTTGGAGAAGAGAGAAGATGGCGGAGCCACCAAGTAGACCGAGGACTTCCTGGGCAGTAGGTACTATGTATCTTTCGCGAAGTACCCCTTCATTAAGGGGAATCATATCCACGCATAGTCTATGCTCTCCTGGGGACGTTGGGCCAGAGGTAGTATATCACACCAAGGTGAAGGCTTGTCAATACGTCGAATGATCCCATAGGCGTCTATCTTGTACAGGTTGTCCCACGTAATTTGAGCCAAGAATTCAACAATGAAAGGCGCGTCGTAAGCGATCTCGCTCGACTTTTTTGCTAACGTTTTCTTTTTCTCTTTTTTGTCGTAGGGCTCGCTATTTGGACATCATTATTACCTGCGCATGATTAAAACTCTCAAAAGCGATTTCAAAGCCCAATAATGGCCCTAGTTCCGCTATTTTTTCTCAAGGTGGACTACTACTTCCTTCCGAAGTTCCTGCTACTCTTTTTCGGCAAGAATTATGTTACTCTGTCGAGGTGGAGTACTGTAACCATTTCTGGAGGCATATATGGGACAATAAAATACTCTCCCAAAGAGAGTGCCCGGTACTCTAAGTTTTTAGAGTGTACAATATGGGACAATAAAATACTCTCCCAAAGAGAGTGCCCGGTACTCTAAGTTTTTAGAGTGTACAAATGCAGGAGGTCCAGATGTCGGCCACCCTCAAAACACTGCCGTTTCCCCATGGCCACAGTCACGCTGCAGGCTACCTGGTTCACCGATTGCATGCTTGAGAGCAGTACAATAGCAGTGGCTTTTTTTTTTGTCCATATTTCGCGGGCTTTCTTTGAAACGTGTTAAAAAGGGACTACGTGAGACGTATCGTAAAGGGAACAATTCAATCGGTGGTTTCTGAAGGTGCTCTACCACTCCACGTTCATACGTTGAACCTTCAGGCAATAATTAAAAACTTTTCCTTATTCGACACCGCGTCTTGCGATGTATTTCTTGCATCCTTCATATTTTCAACCATCCGCCAGAATTAGCAGAAGTATCTAAAGAACAGCCTTGCAACTGTGTCTATTTCCTGATGAGAGCAAGGTCGTGGATTCGATTCCATATTTTGGCAGCCACACTTCTATACGCCGTGAGATCGGGCTATAGGTGGCAGCATTGTCGGCGCGTTAGTGTGGATATGCGGTCGGCGGCGCGTGTACAAATGTACGCAGCGGCGCTTTGCTGTAGGCGATTTGAGGCGTTGACTGCAGCCTAATGGTGATATATACGCTCTTCATTCCCACATTAATGAAAGAAGCTGGCCTAACGTTCCTATCACGTGCCAGAGAAGCGCAATCTGCCAATAAATGGGGTGCTGCCTTTCGGTGACAGTCGTGTATTGCAGTGTGCTCGATGTTTTTTTCTTGCTTTATTTGTACGTGTTCAACTTGTGTTCTGCCTATACCACAATATAAATAGTTTTGCGTGACTGAGCCCATAAAGTATTTACTTCTTGCTCTAGCGGCAACAAACAAAAGAGCCTGTATTGCTGCGTAATTAGATGAAGTAGAACTTTGTGCACTATGTTTTTCTGTTTGCATGAAACAAGGTATCACAAGGATTTCGATATCACCAGCACTTTACGCGACGGTGTCGCTAAAATTCTGCATTCACACCTAGACATTTAGTACCTCTTTCGTTGAGAACGGTGCCAAATTTTTTATGCGATGTGCCTGAACGACAAAGTAATAATAATAATATCTGGGGTTTAACGTCCCAAACTGAACGACAAAGTGGCACCCACATTGAGATGACTTCGGCGAATGGTCGGTACGATGATTACACTTAGCGCCATACCGACTAGTGCATGCACTCAGTTATTGGAGTGCATAAAAGTCTCGGACGGCTAAATGCTTGTGTATATCGCGTAGGCATACGTACAAGCTTTTGATACTGTGCCAGCACAAGGGAATAATCTGCGCTCTGAGGATATGCAAGACATACGCACACATGCGAACGCGGTGTGGCTAGCAGACGACTCAAGGAGCCATCCACGCCATGGCATTTTCGTCCGCTCGCCGCTAGGTGGCGACTCTGTTCGATCTCGTGGCCAATAGGGACTGCAGGATGGATAAACACTGACATAGCAAGATTTAATACACGTTCGAAAAATCCAACCGGTCAGCATTAACACAAATTCATCTGCTATGGTGTCTCCGTAATCATTGCTTTGATACGTTAGCGCAATTGAATAATTCTGTGATGTATAGGTGAAAAAAAAAAGTTTACTCGCTATCCCGACCCTGGGAAAGGGGATGCCCAGTGAGGCTGTCGATAACCACCCCTACAACTGCACAGGGGGTTTGCAATGGTTCATTACTTTGGAGTAATGGCAGTGACAGCCAGTTTGCGGTTGCTGCCGTGCATCGTGATGGATTCCGCCACTATACTTTAGCTGTATTCGTGGCCAAGACCAAATCCATGGACAATGTGTACTGCATGGTTGGTTGATGGGGGCCGTTGTAGCATGCGAGCCGAAAGACGTACTAGACAAACGACAGGAACCAGTCCTTCGTGTTTCGTAATGTCGCTGACGATAACCGCTTTACCCAGTTCTGCTGTACCCTTTTGAATTAATCATCATTTATTTATTATACGATTGTTATTTTTTAGTGTTATTATTAAAGGGGCGGTGTACGTGAAACATGCTTCCCATGAGCCCCGGGTCGGCCCGGTATTGCACTAACGCTAGGATCGGTCCACGTTGACGTTTATTTTTACTTATTTGTGTGTGTGTGTGTGTGTGTGTGTGTGTGTGTGTGTGTGTGTGTGTGTGTGTGTGATAATAATTGTTAGGGTTTAACGTCCCAAAAAGATGACATGATTATGATGGACGCCGTAGTGAAGGGCTCCGGAAATTTCGACCACCTACGGTTCTTTTACGTGCACTTAAATCCAAGTACAGGGGCCTCAAGCGTTTTCACCTGCAACGAAAATGCGGCCGCCGCGGCCGAGATTCGATCCCGCGACCTTCGGGTCAACAGTCGAGCACCATAACCACTAGACCACCGTGGTGAGGTAAGTGTAGGTGTGTGTGTGTGAGAGAGAGAGGCGAGAGAGGAGAAAGCCTTAGAAAAATGCCCACCCACTAAAGGCTAACAACTCCGTTAGATACAAAATCACGCTAATCATTAGGTGGCCGGTATTATGGTGTTCTTGGAAGTCATACTTATGATGAACTACATCCACCGCGGTGGTCTAGTGGTTGCGCTGCTCGGCTGCTGACCCGAACGTCGCGGGATCGAGTCCCCGCCGCTGGAGCCGCATTTCGATTAAGGCGAAATGCTAGAGGCCCGTGTACTTAGAATTAGGTGCATGTTAAGGAACCACAGCCCTACACTACGGCGTCCCTCACAATGGTATCGTGGTTTTGGGACGCCAAGCCCCAACAATTATTATAATATGATGAAATACTCCTGGCCGTAGTGCATCCGCAGACGTTTCCTGTATGCCAGTGTATGAGGCCTGTGTACCGCAGTTGTATGCAGGTTCACAGTCGCGCCGTTCTGGTAATGCCGTCAACCGTACGCATCTTGAAATGCCAAGGCAGCCTTCAATACGACACGATCCATGGAGCACAATAACAGTGGAAGGATTCTGCTTATTTATCTTAAGCATGTCATTCACACGTGCCACCATCATTGTTAAGAGGTGCGTTTCAGCGTATGCTAAAGTAATGCACGGTGAATCGAACGAGGCCCAATTCGATTGACCGAACAGTTTTACAAGCCATTATTAAGAGTTGAAGCTTTTGATCAACAAAATACCACGACAGGTACTGAACAAGCTGCACTATATCATTGCCACGTGTCCAGCATGTGACTAGTTCTCATTCAGACAGGTAAAACGTACGGTAGTTCCTTCAAGTTACTCGTATGAGCCCTTAGCTTAGTTCGCGTTGATATTGTTTACAAGGTATGAAAAGTGTGATTCTTTGTTTTCGGGACAATGTTACTCGTTTCTTCAATATTTCCGTAAAGCCTTTGATAACAATTTAAAGGCACGCTCTACATTACTGACAATAAGTGCATCGTAAGCTACAAGCTTGCCGAATAAAAATTTAAATACGTAAATTGGCAAGTAGCTGCAGTTAATGCGGTAGGAGCCGTCTTCAGATGGTGACAGAGAAAGTCTGGAGCATAGGTGGCAGGCATTAAGAAATATAATGCGCCACAGATCACAAATAGAAATTCATCGCAATGAACCTTCGTAATCCAATGGGCAGCATGCTCATAAAATTATTGTTCCGAAGGTCATCTGACCTTCAAAATGTTTTTGTCGGCAACGTAAAGACGACAACTTCTTCTAACTACATATGCATTTATGGCATGTGTTATATAAAGCACTTTTGGTTGCATAATCAAACACTGCTTCAACGCAGGAAGGAAGTTATGACCAAGTGTCGTAAAGGTGTATCGTGCTAAAAGGAGGATAGAGAGAGAGAAAGAGCAGAGGAAGGCAGGGAGGTTAACCAGAAGTTTGCATCCGGTATGCTACCTTGCACTGGGGTTGCGGAATAGGGGGTTGAAAGCGAGAGAGAGAAAATAAATAATAAGAAAAAAAAAACAATCACAACCACACTCACACAAGAGCGTTCCGCTCAGAGGCGCTCTGACAGGCCAGTGGAAGTGTTCTCTCTGCTTTGCCAGCCGATACTTTCAAATAAACTTATGGCATATATGTTGCCCTTTGAGGCACGGTAATGAATTGCCGTGACGTTCAACTCAGCGCAAGGCAGAAGGGGCAGTGTCCGAAATTATTGGGCATGGCGAAACATTCTTGCGTTTGGGTAGGAAAAATCGGACCTCCTGGACTCGTTTGACGAACAGGTTGCTGAGTGGAAGGCGTTACATAGGACGTGTGTCATGGTTAACAGAATCGGGAGAAGTCGCCCTTACAAAGCGACACCTCATCTCTATTAGAGTCGTTTATCGCGTGCTCGACAGTTTAAACCAGGGGTCTGAAACACGCGGCCCGCGGCTTCACAAGGAATAAACTTTTGTGACTTCGCTAAATGGTATTCGCATTATTTGCTCGCCTATTGCGATTAATAACGCTTTCTTCGGGTAAGCTAGAGACGGGACTGGTCTCAAGCATTTCTTTTCCTGAAGCACCCTATGCGTTCACTATTTCTTGAAATATCACCGCAGAACAGAAACTTTATTTCAGGATTCTAGTCACTATGGAGATCAGTATTGATATCTTCCTCGAAACCTGACATCAAATCCCCTTCAGATATGACCCATATGTGAGATATGGGAAAGGCGTTCTTTCAAATGGCTAGGTGACATTTTGCTTGAACTCCTCCCCCCCCCCCCTTCCGCTACGCCTTTTTTCACTGTCCCGGCCCTTGTTGGACGAATTTTCGCGACTCTGGCCCACTATCTGTGATAAGCTTGAGACCCCACCGCCCCACCCTAGTTTAAACCATGAGCATATTACACACCTGGAGCCGAGTTCTCATAGTTTTTCTTTCCTAATGTGCGTGGGGGCGTGTGTGTGTGTGTGTGCGTGTGCGTGTGCGTGTGTGTGTGTGTGTGTGTGTGTGTGTGTGTGTGTGTGCGTGCGTGCGTGCGTGCGTGCGCGCGCGCGCGCGCGCGCGCGTGTGTGTGTGTGTGTGTGTGTGTGTGTGTGTGTGTGTGTGTGTGTGTGTGTGTGTGTGTGTGTGTGTGTGTGTGTGTGTGTGTGCGTGCGAGTGTGTGTGTGTGTGTGCGAGTGTGTGTGTGTGTCAGCCGAATTTTTCCCTTACGAATGTTAGACTTTGTTGTGAATACAGGCACTGGTGAGCCACGGGGACTCTCCTGTGTAAAGTGAATGTTTTTGCTCTAGAAGTGCATCCATAATAAACACTTCCAAATGTTTTAATTTGTGGCAGGGATGATCTACAGCCTATGTATGAAAAGAACACTTGAATTTGATCAATCGGTCTTGTTCCCGACAAGGCGCTGATGTTAGACCCGTGGCAAACCAGCACCTTCGATAAATCCGTGACCGGCTTTGGCAATGCTTCTTTAGATGGCGATGCTGATTTTTTTACAGAGTGGTGACGCAAATCCACAACGTAAGTTTGTGGGTTCCAGGGGAGTTTCACCCGGCCCCAGTGTCGAAGCATCTGCCTATTACTACACTTGCCACCTAAATGACTTCTAGAAAAAGCAAAATAAAAAAGACTAGATCACACATGCTAGAGACATCTTTAGAGGTACGGCATATAAAAGGTGCTCCCTTCGAATTGTAGTTCCCCAACCTTGCCATACTCGCTCGCTTGCAATGCTGCGCTTGAATTTTGAACACGCCGTTTCCACGAGTATCATCAGTCCAAGGTGTCGACGTGTATATAAGAATGAGCTTGTCGACGTGTTTATAAGAATAAGAAGTTCTGCTGGGCGTAAATATATGAAGAAACAATTGTAGAGCTTCGCGAAGCTTCCACGTCGAGCCATGTACTCAGCATGATTTCACTTGCAGGCCGTCTTACTCCAAGAAGCCCTGGAGTTAGTATTGTATCGCTTATGATTTGCGGGCAATATTCGCTATTACGACTAATGAACATAACGAATGGCAGGCCATTCCTCCTGCGAGTTTTACTGTGTGAACAAAGGTACAGGAGGTCAACTTCAGAAACAATACCACGTGTGTACGATACTGGTTGTACCCTCTTCATATCGAAGCAACAACTAGTGAAGGCACAGTTTTATTTATATATCAGCACTGTGCATTTTTTTACTTCGTTTTGTGCGAGCCGTTTGTGTCTCTGCAGCCCTGCTGTATCAAAAGTTTGCTGTTTTCCTTGCGCCTCGTCTTTTTTTTTTAAGGCGAGAACCTTAGATGCCTCATCAAACGCTACACTTGGCCGTCGGCGTCGGCGTCCCGCGGCGTCGGCGTCAGCAAGAGTGATGAAAAAATCATTATCACGTGATGGCGTCACTTTATGACGTCATAATGACATCACAGATCACCATAATTTGTGCCGTAATCATGACGTCATTATGAGGTCACATCACGTGACGTCACATGAGGACGCCATCACATGACAGCGACGCTTGGTCAAAGGTTGGCCGAGCACGGAGGCAGTGCGAAACCAGGTGAGGTGCAGAAACCTTGCAACTCCTCCAATCTTGGAGGCAGTGCAAAACCACGTTACTTGCAGAAAGCTTTCCGAGGGGGCGGCGAAAATCAATACATCGACTGAGCAAAAAAAAAAAAGAATTAGAAGACGGCTTTCGCCTTCGAGTCGCCTTAGGCGAACGCATAAGTGACCCTGTGCGTTTTTTTTTTTTTTTTTGCTGTCTTTTTCTTTAGCTTTCATGCAAGTTTGCAAGCTGTCGCAAAGGTAGTAGCAACTCATCAAATTCATAAATTAGGCTTACATTCAGTTCGTTTGTTTTTTGATGCACTCACAATGTTTCGCCTCGCCAGCAAGGCAGATTAACAAAAAATGGATGTTTTGTGGCATAACCACACTGATTACTTTTTT
This sequence comes from Rhipicephalus sanguineus, assembly GCF_013339695.2. Classification (NCBI taxonomy): domain Eukaryota; kingdom Metazoa; phylum Arthropoda; class Arachnida; order Ixodida; family Ixodidae; genus Rhipicephalus; species Rhipicephalus sanguineus. The sequence goes on along the minus strand of NC_051176.1, from coordinate 68,586,093 downwards.
TTTTTTGCTAAACATGCCAGATTAGCTCTGTTATAGGAAAGGCGGGTACATGTTCAACCTCAATGTACGAGAGATTTGTGTTTGCCATGTCAGACTCAATTCGCAATGTCCTTTCGTAAGTGTTTTTGTCATGGCCAGTTCCATAAATGATGCGCCCAGCACCACGACTAGCTGCAATTTCATCTTACGAACAATGCCAGGGTGAGACGTTTTTCTGAATATGGGCCCTAAGCCCAGAGGTATGAGCCTATTTTCTCGCCTATGCCCATTACTCATAAAAAAAGCGAGGTCCACCCTTTGCTGAAAAAGCAAAAGAGTAAGAGTAATAAATAAACAACATTACTGCAGAAATCGACCATCCAAATATTATTCATTTTCCTTCCTCTTGCCCCCTCCAGGAGGCGGAGATAGATTCTATTCGTCCCCTTTGTAATGGGACGACGGTCTGTGAACTGCCAAGCTCAATATTTTATTTGCGCTTGATGCCTTGGCTACCTGAATCAAGCATTTTTCCTGAAGAAAAAAAAATATCTTATAGTCATAGCTTAACTTTCGGCGATTCATGGTAGTGCAACCATGGTATTACGGCAGAGTAATCTCCCATCTCATCCCTCTAACTCTATGACTACTGCAAGTACACCGAAGGCGCCGTACCTTGACGAAGGTAGCCTTGCTGATGCCGCACGCGAGGCCCTTCGAAGGTGGGGTCTTTCCCACGCAGTGACAGCTTGCCTTTTCGTTCGTCGCCGCTCTGAAACGGGCACGAAAACTGTACTGCTAACAGCGCAATGTTCTGCGGTGCCTGCTAGACACTGGCTGCTGCATTCCACGTGCCAGGCAGAAACGCAAAACGGGGCCACGCGTCCGCAGCGCCGCAACATCACCGCCGCCAAAGCGGTGATGATAGGCGGATATCGCGAGACGAAGAATCCTCCCCCGCAGGCGCTGATCTTGTTGCGTGGAAGGATGGGCCCGGGTTACCCGGCGCCGCGATTCGCGCCTTTTCGGGAGCGAGAGTCAGAAGGACTGCGGGGCCCCTCGCTCAGCACACTGCGATAGACGATAGCGGCCCTGCGCTCGAAGCCTCGCCGTTAGCAATCGGAGGTCCGAGAAAGAGGATGCGCTGCTTCCACGCTGGTGGAGGAGGGGACGGGCGGGAGGGGGAGGGGGGCGAATGTCCGCGCGGCTCGCCGTGGCGGCTACGTGATAGAGTGGCCGCGCCACTTGATGGAGCGCTCGCACAGAGGCGACGACCTCGACACACGGGACCAAATTGGCACAGTCGCAGTCACTGCACTCCAACACGGCATCATCCTGTAATGGCAATGGTCTTATCTGTACGAACAGCTAATGGCAGAAATGAGTCAGCGATTTCAACAATCTGTACATGTTTTAAAAAAAAGAAGGGGAAGGGGGTACATTATAGTTGCATTATGTTTTACAAAGCAGAGTTATACGACTTATAAGAGGTGTGTCTTCAGTATTTTTATTGCTATTTTTTATTTTTTTATTTTTTTTTGCTTTAAGAGACGTCGTGCGAAATATGACACCTACGCCATTAGATTCATAAAATAGAAAAACCTCGCGCCCATTATAACAACGAAAAACTAAGCAAGCCGATTCAGCATTTGGTTAAAAATCAACACTCGTCCAATACCAGAATGTTACTACCGAGACCCTCTCGTCAAGATGGTACGCTGCCCTGCGCAGCTCCCACCTCGATGATCAGCTATGGGCCATCCAGCAAGCCCGCGAGGCGGCGAAGAGACAAGCCCTCGACGTCCCCACGTGGGAGGCCTAGGCCAAGGAACTTAAATTGCTGGTTCATAATAAAGTTTATTCCTCCTGCTCCTGTGGTAACCCTAATCAAGGAGAGCAAATTGTCTTGGGTTTTTAGAAGAAAGATATATTCGTGTTCGTTTTTCATACAAACGTAATTCTTACTTGATGTTGACAAAAGGTGTTTGTTAAAAAAAAATGTTTTCCCTACAAAAAAAAAGCACTCTTCCGCTGTTACCAGCCTCAAAGTGGCGCATTTTGGTTGACCTGTAAATTCTCTCATAACTGTTCCTGTGCCTATTGGGCTTTTTTTGCGCTTTGTTAGCTCTTTTAATGGAACTTTAACATGGAACACTGTGCGAGCTTGGGGATCAACTGGGGCTTTCGGTTGCAGGAGGTTTGTCAGGCTTCTTTTGCCTCTTTCCCCGTCACCAAGACACCGCTATATTTGTTTTTTGTTCTTTTTAGGAGGGAGGGGGCAGGCTACCTGCAATGAGCTCAAGTGTTTTAGCGCCTGGGTGACGTCACGTTAGATGCTTGATTTCTTATAGAAGCAAAGAAAAGGTTTATTGCTCTTGCTCGAGTTCCTGCACAGTATACTGTGAGTTGTCAGCTTGAGTGTTTGTAGTAGCTTGATAATTGTGGGCATATGGCCGACATACGCTGGATACATCGATAATTGCAGAACAGCGGCGAACGCATGTACCTGACGATGTATGATTTTAAGGGCATGCTTTCAAAAACAGATTTTAGCAAACTGGAATTGCTGGGTCTTCTACAAAACTATTCATTCCATGCATCTTAAAGGGACCCTGAAACGGTTTTGACGATTTTGTACGAACACATTGAGCCGGTAGAGCAAGTCCTAAGGATCATTTACAGACCGATTTCAGCCCTGTGCGTAAACTGTGTAATTTGTTACAAGGCTTTAAAGCTGCGAATCGCCACCGATCACAGCGGCTCAGCCAAACGCGTTTTCAAACCGCCCACTTCCAGTGCGCGTCGTATTGGAAGCGCGACGTCACGCAGGCGGCTGATTTGATCGGATATGTCCAGTACACGTCACTGAACCTCCTGTGGGCAGCGAGTGTCGTCTGCCTGTGCTACAACGTACTCCGTGTTGACGTGAGCTGAGCGACAGTGTTTATCTCGAGGTTTCTTTTCTTGGACATAATTAATTGGCCTAGCCGTGTTGTGTACCACACATCTAGCAATTGGTGACTTGTAAAGCTGCGACATCGTGCGCTCATCTGCGCAACGGTCCCACTCATCTGGCGAGCGGAATCTCTTCAGCTCGTCGCTGCAATGAGCGTCGCGCTCTCGCTATCCGTTCAACGCCACGATCCACGTTTTTGTGGCTGTAACTTCACCCCTGAAGACACAACCACATTGCCCGAGTTTACGCTTATCGGTGATCGTTCTCGAATTATTTTTGTTTGTCCGCATGCTTTTGCAGATTGTCGCCGTACAGGAGAATAAAATAAGATATCTGCTGGTAGTGTGGCGGCACCTGTCGGAGCAGATATCAACCACTCCGCGAGCTTCGTCTTTGTTGGGCCTCCGAGATTGCGCGCAGCCCGTCGGCGCACAATATCTGAGGCCATGACTGGGCGAAGCTCAAACCGTCGAGTGCGCTCATGAGAGCGCTGCGATCGCCGACGATGTCAGGGTGTCTGTGAGTTGAGGATGCAAGACAGTGGTGAGGAGGAGGGTATAGATATAAATTCCGTAGCGGCCTTGGTAGACAGTGCGTCGCTTAATTTCTGGTGCGAATGATTTGGGGATGCTCTTGCCTAAAAGCTGACAAAACTTCAGAAAACCGTTTCAGGGTCCCTTTAAGTTTTGTGATAGTTTGACTTAAACCATGCAAGAAAACATACATACTACGTTGCGATAAAGCGTAAGTGCGGGCTGCGAAGCGTATCACAAATTGAAAAGGGACGGTCGTTTTGCGTAGTACTTGTGTCTTAATTATACATCCATGCCTCCTCCAGTCAAGATAAAGGTACCGTGAAGTCTGATAAGTCCAATGACAGGCCTTCCGAGTTGTCTCATTCTTTTTTTTTTTTTTGTCCCTCTTGTGCGCTCCCTTGAGATTAGATTGTAATAATGTTTAGAACGTGGTTCTCAATTCTGCCCACGCAGTCTCCGGTCATAGAACGCGCAAACTTGGCGCCTAATAGTATGAGCACTAAGGATGTCTTCAACCAGGAATGGACAGAATTGGCCCAAAGAGGGCTTACGTCGACAAAGCCCGGTCATAAATAGCTTTGAAGGCATGCTGTCAGATTTATTAGACGTCTCGCTTCCCTTATTGTTGCCGCGGACAGCAGGTCTGTAATTCAGCTACGCGTGCTATAGGCTCCTATACGGTCTCGCGCACAAGACATTCACGAGGGCGGCACAAAAAAAAAAGCGGGGGGCGGTGCTTAAAGTGTGAAAACTACGTAAGAAACAGCGCTGGAGGCTGGTCAATATACACCTATATGAAACGGACCAGTACTCTTAGTTTGACCGGATGGCGCGTGAACTCGTGCTTATTTAAGCCACAAATATCAGACCTCCTTCCAGTCTCGTATAAAGGGTGCGCGCAAGCGCTTCAGTCACCACGGCTTCCTCAGGAATGTTGCAGTTATGCCCGAAAGGGCGTACCACTGACAGCGCTACTAAAGTATCATGCGGCTACATGAAGTACGACTCGTAGTGTTATCCGCCTTATAAATTGCTGTAACCATTCTCTTGCTAATTAAATATGCTAGAATTGTGCGAAGCGCCCACATAAAAACGTGAACAGATCTTACTCAATGGGCACGAAAAATTTGTTATCCCAGCACTTGGTTGATGAACACCTTCAGAGGTGAGCAAACGCTTCGTACCGCTTCAATACGTCTCGAAAACCTTGCGATAACAGTAGACACACTGAAAGGTAGCGCACACGTTGTCACCAGCCTTTGCACTATGTTATATACAAGGAAGGAGAAAAGCCTATGATGAGAGCTCGCCGTTAGCACGTTCTTCGTCTTGCTAACGGCGAGCTATTTATATACACCATTTGCCGGTGGCTGTACTCAGAGATCGGTGGTACATCGGTGTGTTTTCGTTATCACTAGCAAGATGGCTTGAAGGGCTCGAAGGGCGTAAAGTCACTGAAAAATATAAAGTAGCGCCAACTGCGTTCCTTCCCCTCTGCCTCCTCTCCTAGCAGCTGCAGCAACGCCTCTAGGGTGTCCTCCGGGAAGCTACGGATTTTACCCGCTGTAGTGAAAACGCCTTCTTTCTGCTGTTGTACCGGTGGTTCCTGCCACTGGCACAGCAGGTCGGCATCCTGAAGCATCCAGAACCCCCGTACGAACTGACTCAAGCGCGGTCGACCACGCACCGTGCACCGATCAAGTAAACAACCCAGACGAGGACGAACAAGATGGCACTCGGACGACCTTCTAAAAAGCTAGTGCGACACTCTAGCGATTTCTTAGCGCCGCCGAGTTTGCAGCGGCGCTGCCATCAAGAGCGAGCACTTTTGCGTTCTAAAAGATTATGTACCGTACAATTTTATGCTGTCGGACACCATGAAAAGACGCCACTTGCTTCGGTATACATTGCCGTATTTATCGCTATTAGGAGCTGGCTCGCGAGGTTCTTAAGCTGGGGCGAAGTCCCGCGCCGTAACCTGCATCCATCCATTCAAAGCGTCGCGCAACGCGAAGAGGAACGCTACGCGCGTCGTGTCTTCCCTCAAGCCTTTCCGTTAATTCTCACGGGGTGAGCTGGGAACGCGGTCGACAGCCAAGGGAGCGTCGGACAGCTATTTTTAGGGCCACTTTGTCGTGCGCGTCTCGAGGGCAGTTTTCAAATTGAAAGAACATTAGGAGCGTTGCGTCTGCAAGTGTCAACAATGGAAATCAGACGCTCTTAGATATTTCTTGTATATATACTTCATCAATATGTATATAATTGTAAATTCTGTACATAGTTCATCAAAATTGTAAATTAATATAACATTGTGTATATCTGTATGTATAACAACGTCTGTCACGTCTTCATATGACGGTAGAGTACTTGTACGGAAGATTCACGAATTTTCCCGACCTTCTCCGAGCCAGCTCCTGAATTATCATTCACTCCGTGGATATGGCGTGATTTTTTTTCATACCCTTTATTTCGAGGACTTTTCCAACGAAAGTCTCGGAGGCCATACTTTACGTCTTTGTACAATCTCGGGTGGTGGCGCTGGAAATAACTGCACTCACTGTCAAATTTCTTCTATTTTACTTCACATTTTGCGTTACTTTTTAAACCAACACATAGCGAATGGAGCTAGTTTTAAGAAAACCAATACAGCTATAAAAGGTGACACTAAGAATAAAAAAAAGTCACAGTTTCGCCGCAAGGGCGAAGCAATGAATGCGATAGCAAGGAACTAATGCTATACGAAGTGAGGCTCGCAAATGGATACTCTCAGTTTGAACAGCGCTTCTGTTGCAAAGGCGGCCGAAGCAGCAAAGGAAACTAGCGTGCTTCAAGTGTCGAGCTGTGACATTTGATAGTTCACGCTCATCTTCTGTTTGTTCGTTTAGCGGCGTCCCTGAGCTCGAGTGACATTCGTACGCGCCGTAACATGAGCGCGGACATCACGGTGAAAGCGTGAAACATTCCTCTACCCCTCGCCACGAGAAAACCGCGCGAGCAGACAGCGGAAGGGCAAGGGGGCGATCGGAGATCTGTTCGTTCCGCGTTCGTTCTGCGGTGCCTACGTCACAGAAGTGAGAGGAGGCGCAGCGCTCCCGCCTAGAACCGCCGAGAGGAAGAGAACAGCCAATAGTGAAGCGGACAGCTTTCCGGAAGTAGACGCGCATCCTGTGACGTCGGCACAGGGACCGTGAAGCGTTTCTCGCCTTTTAATAAATATAATTACTTTACAGAAAATTATTGTTTTTTGCTTCTCAAGCTCAAACACTCTTTCAAACAGCAACAGCTTTGAGTGATGATATTTAATAATGTTAGTTTTTTTTGACGTCGTCGCTAGATGGTGTTGCGCACGCGAAAAAAAAAAGAGAAAAGTAGCGGCTGACGTAGTTTCAAAATGTCGTCCGATCGCAACGTCTGCGTTGGTTCTCGGGTGTCGGATCGTCAAAAGGAGCTTCTGCTGGCTTTTGTGAAAGAGCACCCACAGATCGCGACGCTGTCGTGCCCGCTGGAGCCGTCTTTCACGAGGGAGGACCGGGACGACATGTGGCAGGAGCTAGTAGCGCTTTTGAACGAAGAAGTCCCTGCGCGTAACACCAGGGCCCAGTGGCAGGCCCGATGGAGGAATGAGCGCTACTATTCGCAGCAGGGTCTTGCCAAACTCCGAGGGCAGCAGAGGTGAGTGCGAGCACAATTGTATTGTGGTCGGTCATCTTACACGTCCCGCTTGTGCTTTACAGCGGCACCCGAGGCGGCCAGATTTCGGATTACCGCGGCCGCGTCGTGCTTGACAGGGACGAGTGTGCGAGGCCCATAGTTCGTGTGGTCTGAATCGGTAAGCACTGGCTTAGAATATCATTGTTACTTGTGTGCTGCGAACAAGTGGGCTCGTTTGCTTCGAGCCATTACGCGCTGTTAGTTTTACTTTTTCAAACAATATCGAGTGGATCACCCGGCCGCCGCGTTAGCTGAGGTGCTAACACGTTGCGCCGCCCAGAACAGAATGCGAAACAGCCACATTTGCGGTGATGACGAAAGAACAGCCGCGAACTATATTTCGAAGCTCATTAGAGCACCCTACGTGTTCCAACCCATTTCTCAGACCCTCGAGTCGAGTGAGGTGCGTAGCCAGTAGGCTTGCCTCCCTCCACCCCTCTCTCCGAAGTCTGTGTGTCATAGCATGCCGCTGTTGAAACATTCTAAAAAAACATTGCTATTGTCCACTTCCATTCCATACTTCTTATTGCACTCAGTGTGTCAATCAAGAAACTTCTTACTATAACAGGTGAGCCCTGCTGCAGCTGCTACTGGTGTGGCTGAAGAGGATGTGGCCCAGGATCTTTCCCGTGCCCCAACTCGTAAGTTTCGCTGATGTTTTGATTAACTGTAGATGGTGTTACATGCTCACAGGTGATGCTCATGCGTGCAGGCATATGTTTGTGAAGAGATGACATCTGTGGGCATAAAGACAAAAGGCTGCACAAAAAAATTTGGCAAACGGTTGCAGGAGCTAGTTGTATGCATAACTGTCAGATGGAATAAACAGGTGTCCTGCCTTGCAGTTATGGTGAAATGTAGCAAAAAGGTAGCATTGCAAAAATGTTCAACATCTTGAAATGTTTCCCTGTTTTGTCAATTGCTTCAAAGTGAAACTGAAAATGTGCTATTGCTAAATATACTGTTCAAAAAGCAAGCTCGTTATATAACTTTTTCACATACCATCATACACAAATGCACATGTTTGCACCTGTGTTACACCTGCTTGCTGTATGTTTTGCATACTGCAGCAGCTAGGGTTTCGGAAGGAGATTGTGTCAGTCATCGCGTAAAGCCGGGCAAACGATTGTGTAGCCCTGAAAAGGGCTGTTTGGTTGCTTCTCATGCAGAGATGGTTAGAGGCGTGAGATGCGTTTGATGAGATGAGCGAAAATGAATTCCGGCACCGCTTTGGTCTGTCCAAACGTAGTGCGTTGAGAGAGAGAGAGAGAGAGATACGAAGAGGAAAGGCAGGGAGGTTAACCAAGCTTTGGCTCGGTTGGCTACCCTGCACTTGGGGTGCGGTTGTGCGGTGAACCAAGCACCATTCATGGATGCCGTTGGGTCAGTGGATTTTCAACAGAGAGGAAATTGTTGCACACACTGAAACTCTTCACGAACAGAAGCTTCCAGCGAAGAGTCGGTAGCAGGAAATTTATAGATGATAATGGCAACACATTTCTTGGTTTCCAGCTCATGCCGCAGCTGCGAGATGGGGGCAACCGGCAGGCCGAGGCGCTGGAGTTACTAGCCGCAAACACCAGGCGGCAGGGCCAGGCATCATTGGAAAGCTGCGCCAGGTTCAACTTCTCGGTGACGCGGTCCACAAATTGCAAGGCGTTGGTACCCTCGCCCGGGCCCTCATTGCAGCGGAAGGCACCTGCACAGTGATTTGTAAAGACTAGTTGTACATATATGTAGATTTATTTTTGTTCACATCACGAGCTATGATACGCTGGTTTGCTTCAATGGTGCCCTGCAATTTTCTTTCAGTTAATTTTCTTTTTCTGCATATCAGAAGCACTGATGTGCTGTTTCATTGTACATAGTAAAGTGTAGATCAATGGTAAATCGTGTCCTGCGATGTCATTTGTTTTTAATCTCGTCGTGCGAGGTGATGCATTCAGCAGTTTTGTAGTACATGTGCATAGCACAGTGTGGTTTCATTTATAAATCATGTTTTGCCATGTCATTTTTTAAAATCTCATTATACAAAGTCATGCATTGAGCAATTTTGTAGTATATGCACATAGTGCACTGTAGTGTATCTTTATGTTTATAGTGTATACGTGACCTCTCTTTATGTTTATAGTGTATACGTGTAGAATATTGTGGCACACTGTACGTTTTCTATCGATTTTTACACGTCCTAGAAAAAAAGAAAAGCGTTTGTGAAAGGTCTAGGTTGCACAATTTTGAAATATTGCAAGACCGAAAAACAGTTGACGAATACGTGTTCTGTTGCTTAGAAGTGTTTAGATAACAGGATTGGGTACAAACAGAAATCAATAATAGAGGAAGACATATCAGCAACCAACAACTTGCATTTTTTAGCGAGTTCAATTAATACCGGTTCGACTGTGCCTTGTTTTCATGTAATACAATGACTTTCGTGCTGCGAGACGCGTGTGTTGTTGCAGAGGAGCAGCAGGCACTTTGTAATAACTCCATTTGTATATTATAAAAGGAAGCTACTTTTGTATTCTTTTCCTTGGCATTAAATTTAAAGGATATTTATTTATTTTGCTTTTTATGTGCATTGCTCGTGATACTTGTAATAAAATTTCAATTCTGACACCACCCTTGTTGTTCATTTCATTTACAAGCACGATTCTTGTTGCACTAAAGCTACCGCATCTTGCTGTCCTGATTCAAACAGCCTTTTCCGGTTACCACTTTGGCTGTGAATGGCACCATGTGCCATTCACAGTTGAGCTCTCACTTGTGCTTAGTGTGAAGCGCCATATTTTACAACCTGGTCGAAGCATTTCATCAGCATGGCGTTGTGTGACAAGGGGGCATAGGTCGGCAAAATCACTCATGAGTCGACTCACTCAGATTCAGATCGAGCTGTGAGTCCAAGTGAGTAATACATTGGTGAGTTCGAGTCCGGGTGAAAACATTTTAGTGAGCCTGAGTCCGAGTGAATCCGCTTGAGGAAAATTTTGGTGAGTCTGAGTTTGAGTGAGCCCCAAGAGCAAAATATATTTCACGAGTGAGTCAGGGTGAGCTTCACATTTTTTGCCAACCTATTCAAGGGGGTTATTCATTGATAGGAGAACGCTGTTTCGTTGATATGTGTAGCAAACATTTGAAGCGTAGTAAAAAAAAAACAGTGACAAACACATTGAACAAAGACAAACACGCACCACGCAATGCTGCCGAGGTCGTTGCAGGCGGCGGCGTACTCTGCGCAGGTGCTCAAGCATGCAGGCCCTGTAGTTCTCGAAACAGGTTCACTACACGGTTGCGCTGCTGCTGGCTCCCGTTGTGGTGGTGGTGGTGGTGGTAGCTCAGCTGCTGCTGGCAGCAGTCAGCATCGTCGGTGTCGTCATCGTTTCCTTCGAGAACAGGCTCATGTGCCGCCAACGCAATGTCGTGCAGAGCTGCACAAGCAGCAATGATGCTTGAGCAGCTGTGCACAAGCTTACAGCGATGCACCACTCCACAACATTGCGCATGGCGGTGTGGGCCTTGTTGTAGTGGTCATCAGGGGTGCCACGAGCTGGTCGTCCGGGCACTGGTGTCAGGAACCACGGTTCTAATGTATAGCTGGAGTCTCCTGCACGAGGTCGGCATGACAGCTGTAGTGATAACGTCTTGAATGTGGCAAGCATTGACAGCACTTACCAAGCAAGCCGAAGTTTTGCTTCCAGGTGCTGACGGAGAGGGCTCCCCCGCCATACCCACTAGTCATGACATGACCCCAGGAAACATGGACTGACATCCAGAGGTCGGCATCACATGTCTGCAGAATTCAATTCAGTCAAAATTGTACCCATAAATGACCTTGGGTACAATGTTGGGTATTATGTTAATGTAACTACATCTGTCTTCACTGTTACTGACTGTTGAAACATAGCTATGGACAAATCATCGACAGGGTAGGACTTGTACCATAAGTTCTAACACGAAGACAATGCAGTGTCAAAGGGTAGTCTGCATGTTTACTGCTTGGAACAACCCATCTTTCAGCCACCAAAGCTTTTTAACCAAATTATTGCTGTATGTTTAAGGCAATGTATCACAAAATATCTACAACACGAAAAACTTCGACTGAAAAAAGGGTTATGAAACAATGCGTATTTAATGTACATGCTAGGGCGCGTTCCGAGGGACCGAAATAAAGTTTATTCATCCATCCATGTATTGATCCATGTAACGTCCATCACGAAAATGAACAATAAGGACATACTACGGCACATTCTGGGAGCGCTAATCTCAACAAATACAAATCGAGAATCAAGCTTCGGGTACACATGGCGAACGAGCAACGGTAATATTATGCACTGTGCAGGCCGCTGAACCAAAGTGTACTCCGCGTCACATGATTTCACTTCCCGTTCTGGATAGATCGAAAATACCGCTCCCACTTATACTCAGTTGCAACAGCCTCAGTAAAGCGGAAAGTTTAAGCGATATAAATGAAACAATTCGTTACGCATACAATGCATGAATAATACTCACGATCGTGGTGTTGAATGCGTAGAGTCCCTTCCCCGACATGTAATGCGTCGTGTCCGCGGAGCTCAGGCCATGGGGCTTCGGGATTGCGATGAGCGTACCATCCACGCACCCGACCACAACGGGAATCTGCCCGAGCCACGCGAACGCCGCCTTTGTTCGCTCTTCGCGTCTGTGGTCTCCGGAAAAGGCCACCCACCGTTTTTGCCCGTGAGCGACAGTAATGGCGTGTTCCTGACGGACGACTGCGACAGGCCGCTGAATTCCTCGCAGCCGACAGCTCGCTGGAAGCATCCGATCGCAAAAATCTCAGCGCGCACAACGCCTTCCGCTCTGTTTAAATCCCACTGGTTCGTTGGCACCCGATGACGGGGCCGAGATCGTCGCACAACCAAGGTACAGTACGTTTCGAGAAACGAAAGCGACGCCGGAATTCACACTCGCTCATCTCTTCAAACGCATTTCGCACCATCTGCTTCGAGAAACGCCAACGTAGCAAGGAAGCACCGTTGCAAGCGCCATTTCCTCAAAATCAGCTGTTGCGGCAGCCGCAACCGCCGCATCACTCGAAATACATGCCGTGCGACGCCATTGTTCGCTCGAGAGAACGCGAGCGAACGGGCTCGCTCTCCGTTCACTTTTAGCAGACGACATGCTCGTTATGACGCGGCATGACGTCATCAAAAAAGAAAACATCAAGAAAAAAAAAGAAATGGCCACGCCCCTTAGAATGGCGTGAGTTGTCCGGCTTCAGCCAATCAGCGCGCTTGTTCTCCCCCAGGAGAACGAACAAGCGGAACGAACAGATCTCCGATCGCCCCTCAAGCTTCTCCCATGCGCAAATATAAGAAGAAGCGAGCGAGCTCGCCGACGACTTTTAAATGCGCCCGTCGGGCTCCTAGCGCCACCTCGCTGGTAATGAAGAAACGCTTATTATCGCCTGCTGTTTCTGAGTCCGTCCAGCGCTAAAGGGTGTGTATATAACGCTCGCCGTTAGCTACGTGGAGGATCTGCGTTTCGTGGCGTAGTGGATAGCGCTGCTCGCTGCGGAGCAAGAGGTCCCTGGTTCGATTCCCCGCTTCCGAAGCATTTTTCTGATTTACTTTCCTTTGGGGCCTTTATATATATATACATACTTATACACATACGGTGCATGATGGCGGCGACGGCGACGGCAAAATCCAGCCGAGACTATGCATATAATTGCTATCGCAATAAAACGCACTATCTAAAGCTGCGATTCGAACCCGGGCCTTTTGAGTGTGAAGCGGGCCCTCTACCCCTGCACCACTTCGGCGGAGCCGCGCGCAACTCATAAACGACGACACATTGCAGACTACCGATCGCAGCGCTGCAAGCGGATTGACCCTGCTTGGGCTCCACTTTTCGAAGCTCGTTCCGAGCACTACCCTGTTCTAGAACACTCAACCTGTACACGAATGGCGCTAATTTTTTTAGTTATTTTTTCAGGAACTTTAGAGGGGCGCGCTTGAAAAGTCATCAGCCTACGCGTTGCGATGAGCGCGCGCCTCTACAAGGCGTGGTCCCTCGTGCACGCGCGCTTATCTCGTGATGGCGGTAGTTTGTACGTATTGTGCTCTCACCGCAAGTTTGCGTTAAGTTAGAGAGCACGAAGGTCACTTCGCTCACTGCAGCGGCCGCTTTTGCGAAAGGAGTGCGCTGCTCACATACAAATAAGTTACAACTGTGACAGTTAGTTCGCGCTCATCCTGCGTATACTTGTGCTTTCGTTTCGTGCGTCCTCCTTTGTGTTTCAGCGGCGCGCTTTAACTGTCAAGCTGTGAAAGTTGTTCGCGCTCATCCTGTGTATGTTCGTTCCGTGCGTCCTTTCTGCTTGAGCAGCGCGTTGCAAGTTTCGAGCTCCTTGCCGTTCTTCGCGTGACACTACAATTTGTTGCTGTAGCACTCATTCGTTCACCCTTGGGGCGAAACAATGCACAACAGATGCTCAACTACGTCTGTGAAGACACGTTTCACTTTCATGTTATACCGATTCATATGACAGCGGGATCATCCATGTTTTGTAGCGTTAGCTACACTGGCCTAGCTTAGCCAGTTCTGCGCGCTTCCTCAAGAGCCGCGCTGTTGAGGAGGCGTGATGTCGCGCAGCTGGCACACCGGAGCCGGCACCTCCCGCGCACTCCGCCGCCGCTGGTCTGCGCACTCCAGAGACAGTGACGTCGTAACCGTGGCATACGCACTGGCGCCGGCGCGCGCGCAGCTCTGTGCAGTCACCGTCTGACACTGCGCTGGAGCCGCTTGATAGCGCCTCTGACTGGCGTTTGCCAGTGTGCTATAGCCATGGAGAGGGAGAGCGCAAATGCTGCTCAACGGCGCAGAAGAGCGGAAAAGCTTAACTCAAGGGATCCCGGAGTAGTTGCCTGGCAATTAGCGGCTGAGCGTAGGAAGAATGAACAGAAGAAGGCTGAACGTGCTGCGGAGACACGAAAAGCTAAGAATATTCAGCTGAACCTTTGCTAACGCCACGTATATCCTAGCATAGCCGAGCTAAGGCACTGCAACATTTTTTTTTTTCGGTAGCGGTAACGCGTTATTTTTTTTTGAAGGTAACGTAGGGCGGTAACACGTTCTTCTTTTGTTAGCGTAACGAGCAGTGCTGGGCAGTATCGAAGATACATGTATCTTCGATACTATCTTAGATACTCTTTGGGTATCTTGTATCTGTATCGCGATACGTCTCGCAAGACGTGTATCAGTATCTGTATTTCCGATACATTGAAGAATGTATCGTGTATCTTAAGATACAAGATACTGCGATCGCAACACGGCGGTGCGAAACAATAAACGTTGGTTGAACTCCGCGTCTCAAGCTGATACTGCTCCCACTAAGCCACCAGATTAAAATTAAAGACAATGACACTATTTTATGTTTCCGCCAGAGTTCTCCAGCGACGGCAAGTGATGAGCTCTGAGCGTCCCCATGGAGGGGACAGAGTCACGTGGTGGCGCTAGCGTCGTCTCGACAAACGCGCGAACGTCTACGCCCAGACGACATTTTGTTTTCACGGCTTCTTTTTTTTCTTTTTAGTTGTGTCGGTGCTATGGCACTTAGCTCTTAGCTACTATACTGTGCCGCGTACTCCAATGCACGCTGTGTTTTTTGCACAAATTCTGATGCCGCTGTAGTGTCGTTATCAAAATTTCTCTTGCGTTGTGCGTCGTTGCGAAGTCTGAAGAATGCAAGAAAAGGAGTTGCTTTGCGTCTCATGGCTTTCACACATCGGCGATTTGAAGGACTTCGTCGATGCAAGTTTGACTTACATGCAATGATATTGACTTATATGCAAATAAGATTCTAACAGCTACAGCACCACCGGTACCGATGCTGGATTTAACAGAACAAGCATTCACTTAACAGAAGCTATCTTGGCGTACGTCTTCTTTTCTCTTATTCAATGAGTTTTCAAAATCATAATTGGATTGTTAGCGCAAGTACTTTCTAAGCTGTCCTTTTCCATCCCATACATTACCTATGTCTCTGTGTTGCTTTTTTCGGCTCTGCTTACGGCAATATGTCTTTAACATGCTGGCAACCTAAGCTATCTGCATTATTCTTACTTTTAGCTGTCTGCATTATTTCTGCTACTGTTTACAGACCTATATTCTACTTAAGTTTACTGTTATGTCAAGGCGACGTGAGATCAAATATATAACAATCTGTGCGTGCTTGGAGTATACAGTAACAAAAGTTTTGCTTGCTGCTTAGTAAAATAGCGAAATTGAGTTTTCACGATAATAACGTAACTTATTAGGAGACATCTCAAAGATGTTAGCAGAGGGATTGGAGAAACATTGTTATACGAAATGCTCCGTTTTTCTAATGAGCGTCTAAACGAGTCAGTTGACGCTATTTTACACAGGCACTGAATTTTCTGTGGTCTTACCTTAAATGCCTAATTGTCATGGCTATTAGGGGTTACCCGCCTCAGTGGTCTAGTGGTTATGGTGCTTGACTGCTAATCCGTAGGTCGCGGTGGCCGCAATTCGATGCCCGTGTGCTTATATTTGAGTTTTATAACACCACGTGGTCGAAATTTCCGGAGCCCTCCACTATAGCATCTATCATCATATCGTGGTTCTGTGGAACTTTAAACTGAACAATTATTATTAGCTCTTGGGAGTGCCGCCTGTATCGTGTTTCTGTACTAATTCGCTGTGTTTGATACAGAACCACTTTTCTATTTTACTTAGTTATATATTTTCTTTCTTAGTCTACTCTAAATATTTTTACTGTTACTAATCACGAGGTAATCGGAGGTTAAGCGGCAATATAGTGTGAATAGCGGCGGTGTCCTGCAGCACTTCATGCAACTGTAGAACACGTCTGACACGTTTTCTGGGCTGCAGATGTTCTCTCATAAAAGAAAAATCGTTAGTAGATCGCGCATTACTGAGTACGTCGCTAACGAACGCTTTACGCCAGCAGATAAGTAGAATATAAAAGTAGTTGCAGTTTTATGTCCTCTACGTAAACAAGATGCGTCGCAAATGTCACTACCAGCGTTCTCGCTGATGTACACCTGTCCGGTGATCGGGTATTGCGAAAACCGTGATACGTTTACGGGCAAGGTAGAACTTAACAACGGTATTTGCACCATTGTGCAGAGGCATCTTATTGAAGATGGGAGCCCGCTAGCTGGTCGGCAAGCAGAGCATCGACTCTGCCCAATTACAAAAGCGGCAAGCAAAAACCGTTATCAGCAAAGTGTATAAAGAGCTGTCATGGTAAGCAGCTAAAACAACCCTATTAAGTTGCTTCGGAACAAAAGTAATATACCTTCAGCAAGAAATACAAAGATTTGGAGATACTAACATGCATTTCATACAATTGAAACATAATTGGTCGCAGTTGATAAACTTTCAAGCGAACATTTTTGTGCATCGGCGTTTAGTGCTACATTACCGTATATACAGATATATAATAACAAATTTCCGAATGTATCGAAGTATCTTAAGATAGAATTAGAATGTATCGTATCGGATACAGTCGGCGTTGTGGTATCTTGTATCTGTATCTCAAATACTTCTTACCTGAGTATCATGTATCGTATCGCGATACAATTTCGAAGTATCTTTGCCCAGCCCTGAAACTCATTTAGTTACTTTTTCTTCGGTAACGCCTACAACACTGGGGATAACACTATGCTACTTACATAAGGTGCGTACATGTCTTTGAAACCCTTGAAGTAGAAAAGCACATATTGAAGGCCTTTGAAAGTCTTGGAATTCCCTATGAACGATATAATTTCTGGACAAATGCCGTTTGATATCGAATCTGCGACCTGCTTTCTATTGTATATGAGCATCGGTTTGGCAAGCTCTCCGTTTCATAAACTAGATAACAAGGCGAGTGCACATGTTCGCTTAAGCGAATAATAACACGTCCACGGAAAAGCTGCCGCGTGAGACGCACCACAACAAAATATGTGACGCACTGATAGCGATGGTGCTGGAACCAACGAAGCCATAAGGAGGAACGGCGATGCACCAACTGTAGACAGTCGGCTTCTCTGCAGCAGTTCGGACTGTCATGTGACCGCACTTGGCGAATCGCAGCGGAGCGGCACGTGGAAAACAGAGGCGCAACTCTGGCTCCTGAAGGAGCCATATACAATAACTCTAGACGCATATAGGCGCGATAGTGGGCACGGCGCGTGGCACTTTTTTGTGTTTCGCGGGCTTCTGTAGTAAGCATAAAAACAGTCATACTTAGTAGATGGAAAGTTAGAAACTGTCTAATCGCAGGTTTCAGAAACAGATCTACAACGTTCTCATTGGAATTTTTCGCCTAGCTTCAATGCTTCAAAAGTTGGTTCAATAATCTTGCTTAATTAAGTAATTAAGCAGCACACAAAAAATAGTGGGACTTACCCCACGCAATAGTCAGCACCATGCATTTCATCGCGTCATCATAGGGTGCGTCGGCATATTTTTGAACTCTGGCTAGAGTTAGCTGGGACACCCTGTATACGGTGTTGGTGTGGAAATGACAGGAAGCACGAAAATTCGGGGCGTAGGGCCTTTTAATGTATCGATAATTTTGAAACGTTAGAAAATCACGCGTGCTCGCGTCGGCGGCTCCGTGGCTTTTCTTGTGCGGCACTGTTCGCCTGCTTGCGAAGACTCCTGGGGCGGCTGGGGCGAGTTTCATCAGCGTTCCGGATGCAGGCCGCGCGGCACTCGGCCACATTGGCGAAGCGGTTTGGCGCCACCAGGCAGCGGCGGCCCACGAGCGTCGCCTGTGACGCCATCAGGCACCGCACGCGGCCATTGCCCGATGACACGTCGGCGAAGAACGGGAAGCGCAGGTGGCGCTCGCTGCACGGCTGCGACCGCGGTGGACCGCAGTGATGTCCACGTTGACGCTTCTGCGAGCAGCGAATGGACCCGGCGTTTAACGAGTGTTCGTTTCATATATGGCATCGCGAGAGGCACAGGTACAGGCAAAGTATAACATTCACGAAGGTGCACATGTATTGGACACCTTACAGGTAACCGGCGCCCCTGTGAGCCTTCAATAGTGATAACAGCGCCAAGAGTTTAACTTTCGATCGCATTCTGTGAGTTTTGTCAGCAGCACATAGGGCAAAAATCGTAGTATCGCCTCAACTGTGACACATTTAGAGCGATAGCAAGGCGTTCGAATATCCACCGTGGCCGCTTATCGGCTTTGATATTGCTATATACCTGGCCACAGCAGCCAGATTTCGCTGGTGGCTAAATACAAAACTGCTTACATTTAGGTGCACTGTTAAGAACCCCAGGTGGTCTAAATTAATCGGCCGGCGCCAGTACGTCGTGCCTCGTAATCATATCGCTTCTGGCACGTGAAATTTCAGAATTAAGGTGCTGAAGTATTAGACACAACATAGTTTTAGGGCCAAAATAAGCAATCACAAACGATCGTTTACTGAATAAACGCGCTCAATAAACAGCGACTTTTGACCTCGAACACTCCCGGTCACCATACCAGTTTGACGGCCACCACTTAGCGCTGTGTGATGTCTTTGGGTCACATTCAGTCGCAATGCATCACAACGTCGCCGGAGCCCACCTATTGCTTTAAAAGTGCCGGCATTCGTGCACTCCGAGTTAGAGGTGTGCGCCGCCGCGCCGCCGCCGAAGTCCCAAGAGAGATCACGCCGCCGCCGCCGCCGCCGCCGCCGCCGCGCAATAATTGCGGCGCGCCGCCGTTAGTGTTTTCTTTTATTTCGATTGGGGAATCTGGAAATGAAATACAGCACTTCGCCGGAGGAGCTCTTCTCGATGTGTCCATTTAATTAACTGTCCATTTCAGCGGCCGCTGAATAGCGGGAGCTCGGCGAGAAGCGCGCTCCCTGTTTCCAGTTCTTGTTCTGCAGCGCCATCATGACATCACGATGCTTCCAAACACTCTCGACACATTGATCATTTCCTTTTTTTTTTGCTCCCCCCTCTCTCTCTGTCTCTCCCATCTTTCCACACCCCTTCCCTTCCCCCCGGCGCAGGGTAGCCAACCGGACTGCTGTCTGGCAACTTCCCTGCCTTCTCCCTTTTGTATTCCTTCTTCCTTCCTTCCTTCCTTTCTCGACACAAATGATAGGGACAGAATGCACTTCAATGCAACGAACGCAGCCCACAGAGATCCGATTTTCGGTGCACATGTCTTTTGATCGTGTTAGCCATCGATTTAGGTTTAATGCGGCCGCTCGTCTAACGCAGCTGTAAGGTCGGGACGCACTCCCTGCATCGCTCTCAAACATCTGGGACACATTCATATGCAAATTCAGACTTGAAAAGTTCCTGTTTCTGTGCATTTTGTCCCCTCTCTTCTTACGCTAGGAATGTGCTGGCGGGTTCGGTGCGGCGACGTGGTCAAGAATGAGGTGACATCACGGCTCACCGCTTTTTCGAATCACTGAATTCGCTCTGCCGAAATGGACTGTGGACATCTCCTTTGGATGAACGCATCGACAATAGCTCCCCAGAAGTTGTAGTATCTTTTTCTTCTCCAGAAATATCACGAGTATTGCCTGACCTTAACGCTGCCGCGTCCTCCAGCCTTAAAGGGCGACGACCCAACTCGCTGGTTAGCATATTCTTACAGTCTTGGGCCTAGTACACTGTGCATAAATAAATAAAATAGATAAGTAATATATATATATATATATATATATATATATATATATATATATATATATATATATATATATATATATATATTGTCGTACGACGATTTATTGTGCGACGGCGACGTCTTAAACAGTCGAGGTATAGCACCGGTAGAACCCGAAGCTAGATCAAATCGAGAGTTCGACGGAAGCCCGTCTGGTCGGGACGAAACATGAAGAATAAAAGGCAACCACCGACCAAATAAATGTTTTAAAAAGAAGGAAACGACGTTTCGGCTTCCATACGGAAGCCTTGTTCACAATGAAGCCATGAACCAAAAGCATCTAACTATACAGGTTTCAGTAAGTGACGTAAGCACCGCGCATAGCACGAGGGAAGGTTTCCAACATTACGATTCAGCGTCTGTTCAGTAGATTGTATCTCGAGGGACTCAAGATGCAGGCGTGACGTCCAGTTTCTTTCCTTCCCGATAATTCTCGCATTCAACCAGTCTATAGTGTGATTAGTCGTGTCCGCATGCTCCGCCAGTGCATTAGATGCCACTTTCTTGTTTTTCACATCGTTCTGATGCTGGTGCAGGCGCTGTCTGAAATTGCCGGTCTCCCCGATACAAACACTATCGCAGTCCGCAAAAGGGATTTTATACACAACACCAGGGAAGGCTTCCTTCGGAAGTTTGTCCTTCCCACCAACAAGTGTGTGCCGTAACTTGCGTACAGGCACGTGGGCTACTTCGACGTCGTAGCTACGCAGAACGCGTGACAAAGTCTCACTTATTCCGGGCACATAAGGAACAGCTGCGCGTTTTCTCTGTCGGACACTGGCAGGCTGTGAGGGAGCAGACATGCGATGTTCCACCGCATTAACAAACGCTGGCGGGTAACCGCACGTCGAAAGGTCCTCCCGAACCATCTTTACATCGGCGTTCAGGTCTTCGGGATTCGTGCAAAGGCGATTTGCACGGCCTAACAAGGAGGCAACCACTGACCTCTTATGAGTGTCAGGGTGAACAGACTTGAAGTTCAGGTACCTGCCAGTGTGCGTGCCTTTTCGGTAGACAGAGAAAGATAGCGCTCCATTGGTCCTTTTAACAAGAACGTCCAAAAAGGGTAGCCTCTGGTTAGCCTCCATTTCCACGGTGAACTGAATGGCGGTAGATTGATTGTTGATGTGTGCCGTGAATGCTTCTAAAGCAGAGCGTTCGATGACACAAAAACAATCATCAACATAGCGAAGGAAAATTCTTGGAGATGGGCTGAAAGAAGCGAGAGCCCGACTTTCCAGCCATTCCATGGTTAGATTCGCAGCAGTCACCGAGACAGAGGCACCCATAGGTGCTCCGTGAACTTGCTTGTAGAAGACCTTGTCGAAGCTGAAGTAGGTGTTGGCAAGGCAAAAGCTGAGAAGCTTTCTCAAATCCGGGACATCGAAGGGAGACCTTTCGGCAAGATGCGGATCAGCTTCAAGAGCAGCAGCACACGACTCAACGGCGAGATCAGTGGGAATAGAAGTGAACAAGGAGACCACGTCAAATGAAACCATCACCTCGTCTTCATCAAGGACCAAGGAGCCGACTTTTTCAACGAAATGGGCGGAGTTGCGCACGTGAGTGTTGCCTTGTCCAACTAGGGGTGATAGCATTCTATGAAGGTAGCCGGATAGCTTGTGCAGTGGAGAACGGGTGAAGTCAACTATGGGCCGAAGAGGGACATCTGGTTTGTGAATTTTCGGCAGGCCATACAGAGCAGGGGCCGAGCCGTTGTGACAGAGAAGCGAGTAATAAAGGCCTTTGTGCTCAGGCGGAACAAAACGAAAGACGTCCGAAAGGAGCTTCTGTAGTTCCTTCTATACCTTCAACGTAGGGTCACGTGTGAGACGTATGTAAGTATCCTGGTCTTCAAGTAAATCCAGCATCTTTCGTTTGTAGACGGCAGTATCCAGGACTACCGTGGCATTTCCCTTGTCAGCTGGGAGGATGACGTAATGTTGGAAACCTTCCCTCGTGCTATGCGCGGTGCTTACGTCACTTACTGAAACCTGTATAGTTAGATGCTTTGGTGTTCATGGCTTCATTGTGAACAAGGCTTCCGTATGGAAGCCGAAACGTCGTTTCTTTCTTTTTAAAACATTTATTTGGTCGGTGGCTGCCTTTTATTCTTCCCGAAGCTAGATCGCGTGCACAGCAACAACAGACGCGGAAGCTCTTCTTCCTCTTCCTCACTACAATGGCCCCGGGACTGAAAAGGAGCCATCCTGGCGACTAGGGCGCAGGTAGGATCAAAGGGTCGTAATATGGCTTGAGTGGGCTGACATGCACCGTGTCGTGGGATGGCGTCACAGGTTCAACGACGTAGTTGACAGAGGATGTGCGGTCGATTATACGGTAAGGGCCATCATAACGAGGAAGAAACTTCGTTGAAAGCCCAGGGCTGTGAGGTGGGACCGACAACCAAACGAGTGAACCGGTAGCAAAATCTTGTGTAGACAATTCGTTGTCATGCCGCAGCTTTTCGCGACCTTCAGCGGCGGTCGTAAGTGTACGCGCAAGCTGCCTACAGTCCTCTGCGTATTTGGCTGCTTCTGACACCGTTGTGCACTCGGAAGTGTCGGGTCGGTACGGAAGCAATGTGTCCATTGTGCAGGAGGGCTCTCGTCCATATAGTAGAAAGAACGGCGAAAAGCCAATGGTAGCTTGTGTAGCAGTGTTATACGCATATGTGACGAACGGCAAAACAGTGTCCCTAGTTGCTATGATCCGAGGCGACGTACATAGTCAACATGTCGCCGAGAGTACGGTTGAACCTCTCCGTCAAGCCGTTCGTTTGCGGATGGTAGGCTGTAGACTTGTGGTGGACGATGTTGCATGCCGCGAGAAGGGCTTGTATTACTTCGGAAAGGAACACGCGCCCTCTGTCACTGAGCAGTTCGCGTGGCGCTCCATGTCGAAGAACGAAGTTCCGCAAAATGAAGAATGCGACTTCGCGCGAAGTAGCGGCTGGAAGTGCTGCGGTCTCGGCGTAGCGCGTGAGGTGATCGACTCCTACAATTATCCATCGGTTACCCGAGGAGCTGCAGGGAAAAGGACCATATAGCTCTATGCCGACGCGATCAAAGGGACGAGCCGGACAGGGCAGCGGTTGTAACTCGCCAGTAGGCCGCTGGTGAACTTTTCGTCGTTGACATGCTGTACAAGCTCGAACGTACTGGCGGACGAAGCGATACATTACGGCCCAGTAGAAGCGTTGTCGTAGCCGAGTATACGTCTTCAGCTCACCGGCGTGACCGTTATGAGGGGCAGCATGAAAATATTCGCATATTTCAGAACGCATGTGCCGGGGAATCACGAGTAGCCACTTGCGACCGTCGGGTAGGATGCTGTCATGCACAGCAAAGTGAGCGGCTTGGCGATGAAGTGTTCGAGAAGAGGGTGTAGTGGTTGGGTCGGCGAGGAAGTTTATTATAGCTGAAAAGGATGAATCCTTTCGCTGCTCGACGGGCATGTTAGCGACGTTGATGGGGGACACGGATGCAAAGGACATTGATGCGGAGGCCACATCGACAGGTATCGGTGATCGGGAAAGCGCATCGGCGTCAGAGTGCTTCCTGCCCGATCGGTAGACAACGCGGATGTCGTGTTCTTGTAAGCGAAGCGCCCAACGCCCGAGCCGTCCTGACGGATCTTTTAACGAGGACAGCCAGCAAAGGGCGTGGTGGTCGGTAACAACGTCGAAAGGGCGACCGTAGAGGTATAGACGAAATTTGACGAGAGCCCAAATGATGGCTAAACATTCCTTTTCTGTGACGGAGTAGTTCCTTTCTGCCTTCGTTAAAGTGCGACTGGCCCCCGCCACGGTGGTCTAGTGGTTATGGCGCTCGACTGCTGACCCGAAGGTCGCGGGATCAAATCCCGGCCGCGGCGGCTGCATTTTCGATGGAGGCGAAAATGTTTGAGGCCCGTGTACTTAGATTTAGGTGCACGTTAAAGAACCCCAGGTGGTCGAAATTTCCGGAGCCCTCCACTACGGCGTCTCTCATAATCATATCGTGGTTTTGGGACGTTAAACTCCAGATATTATTAAAGTGCGACTGGCATACGCCACAACGTACTCGTCGTAGCCGTCTTTCCGTTGCGCTAGGACTGCACCAAGTCCGATGCCGCTGGCGCCCGTGTGTATTTCTGTAGGGGCTGTGGGATCGTAATGACGAAGGATCGGTGGCGAAATTAGTAGGCGACGTAGTTGCTCGAAGGCTTCATCACACGAGGTTGACCACGCGGATATGCCGTTGGTTGCGGTAAGTAAATTGGTCAGTGGCGCGATGATGCTTGCAAAATTGCGCACAAAACGTCGAAAATAAGAGCAGAGCCCTATGAAGCTGCGGAGTGCCTTAAGAGTAGTGGGCTTGGGGAACTCTGCGACCGCGCGAAGCTTGGCGGGATCAGGAAGAACACCATCCTTTGATACAACGTGCCCTAATATTGTTAACTGACGGGCCGCAAAACGGCACTCTTTGATGTTCAGTTGGAGGCCTGCAGAGGAGAGGCAGGTCAGTATCTCACCCAAGCGAATGAGGTGCGTTGGAAAATCGGCCGAAAATACGACGATGTCATCAAGATAACAGAGGCATGTTTTCCACTTGTAGTTTCGAAGGATTGTATCCATCATACGCTCGAAGGTTGCGGGCGCGTTGCACAGGCCGAAAGGCATGACGGTAAATTCGTACAAACCGTCAGGCGTGACGAAAGCTGTCTTTTCGCAGTCATTTTCAGCCATGGGCACTTGCCAATAACCCGAGCGAAGATCCAGAGACGAGAAGTACTCTGCGCCTTGCAAACAGTCGAGGGCATCATCTATCCGAGGCAGCGGATAGACATCTTTGCGAGTGATCTTATTCAGCCGACGATAATCCACACAGAAGCGGATTGACCCGTCCTTCTTGCGTACTAGCACCACAGGAGACGCCCAAGGACTGTGGGAGGGGCGAATGACGCCACGCTGCAGCATATCGTCGACTTGCTCGCTAATTACCCGTCGTTCCGCTGCCGACACGCGGTATGGGCGCTGACATAATGGAGAGTGGGATCCAGTGTGGATGCTGTGAGTGATGCTCGCCGTACGTCCCAAGGATGGTTGGTCGCAATCAAACGATGAACGAAACTTTTGAAGCAGGGCGAGGAATTCGCTGCAGTATGAATTCGGCAGATCGGCGTCCAAGGCGGCTTCAAGAACGTCTGACGACGGCGAAGACAGTGATGGTGAGGTGCAATGCTTGGAGGAAGTAAGGGCGTCGAGCTGATAACGGGGCGTGTCGTCAGAAGTCTCAAGAATGTGAATTGCGTCAATGGGCTGAACACGACCTAGTGATTCTCCGCGCATTAAGGTTACGGGGTGTTTAAACGGATTGCAGACAAGCATAGATGATAATCCGGATTCAGTGGCGAGAACGGCAAACGGGAGAGGTAGAGCCTTCCGACGCAGAAAAGTAGGCGACGGCGTAAAGAGTACGGTGGCGTCGGTCGCGGCGGAGCAAGATACGGGCACAAGGACCGACATTTCGGGCGGTACTTCCGTGTTGGATACAACAGTGAGATTTGCGGCTTTAGTTGCAGAAGGGTCGGGCAGTACGGATCCAGAGAATGGGAAAAGCGCCACTTCGGCTCTGGCACAGTCTATTATGGCCCGATGTTGCGACAAGAAATCCCAACCGAGGATGAGTTCATGGGAGCATGAAGAGAGCACGAAAAGTTCAACAACGTATACAGCGCCGTCAATGACCACTCTCGCGGTGCACGCAGCATGCGGTGCTACATGCTGTGTACTTGCAGTGCGCAGTAGCATGCCAGATAGCGGCGTGGTCACCTTATGCAGTTTTCTACAAAGCTTCTCGTCGATGACAGAAACGGCAGCCCCAGTATCAATAAGCGCTATTGCGGCAGTTCCTTCAACTATAACGTCCAATAAATTGCGCGGCGACTGTGCAGGCCTTGTAGAAGTCGCGAAGCTTGCAGTTCGTGCCTGCGGAACTGCAGCAGCTAGTTTCCCTCGCTGGGCGACTGGCGACGACGTAAGGGCGAAGGCGAGCGACGACGTGGGGAGGGTGATCGATGGTTGGCGAAAGGACGTCGAGGTAGCGGCGAAAAGTCTGGGTTGGAACGCATGGCATTACCGGTATCATCATTCGAGTAGCCGTATCCAGATACTGCAACAGTTGGATGAGCAGAAGGCATGCGACGATTGCAGAAGCGTGCGACGTGGCCGGCGAAACCGCAAGCGAAGCATATGGGTCGGTTGTCACGTGTGCGCCAGGGGTTCTGAAAATGGCTTCGAGGTGGAACTTGGGGCGACAAAGGAGGGGGAGATGTTCGTGGTCGCATCGCGGCAGGAAATGCGACGGTTTGATGCGCAGGTCGCGCTGCGACTGCAGCATAAGTCAGAGGTGCAGCTATGGGAGCGAATGGTTGAGCCAAAGGTAGCGACTCGGCAAGCTCCTCGCGGATGGCCCTTCTGATGGGATCAGCCAAAGGTGTGGCAGGCTGTACAGGGCGATCTCCTAGCGGAAGCATGGACAGTTGGCGCGCCACCTCTTCACGAATGAAGTCCTTAATATTGCCGGAGAGGGACATATCGGACGCCGGGTTGGCGGCAAGCGTGAGACCCGAGAGCGAGTTGGCAGGTGCAACAGCGCTGCGCGCAAGGACCCTTTGTCGACGCAACTCATCGAAGCTCTGGCAAAGGGTGACGATGGCCGCGACAGAAGTAGGGTTTCGCGCAAGAAGCATCTGGAATGCGTCGTCTTCGATGCCTTTGAGGACATGCTTCACTTGGTCCTCTTCGCTCATCGAGGAATCGACGCTGGCACAAAGGTCCACGACATCCTCTATGTAGCTGGTGTACGTCTCACCAGGCAGTTGAGCGCGCTGGCGTAGACGTTGCTCAGCGCGGAGCTTTCTCAAGGTGGGGCGGCCAAAGACTTCCGTGAATGCTGTCTTGAAAGTGGTCCAGGTCTGTAATTGACGCTCATGATTGTGGAACCAGAGGTTCGCAACGTCAGCGAGATAGAAGATGACCGCACGTAGTTTGGCCGGGTCATCCCATTTGTTGTGCTCGCTGACGCGCTCATAGATGGAAAGCCAGTCTTCTGCATCAGTCTCACCTGCGGCGCTAAAGAGTGGAGGGTCGCGTTGCCGCTGGACGGCGCCGCAGCTGGTGGAAGGGGCGGCGGCTTCAGGCTGATTATCAACAGCGTCGGTCATAGTGCTTGAAACAGCTGGCAACGTTCGGTTGCGAAGTTCCAGGTTGAGGCCAGTGATTCCAGCAACCTCCACCAGACGTCGTACGACGATTTATTGTGCGACAGCGACGTCTTAAACAGTCGAGGTATAGCACCGGCAGAACCCGAAGCTAGATCGCGTGCACAGCAACAACAGACGCGGAAGCTCTTCTTCCTCTTCCTCACTACAATATATATATATATATATATATATATATATATATATATATATATATATATATATATATATATATATATCGGTGCGTTAGTACTTCTTACTCAAGTAAATCGATAAATAAATACACAAGAAAAGAGAATGGCAAACTTAGAGTATAGCTGAGCTAGTTGGCAGGTATTCATGTTAAGAAGACATGACGTGGAAACACGGACATAAGAGAAAAGTCTAGAGAGTGAACAGCTATCTCTCACGTAGACCACTACTCGCACTTGATTGATAGGTATGGCCTCTTACGTGGGAATGCGAAAATATTTGTGTCTACCTTCGGTTCCGCAGCTGTGTGATTCTTCAGTTGTTAGCGGCGTTTCTGATGTCTTGAATACTCTTCTGTGTCTGTGTTTGCGCGCCCTGTTTTTTTATAAAGGGCCCCTAACAGCCTCTGATAATACAACAAAAAACAACGAGCGCGTTATTCTCTCTTGGCCTTTCTTGTGTTTTGGTGCACTTTGTGATGCCAGAACAGTGATTCACGTGGCATCATCAGGGTGCATACTCTCGACTGGTCCATATACGAGAAATAACAGTTGTCAATTGTTTCCCATACTGCTGTGCTATGCAGCCGCCCACCCGCTCTTGCTTCTCTCACACGACTATCGTACGAGATTAACTGATTTCGCTCCATTTTGTGCGTCTGCAACCGCGCATGCAGAGAAAACATTGTAAAAAGACAGGGCGTGCAAACACGGACACAAGAAGGAAGTCAGGACACCACAAACTTCCTTCTTGTGTCCGTGTTTGCACGCCCTGTCTTTTTACAATGAATACTTACCAACTAGCTCAGCTCTCTGTTATTCAGAGAAAACAGACTGTAGCCGACAAGCGCGAAATCATGATAGGTTCAACGCGTAGTGCTGACATTGCACGCGTGCTTTAAGAAGAAATGAGTGGCGAGGAGATGTCCCCTGTAAGAAGGGTATTGAAGGCGAGAACGAAACCAATGGAAAAGACGCCGGATTATATGATTCTTCCAACGGACGCAATCTTTACAGCGGAGACGATGCAGCTTTCCAGGAAAAAGGCGACCCCGCTTCGATGGTTTTTTGTATATCTTTTTAGGCCCGTAGCCAGCAATTTTTTTCGGGGGGGGGGGGGCCACTTGCGGAAAAGTTTGACTATTTGAGCAAAACGCCTAGTTTCATTATTTATTTTCGGTAAAACATCATGTATCATAAAAATTTCGCCCCCCCCCCTGGCAACGGGCCTGATGGACACTCAGGACAGGTTTTCACCGTCGCCGTCATGTTCCGTATAAACTCTAAGCCGATAACATCGCTCCGCGCATTGCATGTTCTACCCGCAAGTAAAAGCTCGCGAGCGTTGGCAAGGAACATAGCTAAAGCAGAGATGAAACAAGCTGGCCATCTCCGGCACACGGAATAACGTCAACCCACGTGCGAGGCCTGCTGTCGATTGCTGCTCAAGCAGAAGGAAACGCCCCGCCCGTCATTTGCTGGGCGAAGGAGCAGGAAGGGATGTCTGGGGAGAGGGACTGCGTAACTCGAGCAGCAACTGTGAACTTTGACTATGAGGGCGCGGTCGAGAGCGCTGGCACGCGCGCTATTTCGGCAGACATCCCCCAGCGAACGGCTCGTATACCTTCTACGCGCTGTGAGCGTTTTGAGCGCTGTGATCTCGCTGCTTCGCCCTCGGACCATTGATACGACAAACTGACCGAAAACCGCTTCTCTCCCGGGAGCGGCCGTATTGCCATGCACCGGCGTTTTGTAGAGTTCCATGAGATTAGCTGCTAGCCCTCGTTCATGTAACATTACGGCGTTTCTCAGAACGCACCATAGTGTCAAATTCGCTAAAGCGGTCTTGTTGTGAGTGGGAAGCCCGCTCCTATATTTGGCATAAGTACCGCATGCACGCACTTTGTAACGTCAGTTTTAATACTTCCCTACCAAATTAAAGACGACAATTGCGAAAATGGGATGCTGGATTACTTCTAATACTCCATTACCAGACAGCTTTCCAAGATTATTAGGACATGCCTACCACAAAAAAGTGGTCCTCAATTGGAACGGAACACACCGGGGGCAAGGTGTTTTTCCGTTCACCGTCATTTCCATTTATGTCGTAGTTACTGCACTTCAACTAAAAACTACGAATAACGCCTTTAGTTGGTTCCATGTGGTGTGTAACAGAACAGAAATAGTTATTTATTTTATTTATTCAATACTGAGCACTCATGGTCCAAGCAAGGTGGTCAGTACAAACACGTGATAAGTAACAGGGACAGAAGAACAACAATAAAGGCTGAAGAACGCTATTTCGCAGTCTGATCCCTTGTTTTAGTAAGGAAGTTTGATTCACTAATAGTTCTAGGGAAATAAGAAAAGTTAAATAGGTAAGTGCGAGCAAAATATGGGGTTATGGCGTTTTGTAGGTGGCGTCGAGTGCGCCTGCTAGTTGGGAGTGTCAAATACGGGGATGTATCTAGAGATAGTTTGTTATTCAGAAGTATTTTTAGTGGAGACCGAGGAAACGTTTTATTAAACCAATCAGTCAATCAATCGATCGATCAATCTATCAGTCAATCAGTTAGAGAGTACAGTGTGCTCTACACTGATCACACATGTGAGGTAAGTGGGCAGGGTTGGCAAAAATGCAAGTTAATGCCTGACAAAGTGCCGTAACCCGTCCCAGTCATTAAGCCGCACAAGGAGCAGCAATCTACACAATTAACAAAATGAGGCAACAAGGAAGCAGCCTCAGTGAAACAATTTTTTGTAACAAGAAATAAAACATCGTCAGAAGAACATTCATACATTGGGACCTCTCTGCAAAACTCAGTTTATAACAATAGTGCATTATAACATTTTTCTTCGGAGACACAAAACATGGAATAAGTGCAAATACACAGACTTATTGAATACCAAACCATGCAATCACTATTCATTAGTGAAAATGTCACAGATATTCGTACACGTTTTAACGACATCCTGAGCGATGCCACCTTGCAAAAAAGTTACTTTTGAAACATTAGTAGATACGTGTGTACTTTCTATTTAAACGCAATTACTGAGCTGCTCTCTTGCACTATAGTGTTAATTGTGGGATGTGCATTAAATAGTTAAGGGATCATATGCGTTAGCTCTTGTGCACCGTAGTTTGTCCGTATTCTTTCACTGTAGTATGTTATGCGTCTCCAGCTGTATGTGTGTTGACTTCGAGAATAACCGTCGTTAAATGCAACCGCGTTAGATTTCAATTCATCTATAATCTATATAGATCTATATAGATCTATATCTATATCTATGAATTGAAATCTATATAGATTTCAATTCATATATAATCATTGCTATTTTCTTGCATAAGCTAAGAAACAGATTTTGGTCTAGATTTTTGCCTTCAGGCCTGTAGTAAGGGAATGCCATTGGCTCGCATTAAATCTGTGGGTGAGTCTAACGCAGAAATTTTTTGTTCAATATAAACCTCACAGCCTTTCTTTGAACACGTTCAAGACTATCCATGTTACGCTTAGTGTAAGGATCGCATAATATGCACGCGTACTCTAGTCTTTCTCACATAAGGGTGGTGTAGCAGAGGGTTTTAACATTAGGGAGAGCAGTTTTAACATTATGTTTAAGGAGACAAAGTTTGCGGAAGGCAGATGAACAAAACGTTATCAAAATGGGGATTCTAAAATAAGTTTGAACTAAGTGTCACACCGAGATATTTGTAGAAACCTACTTCTGTAATGCACG
This sequence comes from Rhipicephalus sanguineus, assembly GCF_013339695.2. Classification (NCBI taxonomy): domain Eukaryota; kingdom Metazoa; phylum Arthropoda; class Arachnida; order Ixodida; family Ixodidae; genus Rhipicephalus; species Rhipicephalus sanguineus. Next base: position 68,555,037 of record NC_051176.1, on the reverse strand, counting down.
TGAAGGCCCTAGTACGCAAGTAAATGACAGTGGATTTTTTTTTTTTTTGCGAGTTACTCGAAGACAGACACATTTGCTCGTGTTAAGTGCCATTCCCATTTTGTACACAACTCGTGTATATTACACAGGCTAGTGTTAAGGTTATTATAATCGTTGTGGAACTAATTTCCTTAAACAAAACACAATCATCCGCAAACAATCCTATTTCTACACTAGGAAGTAGAAGAAGCAAAGTGCCTAACGCATTGCCCTGTGGTACGCCAGATGTGGCCGCAAGACAGCCCGGGTGTTGCCCTCCTACATAAATGAATTGTTTGCGATCATTTAGATATGCTGAAATCCAACAAATATATCTTGAATACCTACTGTTCTAAGTTTGAAAATGCGTTTACTATGGGTCGGCACGTGTTATTCGGGCAATAGCAACGAGTGCAGCATCATCCCGACTCATCAACATCATTCCAGCACCTTAATTCTGGAATTTCACGCGCCAGAAACGATATGATTACGGGGCACGACGTACTGAGGTCAGCGGACTGATTTCGGCCACTTGCGGTTATTCACAATGCACCCAACTCCACGAGCAGTCTTGTATTCAGCGCCCAGCGAAATCTGGCTGCTGTGACAGGGGCTTCATCAAAAGCTTTGCAAACATCTGAGAAAGGCATATCTATCCTACCGTGCCTATGGCTAATGGAAGAGAATGAACCAGTGTGACGAGTTGATTTACTGTTGATAATATCCTTTCCGAAGCTCATGTTGATATTTGGTCAATATAAGTGACATCTCGGTATAACGAACTTCAGGGGACCGCGGAAAAATGTTCGTTATTCTGAAAGGTCGTTATAGTGAAAGACCAAAAATTTACCATAACAATAGAATTTCAGTAACGCAAACGTCCTACCTTTGCAACGGTACGTCCTTGAACTCGTTTCTCACAACAATGCACACGTGAACGTCAGACAAGGCACGTTTATTTGAAATAGTCCGTGATCGTTTTTTGACGGGTGCAGCACAAACTCTGCGTCACGAACGATTCTAGACCGTCCGCATTTTTATGCGCCGCTTCGGTCGCTGTTCCGCTTTTTTTTATGAATATGCGGAGTTTCCTCAAGTAGTCCAACGCATCTGTGGCCGACACGGACTCGTCGCGATCTTCGGGTGCTACCGTGACATCGTCGTCCATGTCATCGCTGCAATCCTTTAAGGCCCAACTGCATGCACGCGAGTTTTGTGCGACGGCCGACAGGATTTGCTGTCGCGGAGGGCCATCCATCGCCGTCGCAGGGGTGCAATCGCGAAACGATGCTATTTCCGATTCCACACGGCTGGCTGATCGCGCTGATAACGCGGACGGACCGTCGTTCTGACCACTGGCCAAGCGCGAAAAGCACGAAAGGCATTGGAATCTGAAATAGAATCGTTCCGCGATAGCATCCCAGGTTTCTGGAAAGCCAGACAACATCGCTTGTCGCCCGGAAGTGAGCATAACGATATCCAACAACATGGCAGCATCTCTGACCCTTGCTTCGGTTGCAATTTGCTCGTGATGCTTCCAATCGGCGCGTACTTCAAGGAATGCAAGTTATAGACTACCTTATTTACAGCCCCATCTCACACGGAGAGCGAGGCAGCGGCCGTATTTTGTCGTTATTTATGATCGACGGTTCGTTTTGATGTTTCGGTGGTAGCTTGCTGCAATGTCAACATCGTCATCGTGTGAGGTAGCCCTTCTCCCTGCGAAGCAACGACGTGAGGCGCTGCAGCTTTTCTTAAACGTTCTATGACAGCAAGAGGAAACGTTGTCGAAATGCGCCTCGTGGACTAACCCGAACATAACGCAGTTTGCAAAGTGCGACGTAGCGTAGGCAGCGTACGCTTCCGGGCGCCCCATGGGATCACAGCAGATACTACTGCCGCGGTTAAATATAAGATTGCGAAAAAAGGAAGTCCCGAAACGCTTTTATGGCATCATTATCTCAAACAAGACAATAATAAATTTGGCATGTTGTCATTCATCTACTCTGTAATTCTTTTTCGTAATTTGCCTGCGTGCGCGCAATAGTTTTCAATCGAGCAGCGCGACGGAGCCCGTTTGTCGCAGTCGCCTTCGCTCGAAAGTCGCGTGCTATGCATGCGGTTGGGCCTTTACAAAACCTGATGCGTTGTCGCCTCCGCAACGAAGGGGAAAAAAAAAAAGTTCTCCGCCCGCGTCTTTCTCCTCCCGTGCCATCTCAGGTTTTAGCGGGAGGGCGTCCGCTCTTCGCGCTGCGTCGTCTGCTACCTTACAGCTCCGACTGCCATGACCGATATGCTGAAATCTAAGAATCCTCGCATTTCGGGATATAGGTTCGTAGTACTGCGGTGTTGTTAAGGTTGCACGGGAATTAAATAACGATCGTTATTCTGAAATGTTCGTTATTCTGAAGTTCGTAGTAGTGAAATATTTTTACATTGAAACTATAAGCAGTCGGCACGGGATTTCTTAAAAGTTCGTTAATTTGAAATGTTCGTTAATGTGGTGTTCATTGTAACGAGGTTTGACTGTAGGGCGCTCTTCGAGTAAGTGCGTTATACTCGTAGCTATGATGTGTTCGATAGTTTTACAATATCGTGAAATTAGTGAAATAGGACGGTAATGTCCTAGTGTTAGGCGCTCGCCCTTTTTAAAGATGGGCGCAATTCGGGCTGTCCTCCAGTCACGGAGCAGTTGAGAAGTGAGCAACGAAGAACGAAAAATAATAACCGAAAATAGATAAAGCATATCGTCGTAAAAATACGCTTAGAACATTGTCAGGACCGCACGATGCTTTGGTTTTCAAATTTAGTAGCGCAGATGCCACACCAGGATAAGAAATTAATAGTGCATCGGCACGGGGAAAGGCTGTCGTGTTACGTGCACAGTTTAAATCTGAAGTGTTAAACACGCCCTGGAAATATTCATCCAAATGCTGGGCAATATCTCCCTGATCTGCCACGTTGGTTTCTGCCACATTTGCGGTACTGAGCAGTGTGTTTTAAGTGCGAATGCACTTTATAAGCGACCCTGAATCCGCCGTCCCATAGCAACGGCGCGAGGAAAGGAGAGGAGCGTCTGTAGCAACGGCGCAGCGACGTCACACCCCACGTGACTGCGCGCGCTCCGCCTCCTCACCGCGGTTTGCGCGGGCGCGCGCCGGCTCCGCACCGCTCTTCTAGGTGGCATTGGGTGCAGTGCTTCGCCGCTCCTTCTCTCGCCGTTCGCTCTCTCTCCTCCCTGCGCCCCACTCTCCCGTCCGCTGGCTGGGCGCCTCTCGAAATGTGTGCTCGAGACGCCGCTGTGAAACGCCAACGGCGACCACAAGGCTGAGATTATGGCCGTCAGGCACAATGACAACACAAACAGGTGCTGATGAATGTGTAAATAAATGGTTACGGTACAAATCCTCGTCTCGTCATTAATTTACGCCATTAAAATTACTGCGCCGTGTACTCTCGGCGCAAGAAATGCATTCGCATTTCCTCACGATTCCCTTCGGGGAGGTGGGGCATTTTTGTGTTTTCTTTTCTTTTCACTGGCAAAATTTCAGAATTTACTGGGGTCGCTTGGAATAAAGTTAACCAATGACGGTTTGAAGCAGTACTCTCTCAAACTGCTTGACCTTTATATATATATATATATATATATATATATATATATATATATATATATATATATAGATATAGATATATATATAGCCGCCCGTGTACATAGATTTAGGTGCACGTTAAAGAACCCCAGGTGGTCGAAATTTTCACGAAATTTCCAGAGCCCTCCACTACGGCGTCTCTCATAATCATATCCTGGTTTCGGGACGTAAATCATATATACAGGGTGTTTCAAGAAATGTGTCCAACCTTCTCAAAAAATCGGGAAAACGCGATATTTGATTGCTGCGTTCAGAATCGGTTTTTCTGTAGTGGCAGGGATTTTAAGATGGTTAAAGAAATTATTTGAGGCTGTAATTAAAAAGTTAAATTAATTAACTTTTTAATTAGTGGAGTTAGGTGGTTGTGTCAAATGGGAGAATTGAAGTTCTTCATGCCACAAACCCAACCCTACTTTGACATTTCGAAAAAGTGGCATCTAGTAATAATTACGAAGTAATGAAGTTCAACCAAATTCAATGGCGAAACCTAAACAGAAACATGGAAGAACGCAACTGCCATATTCTTCCGAGACGTCCAAAATGAGTGAATTACTTTTTCTGTAGCGCTAGGCATCAGAAGATGGTTAGAGACATGACTTGAGACAGTAATTAAGAAAATTAAATTAACTTTTTAATTAGTGGAGTTAGGTGATTGTGTCATATTGGGGAATTGAAGTTCTTCGTGCTAGAAACCCATCCCAGCATTGAGATTTCGAAAAAGCGGCCTCTATTAATAATTACAAAGTAATGAAATTCAACCGAATTCGATGGCTTTCGCTGTTGAAAGCCGTTGCATTTCGTTGAATTTCATTACGCCACAACAATTACTAGAGGACGCTTTTTCGAAATCTCAAAGCTCGGATGGGTTCCTCGCATGAAGAACTTCAATTCTCCCATTTGGCACAATCACCTAACTCCACTAATTAAAAAGTTAATTAATGTAACTTTCTTAATTACTGTCCTAAATGATGTCCTTAACTACCTTAAGATTCCTGCCGCTACAGAAAAAGCAATTGTGAAAGCCCCGAGCAAATATCGCATTTTCCTGATTTTTTGCGAAGGTTGGACACATTTCTTGAAACACCCTGTATACATGTGTGTGTGTGTGTGTGTGTGTGTGTGTGTGTGTGTGTGTGTGTGTGTGTGTGTGTGCGTGTGCGTGTGCGTGTGCGTGTGCGTGTGCGTGTGCGTGTGTGTGTGTGTGTGTGTGTGTGTGTGTGGGTGTGTGTGTGGCCATTCGCGCCAGAACATTGTTTAAAATTAGCGCGCTGGTAATCCAGGACGTTAATCTTCTAGAAGTCTCATTTTTATCGTATTAGGTTAAATGGCCAAAACTTCATGTTGGTGGTGAAGATGCTTACCCTCCCCGTCGGCCCAGGAGCGGGTGCGCACATCCTCATGCACTGGCTCCGCGTGCGAAAGGCGCTGGCATCGGGGCATCGGCCAGCCGGGAATTGCCACGTACGGCAGCGGAGGCCGTCGAAGAACCACCGCGTGGAGCGCACATGCTCCCTGCGATGAAAGACACGTGCGTGCTGTGACCAATCGGCGTTCAAGTGTAACGGCGGCGCAATCGCAGACGCCAAATGGATTACATTAATTTTGTTCTTTAAATGGTACTCACTAAATATAGTTAATATACAGTCACAGTGGCGCTGGCTTGCCATGTTTGTCCAAGACTGACCTGAACCGCAATGTGTAAGAACGGCAGTCTTGAGTGAGGCAAGTGGCAATTATTTTTTGACATGGAATAAGCCCCAAACTGTGCAAATTTCTCTTCCAAGCAGATGTAAAACATTTTATACATTACCAGCGTTTAAGCGAAACAGCCAATAAAAAAAGACAGACTAAAATATACCCTTAAGAAAATGAATGCTGATTTTCCATTGCCAGAGTATGGTCAAATTATTGACTTTATTGATTACCAAAGATTAGGCAATATTCATTGACTTGCCTGAATATTTCGTCAACAACATTTCTGTTGAGCAATTCGCAATAAAAATGCCATTGACTCGTTTCTATCGAAATACCATTGAGGAAATATTTCGTCAACAATATTTCTGTTGAGCACATCGCAATAAAAACTTCACTGACGCAATTATTTCGAAATACCATCGAGGCAATATTTCATCGACACTAGTTTTGTTGAGTAGTTTGCAATAAAAATGACATTGACGCAGTTATGTCGAAATACCATTGAGAAATTGTTGGCTGCTGATGCTACATAAAGTAGTCCACGCACAACCAACCCCTGCTAACCCCCTTTATTGGACTTAGTGCCATGAATGCCTCATAAAGTATATTATTGCATGTCAGTCCAAGACAAGCACACGTGCAGTTGAACATTTCTGCCGTGGCACGGCCTTCGTCAGAGTTCTGATTCTGACGAAGGCCGTGCCCCGGCCGAAACGTCCATGAAACCGTAAAACACACAATTTTCGTAAGTGCGCACTTTCATTTCTTCAACCACATGTGCACCGGACCTACAGAACTTTCTCCTACCCTTAATAACCTTTGAAACTCCCCGTTTCTTTTGTAAACGTTATTCATGGTTCTCTCCTCTCGACCGATCGTTTCTTGCAAAACCTGTTTCTAGCGTTACGACGGAAAATAAAGATGGGTTGGGCTCGTGGGTGCGGTTCGAAACGTCGTGAGAAGTCTGCATGTTGTGGGGGGCTGGTGTCGCTCATTGTGTCCGCCATATATATATATATATTTGACATCAGGTGATTTTGTATATTCATAGAGCTGATCAGATGACTTGCTTTTCTGAAACTGTTTGTTTTAAATCAAGGCAGAATCTGCACAAACAGATTGTGCAGGCTGGGCCGCCCTATACCGCGGCAACACAGCAGTGTTTAATATTATTTTGGAAATATTACCGCGAAGTTTAAAAAAATTACACCATCTCCCACTAAAGGGAACCATGTGGGAATGCGAAGCAGCGCATGGGTCGACTTAAAGTTCAGTTCATCACGGGCACCTTGCCCGATTTTAACGCGTCCTTGCAAGTGGAGCACACCATGAATTCAATGTAGTTGCTGTTGCTGTTACTCGGCCGGAACTCTTGGAGCACGCCACGCGGGAGCACGTGGGTTCATCGCGCGTCTGCAGAATCTCGTTCCCCGACGCCATCACGTGATTGCTGAGAGAGTGTAAGGAGGAGAGGCCACAGCGTCTTACCAGCCCCTTACAGAGGCCCGAACGCGCTAGAGCATGCCAGTATCCATGGTTCACGAGCGGATGGACGCCGATGGAAGGACGGACACAGCCTCGAGCAAAAGCTGCTTCGCATCTAAAAGTAAACCCATATTTAACCTGATCATCTGAGTACTGCATCAGCAAAGTTCTCAGTATTAGTTTGGCGTTGTAGATACAATGAGTATGAAGAACCTGCTATGACTCTAGTACCCTAAATTCTCACTTATTAAACAAAACATGTAGCTGACAAAGGAAGGTAGTTCGCAGACGTCTTCAGGATAAGCCGAATGCCAATTTCTTTACTGTTAGAGCCCTCTAATATTGCCACATGCCATCATGTATGAGCCATCCGCTGTGGCACGTACACGCGAGTGGAAGAAGAAGAGAACGTTGTTGTTGCTGGTCTGGTTCTGGGGAAGACGTCAACACCTGGCTGTCTGTCTCATTTCGCCCGTGACACTGGTGGAGGCGCTGGGTACATGCACCTTGGCTCCCAATTTCCAGCCGTGACTCCTAGCAACTTGGAGAGAGCCACAGCTCCCACAACAAGAAGCAGCCGCCGCCTGCTAGGACTACCCCCCGAATTCGGTCCCTTGTCAAGACTTGACAAGATGACAACCTCGACTATAAGCCAGGCGAGTCAAACCAACGACGCCTATTCTTCTCCGCTCCCGCATGTTTTTCATGCACCGCAGACACCACGGTCTTTCCACGGAGACATTTTTGAGGATGTTGATGACTGGCTCGACCACTTTGATCGAGTTGCCAGCATCAATGAATGGGATGAAGGTCGCAAGCTGCGGAGGGTTTACTTCGCATTAGAAGACTCTGCCAAAACATGGTACGAGAACCACGAAGGTTCCTTTGCGACGTGGCAAGAGTTTAGCCGCCAGCTCCGCGACGCGTACCGCAACGCTGAAAGGAAGGAGAGAGCGGAACAAGCCATCTCGTCTAGGAACCAGCGACCAAACGAGAGAGTTTCGATGTTTGTCGAGGACATGCTTCGACTCTTCAGGCGGGCCGACCCTGCGATGTCCGAGGAAAAGAAGGTGCGGCATTTGATGCGTGGGGTTAAAGAACAGCTCTTCGCCGGGCTAGTACGCAATCCACCAAGGACCGTGGCTGAGTTCATCAGTGAGGCGACCACGATGGAACGTACTCTCCAGCAGCGGTCGTCACAGTACGAACGCCACGACATAACGGCCACGGCATGCTCTATCGGGTCTGACAGCGAGAGGCAGGCCCTCGCAGACTTCATAAGAAGTGTCGTGCGGGACGAGCTCCGCCAACTCCAAGCAGTGGGACCTCAACCAACCGCGCCAGCATTCTTGGACGTCATCAGAAATGAAATCAGACAGGCGGTCGCACCACTCGCACCACCAAGACCTGAGGTCCCTGTCCTGACTTATGCGGCGGCCCTACGATCTCCTGCACCACATGCTACTGGTCCTACTTTGGGGACCATGGACCCGCCTAGTCATCTATTCCAGGATGCCTCTTCGACTTCGCCCCCTGCGTCAAGGTTCCCGAGCGCACCCACGTATCAGCCGTCCGGCTCAAGACAGAACGCTACCAAGGCAAGCGTGTGGCGCACGTCGGATAACCGTCCGCTATGTTACCACTGTGGCGAGGCGGGCCACGTGTATCGTACTTGTCAGTACCGCCAACTCGGTCTACGCGGCTTCCACCCTGATGCTCGGTGCCCACGCTACGGTGAGCGCCCCCGTGAAATCGAAGCGTACCTTACAGGCCAGCAAATTCATCCCACTGTTCAACGCCGCCAATCACGATCACCGTCGCCTCGCCGCTCCATGTCACCTAGTTTGCCCTCGTCGTCCTACGCTCCTTTCAGAAGCCGGTCACCGAGTCCCCACAGGGGAAACTAGGAACCGCGGCTTCTGGGGGTGAAGTCGCTTCCCAACGAACTGCCAAAGAGCCTCCCTCGACGCAACGACCCGATGATGACCGTTCAGATTTTTCGTTATTTTCCGAGAGTAGCAAAACTGTTTCTGCCGACATCACCGTATTCGTCGATAATCATGCTGTCACTGCCCTCGTCGACACTGGCGCCGATTATTCAGTTATGAGCGGCGCCCTGGCATCTAAACTGAGGAAAGTTACGACCGCATGGCAAGGACCCCCGTTGCGCACGGCAGGTGGCCATCTGGTGAAGCCGACTGGAATGTGCACAGCACGTATTCGGATACGTGCATCGACGTTCACGGGCTCCTTCCTCGTATTACCTGTGTGCTCCCGTCCGCTCATTCTGGGACTGGACTTTCTTCGTGAATACGGCGCAATCATTAATCTACGTGAGTTGCTAGTGTCGTTCGAGGACCCCTTTCATCCTGAAGCTGAGGCTGACAACACCCCCTTCTCGAAGACAGCCCTACGCGTGTCCGCCGAATCTGTGACTCTGCCTCCTCGTAGCAGCCTCTTTGTCAGCGTTGAATGTGAGCAGGACGTCCCCGACACTGTAATCGCGGAGGGAAATTTGTCTCTCCTTCTTGCACAACAAATCTGCGTCGCCCGAGGTCTTGTTCAACCCAGAAATAGACAGGCTCGCCTACTAGTCACGAACTTCAGCGAGGAGTATCGCCATCTTACAAGGCGCACTGCGATCGCATACCTTGAAGACATTGCCGACGTCTCGGGTCCCTCAACATTAGCTGCCCTTTCGTCGTGCGACCATTCCGGCATGCCATTCGCGAGCACTCTCGACGTAAACCAGGATCTACCTTCCGCACAACGGGCGCGTCTTTTGGGTATACTCGATTCATTTCGAGATTGCTTCGCTACAACATCGAAGGTGAAACAGACGCCGCTTGCCAAGCATCGTATCATCACCGAGCCTACCGAGAGACCTGTTCGACAACACGCCTACAGGGTGTCGCAAAAAGAACAAGACGCCATACGTCAGCAAGTCCAGCAGATGCTCAAGGACGACGTCATCCAGCCGTCGACTAGTCCCTGGGCTTCCCCTGTTGTGTTGGTGAAGAAAAAAGATGGTACCCTGCGCTTTTGCGTTGATTATCGAAAGTTGAACAAGATCACGAAGAAGGACGTTTATCCTTTACCCCGAATAGATGACTCCTTGGACCGCATACGGAACGCTCGATACTTTTCTTCCATGGATCTACGCAGCGGCTACTGGCAAATTGCAGTTGACGAGCGTGACCGCGAAAAGACCGCTTTTATTACTCCTGACGGTCTCTACGAGTTCAAAGTCCTTCCTTTCGGCTTATGCTCAGCGCCAGCTACTTTTCAAAGAATGATGGACACGGTTCTTTCTGGGCTCAAATGGCAATCATGTCTTGTCTACCTAGACGACGTGGTGGTCTTCTCTGACACCTTTGAACAGCACATCCAGCGCCTCCAGACAGTTCTTGAGGCGATTCGAACAGCCGGACTTTCTCTCAAACCTGAGAAATGTCATTTTGCCTACGAAGAACTCAAGTTTCTTGGTCACGTCGTGAGTCACGCTGGTATCCGCCCAGACCCTGAGAAAACAAGCGCCGTCGCCGCATTTCCCGTGCCAACAAACAAGCGCGATCTACGCCGATTCCTGGGGCTGTGCGCTTACTACCGACGCTTTGTCAAAGGTTTTTCCAAAATCGCTGAACCCCTCAACCACCTTACGAAAGAAGGCGTACCGTTTGTTTGGGGTCAGGAACAGCGACATGCCTTCGATACCCTGCGAAGCCATCTCCAGGCTCCCCCTGTACTCGGTCACTTTGACGAGACCGCTGCCACAGAGCTACACACCGATGCCAGCAACGTCGGGCTTGGAGCTGTATTAGTTCAATGGCAAAATGGCCTAGAGCGTGTGATTGCCTATGCCAGCCGAACATTATCATCAGCAGAGAAAAACTACTCTGCAACGGAAAAAGAATGCTTAGCTGTTGTTTGGGCTATAACAAAGTTTCGACCATACTTGTACGGACGCCCATTCAGAGTAGTTAGCGACCACCATTCTCTATGCTGGCTCGCCAATCTCAAAGACCCTTCAGGTCGTCTGGCACGGTGGAGCCTTCGGCTGCAAGAATTTGACGTTACCATCATTCACAAGTCAGGACGCAAACACACCGACGCTGACTGTCTCTCACGTGCACCAGTCGGAAGTGCCAACGCAGACCTTGATGAGGACGACACTTTCCTTTCCTCTGTATCAGCAACCGACTTGGCTCAACAACAGCGCGACGACTTGGAGCTCAGCCCACTAATTGACTATCTGGAAGGGCGCACATCTAGTCTTCCTCGAAATTTCGCACGCTCGCTAGCCTCCTTTTGTTTCCGGGATGGAGTCCTTTATAAGAAGAACTTCGACCATACGCAAGCTACTTACCTGCTAGTTGCGCCGACCTCGCTTCGTGACGATATTTTACATGCTTGCCACGACGAACCATCGGCCGGACACCTTGGCTACACGCGCACATTGCAACGAATTCGTCGCTCCTATTACTGGCCACGTCTCACGAAGACTGTCAAGCATTACGTTCGCACATGTCGCGACTGCCAACGTCGTAAGACTCCACCTGTCCGACCAGCGGGACTGTTACAACCAATCGCCACACCGAAAGCACCATTTCATCAGGTTGGCATAGACTTGCTCGGATCATTCCCCACGTCTGCGTCTAGAAATCGGTGGATTGTGGTCGCCACCGATTATTTAACACGATACTGCGAAACAAAGGCCCTGCCCAAAGCTACCGCAGCTGACATCGCCCACTTTTTCGTCAACAATATCGTCCTCCGTCACGGAGCGCCAGCTGTCATAATTACTGATCGTGGAACAGCTTTCACCGCAGAGATGCTACAGGAAGTCTTTAGGCTCAGTGGCACAGAACATCGCAAAACCACGGCTTATCACCCTCAAACAAACGGACTCACTGAACGGCTGAACAAGACCATTGCAGACATGCTGTCAATGTATGTGGCCATTGACCACAAGAACTGGGATGATATCCTCCCTTACGTAACTTTTGCTTACAACACTGCGGTGCAAGAAAGTACAGGTTTCACCCCATTCCGCTTAGTGCATGGTCGAGAGGTCACCACAATGCTCGAGGCAATGCTCCTCCCCGACAACCAGGGACTGTTTAACACGGATGCTGCCACGTTCGCTCAACGCGCCGAGGAGGCCCGTCAACTCGCCCGATGCCGTATTGAGAGTCGCCAAACTGCAGACGCACGCCGCTACAATCTCCGGCACCGAGATGTTACCTTCAAACCAGGCGATGAAGTCTGGGTGTGGACCCCCATCCGACAGCGCGGCCGGTCAGAGAAGTTACTGCGGCGCTACTTCGGCCCCTACAAGGTTCTACGCCGACTCAGCGACGTAACCTACGAGAGTTCTCCCAGAAGGCACCCCAAGACGTTCCCGTCGGCTTCCACAAACTGAGGTGGTTCATGTTTCAAGGCTCAAGCCATATTTCTCGCGTCGTCAATCGAACGTCGAGTGACTTTGACTACAATGGCCACTTAGCTTCTTTCTTTTTGTTGCTTTTCTGCTTGTTATTATTGTGTCCCACTTTCTCTATTTACTTCTTCAGTGACTGCAGCATGTTCATTTTGCCTTACGGGCACAGTTGTTTCGTTTGTACAGTGACGTTTTGTTTTTCTTTCCTCCTTTTTTTTTAGTGCGCATAACCAGCATCGAGACGATGCTTTTGTGAGAGAGGGAGTAATGCCACATGCCATCATGTATGAGCCATCCGCTGTGGCACGTACACGCGAGTGGAAGAAGAAGAGAACGTTGTTGTTGCTGGTCTGGTTCTGGGGAAGACGTCAACACCTGGCTGTCTGTCTCATTTCGCCCGTGACAATATAAAGTCTTTCTTACGAAGAAGACCAATTTCAGTCCATTAAAACTGAAGGAAACCACATTGAGGTGGTTGTGTATAGTTATAAGATTATAAATGACTACGAATTCATATGCTAGGTGTCGTTCCTTGCCCTGCTACTTTTCCCAGCTTGGGTGGAGGATGGACGGGAAAGCGGTGAAGTGGCCCTTTACTCCTCCCGTCCGGTTCCTCCAAGTAAATAGCCTACGTAAACTGTGTAAGCTCAAATTTTCCTTGAAAAAATGTACGATTATGACGTTAAACTATCCCGCATTGTTTCCTTCCGTATAGGTCGTTAGCTGTTATGATTGGTCGAAATTTTCTGGGTCATGCTCACAGCACCTGCTCGTAAAACGACGCAACATATGACGCGTAAGTGATCCACCGCGTAATTACCACTTACGCATGACTGCGTAAAAAATAATAATGATGAACTGTTTACAATACGGAGTATTGTTTATCATTGGTTCTTCGCTATTCGTCAAAAACTTTTAATGTGCCATAAAATCGCCTCCTTGTTACGCGACTTCACAAGTATGCGAAAACTCGCGGCGTTAAAATGAAGTGTGCACAATAAGCAGCAACTTACTGTGCTGAAAAATAACTCATTTTTTTTTTCGGAATAGCGAGACAGTGTCTCTTTCTGAGCGTAATATAAGAAGGCTGCCTGCCAATCACATTGGCAGCGGCTGCTTATAGCAGCGGGCGAGGTGGATTCTTATGAGTAATTGTGTATCATAGGTACTCTCAGTTGTAGTATAACGATGTTGAGCTGTTTTTGCGCGTTTACAACTTCTCTGTTAACTCATCGTTGCTGACAGAGAGGTAGAGCGAGAAATAAACATAATTAGGAACAGACACAATCCTTTGCAAGTAGGCAGCCTTCTTAGTCCAGAAAACCGTGGACGCTGATCATCTCCCTGGCGAGGTAGATCAAGTAACGGGGCAAACTTGAAAGCTGAGCTTCTTAATGCGCTCGAGTCCACTGCCTTGTTACAAGCCGCCACGATCGCTGCAGGCTACCATATGATAAGCCAAGTGAAGCAGGCTAATCGAAGAGTAAAGTGGGAATCTATTTTAGCTGTCCTGGCTACGCACAACTAAAATATTGTACACTTCTGCCCAATGAACTCACAGCAGCTTGGATATGGAGCAGTGGCGAAGCTATTCGTTTTTAAAGAAAGAAACTGCATTTCCTGAAAAAGGAGAGCATTTGATTCGACTATAAAACGTTTACTGGTTCCCTCCCGTATTTGCGTCGCCTATTACTTAAATTTCAGGTCAGGCAGAACAAAACAAATTCATGACAGATTGCTATGACATTGCTGATGAGCGACAGCTTCCACTGCAATGCTCGAGCGCAAGGCGCGCAAGCGTGGAATAGGCAGCCCGCACCGCTGGCATCCTACAGTGCGTGGTCATGGCACGCGGAGGACAGTCGTCACAGCAGAATCGTAGGACAAATTTTATTATATAATTACGTTAATGCTGCGTTCAAGTAAAACTTTGCCTGACTTGTTAGTTGCAGGCGACAATAACCACTGTCGAAAGTGGGAGGGCTAGAGCCCCCCTCTCCCCCCCCCCCCCTCCCCCGGTGGATACGTCTATGCCTGACACCACCCCGCCGACGAGCACTGCGAGAGGAAAGTGTGAGTTATAAAAGGCGCGTTTCTAAAGGCACCAGAGTCTGTGAATGTGTGTCTCGTTTTGTCGAAATGCAGAAAGTGCAGATGGATGTACCGGAGGGGGTTTCCAGAGTGGAATCGTTGTTACACATGCCAAAGTTTTAACATGCAGTCAGCTAACAGGCGATGGTGTATCATTGTACTTTCAGGAGAGTTGCTTGTTGGGCAAGTTGGTACATACTTAGTTAACTACAAAAGAAGCCACAAAACGTCGAAAAACGGAAAACAGCAGAGCGGCAGAAAACAGAGACAGAGCGCAGAGACGTGGCACTAACAACTGGCGTTTATTTCGGAAAAACCTTCTTCCCTGACCGTACGACGCATGCGCAGATGACAAACAAAACCAAACACCCCAAAAAGCACACACAGCTAATCTAAGCAGATCACCTCTGTGCTAGAAACAAAAATTATTTCCTGGTAAGATAAACAGAAGCCGCACTAACGCATTTGTCTGGACCAAGTTTCCAAATATGGAATGCCTCAATAATCTCCCGCTCTCGCTGCGTCTTAGCCTTACCTAAAATTGTCACCTTAGCAAACAGAGGCGAACAACCACACAACTTTTTCGACGTTTTGTGGCTTCTTTTGTAGTTAACTATCATTGTACTGTTCCCTGGTTTACGATTAAGGTGTGAAAATACTTGTGTGCGGCAATAAAGAAAAAAAAGACGGTGGCGCAGTGGATAGCATGCCCGGCATCTGTTGTCGCGGTCCGGGAGGTCGTGGGTTCGGCTCCCGTTCATGGAATTCTTTTTTTTCTTGAAGGAACCGACAACTGCCCAGAGGATGAAATGAGAATGCTCCACTGAAGGAAAGATTGTCCGTTGCATTGACTCAAACCAACCCTGTTTTTTTTTTTCGTGAGAGGTGGATTTATATTTTGATTTCTTAATTGAAGATCGCGAAAAATGACCAGTGGCTCCTCTGGCGGCAAAAACATGAACGATCCGATGTACCCGGCCACGTGACCGTTGAATGCTGTACGCAGTCGACGATTTTTATGTTAGTATTGAAATATTGTCCGTTTCTTTATATTAAAAGGTATTACTCTATAAAAATGTACATATAGGCCTGCGTTAGTTGTATGCATTAAAGTGGTGCTGCCTTTGCGTGACGTAATGATCCGATGCTCGTCACCGCGTCTTGAGCAACTTTTCAGCGTGCTCATGCAACCGTGCACGTAGTTTCCAGGCCGCTAAGATTTTGGAGCGACAAAGTTTTGCTACCTAAACTTCGTCCCAGAAATGACGCACGCTGCTACTCGGCGCGGCCGCGCATATGCGTAGTGACGTTTTTGATGACTTGGCTTGGCTCGTGCATCGAGAGAATAACGACGCCGGGACAAGCCACCCATGACACAGGCACAGGCAACCTTGGACGCATGCGCACACAACGCGGTACAAATACAGGGAAGGTGTGTAATGTCACATCATCTCATTGTAACAGCTTGTTATTTTCTGAAATAGTTGAAAAGCTCTAAATAAAGGTGGTTAAGCATAGATACAGGAACTCCTGCGAAAGCAGAACAACGATAGCTTTCACAAATAGCGAGAAGGGCTGGCGGCATCGCTATCAATTCTCAGCGTTGCTAGAGAAAAGGTACGTCCGTATTTGGAGCTTTTCAGATCGAAAAATACTGCTTGTAAGATAACTACGTGCTTTTGGGATTAACTACTGCAGCTACAAGCACTGCGAAGGGTGAGCTTTCTGTCGCGCTGTAAAACAATTGGGTAAAAAAATGAGTTGTCGGTCCCTTTAAGTTTTTATTTGCCGTCTGGACGTGTGCATTTTTTCGACGTCATTTCCGTGACGGAAACACGCCAGTGAAATCTTGGTGAAACCCGGCATAAAACACTTTCGTGTTAAAATGCGTATATCAAAATTCTGTTCTTCAACTCTAGCTTATATTGCAAGCGAGCCAATAATTTGCACGGGTAAATAAGAACTGGGGTTGAAGAGCGCTTCTGCGCGCTCCGGTAATTTCTGAACCAAATCGCAGTGCCGATCTTGTTGACGAAACAAGTTCGCGTCGGTACTTCTATATTTTTCTGTTCGTTCAAATAACCAATAAAGTCGCTTAAAATTTGTGTTAAAATAAGTGACATACAAATAACAGGAGGAAGTAGGCAAAGCTATTACATGTAATTACGAAAGAGAAGAAAGCTATTTGCTGGGAAGGAAAGAGAAAGCGAAAAAGTTGGTGGAACAAGGAAATCCGGGAAGCGACCGAGAAGCGACGTAAAGCATCACGGGAGCGTAGACAGGCAAAAAAAGAAGCGGCTGCAAGACGAAGTCAACAAAATATGGGAAATGTATTTAGAGAAATAAATTCATTGTACAGAAATTGGTCGAAGGAAAAATTAAAGGTGAATGGTAGCGTTGGGTGACAGGGATTCACTAAAAAAAGAAGGCCACTGCTAGGGTATTTTAGAGTCATATAAAAGCGCTACATAGGAAGTCTGTCACAATGCAACAACATGTTGTAGATGAAAAGGGAAATCAATTGGAAGGGTACGAAGTGCTAGGTTACACCCGAAAGGTAACAGCCGATTTGTTTAAAAAGGTCGTCCAGGAGATTTCTCCGATGAGTAAAAGTATGAAGGACAGCGCAACCGAGGAAGAGCTAGTACTTGAGAATTTCAACTTGAAGAAGGCTGAAGGAAAAATGCCAAAGCGCACTCCCTCGGGTTTAGATGGGGTTCCCGTCAGCTACATTAACGAACTAGGACATAACACTAAAGAAACACTGTCGAAAGCCAAAGAAAAATGGCTACAGGACAAGCAAATACCAGACAGTTGGCGAAAAGGTAGAATGAACTTAATCTATAAAGACAAGGGAGAAAAGGGCAACATTGGCTCGTACAGACCGCTAACCATTACATCGGTACTATACAGGTTGGCGATGCAGGCAGTAAAATAAAAAATAAAAACATGGGCAGAACATAACTTTGGGCCTACTTCAGGATGGATTACGAAACGGCAGGGGGTTACACCTATATTTGTTCTTACTCAGTGTAAAGAAGTATCTAACATAGAAAATAGGCCCTTGTACGTGGCTTTTCTAGACATCACTTGGGCGTATGACAACGTTAATCAGGAAACTTTGTAGGATATATTGAAAGAAGTAGGCATAGGTGACGACTGTTATACAGCTTTTGAGGGAGATATACGGAGAATATACAGTTTGCGTAGAATGAGAAGGAATAAGTAGCAAAGAGAACGATGATATTAGCAAGGGGCTGAGGCAGGGGTGTCCTTTGTCCCCGCTGTTATTCATGCTGTACATGGTGAGGATGGAAAAAGCGCTAGAAGGTAGCAACATTGGTTTTATTCTGTCACAGAAACGGACCGGTGTGCCGACTGAGCATCAGCTTTCAGGTTTATTTGATGCTGACGACATTGTCTTATCTGCGGTAAATTGAGTGACATATAAAATGACATAAAGAGACATAAAGTGACATAAAGAGTCGACGACAAAGCTAGGTCCTAAGGTCCATAAGTCGCCGACTAGTATAAAGGATTTGTGCTTGTAGGTGTTTTGTATTGTTCTGCTCTACCCTCCCCCTCCTCCTTCTCCTCCTCTTTACCCTTACTTCCCTTCCCCCTTGCTATGCGGTGCTACACATGGCTACATGACATGAGACAATGACGACAGCATACGACAGCGTGCGACACTCTGGGCCCCTAAAGTGCTCCGCACTTAATAACGATGGAGGAGAACGGCACACATAGGCGTATCTACCGGGAGGGCAAGGGGGGCTCTGGCCCCCCACTGAGAACTGGTAGGGGGGGCGGACCCCCACCCCCCCACTTTCGACAGTGGTTATTGTCGGCTGCAGACTGGAAAACTAACAAGTCCGGCAAAGTTTTACTTGAACGCAGCACTAACGTAATTATATAATAAAATTTGTCCTACGATTCTGCTGTGACGACTGTCCTCCGCGTGTCATGACCACGCACTGTAGACTACCTGTGGTGCGGGCTGCCTATTCCACGCTTATGCGTCTTGCCCTCGAGCACTGCAGAGGAGGCTATCGCTCAGCAGCAACGTCATAGCAATCTGTCATGATTTTGTTTTGTTCTGCCTGGCCTGAAGTTTAAGTAATCGGCAACGCAAATACGGGCGGGAACCAGTAAACGTTTGATAGCCCAATAAACGCTCTTCTTTTTCAGGAATTTGCTGTGAGTTGAGTGTGCGGAAGTGTACAATATTTTAGTTGTGCCCAGCCAGGACAGCTAAAATGGATTCCCACTTTACTCTCCGATTAGCCTGCTTCACTTGGCTTATCATATGGTAGCCTGCAGCGATCGTGGCGGCTTGTAACAAGGCAGTGGACTCGAGCGCATTAAGAAGCTCAGCTTTCAAGTTTGCCCCGTTACTTGATCTACCTCGCCAGGGAGATGATCAGCGTCCACGGTTTTCTGGACTAAGAACCCAACTGAAAAAACGACGTTGGCTCTATGCTGGCCCAACGTGCATGGCCGACCTGGCCGGCCATGGCCCGAGCTTGGCCGACAGAGTTGGGCCGTGGTTGGGATTGGTTAATGGCCTTACACCGGCCGACCTTTGGCTGCTAACATAGGCCCAAGGCCGTAGGCCGACCTTGTGGACATCAGGTGGTGCAGAGCTGAATCAAATAACCTTGTGCGAATAACGGAGGGCAAAAAATGACAGCCGACGCTCAACGCTCATACAAGAAATTTTCGCTGACCGAGAAATAATGCGCGCGGTGTAGGAAAAAATATTTTCGCCCACTGATATAAAGCAATGTCGGCTTGTCGCTGGCTCATAGTATACCTGGCCAACGCGGTAGGTAGCAAAGCACGGCCCTACGGAAGACCACGTTTGGTCACCCGAGCATTGGGTGCCGACTCTTTCCCTGTCATTTGCCGACCGTTGGCTGAACGTCTTCGGCCAACTAATAGCCAGCATAATTGGTTGCCAATCAGGGCCCCACTTTGGGCCGCCATTGGTCGGCCGACAATACCGGTTGCCGAGCGCTGCCCATTTGTTTGCCAACCATCGGCCGTCGGCCAATTTCAGTTGGGAAGGCTGCCCACTTGCAAAGGATTGTGTCTGTTCCTAATTATGTTTATTTCTCTCTCTACCTCTCTGTCAGCAACGATGAGTTAACAGAGAAGTTAACAGCGAACGCAAGCCACTCTCGGACTCTTGCGCTCGCATTGCGCTCACATTGTCCCAAGACCCCGCAGAGCGTTCCTTTGGGCGGCAAATAAAACCGCAGAGCGCGCGACCACAAGAGAAGAAAATAAAGACGGCGCTTGGCAGTGGTACGTGAAGCCACGGCTCGCGTTCCCTGAGGGCATCCATTCCCTGGTCACTAAAATAAAACTTCATTTGGCTCTAGTTGGTACATATTCCTGAGGCTAAAATTACAGCGCAAACGCACTTCTTTGTCCTTCTTACTTCTTGTTTACTTCTTTGTCCCTGCACTCATCTGAACATTGTGACGTGGTCGTGACGCTGACGAAGGAAGCTGGCGGCGTGTCCAAAATGAAACTTTTTATTTGGCCGAACTTGTGGCCGTCAAACGAAAAGTCAACCTACAGCAACACACACTGCACACTGATAGCGGCGAACAGAGCGTCGGCCGTCGATAATCTGACAAGCGGTGAAGCGCGTCTGCATTTGTACATGTGCCGTCGAATATTCCAGCGTTATCGCTGGTTGTTGCGAAAGCTCTAGAATAAGCTCGAATGTTCGCGTCTTACGCGCAATCTTAACAAAACGATCTACAATAATCGCGAAGCTTCTCGAACAATGAGGCGCGGTTTGCGCTGGGCGTTGCTGACAGTCTTTGCGGGTGAAAACCGAATACAGCGACTGTCTAGTGGATGCTACGATTTCTCGGGCAGATACCACATCCGTCTTTTTCAGAAGCCTATCTGGAAAAAGTGGAATTGCGCCATCAATCACAAGCAGTCTCATCCTAAGACCTCTTCAAGAGAAAACAGTCTGCGGACAGTTTATGATAATTATTGGGTTGTGAATGTCGCGGCCACTCTACATCTTACCTCCCGCACTCTGAGAAGATGGTCTTGTCGAAGCACCGCTCGGCGGGCAGCTGGCTTCGCTGGCAACTCTGGCGGCAGCTCTCTATTGATGAGAAGCGGTTCGGGCTGCTGTTGCACAGCGGCGTCTCGTCCTTGACAACGCGGCCTCCGCGCCGAGCTGCCCGTGCTGCCACTTCTTGTTCAGCGTCCTGCTCGGCGGCAGTGGTCACAGCGACGCAGTCGTTGTCCTCGCGGTCGTAGAATACCTCTCGGCGTAGCCGCGGGCAGAAGGTGTAACGCACTGCGCCGCACCTCTCGTTCTTCTTTAATGGCTGATGCGGCTGAAGTACGGAGCATCATTTGTCATACAAATGGTAATATATGCCGTAAAAAGGAGCTACGTAATTTCACCATACACTTAAGAAACATAACTTTTGCTAGGTACACACGCAAACTTGTCCGCTTCGGAAAGAGCAGTGAATTTGAAAGCTCGCGCCAAGGGTCAAGTCCCTTGGCGCTAGTTTGACTGATCGAGCGGACGCCTCGCCTCGACAATTCCGTAGTTACCACGGTGGAGGCCAATCAGGTTTACAGCACGCCTGGGTCTTTAGAGAAATGTAACTTCCTCGAACGCCAAGTTGGACATTGACAATAGTATACTGTTAAAAAAGTCCCCGACGGCCGAACCTGGCCGCGTAGTTGGCAACAATATGCTCCAAGACACGGCAACGGCGAGGGACGCCCATGACGCCTACGCAGGCGTTCATTAGTTGGGCTGCAGAAAATGTCGTTTCCACGTCGAGTTCGAATTGTACAAAATGTCAAGACGAAAAGGTTAATCTTCCTTTTTGACTGTGTTCACCGTGCTGCAAACAAAACACATAAAAAAGTGGTAATACTGTCACTAAGTGGAGGGCGCGTAACAAAAGGTTAGCCCCTTCACGACGCGCCTTCGGCGCCCTCGAGTGATTTGTCAAACGTCGCTATTTGCAGTTGTTTAGAAGTTTTCGACTCCTATGCGTTTGACGATGTGCTTACGGCGCTGTCTACCTAGAAAGAGCAAATGGCAAACGAAGAGAATACTTTTCTATGTATCGCTATCATAAAGAGAAAAGTCAGTTTCTCCGCAAAGGTCGAAGCAATGAATGCTATAGCAACAAATTTTTATGTTATACGAAGTAAGGCTCACTCCTTTAGCATCTGACCCGGCGTAACTTGAGAAACATTGGCCTAAGGAAACGCGGCCGCTGCAGCGAGCGAAGTGGCCTTCGTGCGGTCTATCGCTTCGACGCAAACAGCGCGTACAACGCGGTCGTCCGTCTGCTGATCCCCGTCAAGATAGCGGGCACGCGGCCGCGCCCGGCCGACCAAAGTTTCTGCCGGAGCTACGCAGCCCGCCCTCCGGGACCACCATGGACCTTTCGCGCGGCGGAGAACGGCCGGTGCGCTTCCTCTCCGCTTGAGCCGCATTCATCGGCTGACCTCGCACGCTTTCATTCGCACACAGAATATACGATCCTAGTAGTATAATAATCCTAGTATAATCCTAGTAGTACAATAATAAAAACGTATTTTTTAGTTTACTAATGCATGCAATACAGGTAACCAGTGTGATGGTTCACAGTGAGGTTTAAAAGCATCTTATTTCGGCGACAGCGTAATTAAATATTCTCACGTGAGCTTGACTTTCACGTCACAACTTCGTACAGCCATTAGTGTTTTTCATATGCTGTGTAAAGTCAGAGTCATAATCATGCCATAGGATACTTCACTTCCATTTTCTACAGGGAGAAAACGGATGCCCTAGTGCGTTACGGCGAGCCCTAAGAGCAGCGAAACACGAACGAAGAATCAGTTTGTGAAGGAGAATAACCACCGACGCAAGCCATTCTCGGCATCACAATGACTAGCACCGTAAGCGCTGGTGGGCGTCTTCCCGGCGTCTCATGATCAGTGGAGCACACGGTTGTCGGGTCGTTCTCATGAGTTGGTAACCTCCGTTCCCCGTCGTCGTTAAATTAGGCGCATTCGCACGATGGAAGACTAAGTGATGCCTACCACGTAACGTGTGAACCAGATTCCTGGGGCCGCATGTGAATTCAAGCGAAAATTACACATTTTCGCATCCTTTCTTTCACTGACTTGGCAACCATACGTAAGAAAAGTGAACAGAATTCATAATTTACTCAGTGATCGATAGTTTGTTGGTTACGTGTGCGACGGTTTGCACTATGGAAAGCTGGGTGCGGGTGGAGTGAGTTTCGGCTGACTGAGGTTGGTTCGGGTTTGTCTGCGCCGATGTTGGGCTTGTTGGGACTTTCGACATTTTATAATCAGTTTGAGTTTTTAACGTGGTAATAAATTTTATAGTAAGGGCACTTTTGCATTTCGTAACCATCGTTACGCGGCCAGTGCGACCGGGTATACAGCTAGCAGCTCATAGGACTCGGGCATGGGGCGCCTTAGCCAGCAGGGGCGTAGCCAGGGGGGGGGGGGGGGTTGGGGTCTCAAACCCCTCCCGAAATTTTTCAATTTTGCTTGCGCATATATACACGCACACATACAAACGCACGCACGAACATACATAATGTATGGTTGAACCCCCCCGAAAAAAATTTCTGGCTACGCCCCTGTTAGCCAGACACTAAACGCGCGGCAGTTGCTCGGCACCGTGGATTCTATTACGACAGCAATGAATACGCACACATGTAAAAGCACGGACATGGTTTGAAAGCAGGGACAGGGTTTGACCATTTTATGCGCAACCTTTCGTGCTTTTTGAATGCTTCGATTACTGAAAGACAGGAGAGGGACCTTCAATGCTCGTGTATCGGCTTGCTCCATGCTACTTTCGAAGGTACTCCTGGGTGCCAGTAAACCTCACTCACCGCGGCGCCGAAATGGTCGCGGCTCACGCCAATGGGCGGCCGGTGCGCAGCATGCACCTTTCGGCGCAGCAGCTTGCCATCATCCCCGACGACAGCGTTGTGGCTACGGCGCCAGGACTCGAGGGCTCGCCTTTTCGTGGTTGGGGCCTGGGTTCGCCGCTGCTCACGTCGCCGTCTCTGCACGGAAGGTCGTCTCGTCGAGCGCGCCCTCGCCGTCGTCGAATCAGTCTCTTCGCTGTAAGACTGCGCATCAACCCAGATCCGGGAGATTATAAGTGGTGGCTCAGGATTTTTGCTTGATTATGACACCGATTAAAAGTAAGGCCTTCCTGTCTTTGTGTGTGTGCTGCCGAGTGTACCTCAATAGCTTTTCGCTCTATTTAGCTGTATGTAGGAGACAGAAACCTAGACCCTCAGGCAAACAGACCCTCAGGCAAACAATATTATAAATCCTAAGGAAGCGGACACGGTCACTAGAGGCGTAGTGTAAACTGGTGGTATAACGAAATTCCGCTCATGCGCTCTTTCGGTAGCCTTTTGACTAAGACTGTGGCAGCTGTGGCTTTTACGTTCTCACATATCTTGGTGTGGATCGACGCGATCATATGAAGGAGAGAGACTGAAGAGACTTACAGCATCGTCGCAAGTATTGGACTCTATGCGATTCACATTTTAGCAAATTTTTCATCAATTAGTGTTTTGTTTTTTAATCTCAACGAGCAGACATAGAGAAAGATGTGTTTGTAAGCGGTCGTAGTAATGGCACAGTGGGCCTAACAGCAGTGCTGGATTTGGACTTTATGAGCGTCATCTAAACATACTTTCAATTGCCTTCTTTTCAAGCATATAATGCACCAACACACTCTGGTGTTCATACACAAGATAGTTAAATTTCTTTCCGCAATGCTGCTGTTGTGGCTGTGATTTCAAATTTCACAGAGCAGTCCTACAAGAACAACTTAGCAGGCGTACTACAACAAGGATGGGTTTGTTGCCTTCGCGTACTTAAATACGCTGCCAATATCCAACACATTTCCACAAAAGTGGCAGCGGCAGCCTTTTCTCGCACGCAATTAAACTAGATATAATTCCGGGTCCGTCACATGTTTCGTTTAGGCTTGTATGACTTCCACAAATATTGACGATGT
The DNA here is from genome assembly GCF_013339695.2 of Rhipicephalus sanguineus. Taxonomy (NCBI): domain Eukaryota; kingdom Metazoa; phylum Arthropoda; class Arachnida; order Ixodida; family Ixodidae; genus Rhipicephalus; species Rhipicephalus sanguineus. The sequence goes on along the minus strand of NC_051176.1, from coordinate 68,530,589 downwards.
GCCTGATAGTGACATCACAGCGGAGATTGCTTACCAATTGATGTGTGAGTACTTCTGCCTCGGGATACGCTCACCTACGCTTGTTTCACGCAATTATCAGCTTTTCTGCGCGCGTTTTCTTCTTTCGACGGGCTAGTGCTGCACTTTTTCATCGTGTTATGACATGCAGTATAAATTTTTCAAACAGCTTCTTATATAGGCAGAAAGCGGGCTGACAAGGTTAGATAACCAAGAAGCACGTCATGATGATTATAATTATTGAACGCGAGAAGATTGCGAGTCTGCGAGATGCTTTTGCTAGTTACAATTGTACACGTAAAAAATACCATGAGGTCAAGGAAAGCTTAGGGAATAGTAATTGTTTTATCTTGAGGTAAACTGTAGAAATTAAAGGAAAAAGTGCATGGAAATGAATGGAAAGGCAACTTGCCACGTGTGCCTCGCACATTATCTTCCGCATTACGCGTGTGCGCTGCATTACCATTTAAGCTCTTGCGACAGCCATACCGCGGTCCACTTTCCTGGGTATTTGTATATTTATTTATTTATTTATTTGATTCATTTACGAATACTGTTGTCTCAGTTTCTGAGACTTAGCAGGATTGAGTACAGATGTTCAACATGATGAACAAATACAATTGAGCAATATACATGATTACGCAATTCGTTTTCGAGTTGCTCAGCACCAAGCCTGCGCAGAGACCCATCAAGTTCATTACATAAATCCACCGTCCGCGGAAATGTTGCATGTGTACAAGATTATCTCTGTGTTTTGTTATCCATTACCTTAATACAATTTTCGTCCCACATGACTAAATTGAGTTTGCTGAGAGCACGCCTGAAATCTCATAAGCTCATCTGGTAATCAAATGTCATCATCCTGATAATGTACAAAGGCTTCTCATTCCCAGGATTTGAAGACGTCTGTACGTGGCGCCATCTCTAGGCGGCAGCTACGGCGCCCTGCCATAACTGAATGGGAAATAGGCGAAAAGAAATATCTGACGAAAAAAGCCAGTTACAAAAAAAAAACTGTTTCCCTTGTTACGACCGGCTCTGGAATTCGCCATGGCAGGCACCATTGTGCCTGAACCTGTCAGTCTGCAGGTGTCCCCATGGGTCGGCGCTTAGACGGAGGCACGGAGCGCCGCGTCTTCTAGGAAGAGGCTTTTGCCGAGCGAGCCAGGAACGCCGCCGTGGACGGGTTCCGAGCAATACAACGGGGGATTCGTGGACACCCATTTCTGGCTCGGTGTTTTGAGCGTGAGATGGCACCTCTGGAGAGGTTCTCAGCAAACCACTGCATTCTTTTGCTCGAACGCAGGCATGAAAGTTTGCACGTGCTGGAGTGGACTGTCTCCCTGTCCTCCGAATTCGACGCGACATCTCCCCTTTCTCGGTCTCTCCTTCCTCGCCGGGAGTTTCCGGGGTCAGGTCCCTCCGAGTATGGTGCAAACACCCTCTAGACTAGCTAAGGCTTCTTCATATCATCCTCTCCTAGCGCCTACGTCACCACACTACGACGGAACTGATTTGTAGGCGCTTTCGGGAAACGGGAGACAGCATGAAAGAATGGATTCGCAACGCGCCTGAAGAACACGAACGAGCACGCAACAATGGGCATTTCTGAAAGCGCGTCCTCCGCGCCTGTCGCAATGTGATGACGTCACCAAGGAGTGGAGAGACCTCAGCTAGTCTAGAGGGTGTTGGTGGGACCCGAGCGCTGACAGTGTGCGGTGCGCTTGTTGCCCGATTGGACATCGTCCTCGACCAAGCCCTCACCAGATGTATTGTGTGGTTCCTTTACCCTCTCTCGTAGGTGGGGCCCCGACGCGGCAAGACACCGGATTGGCGGGAGCGGCTGTCATCTCTTCCTGAGTACCTCAGTGTTGGCAGAAGCAGGGCTTTAAAAGCCGAAGACTTTTGTAAAAACTCGTCCTTCCTTCATTCATTCTTTTATACGCCACTATGTAAATAAATCTCTGCCATATCGTACTGGAAAAGTTGGATGATAGATCCGACGACGGGGGCCAGCTACCAATGACGTGACCCACCGGATCCGAGTCCCAACATCCTGCCAGGGCGAATCAGTGAATGTGATAGCAACAAATTGTATACTTATACGAAGTAAGGCTAGCAGCTTACTCTTCTGGGTCCGATTTCACGTAACTCTACAAAAGGCCGGTGTAAGGGAATACAGCCGCTCCAGGGAGCGAAGTGGTGTTCTTGTTGTCGTCGTCTCAACGCGAAGTAAGCGGTGAAAGTACAGCACTATGCAAGCCGTTTGCTGATGTCTGCCGAGATAGCGCGCGCGCCAGCGCTCGCGACCTCGACCTTATGATCAAAGTTCGCAGTTGCTGCTCGAGAGATGCTGCCCCCCCCTCCTCCCCCAGCGTCCCTTCATGCTCCTTCGCCCGAAGAAAGACGGGCGCGGCGTTTCTTTTCTTCTTGAGAAGAAATCGACGGTAGGCCTTGCACGCGGGATGGTGTTATCGCATGCGCCCTCTGTGCGGCGGAGAACGCCGGCTCATTTCACCTCTCCTTTAGCCGCGTTCGTCGCCAGCGCTCGCGCGCTTTTGCTCGCGGTTAGAACATGCGATGCGACAGCAAACATGACGGCGACAGCAAAAGCCGTCAAGAGTGTCCACAGTGGCGTAGCCAGAGGGTGGCACACCGAACCGTGCCCCCCCCCCCGCCCCCAATTTGTTTCTCCCATAAGATACAGAGCACGGAATGATACTCAACCACACTTACCTGCCCGGACACAATGTCGGATCAAGGGCGTGCCCCCCCTCCCCCTCGAAACAAATTTCTGCCTACGCCACTGAGTGTCCATGTATTTCCTATCGCGATAAAAGTACTCTCGGCTCTATACAGCAGACAGAGACCCACAGGAACATTTTGACAAAATTTCAGTATCGGACTACAAAAGGTGTGGTTTCCCAGGACAATTGAACACCGCCCGTTTGAAACACATGGGGTCGCATTGTGAAATAATCGAGGGAGTATTGAACAATGTGACAGAAAGAAAGAAAAGTATAGTAAGGCAGGCACGCACACGACAAGCTTCCAGTGGGTTTCTGCTCTATAGGACCGGGAGTCCTTTTTGGTAACTAGCTCTTCAGGGCGAAAGCCTTATACAGTGGCGTACCAACTCGTTGGCGAGTGGGGGGGCTGGCGTCTCTCACTCTGTCCGCCATATATACATATATATATGTACATATATATAGAAAGAGGGAGAGGGAACTACATTTTCTCTGAATTTGACGTGATTTTTTATATTCACAGAGATGATTAGATGATTTCCTTTTCAAAACTGTTTGTTTTCAATGAAGGAAGAATCTGACAAACAGATTTTGCAGGCTGGGCCGTCCTATAGCGCGACAACACAGCAGTGTTTAATAACATTTTGGCAATATTACCGTAAAGTTTAAAACGTGCAGCCACATTTAACCTGTACTTCATCTGAGCATTCCATCTGCGAACTTCACAGTCTTAGTTTGGGGTTGTAGATATGATGAGTATGGAGAACCTGCTATGACTCCAGTACCTTAAGTTCTCACTTGTTAAAAAAAAAAACATGTGGCTGACAAAGCAAGGTGCTTCGCAGAAGTGCCAATTTCTTTACTCTTAGAGCCTTAATAAAGTCTTTCTAAAGAAGAAGGCCAAGTTCAGTCGAATAGCATTTATGGAAAACACATTGCGCTTGTTAACCATAGTAATAAGATTATAAATGACTGCGAATTTATATAGTAGGTGTCGTTCCTTGTCCTCCTATTTTTCCCAGCTTGGATGGGGGGTGGACGAGAAAGCGATGAAGTGGCCCCTTTACTCCTCGCTCCAGCCCCTCCAATTAGCCTACGCAAACTGTGTAAGCTCAAATTTTCTTTGAAAAAATATGGGTCATTATAACGTTAAAACCCCAGGTGGTCGAAATTTCCGGAGCCCTCCACTACGGCGTCTATCATAATTATATCGTGGTTTTGGGACGTTAAACCCCAGATATTATTATTATTATTATTATTATTATTATTATTATTATTATTATTATTATTATTATTATTATTATTATTATTATTATTATTATTATTATTATTATTATAACGTTAAACTACCCCGCATTGTCTCCTTCCGTATAGGTCGTTAGCTGTTAATGATTGGTCGAAATTTTTTGGGTCACGCCTACAGCACCTGCTCGTAACACGACGCAGCAAATGACGCGCAAGTGATCCACCGCGTAATTATCAGTTACGCATGACTGCGTGAAGAAAACAATAATAATAAACTATTTTCAATACGGTGTATTATTGGTCATTGGTTCTTTGCTATTCGTCAGAAATTTTCGGTGTGCCATAAAATCGCCTCCTTGTTAAGGCCCGAACACACGCACGCGTTGCAGCGCGTCAACGCGTGACTTTTTGACGCGGCGTCGTGCCCTCTCCCTGTGGAGAGGGAGGGCGCGCAGCTTCGCGTAGCCTCGCGCCCTCTCTCCCCATAGAGAGAGGGCGTGACGCCGCGTCAAAAAGTCACGCGTTGACGCGCTGCAACGCGTACGTGTGTTCGGGCCTTTAGGCGACGTCATGAGTATTCGAAACCTCGTGGCGTTAAAATGAAGTCTGCACAATAGGCAGCGCATTACTGTGCTGAACAATACTTTTTTTTTTGGAATAGCCACACAGTGTTTCTTTCTGAACGTAATTCAAGAAGGCTGCCCGCAATCACATTTATAATCACTTATAGCAGCAGGCGAGATGGATTCATATATGTATGATAGATACTTTCAGTAGTAGTATAACGATGTTGAGCTGCTCTTGCGCGTATACCACTTTCTGAGAACTCATCGTTGCTGACAGAGAGGTAGACAGAAATAAACATTATTAGGAACACACACAATCCTTTGCAGGTGGGCAGCCTTCTTAGTCCAGAAAACCATGGACGCTGATCATCTCCCTGGAGAGATAGATCAAGTTACGGGGCAAACTTGAAAGCTGGGCTTCTCAATGTGCTCGAGTCCACTGCCTTGTCACAAGCCGCCGCGACCGCTACACGCTACCATATGATAAGCAAGGTGAAGCAGGCTAATCGGAGACTGAAGTGAGAATCTTTTTTTAGCTCTCCTGGCTAGGCGGCAACTAAAATACTCGACGCTTCTGCGCACTCATCAACTCACAGCACCTTGAATATGGAACACTGACGATGCTATTCATTTTCAAAGAAAAAACTGAATTTCTGAAAAAGGAGAGCGTTTGATCGGGCTATAAAACGTTTACTGGCTCCCGCCCATATTTGCGTCACCGATTACTATAACTTAAGGCCAGGCAGAACAAAATAAAATCATGACAAATTGCTTTAATGTTATAGAGCCCCTGCTGAGTGATAGCCTCCTCTGCAATGCTCGAACGCAAGACGCGAAAGCGTGAAATAGGCAGTAGAGGTGTGCACGGGCTCCGTGTAGCCCGAAAGCCCGAGCCCGACCCGGCCCGCGGGCCGGGCTAGGGCGGCCCGATGTATTTTCACCTCGGGTCCGGGCCGGGCTCGGGCTATTTGGAGTTTTATCGAGCCGGGCTCGGGCCCGGCGCAAAGCCCGACTCAAACCCGAAATATAGAGAATGAGCGGGAATTGTTTTTCAGCACACATACAGCGCATTTTCCGCAACCGCCCTTTACCGCTTTTCCTTTCCATTCTCTACTTTGAACAAAAGGGGAGCAGGTAAAGCACTGCCTCTGTTGCACTCCGACAAACAGAGAAGTAACACCACCTGAGCTAGTGACGGCGCCACGCGACTGTTCGCGTTAGATTTAAGGCCAAATCCCATATGAGTGAAAATGCACGCGACAGCGACCCGACGTAGATCGCCTTCGTGCAAGCTTACGCTTGCATGGGCATACCACATACACGTGACGGCTTTGGCGAGCGAACTCCATTGTTGCTGTCATGAGGCCGTCTGCTTGTAATTTGTAATCTGTGTAATAGAGACTGTTCGTCGTGTGTCGTTTGATCATACTTGATATGCTCAATAAAATGCCATATTACCGGAAAACGATGTTTTGTTTTCGCAGCCAACCTTCAAAAAGCCGAGCCGGGCCGGGCCCCGGATTATGTTTTCGTACGTCGGGCCGGGCCGGGCGGGCTCGCAGCCCTTTGCCGTCGGGCTCGGGCGGGCCTTCGACAAAGTCAGCGGGCCAGGGCCGGGCTCGGGCTCGGAAATACGGCCCGTGCACAGCTCGGGCTCGGACTCGGGCTCGGGCTCGAGAATACGGCCCGTGCACAGCTCTAATAGGTAGCCCCACCGCAGACAGCCTACAGCGCGTGGTCATGACACACGGAGGACAGTCGTCACAGCTGAATCGGAGGACACATTTTATAACATATTTACGTTATTGCTGCGTTGAAGTAAAATTACCCGACTTGTTAGTTTCCCAGTCTGTAGCCCACAATGACTACTGTCGAAACTGGGGGGGCTCCGCCCCCTAATATTTCTCAGTGGGGGGGCTAGCGCCCCCCTTGCCCCCCCGGTTGGTACGCCTATGGCCTTATATGCCGGACTAAACACGAAATTTGACCGTCGGCCTCCCGCGTCATTGGCGGCGTCTCGCGTCCTGCGGCGTCGGGACGAGTGGTACAAGAAATCATCACGTGATGACGTCACCATCATGACGTCACAGGTCGCAATAATTTGTGACGTCATCATGACGTCACAAATTCTTGCGTGACGTCATGTGACGTAACGCCACACAATGCCGCTTCCTTTGGGTGCCGCCCAAAATCCTTTGGACGGCGAACAAAACCGGAGAGCACGCGAGCTCAAGAGAAGAAAATAAAGACGGCGCTTCGCAGGGCACGTGAAGCCACGGCTCATATTCCCTGCTGGCGTCGATTCTGGCTCAGCTGTCTCGTTCCTTCGCTCCTGTGACATAAGCCTACACCGCCATCACATGACATCGTAGCCTGGTCAAAGGTGGGCTGGTCACGGAAGAAATGCAAAACTAGGTGAGGTGCCTCCGATCCTGGAGGCAGTGCGAAACCACGCTCGGTGCACAAAGCTTTCGGAGGGTGGCGGGGCAGGATAAATACATCTAGGGAGCCTACATGAATGGCTGTTCATGTAGGCTCCCTAATACATCGACTGAGAAGAAAAAATTACACCATCTCTCGCTAAAGGGGACCATGAGGCGATGCGAAGCCGGAGCACATGCACGATCGCGTTCCGTTGGCGTTTGTTGGGCATGCTACCGACCTCGCGTCGTGGAACGCGAAGAGGGACGCTACGCGCGTCGTATCTTCCATCTAGCCTGGCCGTTAATTCTCACAGGGCGAGCGGGGAACGCGGTCGACAGGTGGGCGAGAGGGGGGCAGCGTGGGAGAGGAGAGAGAAGCGGAGAGGACGCGCATGCTCTCGAGCTCATCGCGGCGTTGCGCAGGAGAGAATTTCGGCATGTCTAGCCCGCGTTTCAGAGGAAGAGTGGAAAGGGGGAGGGGAGAGGGAAAGTGGAGAGGGGATGGTGAGAGCGAAAGTGGAGAGGGAAAGTGGAGAGGATGTGTGTGGAGAGGGTATGCGCATGCGCAGTAAGGGTGGTCACGCCGCACACCACCACCACCGGATTGAGCTCCGCCTTAAGATACTTCGCATCTAAAAGAAGGTGGCTTTTGCTTTCGAGTCGTCTTAAGTGAATACGCAAGGAACCCTGTGCTTTTTACAGCGGACTGGCTATACCCACTGTTTGTCGGGTTCGCGATGTAGACAAGAAATTATTATGAAATTACTACGTCAAGCCAAGTTAAGCATAGCTGTTCCTAATTAAGCCTAGTTGAGTATGGCAATACTTAATTAGCTAAGCACAACTAAAATAATTAAGGCAACGCCTAATTAGTTCTAATTAAGCCGAGTTGAGATTCTGGTGTGCCCAGTCATGCCGAGCTCGGCAAGATCAGTCGAGCTAAGCCTAATTAAGACCAGTTAGGACTGAGCCCAATTAGTGCTAATTATGCTAATTAGCAAATTAAGCATAAGTTGACTTGGGATGCAAGCTAATCGAGACCAAGCCTCGAATATGCAATTGAGGTCAATTAAGCTAAATAGTCTAATTAAGATAATTAAGCTACTTGGTGCTGTGATGGTCAAGCGATTCCCAGTTGAACCCGATCAATACGTAGCCAATACTCGTGATTTACAATGTGATCACGTGAGCAGTTCGTGCATAGGCGTGTCATGGCTTGACTAGGCACATGTGCCTAGTCAAGCCAGGACCAGCCGAGTGCCGACAAGCTCTCCTCTGCCCCAGCCTAGCGCGACTCAGTGCAAGCTGTGGAAATTGTTTTGGTCATATTGGGCGCGAGGCCCACCACTGGATACGCGGGCGCTGCAATCGCTGTGACGTGCAGGGTTGGATCACGTGATCTCACCTCGCTCTGGCGAAGGGAAGCGGACGGTTGAATGCGTTGTTTACACGAGATTCCGCGGCGTTTTTTTCTTTTAACGGCGTTGTTTTGCTTCACTTTACGTGTGCGGACCCCTAAAAGCTACACAATCTGGGAAAGTGCGCTAAAGTTATCGGCGGCATGGTACTTTTCTGCTCTGTGCCACAGTGCGCTACGTACGCGAAGGAGCCAGGCGTGAGCTTTCACTTTTGCTCCAACCCTGCTTTGCAAGATCATGAAGCCGCTGTTACCTGTCTTTGTTTCATTGTTATTTCAAGCCCACGGGGTTAAAATGGACACCGACTAGGAATGTTGGCATAAAAGCAAGACGTTTCGGCTCCTGCACGGGAGCCTTGTTCACAACGAAAAATGAATGTGCAAGCAGTCCGCAAAATATTTTAAAATATGACGTCGCAACATGCGTACACGTGTGAGAAGTTGTCATTACGTTTAATCGTGTGCGCCGTTGTCTGGATTGTCAGAAATTCAAGATACAGCCGAGAAGTCCAGTTTCTTTCTCTTTCGTTATTTTTGCCCTATCGCAGTCTATTTCATATGCGGCCAGTTGCTTCTGCGTGCTCGGCCAGTGTGTTCGATGAAACCTCGTTTCTTACATCATACATGTGCTGCTTGAGTCTTTGCTGAAAGTTACCTGTCTCGCCGACGAGACTTCCACCAACGTTACTAGAACAAACTCAGTTTAAAAGCTCCGCCGGAGAGGCGGTCCGCGTGGCGGTCGTGAGAACTAGTGGCGCTGCAGTCACGTCTAGCTCCCGCGGCTGGCGCTTGTTGTGATCGGCGAAGGCGATGTACGAGCGCACGTGGGTTACAGCGTCGTCTGCGCTTTGTTAGCTCGTCATTTTTGCGACTGTTCTTGACCGGGCTTAGCGTCTTGTACGAAGTGATGTACGAAGCATAACGAGGGCGAACAGATTCACAGTGCGGTATGCCGACTTGCTTTGCGCCGGGCTGCAAGAGCGGCTACCGCAACGACGACTCCGCTTCATGACACTTCTTCGGACCTCCAAAAGACCCTACGCCATTCAAGCTTCGCATCGCAAAGATAGAAAGCTTACTGCGAAATGCAGGGTCTGTGACGTTCATTTTGAGAGTGACGACATTGTAAAGCACTATCGTCGTGTCGTTGCGAGACAAGAGGTTTTGATCCCACGTGGAAAGTGGGAACTCGCGCCCGGTGCCGTGCCGCGCTTGTTCCCAGCACATCCACCCCACATTTCAAAGCCAAAATGTTCGGGGTTTTGGCGCAAATACTCCCCAAAACGCACGGCGTCCCGCGAAAGCCCCGTGCCCAGTTTGGAGGAGCCGCCAGAAATAGAACAACAAAACGAAAGGCAGGCGATTACCTATATACGCTACCGAGACTGAGAGTTGCATCACACTGACATTCGATCAGTTGTCAGCTGTCGCCATGCCTTCAAAGCAGTGGATTTTCGAGAGATTTTACGACGAGGTATCCAACAAGATGTGCGGAATATTTTACACTCGCCGGCTCGGGAACGGGCTGCTCAGCGCAAAAATTTGACACGGTACACATAGAAAAGACGAGGACCAGCGCTGGTTCTCGTCTCTTCTAGCTGTACCGTGTCAAATCTTTTGCGCTGAGCAGTTTAATAATGTAATACCAACTAGCCCAATCCCACACTTTGCTTCGGGAACGGAGACTTACTTGTGCAAAAGATAATTGTAGTTGACGAGCAGTTTAACTGCGTAGTGAACGGCTACAGCACGAAACGCAAACGGCTGTCGTACAGTGTAAGTGCTGCGGGCATGGAACATCTGCTCGGTGAAGTTGAAAAACTGAAGTTGAATACTGACGACTGTGACAGAGTACGCGCGAATAACTGCTCGGTGCTCACATCACGGCCGAGCTGTTCGAATTGTGTAAGGCACCGTAGAAGGATGCGACGTAGAAAGATGAGACACCGAAAATACAACTATCGCTGAAAAAATTGCTCAGAGACGACATCTATTCGATGTAATCGCACACTGAGATTTCATTTACGGAGTTCTCGTAAAATTTTCCGATTTTGGGTCAGTATCCCTTTAACCGTCGCGAAAACGTGTCTTGTAAACATTGCAGAGCATTGGCAATGTTTTTCGAAAACAATTTTTTCAATAAATTGTAGAAACACGAGTACTGTTTTTCTAGAACGTTTTTGTATCTCGAGTAAGTACGCTTCTTTGTACACTATAAAGGCTTTTACAAACGTGTTGGGTTGTTCTTGGTCTAGATAAGACGGCAGCGGCTAAAATTGTGGTGGTAGTTATAAAAATTACGCTGAAAACCCTCATTCACTTAGAAACTCTTATGCCTGGAAGTTAAGCGCAATGTAGACAGCTCAAATATTGTCACAGGGTCGTGACGTCGACGAAGGCAGCAGTCAGCAGGTCCGAGTTGAAACTCTTCATTCGGCCGAACTTGTGGCCGAGAAACTCAAAGTCAAACTACAGCAATACACTGAAAGCGGCGAACAGAGCGTCGACCGTCGATCAAGTGACAAGCGGTCAAGGGCGTCGAATTTTATACAGGCGCTATCGAACTTTCCAGCGATATCGCTGGTGGCGGCGTTATCTCTCGACAAAGCTGGAACATTCGCGTGCAGCGCGCAATCTTACCAAAACGAACTACGATCGCGAAGCTTCTCGAACACTGCTTCGCGGACAGCGTCGGGCGCTGATAACCGTCCTTGCTGGTCAAACCCGAATACATCAAAATAAAACAAGAAGTGGGCGTGGCAATATAGACCGAACATCGATTCTTAGCCAATCAATGAACAACGCACGCGGGCCAATGCATACAGACGACCTTATGCATATCCACCTAAGCATCCACCTAACTAATACAATAAGAAAGTTGCCGCGCAGTTGCCGCGAGCAACTGCGCGGTGCACCGCAGCGTTATGCCGTGGCAGCAGACGACGCGCCGATAGTGGAGCAAGACGGAACTGCAGCGCCGCTAGTTCTCGCGACCGCCGTTCGGACCACCCTCCTCCGCTGGCGGAGATACGGAGCTTTGAAACTGAGTTTGTTCTAGTAACGTTGACTTCCACCACAGTCTGTGCCCCCCTCCCCCCTTCCGCGGTGTCCATATTAATTGTCCGCATGCTTTCCCGACCACATGGGTTCCTGTCCGACTCCCGACTTCAGCCCATGAGATCCCTTGCTGACAGATTATGTCTGTAGAATGAGCCTGTAGAATGTAGCTAGTGCCACTTGTTCTCCTCTATGTTGTTTTACGCTACAGGCGAAAACGTGGCCAGCTTCAAACACCGATTCGCCTTCTAACAGCAGCAGCGAAGTGTCATACTGCTTATCTATGACGCTGTAAGTGCTGGACGCCGGTACTTTCACTGAAACATAAAATTGCCTTTAGACCGCGGTGAGCCACACCTTGCAGAGTGTTCATTCAAGCGCGCAAAGTAATACGGCCGGCTGGCACACGGCGCATTTGCTATCGCAATCGAGCCCGATCGGGACCGTATTTTTCGATCGCGATTGGCCCCTTTGTAGAACCTGGACAACTGAGCCAATCATCGAAAATTTTCATCCCTATGTGGCTCGATGGTGATGATCGAAAATGCACCGTGTGAAAACCGTTGAAAATTTGGAGCGCAATAAGGAGCAATAGGTAAATATTAAGATCGTGCCGTAGAGAAACTTGTGGTCATGTGAAATGATATTTAGCTACAACTCCGAGTGAGGCACGCGCGTGGCTCTCTTGCATTTGCCTCCAGTCATATCAGAAAGGTTGCGGCTGCATGCAGTTCTAAGCATGCTTCGTTGCTTCCCACAAAACGGAGAATCCGCTTGCGTCGTGCTTCATAAAGATATGTGTGTTAAACAGGAATGTAAATTTATGCATGCTTGTGTCAACCGCGGCCTGTCTTTAGATGCAAAACTACAATCAACGAAGTTGCACGGTGGCACGCATTTCTTGGATCAAAAATATGTGTATTTGCCGCAAGCACGCGCTAAAGCCCATTTGATGCTTCATTTCGACACAAAATGGTTCATTACCTTTTACAAGAGCAGCGCGTTCGGCCGCCGTGACTTTCGACACGCAGTGTCGGCGGCCATAGCAGGTGGCCATAGCAGACGACGTCGGCAGTCAGGGCGTTGTTGAAGGCATTATGAGGAGTTTAAGATTTTTTTCGGAGCAGTTATTTAGCATTTCGTACAGTCACTGAAGAAGCCGCCGCAGTTTTACTGATTTTGTCGAAGTGCAACGAGAATAATAATAAAAAACAGACGCGAAAGCGGCTGCTGGTTCTGCGGGAGAGGGCTGGCGGAGCGATCCAACCTTGCACGTCACAGGGGCGCTTCCGCATGGTGGCGCCACGGTATGTCCTCGCGCCCAATACGATTTTTTTTCTCGCCTATTTCCCATTCAGGTATGCCAGGCCAACGCCGCCACTGGCGAGAGATGGCGTCACGTGCTCACGTCCGCAAATCCTGGTTATGAAAGCTATGGACATTACTTGCCTCAATGGCGCGTCTTATCTCGCTAGTAGAGTGATGAAGATATTGTTTTGTTGTTTTTGCCTTCAAGCTTGAGCGGTCTTAACTCTTGCCCTGAAAATGCTTCGCAGCTGGGCAACCTTGGCCTCTTGCGTTATACAATAACCGGCGCACCATTTGTGTCTCTCATCTGATGTCAGTAACGAGCAAACGCATTACGCACGCCGAGGTGTCGGAGCTTACGTAATGCGTTTGCATATTAAATGCTGTAGTATAGCAGCGCTCTTTCCCATGAACACAGAGCCATGTATATTTATTGCCCACTATCTGTGCATCAATTTTGCATTCTCTCGGATGTGTAGAACTTCGCTGCTAACACAGAACATGCGCAAGTGTTGATCACTATATAGTCGGTGAAGACCTGAAAATACAAAGAGGCTCCGTATAGTCAGCGGTCAGCGACAGCCTAGTACTCCAGTTACGTAGGTACCGTTGTTCAATAATTTATACAAATGCGCTTGCCCATTATGTTCTGTCATTTACGTAACTATATATATATATATATATATATATATATATATATATATATATATATATATATATATATATATATATATATATATAATGGATAACGGGAACTTCTTCTGGCTACCGTAATAAAAATTGTGAAAGACTTCGTACTACAATATAGGCAACAAATATTTATTTTGCCCTGACAGTTTCGGCTGGAGGACCAGCCTTCTTCAAAGGATGTAAGTGAAATGAAACGGCCATTGCCGAACCCGCTGCACAAGAGCCGCCCACCCATTGGGGGCCAGACAATACTTTCAAAAAAAAGAGAAAAAATAGAAAAAGGAAGCCAGAACTCACGAAGGAAACAACAGTGACAAAACGAGGGAGGGAAAAAACAGCGGGAGGAGAGGCGGCGGGCTATGCCCGTCTTATCTTCGTACGGTAGATAAGAAGCGGCGTGAGCAAGGGGAAAAGACAAATGACGCTTCTACACATCACACACGCGGCGTACGAGTTCAGATGGCTCGGCGGTTAGCTCACGGCGCCGGGCCGCGTACACACATACGACCCGCTCCAGCTGTGGGAAGACTCTGGCCACGATACAAGGCTAAATGTGCCCCCCCCCCCTCCTTTCGGAAAAAAAAACCCGGAAAAAAGAAAAAATTACACCATCTCCCGCTAAAGGGGACCATGAGGCGATGCGAAGCCGGAGCACTTACTTGCACGATCGCGTTCCGTTGGCGTTCGTTGGGCATGCTACCGACCTCGCGTCGTGGAACGCGAAGAGGGACGCTACGCGCGTCGTATCTTCCATCTAGCCTGGCCGTTAATTCTCACAGGGCGAGCGGGGAACGCGGTCGACAGGCGGGCGAGAGGGGGGCAGCGTGGGAGAGGAGAGAGAAGCGGAGAGGACGCGCATGCTCTCGAGCTCATCGCGGCGTTGCGCAGGAGAGAATTTCGGCATGTCTAGCCCGCGTTTCAGAGGAAGAGTGGAAAGGGGGAGGGGAGAGGGGTATGGGGGAGGGGAGAGGGAAAGTGGAGAGGAGCAGGGGAGAGGGTGAGTGGAGAGGAGGTGTGTGGAGAGGGTATGCGCATGCGCAGTGAGGGTGGTCACGCCGCACACCACCACCACCGGATTGAGCTCCGCCTTAAGATACTTCGCATCTAAAAAAGAGAGTGGAGCCGACTGATACATGTGGTGACGACTGGGTCTGTTTTCACGCGCTCGATCGTTTCCTTAGCGTCCCGTGCGTCTGCACTAACGTGTGTATAAATAAATACATTAATTAATTAATTCCCTTTCTGGGCGCTACGACTGGTCACGGAGGCACGTCAATCGCCCAGGGCTCTCGTTGATTCCGTGGGAGAGTGATTTGAATTTGTTTATGAAATATGACTCCCGCTGTTCGCGCTCCCGTGTGTTCTCGAAGCCGGATTGTAGAAGTGTAACACTTATGTGTTCAAAAGAGTGACCAGGCAGAATAATGTGTTTGGAAAACGGCAAATTGGGGCGGCCTTTCACGTGTGCCCTGTGGTTGTTAAAACGTAAACGGAACGCGGTTTCTGTCTGTCCAACATATTCCTGCTTGCACACTTCACAGCGAATTTTGTATACCACATTGCACGAGTCGCAATTGAGGTCGTCTTTAATTTTATACTCAAAGTCCGAATAGGAGGCTTCGGCCGTATTTGTGGTCTCCATGTGTTACCCCGACGCTGAGATCGCTGAGATCAACAGCTAAAGGCCAGGTTCGCTAGAGTTTTGTGAATGGTGTTGCTACTGAATTCTCAACCGAGAATAGAAGGCACCAGACCAATTGTCTATTATATTCAACAGCACAAGGAAATCATAACATTCAGTGCATGTTTGTAACATCACTGCCACAAGTGCCCTGGTGGTTGGTTGATGGGGTTTAACGTCCCAAAGCGACTCGGGCTATGAGAGAAGCCGTAGATGAGGACTACGGATAATTGCGACCACCTGGTGTTTTTTGAACCTGCACTCACATCGTACACTACCCGGGCCTGCGGCATTTCGCAACCATCGAAATGCGACCGCTGTGTCCGTGATAGAACCCGCCTGTTTTGAATCAGCAGGTGAGCGCCCTAACCACTTAGCCTCCGCGGTGGCAGTACATGCACCGATGGCAACATATTTAGGAATCAAAGTTTTCCAGCAAGCTGTAGAGCTCAAGCATTCACCTCACTGGTAACGTCTCCTGGTTCAGTCTGTTCGCTGTTTGTTTCTTCCTCGAAGCCCAAAGCCGGTGTTGACACAGGCGCGTGGTAACGGCTCCAGCCCCTGGCCGACGGTTTCGTTGAGGCGACGTCAACAGTTGCAGTCGCCGCCGTAATTCTCGCCTTGGAAGCATTGCCGACTGGAACGGCCGGCGCGTCTAAAGCTCGAACCTTCTTCCGCCCTGAGGCTGCCACGGGTGTTGTCGTCACGCTGGCTTGAACGGAAAGCCAGCGGTCCAGCTACGTTTGTGAAAAACGAAAGAACGAACAATGAAGGGCATCTGCCCTATCGTCGATGATCGACTCGAGAAACCGTGGTTGATTTTTTTTTTCATTTATGCATGCTAAGTATGCAATGTGAGATTTTTAACGGACGTATATTTAGCCATACCAAATGACCTGCCAGCATACGGTATTTTTCACCTTACAAAATGTTTGTTACTGCAGCGGATAACTGTGTTTTCAAAAGGGAAATCGGCAGCCCTTCCGGGTCTTAGTCTTTCATAATACTTATAGCACTTTCCATTGGGCGAGCAGGAGCAAGGGGAACGAGCAGCCAGAGCAGCACACGGGGGCAGCGGGGACGCGGGCTCTCGTCTCCCGAATGGAACAATCACGCTACTCCGAGAGCAGAGCTAATAGAGGCCGCGCGTGATGTCAGGCGTGATGTGACCAAACTTTTCCCGCGCTCGCGCGCGCGCTTCGCGGACATGTGCAGACATGGCGCACGCTGGAACTGTCCGCGCGCTGTCCGCGCACTGTCCTCCCCGGGCATAAAACCAGAAGTGACGTGAGAAAGGTCATGTGACTTCCTCCGCGCTCTCTTCACTCCGCCGCTGGCGGCGGAGCACCAAGAACTGCTCTCGGCTGCCCCCGGCGCCGGAAAAGTGCTCCTCCTCGACCAATGAAACACAATGCCCCCGCTCCTGCCCGACCACTGGAAGGCGCCGCAACTCGCGAGAGCACTTTGAGCGCAGTTAGAAGTGCTCCTGCTCGCCCAATGGAAAGCGCTATCAGCTACACGATTCCCTGGCTCCTTTAAACAGTATTTGATGGCCGCTTGAGGCAGACTTAAAGGTAGGGTTCAAGAGAGGTATCTATGGAGGGGCTCTTTCTCAAAACTGCAATAAACCCACTGCGGTGGCTTATTGTCAAAACGTTTTGCTACTAAGCAAAAGGTTGTGAAAATCTTGCGGTAATTGCATTTTTGATGAGGGCGATGTGAACGAACGCTTCACTACTTATATTTATGTGCATTTTAAGTGAGCCAGTGACGTAGCTCTAACTACGTCGCTAGCTTTTGCTTCAGCAGGCCGAATAAAAAAAATTACACCATCTCCCGCTAAAGGGGACCATGAGGCCATGCGAAGCCGGAGCACTTGCACGATCGCGTTCCGTTGGCGTTCACTGGGCATGCTACAGACTTCGCGTCGTGGAACGCGAAGAGGAACACTACGCGCGTCGTGTCTTCCCTCTAGCCTGGCCGTTAATTCTCACAGGGCGTGCGGGAAACGTCACGTCGACAGGCGCGCGAGAGAGAGGCAGCGTAGCAGAGGAGGAGAGGGAGAGGAGACGCGCATGCGCTGGCCCTCATCGTGGCGCTGCGCAGGAGAGAACTTCGGCATGTCGAGCCTGCATTTCAGAGGAGCCAACCGAGACAAGCGCTGGACTGAACGCGCGCAGCGCTCTGCCATTTGAATGAGAGGAGACTAGAGGAGGAGAGTAGCGTATGTGCCGTGAGAGCAGAAGCGAGAACGCAGGAGAAGCGCAAGCAGGTGCTGGTAGAGAAGTGGAGAGAGTAACGCGCAGCTGTTGGAGAGAGGGAAGGAGGAGAGTCGTGCATGCGTAGTGTGAGTGCGTACCACAACGCCGCGTGCGGATGACCACGCCGCGTTACATACCCCCGAGCAAGAGATACTTCGCATCTAAAAAGCAAATGCACAGTGCATGTGGCAGTGGTTAGAGCATCGGGCTCTGGCGCTGAAGGCCTAGACGCGTAGATTTAACCGCAAATAATCTAAGTAAGCCCATCACCCACGTTGCTGTAAAATGTGGATAAGAAACAAGTATGAGTATATACCTATATAAACAAGTATATATAATTCTTGGGGTTCTACCAAAGCCATGATATAATTGTGAGAGACGCCATAGTGGAGGGTCCCGGAAATTTCGACCACCTTGGGTTCTTTAACGTGAACCTAAATCTAAACACACGGGCCCGTAGCATTTCGCCTCCATCGAAATGCGGCCGCCACGGCCGGTATTCCTTCGGTTCAGCAGTCGAGCACCATAACCACTAGACAACCGCAGCGGGTTAGGAAAAGAAATCATGGGCGATACGACGATCAGTCTGTACGTAATCACTTTAAGAACAACGAATTGCAATCTTCGTTCTTCCGCGTTTATACCACGGCATGCACATGTGCACTGATGACAAGTCACTGTTTTATTCGTTTAAATTGATTTCAGTTCTGAATTCGGCCGTTGCAATTTCCGTCATATAGTTCGCGCCTTCTCCCTCCGCTTCATTTTCTTACACTAACGCATCTGTATGACCTTGGCATATGAGGCCACACCTCGTGTACACAGTCTTTAATAGAGGCCGCCTTAGGCAGCGGTTGATGTACTTGCGTGATA
This sequence comes from Rhipicephalus sanguineus, assembly GCF_013339695.2. NCBI lineage: Eukaryota > Metazoa > Arthropoda > Arachnida > Ixodida > Ixodidae > Rhipicephalus > Rhipicephalus sanguineus. The sequence goes on along the minus strand of NC_051176.1, from coordinate 68,512,303 downwards.
TTCTGCTCTAATTCAAGCATTAGGCATCCTGGCCCGCTTTTGCTCGTCGCTGCACTCATAACGACACAGCGCACTGTCTTCAAAAGAGACATTTTATTTCCGTATTCGTTTAAGCCAGCCTTTCGACTTACCGTCGCGAGGCTTGCCAGGTTTATATTTCGCTATCCGAATATTGCATTACACAGGATCGAGAGCAGTGCTCCTGCGATGATTAAACAAAGGGTTGGCGATAACAAAGTATTACTGTGCCAGCCCGCGACACAAAGCCATGACGACCCCGATCGTGGAAAAGCTTTGCACCAGTTAAGCCTGCAGAATGACCACATGAGAAACCTGGCCATTTGATAGGCTGGAAATAGTTGGTACAGGTAATAAGGAAAGTCTAGTTGTACGGGAGCTCTGCACTAAGAAGGGAGTGTGACAGTTGCATTCTCACCTTCACAGTATAGCCCGCGCCACCTGCTCCGTGTGCTTCGATTTTATTACCCTCAACACGAGTTCCCGCTCTTCCTGCACTGGCTACTTTGAAAGTACATGCAGAGTTCGCGTAAGCTCTCGGTAGAAGGAAATATTCGGCAGCACTGTTCATTCAAGGTGAGCCGGCGTAAATATAATAATTGTGGGGGTTTAACGTCCCAAAACCACGATATGATTATGAGAGACGCCGTAGTGGAGGGCTCTGGAAATTTGGACCACCTGGGGTTCTTTAACGTGCACCTAAATCTAAGCACACGGGCCTCAAACATTTTCGCCTCCATCGAACATGCGGCCACCGCGGCCGGGATTAGATCCCGCGACCTTCGGGTCAGCACTAGAGCACCATAACCACTAGACCACCGTGGCGGGTATACCTTTCGGGAAGGCAGTTTCCATATGGCAAGAATATAAGCTTTGTGAATTCGGCCCCTGGTTCAGAGCGAAGGCATCTTTAAACTAAGACGCACTAAAGTTCCGCAATTCGAGTCATTAGATGAGCAGGCGATTTTCGTTTTACTCGCTACCGAGAGCTGTACTGCGTTTTAGCTAGTTACACCTCAATGCTCCTACTGTTTATATGTACTAGAGGTGTGCACGGGCTCCGGGTAGCCCGAAAGCCCGAGCCCGACCCGGCCCGCGGGCCGGGCTCGGGCGGGCCGACGTATATTTACCTCGGGCCCGGGCCGGGCTCGGGCTACTTGGAGTTCTATCGGGCCGGGCTCGGGCCCGGCGCAAAGCCCGACTGAAGCCCGAAATATAGAGAATGAGCGGGAATTTTTTTCCAGCACGCATACAGCGCCTTTTCCGCGAAGGCCCTCTACCGCTTTTCCTTTCCATTCGCTACATTAAACAAAAGGGGAGCAGGTAAAGCACTGCCTCTGTTGCGCTCCGACAAACAGAGAAGTAACACCACCTGAGCTAGTGAAGGCGCCACGCGACTGTTCGCGTTAGATTTAAGGCCAAATCCCATATGAGTGAAAATGCACGCGACTGCGACGAGCGATCCGACGTAGATCGCCTTCGTGCAAGCTGACGCATGCATGGTCAAAAGCGCCGCACTTCGTTGAAGCCGGAATCGTTGGACTGCTTGCTGTTTTCGCACGACAATTTGTAATCTGTGCAATAGACTGTTCGTCGTGTGTCGCTTGATCATATTTGACATGCTCAATAAAATGCCAAATTACCGGAAAACGATGTTTTGTTTTCGCAGCGAACCTTCAAAAAGCCGAGCCGGGCCGGGCCCGGGATTGTGTTTTCGTATGTCGGGCCTGGCCGGGCGGGCTCGCAGCCCTTTGCCGTCGGGTTCGGGCGGGCCTTCGACAAAGTCAGCGGGCCGGGCTCGGGCTCGGAAATACGGCCCGTGCACAGCTCTAATATGTACGCTAGTACGAGCACATTAAATTACAAATATGGGGAGACAGATTTATGAGGGTGTGATGTTGGTGCGTGGACTGAAGTAACCGACACCCTCACTCACTGGGTGTTTCTTGTATAACTTCCTGTGACCACTCACCGCGGTGGCTGCAACGCAGGCGACGATGAACAGTCCGAGCGCGGCCACCACCATGTTGTCGCGGTGCGCCCGCCACCACGACCTGAACCCTTGGCTGCGGCGGGGGCAGCCTTCTCGCGAAGCCTCCGCACGACCACCTGTGCGATGGGCGGCTCCGAGGGACGTCGCCGAGCTTCCGTACTCGCTGGAACTGCAGTACCAGGTAAAACCAGTGTGCTCGGTCAAGTTGTCCTGTTCTTGCAAAGAAATCGATTTTCAAAGTGCTTCACTAGAAGACCAACTTCGGGCTGTCCAGGAGGCCCGTGAGGCGGCGGAGAGCTTCGGGCTCTCTGTCCCGACGTGGGAGATGCCCTCTACACCCGGCACCTAGCCGAGTGTCCTTCAGGACCCCTTTTTGGGCAATAAAGTTTCACCACCACCATCACCTCATACAGGCGGCAAGTTGTTATTTGTCCACTTGACTTGACCTTACCTTGATCTCATAATCACCGTTATTTCATTAAACAACGAATAACACGCCCTTACATTCGCCTGGCCTTCATTATTTGTTGACTTTATAGGGTTATGCCTAAACAAACATCGCAACCCTCGGTCTTCCCCTTTTTTTCCTTTATTGTGTTCGATACATCACCAATGGTGCCATTCCTACCATGCAATCCTGCCGCATGTAGAGTGGTGAAACGCTACTTCTATATGGAGTACTAGAGTACTTTAAACACTTGCTATTATATATTGTGCTATCACGGGGCCTGGCAAAAAAGTAATCAAAGGCATATAAGTGTGCACGTGGGAGCATCCGCACGACCCGTCTAAAACCCGGCGATATGCAGCAGTGCTTCTGCCATACTACACAGATAAGGTCGCAGGTTGGATTACCGGCCGTGCCGCCAGCATTCCGCCAAACCACTCGTGCGTTCAAGTCCTTGTCCATTTGTATTTGGGGGGGAACTATGGGGCTCAGCGCCTATCCTTACTGAAATTCGAGAGCATGCGCGACACACGTGCTTTAAAGGAGCACTGACGAAATTTCAAGCTCGAGATGTGGCCTTCACTTGATACTTGGTATGCATACTTTTTTTTGTCGAAGTGTTAATTGCGTCCGTTACCTGGAAGTTTCTTTTTTTTATTTCGAAGGCGAATAGCGTACGAAGGCTCAACGTCGCGTTCGGCACCCTGCGACATCGACAGTACTGTCATAGAGTAACATATACATGTAGGGATGGTACTGTGACGCGTTCAGCGGGCCCCCAAGCGCTGAGTGACGATGTGCTAGTTACGATAATGTCGACGATCTCAGTGTTGTCATCGTAGCCTGGTTGTCAGCGACGCCTGGTAACGGCTTCACTTCGATTGTCTGGGTTGGTTCGTCTCAAATCCTGCGTCTTTGCCGTGCCGCTTCGAATGATTTGTCGTATGCTTGTCAGCGTGCGATAATTCGGAGCGATGATCTCAACTGCATTACGTGCTAGCATGCCGTGAAGCCGTTGTGCGCTGCTTACGTCAGCGACGTTTCAAGTAGCGCAAAAAGGAATGTCTTTGTCGCGGACAGCTCCAAAGGTCGTTTATAAAAGCTTCCAGGTAGGACTGCGCATATAATTTACGTCTGTGCATGCGTCTCCGCGATTCATTCAACGTCGGCCTTACACAACCGGAGACTGTGCTGTTCTTCGGAGTTTGATGGTGACATGGGCGAGACGCGCGCCATGTCTGGGGACGAGACGCGCGGAGCGTCGACAGCGCGCGTGCGTGTGTGCGTGTGTGTGCATGTGTGTGCGTGTTTGGCTGGTGAAAGAAGGCGAGCCCGGCATATTGAAATAATTGGCAGACGCGAACGGACTTCTGAGCAGTGCGGACGTATTTCACCTTGAAGACGACCGGCCATTGGCATCGAATAAATGGTTTGTTGTTGTTTGTCACCGGACTGCTTATTTTTCACATTGGCTTCACTTCAATGTTAAGCCGAGTCAATTTTTTTTTAACAGTGGAACTGTTTACGCTTGATGTTGTGCCGGCCGTCGTTTCAGAAAACTCGGCGGGTATGCGCCTCAGTATGCGTGTATGTGCCAAGATGCTCCTATCCTTACAAAAATATATTTAGACAGTCTATAGACTGTAAAAAGATGGGTTTAGACAGTCTATAGACTGTCTAAATCAATTTTTGTGTGCATGCACGTGCACACCATAGCCATGGATAGTAGTATAGACCAGAATTTCCAGCGCTCGTAGGGGGCCGCCATGTTTGGCCGACCGAGGCGCCGCGGTGCGAGCATTTGCTTGGGGGCTGCTGAAACGCGCTGGCGTACAGCGCGGTGCACCACGTTTGTGGCTCTCAGTAACGGGCGATGGCAGATTCGCGAGCGCTGCAGCCGCTCAGTCTTCTCTGAATGTCGGAACGTGCATCTTCTTACATGCGACAACATTTTCGAACAGTGGAATTGTGCCAGGGAGCTTGCCAAACATCGCGAGAACGTTCAGCAACATCGTCACGAAAGTTTGAATAGTTGCAACGCCGTGCAGTTGTCAACTCTCTTTTTTTTTTAGAACTGTATCATATCAAGAAACGTTTTAAACTTACGCATTTGCGTATGATAACGGCCAGATGAAGCCTAGTAAGCTGTATCTTCTTTTTTTTTCTGAAAGGCAGCAGCGACAGATATTTTCGTGCCACGCTACCGTCCGACTTTGTGCTGCACGATGGCTGTTTTGTGCTCTCTCGCAAAATGTAACGGGATGAATTTAATTAGGCGATTATTTCAGTTTTTAACGCAGAACGCTGTAGCGGAGATTACGTGCGGCTTCATTAATTACTGCGAAAGGATGGCCTGGCATAGTGTCCGAAGCCTCTTGTAGCAAAGCTAGACGCATGCAGCGCGCATGCCGGCCCCCAGCCTCTGTGTTCTTAAAGAGCAGTCTGCAAGAACACACCGTCGCACAGGTGCTTTGAATCACTATCAAAACAGACGAAGATTACGTTTGAGTCCGATATTGATTTAGTTCGATCCTGACCAAGCGGCGCACACGCGTGCGCTTTCTGTCGCGACGTGCCTCGTTCAGGATATACTTAACTGCAATTGAAGGATCGCCCCTGCAATGACAAGATCCCTGTCACACGGGCACTTTCGATCACGATTTAGCCGGATCAGGATTTATCGCCTCGACCTTCCTTTGCTGTCACAGTAAAACTTCGTTGTTATGAAACCACAGGTCGACATACCTCGCGGCTGTGAGGTTCAAAATACATATGTTCTATACACATGAAGTTGTAAAAAGTGAAACAGTTCGTTACATCGAGGTTTACCTGCGCCTTTTTGAACAAATTTACAACCAAGGTGGCCGCATTTTGATTTCGGAAGCAAGATGAAACAACCGCGTGTTCAAATTTCTGTTCATGTTAATAACTGAAGCTTGTTTCCTCTCGGCAGCTGCGGTGGCCCCTGTAAGTCTTCAGGCAAAATTAAGAGACATTTGTTAATTGGCTTCGCAGTTTGAGAAAATATCTGGTGAGGTGCATGAATACTGTCTTTCTCATTTCAAGATTCGTCGTTGTCGTTCTAGTAATTCAGTTTATTTTTTTTTTTTCATCCAGAAGGTGGTCTTGTTTTAACCCATACACTTGCAGTGCAGCCGTTTGAATAGGTAGAAAATATGGCCTCCTGAGCAAAAGCACCAGCTCACTTATTACTTGTCGAAATCAAGGGCCTTGAAAACGTCTGGAATACACGCTGCACAAACACAAGCCGCTCGTGTTCCCGTGAACGTCGCAGGTCTGTCGCATCAGCCGCTTCCTTTTTCTCTCGTTGTTCGGGCACCCAACGACGGCGCAATGCCACCCGGACGAATTTTTATACATTGCAATGCCGTTCCTAGTACGCGGCAAGCAAGCAACTAAGACTGCAACTTTCTAACAGCTCTGAAAGCACTGACACAAGCGAACACGCGACGCAAGCGCGGCTATCACCTCCCGCCATCAGCAGCCCCCGCCGTCGTCTGCACCACCAGGCGGCGCCTGGTGTCGAGAGTAGCGGCGTGGCTGACACTCGCGCTATGAGGAGGGAAAGGAGGAGATGAGAAAGGGTACGTGCCAAACGGTTCCTGGGGGGGGGGGGGGGGTGATTCTTAAAAGGAAGAAGGAAATGAAAATGAAAATTGGGTGTAGAGTGCACGATAACTGTCTCTCAAGTGAGGACACCTCAACCGATACACTCACGGGGGACTGGGGATTGAAGGGACAGTGAGAGTGAAAAGAGATGGTAAAAGAAGAAAAAAAAAGAAAAAAAAAAGAAAGGTATGAGTGGAAAAAAAAAGGTGAGGGGGGGGGGCAGGAGAACGGGCGTCCGAGTCACCGTGGTGAGCGGCTAGAAAATTCGTTCGACTAGGCCGGCATCCTCGAGAAAAGCGAGTAGGGCCGCAAGGGCTGATCGGCGACGGTGCACGTGGCCGGTGGGATGGAGCAAGTCCTGTAGGGTCGCACACGGCAGTCCGACGAGTCGGTACTTCATGACGAGCTGCTTCCGCGCGGTGTTGAGAGAAGGGCAGTCAAACAATAGGTGGCACAGGGTTTCGATCGCGCCGCAATCGGTGCAGTTCGGTGCAGCGGCGCCGCGAAGACGATGCCTGCGTTCCGCGGGCCACACTGACCCGGTCCTCAGGGCAAGAAGAAGCGCGCGCTCGCGGCGAGTGAAACCAGTGGCTGGGATGGGAGGAGGGGGGTGTCCGGCGGCGACCCGTGCGTCCGGATGCTCGCGCACCAGCTCCCGGCGAAGGTTGTTGCGTGCCGAGTCGAACGAGCTGGCGTAATCTGTCAGCGAAGTCTCGGCGGAGTGTGCTCGTTTTGCGAGCTCGTCTGCAGCCTCGTTGCCCGCGATGCCGACGTGTGAAGGGAGCCACTGAAGGACCACGTCACAGCCTCGTTCCTGGAGGGCCAGCAGGCTGAGAGCGGCGCGCTGAGCAAGAAGGGGGCCCCGTTCCTCCCTCGCGAGCTGGCGCAGGGCAGGTTTCGAGTCGCAGAAGATTGCTGCGCTAGAGACGGCCGGCGAATTGCGCAGGAGGTCTGCAGCCAGCTGGAGCCCGACTAGCTCAGCTGTTGTTGAGGATGCACAGTATCGCAAGCGGCACTGTCGTTCCGAGCTGAGCTGAGGGGCTATGCAGGCGGCCGCGGCTGAGCGATCCTGTAGGACGGACCCATCGGTGAACACTTGCGTCCTCCCGGCCAGGTCCTCATACATCCGCGCCGCGGCCTCCTGAGCAATGGCACTGAGGGGGGTGTGGCGTTTGGATCGAATGCCCGGCAGGTGCAAGTTCACTCGAAGGGGCACTCGACGGTGAGGGGGTGGCCAGCGCGAAAGGCGTGCGGGATCGTCAGCCACAACACCGTCGTACACGTCGATAAGTTGACCGACACGTGAGTTTGGCACAGCACGTAACCGCGAGAGGAGGGGACCTGCATCAGGCGCTCGGTGGAGACGCTGCAAGTGGCACAATGCGCGCAGGTCCGCCGTGAGCGACGCAGGCCACGCACGAGCCTCCGCGAGGGTCTCGGCCACACGAGAGCCACGAGGCATTCCGTGACACATGCGGATGACTCGGCGGTGGTCCTGGTCGATCAGTCGCCACTGTGGCGCCTGGAGTTTGCAGATCGGCAGTGCGTAGTGGATGGCAGACAGAGCCATCGCCTCGTAGATGGTGCAGGCGAAGGCAGCGGGGCAGCCGTTGCCGCCTGCGAGTAGCTGGCGCACGGCCGATTCCACGCGACGCGTCGTCTGGCGTACACGTCGCACCGCCGGGAACCATCGGAGGCGATTGTCTATCGTCAGGCCGAGGTAGCGGACGTTGCTACTCCAAACTATTGGTGCACCATCCAGCTGAAGGCACGGAAGACGTCGTCGGGCTTCAGCACGGGGGTGGACGACTAGGGCCTCGGTTTTCGGCGCCGAGATCGTGAGGCCGATGTTTCTCACGAAGGCGGCCACACATTGGAGGGCCTCCTGCATGCAAGCGCGCACCACCGAGCACTTTCGGGTCGGTCCACGCACATACAATGCGACGTCATCAGCGTACACCACTGCGCGAACAGGGAACACAGCCGTTTCTGGTAGGCACTTGACGAGCGGCGCGAGTACCAGATTAAACAGAAACGGGCTGAGGACGCTGCCCTGTGGCACGCCACAGCTGACAGATCGCGGCGCACTTGTCGCCCCGCCCACGCGCACAGTAAACGTTCGGTCAGTGAGGAAGGCCTGAACGTAGTTCAAGAGTTTGCCCTCAACATCCTAGCGCGCGCACGGCACTGAGGATAGACGAGTGGGGGAGCGAGTCGAACGCCGACTTTATGTCAAGGAGGAGTAGGATGGCCATTTCTCCATCGTGAAGGGCTTGCTCGAGGGTGCTCACGACTGCAGCAATGCAGTCGATGGTCGCGCGATGTGGCCGGAATCCACACTGCTCTGGTGGGAAAGCGTTGCGCACCTCCGCGATCCACTGTAGCCGGCAAAGGGCCATCTCCTCCATAGTTTTGCCCGCCACAGAAGTGAGGGAGATGGGCCTGTATGACGTCACCGAACGCGGCGGTTTGCCTTGTTTGAGGACAGGGATCACAGTCGCGGAACGCCATTCTTCCGGGAGGACAGCACTGGAGAAAACTCTGTTGAATGCATCCAACAAGAGTGGGCGCTGGGAGGCATCCAGGTTTCTCAACAGCTGATGTGTGATTTTGTCCGCTCCAGGGGCGCTGCGCTTGCGCTTTCTGAGGAGAACCCGTTCCAGCTCGTAGAGGGAGAAGTCTTCCTTGCAGAGAGAGCGAATGTCAGCTGAGGTGATGGGATCCACGGGAGGCAGGGGAGGGAGCGGGGGTGCGGCGTTTGTCGTGACACCGCCAGCGCTCCCCGCTCTAGAGGGGGAAGGAGGCGCGAAAGAGGCGGCAAGCAGTTCAGCAAGCTCCCTTTCAGTGATGCCCTGCGCAACGGCTATGGCGAGCACTGGGTAGCGCGACACTTTCGGGTTTATCAGGACGCGCATGATGTGCCAGCCGCGGCGACGTCGGCGTGGGTCACTCAGAGAGGAACAGACGCCCGTCCAGCTGCGGTCGCGTAGACGCTGCGCGTGCCGCCGGCACACAGCGTCGAGTCGGTTGTACTCTGTCCATGCGCCGGGGACCGAGGAGCGCAGCGCCCGCCGCTGTGCTCGTTGGCGCACTGCGCGGAGGTTGAGCAGCTTGATGTCAGGGCAGGGCGTGCCGGCGGGAACAACACAGCGCGTTGTCGCACGCTCAGCACAGTCCGCGATGCGCGAAAAGAAATCATCACTGCTCTGCACGCTCGCGCACAGGTCACGGAAAAGTGGCCACCGTACAACACTGTATTCACGAACGGCACCACGGCTGGGGTGGCACGGAAGGAGTGTGATCGGGTAGTGATCAGAACCAGCAGTGTCAGCGTGGCGTTTCCATTCGTAGGAGCAGCGTTCTGACACCAGCGCCAGGTCAATCACTGTCGAGGCCGCACTGCGACGGATGAAGGTGGGTTCCCCGGAGTTTAGTACGAGGAGTCCCACCGAACTGATCGCGTCGCATAGGTCCCTACCGCGCGCATCCGTGGTACGGCAACCCCAGCTGACGTGGTGCGCGTTGAAGTCTCCACACAGTACGTGGTCACGCGCGAGCACGGCGACAAGGCGCGGCACAAACGCGCAGCTGGCCGCGACGACTGGGCGCACATAAACACTCGCGACAGAAGTGTCCACGCCGTCCACACGGACTGTGGCAGCAACGCACTCACTCGTCGCACAGCATAAATGTTCTGTGGGGACAAGCGCATGAGCGAGTGTGTCACGAATGTACAAACCGGCGCGCGGCTTCCCGGGCGGGTGGGCGGTGTCACAGCACGGCGCATTATTGCACTCAGCCAGCGCACACTGCGTGGAACTGCTGTAGCCGATGTAGCCGGGCAGCGAGACATCCTCCACGCGAACATACGTCTCCTGCAAAGCAAGGACGTCGTAGTCGCGCAGGGGAAGGATCGCTGCGAGCTCTGCTTGTCGGCGACGCAGTGAACGGCAGTTCCACTGCAGTATGCGTGGCCTAGACTCGTGTCGATCACTCGCCATCATTTGTTAACGCAAGGTGGGTGGCCAGCGCTGCAGCACAGAGCGGGCGAACGGGGCAGCCGAGAGGGAGAAAATCCATAGCGGCTGTCAGCGCTGCCGAGAGCACAGCGATCACAGAGTTTCTCTTGTCTGAGGCGGTTTGTGAGTTCTTTGCAGACGGAAGACCAGCGGCCGCCGCGTACGAAAAGTTCTCGCAAACCAGGGGGTGGGCACGGGACATGGTGGTAGAGCCGCGTTTTGCTGGGTCTCCTGTATTCTGTCCACGCGCGATAGCGAGCGCCTCACGGCGCGAGATTGGGAGCGACGATTCGGCGCGCACTTCCAACAAGCGCCGCTCTTCCTGCCAACGAGGGCAGCGGGGCTCGGTAGCAGGGTGAGCTGCGCCACAATAGAAGCACCTCGCCTTCTTCGCGGTGCACTCACCGAGGGAGTGCGGTCCGCCACAACGCACACATCGCCGCTCAGACGTGCACGTTACGTCCGTGTGCCCATAGCGTCCGCAGAGCTCACACTGGGTTGGTCGTGGACGGCGAGCACGCACGGGCCGGCGCTGTTTGAAAAGTTCCACATCAGGGGGAGCCTTGTTGCCGGCGAAGCGCACAATAACGTGGCGACCAGAGCGGGAGCACTGAAGGACAGGCAACCGTGACGCGATGTTGGCGCGGATCGAATCCTCGTCTAGCGCGGGGTCGACGTTATAGATGACGCCGCTGCAGGTGTTCGTCGACGCCTGCTTCGCGCGCACAGCAATGCCGCAGATGTCAGCCACAGCGAGCAGGGGGTCGAGTGGAGTTCCGGCGGTGACGTCGACCGCGACGACGTTGCGACCGAAATTTACGCGGACGCGACTGACGCCCTCCAGAGGAGCCAAACAGGAGGAGATGGCTTCCTGTGTGGCTGTTCGGAAAGTTTCTCTCCTCACAGCCGGTCTGTAGAGTACCGTCTCCAGCTGGGTGCCGGGGCTTGTGTGCCGTGGGGGCCGGGGGCGTGGGTCGCTGGCAGCGGGCTTCTCAGCACGCTGAGACCGACGCCCGGTGTTGATGGGAACACTTGGTGCGCAGAGCTCTGTAGCGCTCGGGGCCCCAGTGGGGGAGAGGGCGGGGAACTCTTCAGCCGTCAGCTGTCCCAGAACGCGGTTGGCGCGAGGGAGTGGGGAGGAGGGCACGCCATTCAGGGGCTCCTTTCCCTCAAGAATGGGCAATGGCTCGCCTGACCTTGCTGTGCACGTGTGAACGGGAGCTGGGTTCCCTGGAGTCAGCTGTGCTTCCTCCGTGACGTCAGCAAAGGGGGAAAGGGGCCTGGTGGGCGCTCGTGTGGCTTCATTCAACGAAACTGATGAGGCAGTGATTTCTTCGCTCCCCCCTGCGATGGGAGGGGGAGGGTTCTTGTTTGACAAGGGGCATTGTCCCTCCTGGTTCCCCTCTGGAATGCCAATGCGGTCGTTGACCCTCCTGATCCACCGTGACTTGCTCGCTGGAATCTGCCTCGGCGTTAAAATGGCCGACTTGGGAGGGAGGACGAGCCAAGATGGCAGCAGCGTCTTTCTCGACTGTGGAGGGAACGGCGCCCGTGGAGTTGAAGGGGCCGGGGCTGGATGGCGGTTCGGGCGCCTGGTTTGTGGAGCCTGGCACAACAGTGGCGGGTCGTTTGTACCTGCGTGGCTGAGCAAGACTCTTGCGAACCTTGCGAGGACGGCGGCGAGGTGACAGCGATTTTTTGGAGTCATCTTGCCGGAGGAGGTTGTTTGCCTCCCGAAGAAGAAGTTCAAACGCTCGAGAGCGCCTAGAGCTACAGCTCATGGTGATTTCCGACAGGAGCTTGGCGGAAAGTTGTCGTCCATCACAAGGAGTGTCGAGGGACAGGGAGGGAATCGGCTGGTGGGGCGTAATAAAAAAACATGATATAAAAGAAAAGGCCGATAAAAAAAAAAAAAAAAAAAGGTTAGGCGGACCTACATCGCCCTACTTAATCCCCAATGAGGGCTGGACCCGGGAGAGCAGAATAGATAAGTAAATCAAACGATAGAGGAGGGGGTAAGGAGATCATAACTGTTGATGAAAAATTAAACAAAAAATAAACGGAGAAAATGAAAAACTGAGGAGCTAGAAAAACGCGTGCGACCGCGACGGAGACAGGCGCGTGCGAGGAGCATAGCATAGCCATACATGGTATAGCATAGCAAGGGGGTGGGAAAGGGAAGTGAGGGTGAGGTGGAGTGATGTGTGGGTTAGGAGGAGGGAAAGGAGGAGAGAGGGCAACATAGAAATAGGTAAAGAAAGAAATATGAAAGAAAATATGAAAGCAGATGAAGAAAGAACTCAATCTGCGTTTTCCAGGTGGTGGCGCTTGCTTGCCGGCTGCATTGTTTACTCAGATTTCATGGGCGTAGAACTGGCTTTAATTTTTTTTTTTCTGAGGAGGCACTCTAGAAAGTATAATGGGTGCTTGGCAGGCGGGTGTATCGCAGGAGCTTGGGCAGGAGAACGTGCTTGCTGTGTCACGCCCTAACTGATACTGCGGCATCCCCATCGTTTCACTGTCTCTCGCACGCGGAGCCCCGACTCAAAAGGCGCGCTCTCAACGTCATCAAAACTTGGCTGCACGTGTTCTTATGGTGCTTCACCGCGGTGGGGTGCTAGTTTCTAATGATTTCTTATGACATTAGGCGGGCGTTTTGAACGACACCAAAACTGGTCATAATTAATTACGCTAGCATTAATTATACGATACGTTAGAGCACTTACAATTCAGTTTCGGGATTAACATACACAAAGCTGCTAATTAACGCATAGAGGTCGCAAACAAAAATTTTGCTTTTACTTAACCACCGACTGAACGCATGCAGCGTCAAAAAGGCATCATCTGTGAACACCTTCCAACCATCTACGTGTGAGCTGTTCATGCCGCGACACCCGTTTGAGCGCTGAGTGTGTCTGTGTACTCGTTTGGCTTACTGGCGTCAACAATAAAAACTCGATGCGCATCTCTGGAGACCTTCCCAAACTCTCCTTCCACGAGTCGTGTATTATTCGATCGATGTCGGGGCAATATATATAGTCGCAGTGTTCTTCCATGCTAATACCGCCCATAGGGCACGGCACGCATCTGATGGTCAACATGCCTAAGACTTCGTTTGTACATCTGCAGGTTATGCTGTGGCTTTCTGCATCCACATCGCCGTACTGATTTCAGTCTGCACCCGATCTACCTCACGGACGGCCGAGCAGGACTGGGATCTGCCTACCGATGAATGCTCATTCACTGCGCATGACGTCATCAACGGCGGATCTACTAAAGGACCAGCGCGACAACAAATTCTACAGAGGGCACGTCACGCATCTGATGGTCAACATGCCTAAGACTTCGTTTGTACATCTGCAGGTTGGTTACTTCGGAAATGTCTTTTGTTATAGAAGTGATGATCGGTTTTTGTTACTAGTGCCGTGCCCTGGCAGATGTTTCATTATTCTGTGACATTGTTGTACAACAATTTCACTCCTGCTGTCGGGAGATATAGAGCAAAACCCTGGGCCTACAAATGCTCAGATGCTACAAGCAATTCTAGATAACCAAACGGCCTCGGACCGCAAAATAGACACTATTAAGGATGAAATCAGTGAATTAAACACACGAACTGAGAAATTAAGCGGACATCTTGCGGTAATACAGGAAATGAACAAACGAATTCAGAACCTCGAACACATCGTGCAGGAGCAAGCTGAAAAACTTGCAGATTATGGAAACCGGAGTCGACGCAATAATCTTCTGGTGTTTGGTGTTCCCGAAAGCAAGGGCGCTTCAGTGTTTGATTTAAAGAAAGTTGTGATCGACAAACTTTTTAACGAAACCCTTGGTGTAGAAGTCCAAACGGTTGAAAGAATCCACCGACTTGGAAAGGAAAAGCCAGGGAAAGATAGGCCCATAATTATGAAATTTTATGATTACCGTGAGAAAGAAAGCGTCCTTCAAAATTGCAAAAAAACTGAAAGGGACAGCTATAACCATTAGCCACGACTACGCCCGAGAGACAGTTGAAATAAGGCGCAAGCTATGCAAGAGTGCAGCTTCAGATAGGACTAATGGTGCCCAGGTTAAGTTGGTGCATGATAAGATTAAAATTAATGGTGATTTATATGGTTGGGATGTCGCTCGAGATGAAAGATACGTGTGTGGAAACCGAAAAGATATACGAAAACAGCGAAATGCTCTTGAGGCTGCCGACACAGTCACGCGTAGTGAACAGGAAGAGAACACGTCATCTAAGGCGCTGGGAACGCCATTTTTGTCACCACAGGCATAGCTACGGCTTCTTTTATTTAATGCACGAAGCATCGTTAATAAGGTAACTGAAGTGGAATACATTTTGCTTTCGCGAAGTCCACACGTGGTGGCCATAACTGAAACATGGCTACACAATTGTGTCCCTGATGACTGCATTGCGCCGGAAGGCTGCAAAATGTTTAGATGTGACAGGGATTCACGAGGGGGCGGTGTTGCTATCATAGTAAAAAACTCTATTGTGGCGTCACAGGTTCAAAGCAATGTACAAGAAACAGTGCGGTGTAGAATAAGCCTTTCAAACGCAGTATACCTTATCGGTGTCGTGTACAGACCACCCGCTACAGCTCCAGAGTACCTTGATGAATTGAATAATTTTCTTTGCACTCATGTAAACAGGAACACCAGGCTCATATTGACTAGAGACTTCAATCTGCCTGATATTAACTGGGACGCTTTCCTGCCTGGTCAGGTCGAGATTGAAAGTGCTGAAAAGATGTTGGAAATTACGTTCGCTCACAACTTAATACAAATAGTGAATGAATATACCAGAATAACACCTTCATCTCAGTCAGTGTTGGACCTGGTGTTCCTTTCAAACAAAATATGCAATTACGAGATATGTGTTGAGGAGGGCATTTCTGATCACAGATTAGTCTTTGTCACTGTTCCACTGAGTGTTTCACGGGCTAGAACTTATAAGACTGTACAGGTAAAGGACTACGCGAATGCAGATGACACTTCCATCCTTGACGTGTTGGGGTATTCGTTTAGTCAATTTCAGCACATATCCGAGCTCGAAACAGTTGAAGAATTGTGGCAGCGTTTCAAGGGTATCGTTAAACATTGCTTCGACAAATTCATTCCTAGTAGAGCGCAGAAGACTAAAAAGCGCAATCCGTGGATAACGCGAGGCATTATTCATAAAAAACGAAAGCTAAAAAGACTGCGTAGAAGAAGAAACCGTGACGTCGAGGAAATAGCACGTGTACGAAGGGAGCTGAAGAAAGACCTGATAGAATCTAAGCGGGCTTTTTTTATTCGCAAGCTGAGTACATTTATTAAACATTCGCCCAGCAAGTTTTGGCTTTATATGTCTGATAGGCGCGATAAAATTGAGGAGCTGAAACGGGGAAATGAAATTGTGACGCAGAATGCTGATATTGCAGATTGCCTTAATACTTTTTTTCAGTCAGTATTTACAAGACGCGTATGCGGAACTGAAACCGAGGGTCCAGTATGTCACTTTTCTGAACCGATGGGAGATATTATTATTTGTCGAGAAGGATTATTAAAAAGCTTATTGTCTCTTGATTCTAAAAAAGCATGCGGACCTGATGAAACACCCACTCCCTTCTTGCAGCGTTATGCGGAGTGGATGTCTTACTACTTACAAATTATTTTTCAAAAGTCCCTTAGTACTAGTTCAGTCCCATGTGACTGGCGCAGAGCTTTCTTTTATCCTTATCTTTTTTTCTTTTAAATTTCTTTTTAAATTTCTTTTATCCTTATCAGCATGGCTTTAGGAGTAAAGTCTCAACTACAACACAGCTAATTGAAACAATCCATGACTTTGCGACAGCGTTAGACTTGCATGAACAAATTGATGTCATCTGCATAGACTTCGCTAAGGCCTTCGATAAAGTGCCTCACGATAGATTACTAAATAGGCTTCGCTGTGCGGGACTCAGTCGACTTGTACTTAGCTGGATTAAAGCGTACTTAAATGGCAGGCATCAAATTGTGAAAATTGACGACTCTGTGTCTAGTCCATTGGAAGTGTTTTCTGGTGTACCACAGGGCTCGGTCCTCGGGCCCTTGTTATTTTTGATATATGTCAACGACATCGCAGACATTGTACAACCTCCTGTAAAGCTCAAACTGTTTGCTGATGATTGTTTATTATACGCGCGAGTGATTAGTAGGAATGACCAGTTGAACGTTGCCCAATGCCTGCAGAAATTACACTTGTGGTGTCAAAGTTCGGGAATGGAAATGAATTACACCAAATCAACCGTTACCCATATTTCTCGGAAGGAAGCGACTATTCCATTCGAATATTATATCGGTAATCACAGTTTGTTCAGAGTGGGCGCATTTAAGTATCTCGGTCTCACAATTACGCAAAACTTAAAGTGGCATACACATATTGATACTGTTTGTTCTAAAGCTTCACAGAAGTTATACTTTCTCAGAAAAAAACTGCAGGGCGCAAGTATGGACGTGAAACTTCTTGCTTTTAAAACATTTATACGACCAATACTTGATTATGCTAGTATTGTCTGGAGTCCCCACCAGAAAGTCTTGGTAAATAAACTAGAAAGAATACAACGGCTTGCGGCTTGCTTTATATGCTCAAAATATAGGAAGACTGATTCAGTCACAGAAATGCTAAAATTTTGTAATCTAGAGATACTTGAAAAACGCAGACTTAAACATAGATTAAAGTTTCTTTTTCAAATATTGGAGGGTGATTTTAAAATTAACAGAAATGACTACATACAGCTACCTGGGAAACGAAGCGAGAGGGCAAATCATGGGCGAGTGCTGCAGCCATACTTTGCACGAACGAAAATGTACCAGCATTCATACTTCCCTGAAACGATTGAGGCGTGGAATGTATTACCGGGTGACGTAGTACATACGAATGATGTTCACAAATTTATGCACTCACTTGATCTACATTTTTGTGATTTGTCATAAAAATGATCCCGATTGTTCTTTATTGTTATGTGATTTGAAATGTCTTTGTTTTTTGTTGGCTGTAAGAGAGTACTTCTAATGTTGTATAAATGTACCTCAGTTTAAAAATTTTATTGTAAGTTGTATAATTATGTACCTACTTATTTGTACCAAGTGTTGTACCTCCCTGTAATGACCCTCAGGAGAGGGTTGACAGTATTTCAAGTAAATAAAATAAATAAATTTTGCGACCCCTTCTCAATTGTTAGCTTACGCCACCGAGAACAGGCGTTCGCTTACCTCCCTGCACACCCAAGTTCGATTACTCCAAGTGAATACAGCTTTCTCCATTTTTTATGCGGTCATCCTATCGAGGCCATGCCTAGAGGCAGGCCAGAGTATTGTGGGATAGCCAAGTAATGCAAAATATACGTGAAGAGGGCGTCGGGGAGCTGTGTTGTCTTTGTGCCACGCGCATAACTGGCCGTCCGTCGGTGCTCGTACGGGCGAAGACAGGCCCAAAGCCAGGAATTTTTTTCGGGGGGGGGGCACTTGGTGAAAACCTGGACTATTTGAGAAAAACACCTACTTCTCCAAAATTTCGGGGGGGGGGCGGCCCCTAGCCCCCCACCCCCCCTGGCTACAGGCCTGGGCGAAGACATCTGTTGCTGCCACGAGGCGACGATTGCCGCTATCACAAAGACATTTACTAGTGGAGACTGCTTAGGCGAGAGATAAGGCCATCAAGAACCGCGGAAAAAATTGCGACATCGTCGACAATAACGTCGGTCTTCGTTAACCACGAAGTTTTACCACATTCTAAAACCACATCAGCTTCCCTTTAGGGTCATGCTTTGTGCCGACGACTGCTAGTACTCCACGGCCAGCAGCCGCTGCACGGCTCCTGAAGGGCACTAAACGAAACTGAAGATTTTTCCCCGTTTAGCGAGAGAGAGCGCATACCCGGGAGACGCGCTGCGCGTGGTGGACTGCGTGGCCTGCGTACTCTCGGTGCTCGTTGCGGTGCGATTCGTAGATTCGCCGGAAGACGGTGGTTCCTCGCTGTCCTCGCCTTCCGCCCGCTGCTGCTTGATTTGGTCTGCGGGCGGTCTTCGCGGCGACACGGACGATTCTTGGCGCTCGTTCTTCGCCGCAGACCGCGACGCTCGTCCTCGGGCGCGGGAGTCGCTCTTCTGGACCGCAGAATTCTTCGAACGCAGCTTCATTGCTGCCGCTCTGTTCTTTGCGAATGATAATACGCGGGCGGCCGAACGAGGCACTTCGTTGTTGTTGTTGTTGTCGTTCCCTAGTATCTGTGGCTCACACCCACTCTAGGGCAACGTTTTGTTTTGTCGCCTAGGGGAAACTGACTCATACCCACGAGGGGTATTAGCCACGCTGTCGTTTATAAAGGGAAATGAGTGAAAAGCATTAAATAAAGCAATACTAAACGCCATACAACATTTAAAAGAAAGAGAAGGACGAAACGCGATGCATATAAAAAGTGATAGCTGTAAAAGAATTCAAAGAGCGATATAGGTAAAAGATAATGAAAAAAAAAATAAAAACAAAAAATGACCGTTTTCAAAGTCCGTTTGCATGCGATAAGTAACCACCTCACTGTCGTTTCCGCATTATTCGCCCAGGACCAGAATATTTGGAACAATGAAAAACAGAAGGTTTTAGTTTCATTTTGTTTTACTTCATGGTACAGGAGGATGAACAAGAATCTTAGCCAGTAACTCGATCTGCGCACAAGAGGTAGAGTAGGCCTGGGCTTGCATTGCGGCAGGATATCGCTGCTGTGCGCGGAACGAAACGGCAGAAATAAGAGTTGTCGGCAGTTTGCTAACTCACAGTTTGTCATTCAGTCCGTTTGCTTGAACAAACCGCAGCAACGCCCTCAGAGCGGCTCGTGTTGAAGACCGGGCAGGCCAGTGCCCTAGGTAGGTAGGTAAAAAATTTATTTCGCCTTTTGAAAGGAAAGGGGCAAAGGGATAGAGATAGGGGGAGGTTGCTACACACGGTAGTCCTCCGCAACCTTCTCTGCCCAACCCAGGATGGCCTCCTGGACGTCGGGTTTCGAGCTGCGCAAGGCAGCCTCCCACTGCTCCTCATTATTTAATATGTTTCGGAGGGACGGGGGAGGGGGGTGCTTAGGGCAGCCCACATGATATGACTGAGATTGGCCTTCGTTGCGGAGCAATATTTACAAGAAGAGGACAGGTAGAGACAGGGGTACATGAGGTGAAGAAGGTGAGGAGAGGGAAAGGTGCGAGTCTGCATTTGTCGCCTGCGCGGGGATTTAGCTATTAGCGGCGGAAAGGTTAAACGGCCGAGGCGGTAGTGGCTGCAGATGTCGTGAAATGTTAGAAGGCGATCCCGCGCAGCAAACGGAGCCGTTGTGGAAACGGAGCTTGGCTCTTCTAATGCCTGCTCCCGGACCGTAAATCCTCGGGCGCTGGCGTGAGCCGCTGTTTCTCTGCACCCGCAGACTTCACATGACGGGCTCTCAGCCATTTTAATAATAAATGAATAGGCATTTGAGAAAGCCACTTCAAGCCACAGACGGACCAGCTGAGTAGAGTTACGTCGTGATAGGCTGGACGGTATACGTAGTTCAAGATCAGCGTCCAAAGTATGCAGCCGATAACTTATAAATGTCGCTGACTTCCACAAGTCCAACGCTAGACGACAGGCTAGCACACGAAGTTCTTTTGCGGCGACCGATCTTGAAAGGGGAATGGCGATACTGCTGACGCCGTCGTGAGCGGATCGGGCAGCTGCGTCCGCTTGGTCATTTTCCTGAATGCCACAGTGACTAGGCACATACTGGAATATTATATTACTTCGCACCCTTTTTCTATTGCTTCACGGTGGACTTACCTGATTTCCGCTACGAGCTGCTCATGTGTGCCATGACGTAAAGCGGAGGGTAAACTTTGGAGGGCTACTTCGCTATCTCAGACGATAGACCACGAATTAGATGTCTGCTCTATGACAAACTGAAGAGCATCATGGAGGGCTACTAGTTCAGCAGCTGTAGTTGAGATTGCGTGAAACATTTTGAGCTGTATTGTGATAGATCTTGCCGGAATTATTACAGAGGCGGTTGAGCTTGTAGTCATAGCTGAATCAGTGTAATATGGGTGTGAGCGCTGTAGACAACATATAAAAACAGTACTGCGGCCTGTTTAAGGGAAACCGTTGACATTTTTCCTTTCTTCGTAACTGCAGGTATATTAAGGCGCACTCCGGGTATGTTAAGGTGCATTCCTGAGTGCATGGAGGAAGAATAAAAGAAAGGAGCTAGAATTGCGCAATGCGATTCCCGTGGTGGTTGATCGGAAGTCTACATGACTACGTCATGTAGATTTCCTTATGGTTGAACAATCGCAGCGCCTGACCCTCTAGTGTTTATAGTATGAAAACCTGTTGTTCTGTGCCGTGAATTTCAAGCCGACGTTGTTTTAAGCTCCATCCGTATTATAATGTCGTGGAGGAAGGAAAAGGAGACTGGAAGGGAGCATGACGTCATGCTGTTGGCCTTCTCAAGGAGCCCTTGCGCCGAACTGTTCCTCCTCTTGAGGCCGCTGACTTAACCATAGGTCGGCAAACTCACTCATGAGTCGACTCACTCAGAATCACTCAGACTCAGATAGGGCGGCGAGTCTGAGTCTGAGTGAGTACGTGTGAGTAATATTTTGGTGAGCTTGAGTCCGAGTGAGTCCGGTTGAGGAAAATATTGGTGAGTCTGAGTCTGAGTGAGCCCTAAGCACAAAATATATTTCTTGAGTGAGTGTGAGTGAGCTCCACCATTTATTGCCGACCTATGGTCCTATCTACTCATTTTCAGCATTACTATCAGTCTTATATCGGCTTACGTTTGTACTCAAGTCTACTCACACACAACGCAATAGCGTTCATGCGCCACTTCAATATTTATTGATCACAGGCGTGAGGTGGAGGGGGGGGGGGTGCCATGACGTCCCCCGCAAACTGTGTGAGTCGCGTATTTCATAAAAACGTTCTTAGTGATTCAAACCACTGATAACAAGCATTTGAAGGTACAAGATCAAGAGGCGTATCGTAAAGCACCGATTATGTGAGATATTGGCGTTCAGGCGCATTCACAACATGATCGAAAAAGCTAATTTTACGCTGACCGACTCATTAGTCGACTCACTCAGGCTCAGGTCAAGCTGTGAGTCTGAGTGAGTCCGACTGAATAATATGTTTCTGAGTTTGAGTCCGAGTGAGTCCGGTTGAGGTAAATTTTGGTGAGTCTGAGTGAGTCCTCAGAGCAAAATATATTTCTTGAGTGAGTCTGAGTGAGCTCCAATTTTTTTCCCGACCTATGGACTGAACCGCCCTTCAACGCGCACCAACTACATGCCACGACATCCTACAGGAAACAACTCATGGGAGCGCACACTGCCTATCCCGCATCCATCTCTTCCGCGCTTACGAGCCGTTATGCTACGCAGGGTACACACAAACAGGCTGATGGTTTCCTCTCCTCACTAATTGTGCCCCAATCTCTACCAACATTGTCAAAACAAAGGCGGCCTACTACAAACAATTTGGTTCTGTAGAAGGTTCCGCACTAAAAGTTGGAGGACGCTTGAACTTCGCCTTCAAGAGTAGAACGCAAGAGCTTAATCGGGCCCCATATGCATCGCCTTCTCAACTGCTAGAATGGCTTCGGTTCTCGGTGCATGCGCCTCAACCGTGCCGTGAGGTAATGAACGACTGTGCCCGTAATATTTGCCGTTTCAAATTATCGTAGAATGCCTAGTGCAAGTTCTCATTAATATAGTGCAAGTACAGTTTAGTGGCCACTACTCCATAATTCTTCCTTTTGCGAATCAGCGAAGGGTCTACTCTGCGTCCGTAAGGCAACATGCGATCCTACGCAGCTGTTCACTTTGTTGATGCTTTTGATGATTATGATGATTAAATATGTCTGAGCGCTTTGTAATGGGTGGGCCTTTAAAACACCCGCTCGTTGCGGAATTCACATGTTTTGACACCTGGCGCGATTCTACGCTTCTGCCACACAATATTACATGCGTTAAGGAGACGACTTCCACTACATGACATTCACGTAGCATTTTTTTTTTTCTAAACAGTTTCAAGAAAGATCATGGTTTTGTGGTAGAACACCTGCTTGCCACGCAGATGGCCTGGGCTCGATTCTCACTCGAAGCCGAAGCTTTTTATTATTTAATTTATTTGCATCTTTCTAGATTTTTAGGTCACGGACAAGATGATTTTTCGCTCGCAACCAACGACACCGTCACCGACACCGACGCCGACACCGGAATTTCTGCGAAACGAGCCCTAGAACGCTAACGCGTTAAAAATAATTGCATACCCTAACAGTGACGCAGTGCAATGGGAGGCCACCCTGCGCAGCCCGGATCCTAAGTACATGGAGGTAGAAAAAAAATTCACCGACGATTACGATGCTGCATAATGCCAATGCTGAGCGCAGCTTCCTGTTGGGGCAAGGCCAACTGTTTTTGAAGTTTTGGCTTTCCGCAAGGATCCACTACGCCTTAAATCATAATTTCTGGGAAGTAGAACAGCGCCCACTATGCCCGTATTCGTCTTTCTGCGGACAAGCGAGGTACCCGCTACACATGTGTAAAGTATTATGTGCACTTCGTTGATGCTGCATGTGGCTGATGACGATGAAGAATTATGGCTGAGCACATTTGCAGTGGGTGAGAAGCATTAAACCACACACTAGTTGCGCAATTAGCTTTATGTGACGACTAGAGGCCATATTTTTAGGCGTTATAAAAGCGCCTTTTAGGCGCCAGAAATAGGCTGGTAAAACAACGTTTTTGGCGACAAAAATAGGCAGGCAAAACACGTTTTAGGCCTCCAACGTCCTAAACCGAGGCACAATCATTCTTTACATAGGTGAAAATAATTTCAAAACAAACACGTGCGCGACCTGTATCTATTCGACAGGAAACCAGGCCTGCGCGGAACATGCAGCACAG
Source organism: Rhipicephalus sanguineus (assembly GCF_013339695.2). NCBI lineage: Eukaryota > Metazoa > Arthropoda > Arachnida > Ixodida > Ixodidae > Rhipicephalus > Rhipicephalus sanguineus. The sequence goes on along the minus strand of NC_051176.1, from coordinate 68,489,239 downwards.
TAACTGCGAAAGCTGGAAGAGCTGCACATTGTTGATTCTCTCGGGGCAACTAATACAAGTACACATGCAAGGTACCCACTACGTCATAAATCATCGTAATTTTTACGAAGTAGGGAAGCATCCACTATGCCATTATTCGTCATTCTGTAGGCCCGGTTGTTATTTTACTCTTCTACCATGCTATATTACATATGTTAACGCGATTCCTTTCCCGACATGACGCGTGCATAGGGTCTTCTTGCGAAGGGTTTTAGGCACCGGCGTGGCTCTCTTGGGGTAACTAATACAAGTACACATGCAGGGTACCCACTATGCCATAGATCATCGTAATTTTTATGAAGTAGGGAAGCACCCACTATGCCATTATTCATCATTACACAGAGAAGCGTGGTACCCGCTACACATCTGTAAGGCATTATGTGCACTTTGTGCTGTGGCTGATGACGATGAAGAATTATGGCTGAGCGCTTTGTAATGGGTTGGAACCATTCAACGACCCACCCGTTGCGCGATTCGCATTGTGTGACGCCTGGTTGTTATTTAACTATTCTATCGCGCTATATTACATATGTTAACACGATTCCTTGACGGATATGACGCCTGTATATGGTCTTTTTGCGAAGGAGTTTCAAGCAACGGCGTGGCTCTGTGGTAGAATACTCGACTGCCACGCAGAGGGCGCGGGTTCAAATCCCATTCAATCCTGGGTACTTCATTCCCATTTATTTTATCATGTCTATCGGTTACGCCACCGACGGCGACGGCGACGCTGCTCAACGCAGGAAGCATTGCGCAATGCGATTGAAGCCCACTGTGCTGTCCCACCACGTGATCAAAACGTCAGAGATCGCGGTAGGCTTTCGTAGTCCCAGTGGCGTTCTGTCTTTGAACCACCTCCGTGAGCCGGCAGAACTGCGCCGAGCAAGCGCGCTTCGGGCACCATACACCGAAGTCTCGGCTAATCTCGTTTAATGCGTGATCTTGACGCAAAAGGTAACGATCTTGACGCAAAAGGCTTGCCAAGGCTGGCTGCGTGACGTAATATTTCCCCTCTTTCTCCTTCCGCCATGCCTTTAAGTGCCAGTAGTGGGTAGCGGACTGGGCCATCAGGGCTCGGGGAAAGCCAATTAACGGTGGCCCCGGACTAGACGGCCCGCCGCGAGTTCTTAATAGTTTGGTAAATAAAGTTTTCATCATCATCATTATCATCATTCTTCATTCGCTTTTACAATCGCGAGAAGTTCGCGCAGCGTGCGTTTAATCCTGTAAGCAACGTGCCTTACGTGTCTCGATGCGGCGCAGCGGCCGCTGCGACCAGTTTAATCGCCGTTTTCTACTCACTTGTGCTTTTACTTCTCAATACCTGGGAACATTGTTTCCGCTCCAACGACAGCAGTGATTACGAAGCGTTCGCATTAGCCGTACGCTACAGCCCTGTAGCGCCACAGAAGGTGCAGACAGATCCAGGACCACCACTCGGAGACTAGAAACCACTTCACCTAGGCTACTCGTTTGAGGCTTGTACGCGCTAAAGAAATTTGCATGCTTATGGGTGTATTTGAAGGCCCAAACAAAATGGTGTTTCATTGCTATTACACCTTCCCCATACACCACGTTTGGTTTCTTTTTCAAGGCGCCGTCTGCTGCGATTATTTCCGCTATTTTGCGCTTGCCGGTAGCGTCATTGCGAGTCGATGCGATCACAATGTAGAGACCTTCAGCGCCGTTATGTCTGTACATCCCGTCTCCTTCGCGATCTACTTACTGACATGAATCGCCAGGAGTGCCGGCTTGACTTCGTACGTACTTTGGATTACCAGTCAGAAGCATTACGGCGGCCTCATGCAGCGACTCGAGGGCGTCCTGTCATCTTTAGCCGCCTCAATAAGCAGACGCCATGTCAGAGTGTCAGCTTATTCCCTTCAGTACGAATGATGCACTGTCCTCAAATGCGCCAAATTCGCATGGCATGATTCCAAGGCACTCGGTATTACATTCCAAGAAAGAAAATAAGGAATGTGTTGTTTTGTGTGAGTTTCAGTATCAAGTCAGCTTCAATCCTTGCATACAAAGAAGGAATGTGTTGTTTTGTGTGAGTTTCAGTATCAAGTCAGCTTCAATCCTTGCATACAAAGAATCAACTATTACGCCCGAAATGTATGCAGTTTGTTTTTTTGGTTGAATTCGTTTCGAGCGAAGAAAAAAATACTCTTGACGTTGGCCCTGGAACGCGGCACGTTGAACGATCGTCTAACATGGTAGTGTCTCCAGCAGAGTGATCCTCTGCAGCAGTACGCTGCACAATGAAGTTAAATGACCGCTAGTTGTTCAATCGGGAAGCCTGCACGAATGTGCGTTTCAGGCCATTTGAAGAAATACGCGGTGCGTGACGCGCCTCCGAAGTTGATGTACTGAACTGTAGACACTGCGACTGAAGGGGTTATTTTCGATGGGGGAGATGCGCGCATGGTTTTCCCGTTATTTATTAAAACGTGTCCGAGCACCCTTTTAGAGCTCGCGATATCAGAGCGGCCATCTTGGCCTTCGGGAATAGCTCACATGTCCGTGGCACAAAGGACGATTCTGCACGCCACGATGCCAGCACCGTGCACCCTTTCTCAAAAGAGACTGGAATGGTGCCCGTGCGCTTTCACACAACAAATTCTCACAGAAGTCACAAACACCTTTATTTACCCAAACGCAAAATGTTCTGCTCCCGGGACGCGTGCACAGTGTACGTCATGAACACTTCGAACAAAAAAGCGAACTTTGTCGTCACCCTTCATAAAAAAATGGCTGAAGGTAGTTGCAAGCTGCGACAGTCGGCTTTAAGATTGTTCTAGTAAAAAAAAAAACGTAAAATAAAACCAGCGCGCAGTTAGTGAGCAGAGCAGGTAACCTGAAGTGGCTATAAAAAAAAGCAATTTCGCCGATCACCGGAAAACGCGTGCAAAGTCTTTGCCACGAACCCTCGACTACAAAGCGAGCTGCTTGGTCACACTTCGTGAAAAAAAAAAAGTAAGCGCCTTGAAAAGTTATCCGCACCACACTGTCCGTTCAAAAAAAAAAAAAAGCTAGCAAACAGTTACACTTAGTGAGCGGAGCAGATGCATAAAGTGGCTGTCAGCTGCTTGTGAAGAGGCTGCCTTGCTGTGCAGACTACTTTACGTGGACCCTCTTTGAGCCTGTAAACGACGAAAAGAGAAATGAGGTAAGCTTTTAAAACATGACTAAAATCTGGCGGCATGATGTGTAATCGAAAACAAAGTTATGCATACTTAATTTTAGAAGATTACCTTTCACTAGATGGTTTAACTATTTGAGGAGAGTTTACAATGGCAAATATCGCGCGCACAGACGTTCCTCTTCTCACGGCATTGTTGAGGTGTCCACCGAGAAGCGAAGCATGGCAGGCGTTCACGAGAAGGCGATGCCAACGGGCCCCGAAACACTATCGCGTTCCACTATCAAATGAGAAGCTTACGCCTCTTCTCATTTCTTGGCTTTTAATAATAATAGTAATAATAATAATAATAATAATAATAATAATAATAATAATAATAATAATAATAATAATAATAATAACAACTTATTCCACCACTACAACGTTGATGGAGGGGCTCAAGATAAATACAACTATCCGCTTGACTACGTCCTCACCCCGTACATATACATCGGGCATCGGTGGTGGTGGCAACGAGACACATAATACAATATTATTTGCAATAGCACTCACAATAGAATTGCAATAGCACTCATTTTGAAATACATGCGCTAGACACACACAGTAACGATGCGTGAGTATAATGCAGCTAGGTTATACAGGCACACAAAAGACCGAAGGGCAAAAATAAAGGTCATAACCGAAATTTCGCCAACAAAGGTTTCAGTAAAATAGTTGCGATAAAACGACGGAGAGACATATTAGTTGGAGTACATAGACAAATGTAGTTATCGAGCATGTCTAAGTGTCAGCAGAGCTCATGAGGAATTGGCGGAGCTAAGGAAGTGTAACGTCCATGATTTCAATGTCTGCAAATTTTAGCTTATGTTTAATGAAGACGCTAGCTCGAAACAAACCCTTTGTAGTGAATAGTTGTAGTGTTAGGTAGTATCCAATGCGGTAATACCAAAAACTCATAGTGCTGTCGCCGTTTCATGGCGCGACATCCTAACAATTCCAGTACCTAAATCGACAGGAGACGCGAAATAGGTGAGTGCTTAACTGTCTTGAAATGCCACTAAAATGGAGTAATCGGTAATTAAGCAAACTTATTCGAATTCTCTGTGATATGGGAGATGTCGCCAAGTCGCGGCCGAAGGGAATCTTAAGCGAGAAGGGGCGCAGCGCGGATAAGTGTTTCCTGTAAATATTTTACATACACAGTGGCGAGTCCTAAACTAAAAGTGAAAGACCAAAGCTACTTCTCGCTCGGGACCTCAAGAATGCTCGTTGTGTAGAAAGAAGCTTTAATGCATCTAGATGGACCCAACAATCGATCCTGCTGCAATAGGTGTCGCCCAAATAGCCGGTCTGTACACAAACAACTTACAGGCGAAAGCGGCAGAGTTCGGCGTTTGCTTCAGGGCTGAGATATCTGGCGCTTGAAGACCAGCGAGAGCACCTCGCGGAACGACGGGTACACGACGATGTCCTTGAGACGCTCCAGTGCCCAGCGGCTCCCAGTGACCATGAGCTGAAGGAACCACTCGTCCATCCGGTCAGTCTTGATGTGGCACTGGATGGTGTCAACGCCCGACCAGTCCGTCATGATGACCGTGAAGATGTCCTCGTAGCGGCGGATTATTGTGAAGAACTCCTCATCGGCCCTGTCGATGTAAATCCTGCGACAAGGTGGTCAGGCAGAGTGTTTGCTGCCCTGCGATCCTTGAACTCACCCCCGTTATCGCTCGTTTTGCAACTTCACATCTATAAGTGGCAGACGCACGTCAATGGACGTCACCGCTTTTCAATGCAAATCCCAGGCCCTTGATTTCTGGAATGCTATTCCTAAGAGAATATTAGTATTTACATAGCGTTCACTGACGGAATCGTTGGTCATCCATGAACTCGGTGAAGCAGCGCACATTCGCGAAAATAAGGATGAGGACATGCGCCGCTGTCAGGTGATTATACTCAGCGCCCATCTGTGCCTTCGGCGGCCAAAGGCAAAAAGCGCTTGCAAATGAAAAGCTGAAAGTTTCACACCTGGACTTGAAAAAGCCTTCGTGACTGGGTTAGGTGCACGTTGATAAGTTACGAATGGGAGACATCCATTACGGAAACACTCTTAACCCACCTCTGACAGTTTCGGCGCGTTCCTTGTGCACTACATGCAGAATGTGTTTACGCGCTACGTTTATCTATGCATACCGCAGTAGAATACAGCGGTTCTAGGCGACACAGACAAGAGTTTTTCGTCGTGCGTGCTTCCCCCGCGGTGTTAATAAGGTATGGTATAGGTTAAATACAATTCGCCCTACCGATATATTAAGCGTGCCGTAATCGACACTATTATCAGCGTGACCGACCGTCGGCGTGAAAAAGTTATATCGACAGAGTCTATAGGTTTTGCATACCTGACCAACTCGGTGGACACGTTTCCTTCCGGAGCTCGGCGCAGGTAGGCGAGGTTTCCGGACATGGAAAGACGGTTCAGAGTGATGAGCGCCAGATGGCCGAGCCGGTAGCGGCGCCTGCATTCCCTCGAGATGACCTCTCCGTCGCTGCCGCCTTGAAAGATCTTGAGGCACCAAGCACAGGCGAAACGCAGGCACAGAATGACCAGCTTGTGCGGCTGCATATCTCGGGACAGGGAACGGGACACCTGTACCGTTCCGTGCAAGCGATGGTGCTATTAATAAAGCAACTCCCTTCTATATTACAGTTCGATGCACTATAATTTCCAAGTACTATACTCCTCTTTCCAAGTACTATAGAGCGATACATCATACCTATGCATCAAGAAATTGCAACCGCTTTAATATTTCTCTTTAAAAATGTGATACCTATTTACCTCGTTGTTGACATCCCGCAGGAGAAATCGCGCGCTAACGTTTGTGGCACTCAAAACCATGTGGATATAAAATGCTCGGAGAAATCACGAACACAAACTGCGCGCGGGAACACACTATCTTCACTACGGTCAGTTAAGGCTTTCAATAACCAAACTAGTCCGTCATCGCCCCCGCTACAGCTATGCTCAGCAAATGCTTCCGTAGATACCTGGCGTCTGCAAAGTAGACGTCTGTAATTTTGCATTTTTTGGCTTGCTTTAACCAACGTGCCCCTTCCATAAAGCACGGGGAACAGACGATGCGTCTAGTCGAGCTCTAATAATGGTAGTGCATGTTGCTAAGAGTATGCGCTCCTGTACGTTCTAGCACCTCGGCATATCCCTCCAGCTACCCGCCATGATGGTCTAGTGGCTACGGTGCTCGACTGCTGACCCGAAGGTCACGGGATCAAATCCCGGCAGCGACGGCTGCATTTTGATGGAGGCGAAATGATAAAGGCCCGTGTGTTTAGGTTTAGGTGGACTTTAAAGAACACCAAATGGTCAAAATTTCCGGAGCCCTCAACTGCGGTGTCCCTAATACTCATAGTCGTGGTTTTGGGACGTAAAATCCCCACAATTTTAATTATGCCTCTAGCTGACGTCAAATCGCAGCCTGACGCTACTGAATAGTTTTTGCTCCGCTCACTAGGCCGTCGCTGTGGTTTTCATGCAGTAGTTTTAAGCGCTGTTGTCCATGCAGTTAGCTCGCTGGATAGCAGCCATGCATGACCACAGTAACTACAAAGCCAGAAGTAAAAACAACAAAAAAAGCTTTTTTAACCTGACTCTGCGCATATGCAAGAAAAATCTTTTAAGCCACAAGGACGTACTGCATTCACCTTCATGTGCTAAAGATTTATTCAGGGACAGTTGTACCTACGACGGCGGTTGCCATGAACAACATTACTGCCAGTGTAGCACGGAGGTCTGCACCTGGCACTTGTTGATCTGCTCTCTTATGACGTATCGTCTGAAGACATGTATCGCAGCGGCCCTTGCTTATTTAGGAGCTGTTCAGATTCAAGTGGTGTGATGAGTCATGCACCTGACCCATCTATTCGATGCATGCATGCGTTTCCGCGATTCCATTAAATTCTCTGTTTTATATAAACAGTGATTCCGCACCTTGACGCAGGCGTCCCGCATGATGTTCTTGTAGACCCCGACCTCCTGTGGCTCTTTGACGAAGAGGAACTCACGATTGGAGTCTATCCAGTCGTACATCAGCTTCAGCAGATTGTTGAGAAGTCGAGCCTCGTCTCTTGGGTTCCCTGAACCCTGACCATCGCTGCGGGCCGGCGTTCTATCGAGCAGAAGGGCGCCGAGCCGCTGGGTGAAGCTGTTTCTCGAGGGTGGCGCGGCGCCGCATGCTGACTGGCTGGCGTCGACCAGGATGCGCATGAGCACGTCAGACACGACCCACGGAAAGCTCTGGATGCCTCCCTCTGACGCTTGCAGCTCGTACGTTACCTGCACAAAGGCCCCGCGAATGTGTTTTGTCGATCGATGGATCGCTTACACCATGCCTGGACACAACCATGCCCCTTCCACCGTTCCTTTTTTTTTTCTCCAGGTGTCGCTAAATTCCCCTTGCTAGTACTAAAGACAGAAGTTCAGGCAAGATGGAGGTTGATGAGATGAAAAAATCCTTGAACAGAAAATGTCCACGTTTCGACAAATCAACTTGTCGAAACGTAGCTTCGAGCGACATTTCCTGATGAAGAATTTTTCATCCCTTGCTACTGAAGCTACACGGGCTTCAGTAGCCGCAACATTTCGATGTGCAGCCATGGAAAATTGGAATGCGAACAGATTAAAGTTAACTAATGCGCATTCTTTCGTTCTTTTAACAGCGGAGCTGTTTAAGCTAGCCGTAATTTGTCTGTCGGAGACAGAAATGATCATCATCATGAACCGGCACGCGCTCTCTTCCTCCTCTTCATCGTCGTCGTCGTCGTCTTCTGCTTCGCTCCCAGTACACGCGCGGCGATTTCTCCGGCGCGGCATAGAATAACCCGATGGGCGAGAGAACGATTACAGAGAGAGAGAAAGAAAGATAAAAAGAAAAGAAACAAATATTCTTCGCGATAAAAATTTCTTCGCGAGGCGGGATTCGAATCCGCGTTCCCACGATCCGAAGGTGATAAGTAGGCGCCTTCGCAAAGTGGAGCAACAAGTAACACTTCAAAACGGCATTCGCCGGAGTTAGTTGGTTCATAGCTAACACTGGTTTGAACAGCGGAACTTCAAACGAGTAACGCCAAACGAGTAAACGAGTACACCAGGCATCAATCAGTGTTAGATACCTGTTAGTGACTGTGCTTGTTTTGGTTATTTATATAGCCGCGCGCATAGAAATAAAAAGAAATCGGTTGAAAGTACAGCGACGTCCTTGTCTGGCTTCTTTTTGTTCCTCGTTTTAAGTCCCGCTGTTCAAACCAGTGTTGAGTAAGACTCGTCGCTGGGCGAGTCGGTTGACATCGGAGGGGTGCGCAAACTAGGAAAGAGGGCACGGAGAAACAAGTAGAAGGAAGCATATAGGTCGGGCGCTAAATTAGTACAACAGCTCGCACTCTGTAGAATCCTGGGAGGCCCTGCTTCGCAGCCCAGACCACAACGTTCAGCTGGACATCATCAGTTTAACCCTTGCTGCTGCCGTGTCTCAGGGGATTCCGGCCGATGGTTATAGAGGCAACGGGGGAGGTGTACTTTCTCCTGACGTCCACTGACTGCTGTTATAACGAAGTTTTTTCTCTCTCTCCAACAAAGAGGCAACAAGGCGCCGCGTAGAGGCAGTAAAGAATTGGAGGACGCGGTTATTTAACAATTTCCGGCTTTCAGCGGAAGACAGAAATAAACTGCCTATTGTGCCCGGCGGCGACCGCCATTTTGACATGGCGTATTTGACGTCCTGTGCTGCATGGAGCGGAGTAAATCTTTCTATTTCAATGCCAAGCTGAACGAAGCTAAATTATCTCGATTGCATGCGCAGCTGACCACGGAACGAAATCGTGCACGGAATGTAGATGCTCGCACAGGAAGCAGCTTAACTAGAGTGTACACTGTAGATTAAGTCACGGCTAGAGAGAGTCGCGAGTGCGTTAGTGTTGCCCGACTCTCGCGCCCTCTCGCGTGCTTATAAAAATATTCAGCTGCAAATTAGGTGCTCGACCAAATTTGCTAAAATATCGCGAGCGTGTTTGTGAACGCACAAGGATTAACCCACATAACACAGATTATCATCGAAAATTTGGTGTCATGTCCCCTTTAGAGGTGTACTGACACCAATTTTCGAAGCCGAGTTTGCTCTGTCATAGAAATCTCCTGTATACAGGGACGGCTCTCATAAGTGTGAAGGTGAGAAAATGCCGGTAAGACATTTAACTTTAGAAGTAGAGTTTCGCATGGCGCACCTACTGACATCAACACGAGCGTGCACGCTGAGCTACAGTACAAATTCTGGTGACTTCACGCAGCCGCAGCCGGAAGTTGTCATGGTATCAGGTTCAAAAACATACAGAATGGCCGACCGCGCCTCGCTTTCTCGATAGTCCGCGCGCTCTTGCCGTGCAGTCACCGTAGTTCAGCGGACCCGTTAAGCGAGCGAGCGGACTTGCGCTCTATCGTCGCGTGTACACACGAATACACAGTCGACGTTTCCAATCCGCAAGCCCTCTAGCTTGGCGTTATCGTTGAGACGGGGTCGAATGCGAAATAGTTCGCGAGTTTGCACTCTTGGGAACTTCGCACTTGAAGTCGTTACTGTCGTCAGAGCCGCTATATATAGACAAAATTTCGTCCATCGTTGATTGCGTACTAGCCTGCCACACATATGGCGCCCGGCAGGCGAAGGAGCGGCCGTGAAACCTGCGCAAGCACGTGGCCAGAAGCTTATACTCTCATGACGTCAGGATACAGTAGGAACCGATACTTGTTTTTTTTTTTAACTGCACCCAAGCTTACAAGTACATTTTCTAGGCTTTGAAGGATTGGCATTTTGTTAGACGCGACTGGAAAATTCCCAATCAATACACATTAAGCATTGCTTTTAAGAATTGAACGCGATAGATTTATCGCCGACGACAAAACCACATTTCATGCGATACGCGCTCGACACTATATCGTTAATGCGCTTACGTACGGGACTACAAGGCTTCTTTAGTAATATTATGGCCACGGGACAGAACGGGAATCGACGGGGGTACAACACTGAATAGCTGTTTCTGTCGTCTCTGTCCTATTACACGCTATCGATACATGGATGGATTGGACAAACCTGGTACCACGCCGAGGCCTTCAAGTTCTCCTGCAGCTCGCTGACAGTCTGAGAGGAGAATTCTTCACGCGTTCTGCGTATCACGTGCTCGACCTGGCTCTCCAGCACCATGGCCACGTCCGTGGGGTCATTCTTTTCTTTCACGTACTTGCTGAACTTGGACACCGCACCGGAGAGGGCTTCGCTCTCACTCTCGATGCGGTACGACTTCAGCAGCGCCCGTATCTTCATCGCGTACCTGCAAGCACAGAGGAGCTTACGTGGTCGACAACACTGCCACAGCATCCGTACGTGATTCCTTCGACTACACAACAAAAAGGCAAAAAGGGGCAGCTTACCAAGAGCGATAAAAAGCGGAGCAATGCAAAACATGTAACGAGTAGAACGAGAGAAAACTGCGTGGAGTGCGGTAATCATGAAGGTAGGATCGAATCACTCAAATCAGCGTAACTGGATGGAAGGACGTTCGTCCTTCAGTGTACACAAATAAATCGATATCGGCAACCGATTAACCATGCTATGGTTTGGAGTACAGCCAATGCATTAGGCGTTGCTTCTTTTGTGTGGATGAGTAAGTAAGTACACCCCACCACGGTGTTCCAGTGGTTATGGGGCTCGACTGCTGACCCGAATGTCGCGGGATCCATTCCCGGCCGCGGCAGACGCATTTTCGATGGTGGCGAAAATATTGAGGCCCGTTTACTTAGATTCAGGTGCACGTTAAAGAGCCCCAGGTGGTCGAAATTTCAGGAACGTTCCACTGCGGCGTTCCTCATAATCATATCGTGGTTTTCGGACGGTAAACTCCGACAGTTATTAAACAGGCAAGTGCTCGTCCGGTGGCCTCAATTCGTCATCGTGAATCTTTATTTTTACACCAATCTTTGGCTTTCGGCAAGTGATCTTTTTCGCAAATCTGCGTCGAACGTGTGTTCGGCGAACGCGTTAGTGATTCTACATAGTTCTTTACAGGCCGGCTAGGGAGCGTCATCGGACAAAAGCAGCTGCTGTGGCATCGAAACTAACTTGGTGACTTCGTCAGACTGCGATGAGCTAAGTAAATCGCCTATAAGCGGAGGTGCATTATAGTGCAGGCACCCACGGCCAATTCTTATGCTGCTCACATTAATCAACGCGCTGGACGAATGCGAAAATGTCATTTACGAAAGAAAAGCGTTGATGTTTCGGGTGCCGAAGCAGTCCAGATCATGCTTTCTCGCCTACAACGATTTTTTTTTTCCTGGCGCCTTCCTAGAAGTTATACGGCGGGCCTCGCAACATTCTCCACCATTTGCGACCGCAAAGATGAGCGAGTGCCGACACGCTGTAAAAAAGGTTTTCTCGCAAGATCCATGACGCGTTTGCTATTATAGGCAAAATAAACTCCATGGAATGCCACCGAGGTAAACCCATCCATGTTGGTATCGTAGTGACATAATACGCCCAATTTTTTCCCGTCTTACCTTCGGTAGGCACTTTTGGCTTCGTCCAAGAAAGCTTCTCGTCCTTCCAGCAGCAACCGCGGGTCTGGTAGGGTGTCCTCTACTACGTCCAGGCACTCGGTGCTCAGCTCAACCTGGTGGTGTACACCGCAAAACATTCACTGAAGTGCGTTCATAGTTGGCTGCGTTCACACGAGCTAACTATGACGTAAAGAAACGGGGGCAATGAATTGGCCTATTTTCGAGTCTCCGATCCCTAATCATAAGTGGAGGTCCTAATACAGCGTAATGTTATCTTCTCACAGATCAAGACGACAAATATTTCATTTTGGTGAAGTTGGCAGGCAATGGCAATATATACTACTGAAGCAAACTAGGCAATAATGCAGGGGTGGTAAGTACATTTCTAGCTAACTGATATCAGTTTCTTAGAACATCACGTCATCGACGTGATGTTCTGAGGAACTGCGGTTACAAATATGTGCGATCACGCGCCATAAAATGTCCCTGCAATGGCCTTAAGGCTACCTTTATCGAACTTGAAAAGAACCATCGAGTCGCTCACAACTCTTACACCATACGTATGTGAACGCCTTCGAGCTTCCTTTAGTAGATATTTAAGCTGGCCTACTTTCCTTGTGGTCCGAAGAACACTTACATCGATATGTATAAAAGTGCTAAATTATGAGCCAGCATGCCAAGGGTACCTTCTTGCAGTTCCTGTACAGCTGGCCCAGGACCTTCCGCGAGCAGTACGTGTTCTTCGTGTCCTGCTTCTCCATGAAGTCAGGGTACATGGGCGGTTTCTCAGAGTTCTGAAACCCCTTCAGGTCGCCGCATTTTGCGAAGTCCAGGTTGACAGCGCACTTCCGGGCCAGATCGCGGCAGCGACGCGAATTGATGCCGGCGTCCAGCAAGTCCGCCCACACGAGGTGCGCGTTCGCTATGAGGCCGATCTTGTCGCCCTTGATGTACTGGCAGAAGAAGTCGATCATGTCTTGCACCTGTTGGACGATGTTGTTTTGATTGAACGCGCTCCGGATCAATCACAGCTCGCGCACGATTAGGTACAAATGTTTGGTAACGAGGATCACAATTCTCCGTTATTAAAAGGACAGTAACTTGAAACAATGAATCAGTGGTATCGGGACACAGATCAATCTGTGGAAGCAGAAAAAAAAGTCGATAACTCGTGCGACCTTCACAAACAAGGCCCCAGGTATGCAAACAAAGGGAGATTCGTCGAACCAAGATGGTTGTCCGGACTTCTTACAAGGTGCACACCATATAGAGCTCGATACCGTGCTGCGTATGTCCACTGCAGCGTGACAGCGGACAGCTGCGCTGTAAGGTCATTCCCTTCACGGACGTATGTACATATCCTCTAATTTTTACTGGTACCTGTAAGAGCACATCGCTTTGTGTTGTACAGCGAGTAATAGATTGTATTTACCCATGTAAATGAAGGAAGCCTCTACATGAGCCGCAAATTAAAATTAAAAAAACACTCGCCTCAATTGGTGTTTTCTGTTGACGTGGTGGATCGCTGTAGTAGCTCATTGGATTGCAGTTGGTCTTGAAAATGAGTTCATCATACCACAACACGGAGTACTCGTCGCCATCGAGGTCAGAGCCTGCAACAACAAATAAAGAGACGACTTGTTTTGAAACCGAACCAAAGGGCCCGATGCCTCACTGATAATGTCAGCAACCGGTGTTAGTCTTCACTATATTAGCCAACTTAGCCGAACGCGACACATTCGATTTCACATGATATTTTACAGGATTGCGCGATACTGCGTACTCTATTACAGGCAATAAATTCGCCGATCATTTTCTGTGTCAAGCGAGTTCTCAAGTAAAAACCTTTGCGCTGAATGACTGGTATGACGGTACGACGCAGTCTTTTTCCAGTAAGCGAGGCAGCAAAACAGGATCTCGCTGAAGCAATTTCGTCAAATTTTCTGATGAGCTACATACGCAGCTTCCCTTCAAAGGAGTTGAAAATAAGCTGGGAACTAATTTTAGTTTTGTCAGAGGTTTAGATACCTTCAAGTTGAGCGCTGCAGCATGGGCCGCTCAAATTTAATGTGTTCAGGCATGACATTTGTTCACACAGCTCAGATGGAACGGTTTATCGGCAGCGACGTGAGGACAACGCATTTTGCCGACGCTTTTCGCCTTCCGTTATACCGTAACGTGCGTTGCGCGAACACGTGCGAGTTAGACTGTCGGTTTGAACGTACGATATATCTCCAGATGAAAGGTATACGATGCTTTTAGATCCTGAGAAAAATAAAAACACACGAGGTGTGCTGTCCCGTTAATTGTCTCGTGTGTATGAAGCCAACATGACGCCGATGGCGACCATAATCGTGGCAATGGCTACGACATTAGCGATAAATGTTCACTGACAAGAGACATTGCGTAATGATAAATACGAAAACGAGAAAATGCTCACGAGGATGCCCCCTTGTGGCTCATAAAAGAGTTCACATTATCCTCCATGTATCCTTACCAAAAAAGAGTGCTCCTTCATCGTGTGTCATCCAGCGTGAAATCCTCACTGGTAGATCTAGTTGAGAGGCCTTTAGAGCTGGTACCCGTATGTCGGGAGTTTATTACGAACTTCTGGATGTACACCCGTGAGCAAAAGTATACGGACCACGGAAGCGCGAGCCGAAACCGCTGTCTACACCGTCAAGTCGGGAGCCGTCAGCTGTCGAGAGCATTACTTTGACGGAACAGCTTTCGAGAGCATTGCGCTGACGGAATTTGTCAGAGAAATGCTCTCGACAGCAGACGGCTCGCCACTAGACGGCGCAGACGGCAAAGGCATACGGACGGCAATGGTCCGTATACCTTCGCTCACGGATGTACACTCTTTCAATGTTGACTACGTGGTGCCATATGGATGAATGTAAGGGGTATCACAAAAACATGACGGCGCCATTTATGACGAGAACTTAATATGATTACCTCTCTTTAATCACTGCGGAACACAGCAGCCAGGTTCATTATTTCTGACTACTCCCATACAACACAAGTGTTTGTTTTAAAATCCCGGTTGCGTCTTCCTTCACTCTCCTTCCGCCGCATAAGGGCTCGACTACTTTTATTTTTTAAGTTGTTTCATTGTCTGCCCACAGGTAATCAAATAATTCTAGCACACCGCCTCACCTGCCTTGACTATCAAGCCTTACCCGCCTTACCTATTACGCTTTAGGGCAATCGTTGAGAGGAAGCTGAAGGCTCGCGGTGATTGTGTTTCTGGAAATGGCGTTTGACTTTTAAGTCACTCCCTCTTCATGTATAGGGACTGGTATAGCTCTAAGTAGAGTCGGAGCAAAGCAATTCACTGTATTGTGCATTTTTATCATCCAGAGAGTGATATTCCCAAGGCGACGTCACAGTAGGTGTACATTCTTTGAGTGTAGGCGACTAATGGGGCGACATAAAGACGTAGCCGTAGCATGCGAATCCAGCTTCAAAATATAGGACGAACTGATGAATGAGTGCGCCCAAGAACGTGCGTGTTAACGTCGGCAATCGCCGACACTGCAGGAACAACCTTTTGAAGAAACGCTGAAGCCAAGGTAATAATGACAATCGTTAATAATCCTGGCTCCGCTAGCGACTTGTCTGACGCGTTCTTGCACGAGGCTAAATTGGCGGCACCACCATGCTCGTCTGCGGACATTCCCGTCCAACGAATGCAGTTTAACCACCTGAAAATCTAATGAATGCGTAATGCCCCGCCTATACACAGATTATGATAGAGCGCTACCTCACGCCGGTGTATGTATGTGTATCGCCATGGGCTTATGCTTTATAACGCACGCCACTAGCATTTCGGCAGCTGCCACCACTGTAGTCGTTAACAACCTAAAACAAATACAAGCTCCGCCCCCAGAACTGCGGCCCCCGTTGTAACCGTAAGTTCTTTATCGCATGCTAACGTAAGAACTACGCATATTAATAATGCGCGAAAGATGCTTGACGTCACGGAAATTAGCAAGTGCAATTGGAAGGGGCACCTAGGTAAATTTTCCCGGGGTGGCACAGCGACGGCTGAGGGCGGAGCCTACATTTATTCTCGATGTAACCGACTATATAGTTGGGTGTATGTGCAATGCAGAAAAGCGCACTTGCGCATTTGGTCAAGCGTATGCGTATTAAGAAGTGCTTACCCGCCATCTCGTCTGGATGCGGTCGGTCTCCCTTGGCCGGAAAGACAATGCAGTCGCGCACGTGGTGCAGCTGTGGCACGTTCACAGCGGTCAGCTTACGGATGTCACCGGGATGCATACACGGGTTCTTCGTCACAATAACGTCACCTGGGCACGTCGTCGATGACCGTTGTGATATGGATGCATGCACACAATATTTTTTAGAGTGTTCAATGCCGGGTCCACCAAGTTATGCCTGAAGTCATTAACCTCACGGAAATAATGTCAGCAAAATAGCACACGAAAATGTCGCAATGAAATGGTCAGGAAGAAACGTGGTCGCAGTACCCGATCGCGGAATCCTAGTCAGCCCCGGAGGTGCAGCGGTTACGGTGCTCGGCTGCTGACCCGAAGGTAATGGGTTCGATCCTGTCCGCGGCGGTCGCATTTCGATGGAAGCGAAATGCTAGATTCCCCTGTACTGTGCGATGTCAGTGCACGTTAAAGAGCACCAGATGGTCGAAATTTATATAGGTCTTCACTACGGCGCACCTCAACCATATCGTAGTTTTGGCACATCAAATCCCCGATATTATTACCAATCGCGGTATCGAACGACGGACGTCTCCTAAAACAGAAGCCGGATGTTTTAACCACTGCGACACCGATATTTGCATTCGAGGCATGAACGTGAGATACGTACTTTCGCAGCGTTCATTTCAGAAAGCGTACACATATATACTCTCGAAATGTCTAAGACGAGAAAATCACAGGCCCTGATGGCTTCTGTTGTCTGGTGAGTGATGCGCCGAAGTTCTCGAAGTCTCTTCTTTCCACGGCAACGTCCCTGCCGTCCAGGATCTGAGCCGAGAGCCATTGTCTGAGCAGTCTTGCTTGCCTCCTGTATTCTGACCTCACGATTTCGCACACTTCTGTGCCATGGCCGACTGATGGGATAAACCCACCAAACAGGAGCCCGACTTCTTGAGGAAGGAGTTTGTTCCGCATGCAGAAAGTAAGCCTTCTCTCACGGCATCATGGTAGGAAAAAAACACATAACGAGACAAATTATCGAGGCAGAAAGATTTTGTAGATTAGGGCCTGGCTGTTTTCATCACGCCCTCCCTAGGGCTGCGTGAGAGTTAAAATGTCCTGAGATCGTAAGTTGTTTGCGCATGGCTGTTTTGTGCTTCTTGAATGTTTTTTTTTTTCGCAATTCGCGAGTATATATCTGCACGCTCTCCGAATGAAACGTTGTTGAAAGTTAGCGCTGGTCTTCGTCCCTTCTCTGGTCCTGTGTCAGATTTTTGCGCTATGCCAACAGTTATGTATCACCAACAAGCCCAACTTCACACCCTTCGTTTATGTCTTTAGAACGATTCTTATGAAAGGAATCGTAAAGGATTCCTATTCTTTTTTATGTTCAATCTGCATAAGAACATCACGCCCATTCGGAAAGCACAGAGCCTATTTTTCGGAAGCATTACAAAGCTCGCAAAGTTGGAAAACGTGAAGTCATTGAACTAAACGACATTTTTGGCGTTTCTATAAGTACTATTGAGTGTGGTGCCATTTAGACGCACTTATTCGCATGCTCTAGAGCCCAGAAAAAAAGTGATCACGTAAAACTTGACGTCATGTTAGCTTCACTGTGCTTCTGAGGTACTAAGACATTTTCAATACCTCCGCCATGGTAGCAAAGTGGTTACTGTGCTCGGCTGCTGAACCGAAGGAATCAGTTTTGATCCCGGCAGCGGCGGTCGCATTTCGATACAGGCGATATGCTTTAGGTATGCGTGTGCAATGTCAGTGCACGTTGTAGCACCCCAGCTGGTCGAAGTTCAGCGGAGCACTCCACTACGGACTATGGCGCGCCATATTAGCTTATCGTGGGTTTGATAAGAAATCATTCAATCAACATATTGAATACAATTTTCCTCAATGAATACTTAGCTTTTACACCAGACAACCCTAACTTAGCCATAATTTCCTGCGCTCGTACCTTTCGAGAGCTCTGACTGTATAAAATTGAGACTTGCGCAGTATGCATATACACCTGCAGCAAAAGCAAATACAGGCGCATGTCGTAGTCAATTAAGAAACTGCTGCGCCTGCCTATTCGTCTTACGACATGACCAAATATACGCGGCAATGCGCGGCTCTTCAGTGAAGTGTTACAGATGATGCCTGGGAGGATGAGGACAAAAACCGGAGGGCACCTCCAGCATTCATAAACGAACAGTTATGCCACAAGTGTTTATCCGAGCACGCGATACAGCCCCTCCTGTGGCCCAAAGTGACGATTATGAGCATGTACAGATGAGGAAGATTATATATATATATTTTTTTTTTCGGAATAAGATGGAAAACAAGACGCAAGAGCACAGTTCTTGGAGAGAGAGGAAGAAGAACTAGAATCATTAATAATGGTGACCATATTGCCTTTATGATTCTCGGTGTCGTTACATATATATTCTGACTCATTGACTGACTGACTTGTTGATTCCGACTTAAAGGGTCAAATTAAGGGTTCTAGCATACCTTCCAGGATAGTCGCAGGGTCGTTGGCCTTGTATCGCAGCATATCGTTCGAGTACTGGACAAACACCTGGCCGTACTCGAGTGTGCCCGTTTCGTCCAGCACGCCGAACATGGTGCGACCGGAGGCAGGTGGAATCAGGATGCGCGCTTTCGTCTTCAGCTCCTCTGCGAGCGCGCAAGGGAAAAGAACAGCGCGTCATTGGCACGCACTGCGGACACATTAGAGAGTTTGAGTATTGGGGACCCAAGACGCTGGGCCCCCAAGCTGCGTTGGGCAGTTTGCTCTTGCGCTCGGATGATCAGCAGAGTTTGAGAATTGGGCCAACGCAAGCTGCGTTGGGTCAAGCGCACGGAGCGCCACGCGTGACGAAATTAAAATCATGCGAGATGCGGGCCATACTGCGCCGTGGCCCGCGCTGCGTCTGTGTCTTCTCGCTGTTGACCCAAGACGCCTTAGGGCCCCACGCTAGCTTCCGATTTTTGCGTCTTGGGTCAACGCAGGCGCAAGAGCCTAAGAGTGGCTTGGGTTCTGCGCATGCGCCCTGGCGGCATGCAAGCTTCTTGGGTCCACAAGCTCCAAGGAGCTTGTGGACCCAAGCTTGTGGACTCTCTATTCACTTGGCGCTGCTTCGAAACAGAGTGTTTCAGTAACTGGCATGCAAGCGAGTCGCCCGTGTAGTCTGAGGCTCGCGATGCCTTGTACAGCGTCAGGACGTATACTACAGCGCACACCATGGGGTCGCCAATCGCATGCATCATTGGAAACACGGGGGAGACTAGCGATAAGTGGCAGTAAAAAGTGGAGTAAAAGGTAAGAGGGCTCGCTAAATTCAGTTGTCATGACGAAACAAAAAGAGAGAGAAAACCGCCACTTAAGCTCTTGCCAGTTACTTCAAAACGCCAATTCACGCAACCTACACATGCCAACATTTTCTTTCACACCCACTCTTACGTGAGCAGTAAGAAATGATAAGTCATAACAGGCACAAAAGCTAAAGGCTAGTGGTGCCACCTCTTTCATATTCCTACGCCAGCCAAGGACTGCATTTCACAAGTTTTGAGATCCTCTAGTTCAAGGTCGTCATGGTGACTTATGACGCCGCTCTGGTTCTTCTAACAAGAACTTAGAATGAGAGTAGACGCCCCGCCCTCTCTGCATAGGTATAAGTTTCATTAACTAACCTAACCACTTGTACTGCATTTGCGTGTTTTTCTTTAGCGACCCTATATAAGCGCCTGCGGTTCGCATTATGCAGCTTCTGTCAAACGGATACTTTCGCATGTGGCGAACTGCTGTTGAATAGGGGATGTAGGTTGTCAATGCTGTTGTCGAATAGATGTCAATATCGGTTGTCGAATAGTTGTCAATGCTGCACTCACTGAGGACCTTTTTGTTGACAGCTCGGACTAACGCCCGAAAGAATGGCTCCACGGTGAGGTCGACGCCAACACCTGCGAGTTCCTTGTACGGAAGCCGCATGGCACAGTACGTGCACAGGACCTGCGCGGGTATAAATGCATCCGGAGTGAAGAAATAGTCACTATGTCGGTTTCTACTATAAAACTTATTGGTAAAAGTCGCGTAAATATTTTCAGGCTAAAAGGCTGCCATAATTGCACCAAAGCATCTCTGCTTTCTCAACGTTACGCGTTAGCAATGACAGAGTTGTGTATGGTACATAAGGTTAGTATTACGAACATCTTATCTAACAACCCGATAATCGTTTCCATCGCCTGATCCAGCCATTGCTTAGTATGTTGTAGGTATGGTCTATACACTGTATATATGTCCATATGTTTGCGTCTGAAGACGAACGGTCGCTTCAAATGCTAATGTATTTCAGAAAGGAGCAAAGTTGTCTACCTGAGCGGCTTCGTGAGGGTCGAGCATGCTGTCGATGAAGGAGTCCAGGATGCGGTTTTGTAGTGTGAGAAACACCTTCGCCTTGATGCCGCTCTGTTCAAGAATGGTGATCATGGGCCGGTTCAGGTACAGCACACCTGCGAGAGCACATCACAAGCAGTGAAGGCATCCTTTCCTCATAGTTTAAAAAGACCTTTATTTAACGTTACGCGATGGTTTCGCTGATGAAACCGGGAAAACCGACAGGCTGAAACGAAAACTACATGGTTAAAATCGAAAAGGCGCACGTTTTCAAAACGTAGGCATCGTTTCATAGGATTCATTGATGGATGAATAGCAAAAAATTCGGCAGATCCCACGTACCGTGAGAGTCGATGTTATGCGAAGCATGCGGCGGGTAGGGGACTGTGGCGTAACTTTTTTTACCGAGCGACACGTTACAAAATGACGCTAAAGATTTGTATAAATTTTGTACGCACACATATATATGTTGCAGAGCCATGTGTTATATAACCAGATGTTTACGGTTACGTATGCAACGTGGGTATTACCAACACCAGTAGCGGTAAGCTGATACGTAGTGCTTATACGTGTCTCGAGAGTGCACGCACGTTTCACGAACCCGTGTAGATGTGTGCAAGAAGTTCTCGACAGTTCTTGAACAAGGGCATCATCACCGTAATCAGTGAGCACCAGCAGCTGGTCATGACATGTTATCGGATCCGGTCGTAATCGCGGAGACGAGGGGTCCATGTGTAGGGAAGTATGTGGTATAGTAGAGCTGTTGGAATTCGTGGATGCCTCGGTCATTTCGTCGACAAATTGTCTGTCGACAGAGCCGGCGACATGTCGGAACCTGAAGCCACACATCGCATTGGTGAGGTATAGGCCGTCGAAGCTGGTAGGCCTGGATAGTGCTACGTAGACCAACATCAGTGGATGGTGTTTGTCGTATTCGTAGACTACCTGGGTGTGTGTGGCCTACGTAGCCTAATCTACAAAGCGGCTGTCAATCAACCTGGCATCATCCTCGGTCAGCATGAGGCCATCGCCCAGCCTCGTAACAAATGAAGAGGACACTGCGCCGTTCTGGTGGACGAAGTGCACTTTACGGTGCGGTGATGTGGATATCATATGTAACTTTCGTTAATGTATTCCTCCGGGGTCGAGCAATGCTTCAATATAGCTTGCTGAATCATAGGAATACAAACGTAACGTTTATTAGACTGCTATAAAAGCGGAGCCGACACTGGAACTACAGACGTTAATCCCATATGACGCCTGTATCGTAGGAGTACATATCGTAGGAGTATCATGTAGCGTTTATTGCTTTCTTGTAAAATTAGATAGCCAGCACCACAACCACAATTGGCGTTGCACCGATATTACGCCTGCGTAGGCTATTTTTTCAAACCAGTTTGCAGACCTGGCGTGGCTCAGTGGTAGAATACCTGATAGCCACGCAGAATGCTTGGGTTCGATTCCTGCTGGGATCCTAATTTTCATTTTTCTATTCGTTGAGTCAATGCTGCCGATGTTGGTTTTCCTTAACGCATTAGCATTTAAGTAACCAATGTCTGTTCTCGCCGTTCCTGGGTAGATATAAACTGTCAATCACCTGTGGCGCATACCCGTACACCGCGGCCCATGGTAAACGGGTATGTGCCACACGTGTCTAGTGGAAAGGGTTTGACGACGTACGCGACAGGATTTTAATGTTATTCATGTCATGACCCCGCAATCATATTCGTCAAATCCTCTTACCCTCCCATGCAAATTTTTGTATACACCAAGTTAAGGAGGCGATCATGAGAGCATCCAGACGTAGGCGGCTAGATAGATAGATAGATAGATAGATACGTAGATAGAAACGCTCAAAGTGCCAGAGGTTCGGTAAGAAATGCTTCGCATTTAAAAGTAACGTTAACATTTTATTAATCCACCGTACACACACTTAAGGAAACATGAAGTGCAAATTCTACACATTCTCCATGTTGATAGGAATAGCTCAAACGTTCCCCGTTCGTGCGGATTTGGAACGCCTACGGATTTTAAAGGAACCGCTACCTTGAACTCCACCGGTTATTCTGACATACCAGGAACTACGAATGATCGTAGTTACTGGTATGTCAGTAACTACGATCCTGCTGACTGATCGATTGTGAGCGTGCATGCTACTTCACAGCGTGGCCGTGCCGAATAATAAGTATTATTCTAACGACATCGTGTTCGCAACTGACAGTGGGCCCTCGACCGACCTGCTCAGCCGTAAGAAGGCATGCGCTCGGATAACTCACGCGGCTTGCTGGTCTTCAGCACATAGAGGTCTTCATGTTCCGAGGAGAACTTGCACATGCTCTGACGAAAGATGATCCGTTTCCCGGCCAGCGTGGGATCGAGAAGCAGCATGCCCTTGCAGCCGCCGTACCGAATCTGCACGGCGCAGGGTTCCTCGCCTTCTTCAAGCTCGAGAGCACGGTGTACCTGCGAGTCGAAATGAGGCACGTGACGCCACTCAACGCATTATGACCGGCTTTGCAGCATACGACATACCAGTACTTTAAAGGTATGTTAAGTGGTATGCTATTTGCATGCATCCTTGACATTTGTGCCTAGCACAACTTAGAAAAGGGTAAATAAAAAAAAGAACGCATAGAATACCAAGTCGCCCGAACAGCCATTTGCTTCTATTTCTTTGGCTAAAATAAACTTCATCGATTTCACTTAAAAATTGGGGGGAGGGGGGGGGGGGGTGAAAACGAGCGCTGTCTGTGGTCAAGAAAAAAGCTGGGAAGACACACATGAGCGAAGTAATGCACGCCTTAGTCGAATATTCGAATGTGCGTATGATAGAATATAGCTTATTGCTTATCCGAAGGTTGTATAGTTTCGGTCCCTGCCGGCGGCAAGTTGTCTTTTCGTTCACTTGAAATACTTTCTTCACATCTATGTAACAATTACTACAATACCCCTAAAACAGTACAATTAACGTCCCCTATACTTCCCTTGGCTTCGTTATCTGCTGGTTTCCATTAACGTTAGATATTGAAGCGTCACATAAGTGCAACAAGCCCCACCTGCAGGGCTATTTACGCGCCAAACCGCATCCTGGTTGCGCATTTGTAGCAAGACACGTGACGCAGTCTACATGAGTTGTGACGTCACCTGCCCGTGCAGTAGAAGCGCAAAGACGGTCTGAATTTCTGTCTGCATTCGCGAAGTACACGCATAGTTCGGACACACAGCTATAACCACGTGACACTCAGGGATTCGCAAAACCTGGCGACCAGCCTTTCACAGAGTGCCGCGAAAGTTCGGTTTCGGAGTTTACGTGCCATAACGAGGACATTGAGGAATTTCTGACAATCTTCACCATGCACCTTGCGTTATTCAATGCATATTCAGTGCACAATGAACGGGCGTTTCCTCGTAGTGGCATGGTCTCTAAAGACTCCGGGGTTGGGAAAATGCCGTACCTTGCGCAGCAGGACGTGCGAGATGCGCCCGATGCCATCGCTGAACACGTACTCGCGCTCCACGGTATCTCCGGACCTGCGAATCGTTATTGTTTTCCGGATGTCCGGCTCGATGGTCGTGTACTGGCGCGGCACGGTAAGGAAGCCCAGTGACTGGGAGAAGGCCTGCGGGTTTTGCAATGAAAACCAATCAATACTTCGTATCAATCAATCAGTACTTCGTGCTTGCGTGCACGACGTTTACGGTCGTCTCCTACCTGCCCAAGACGTGCCATGAACTTGGGCACGCTGTGGATGGCCGACAGATCGCCGATACCCGCGCGTATCGACTCGGCGGTGCGGCCCTCCTTGTCACGAGCGTAGAACCAGACACCGTGGCTTCGCAGCTGACTGGTCGAGCATCCCAGGAACACGAAATGCCGTCCACCAATCTTCAGGCCGTGTGTCAGTGGAGGCTTGATGACCTGGCGATTACCCAGAAGCGATCAGAAACGTAATGCTTCTCCGCCGGTACTGCCTCCTTTCAGGCATGAAATGCCATACTAGCAGCAGGGAACGTTGAAGTATTTAGGCTATCGTTTATGTTATGGAGGACGTTGCAACACTGCCATCACGGGAGTTAAATGCTATGTGTAATAGGCCCTAGCAGTGCAAAACTAAAGAACAAGTGCTTCTGGCTTCCCAGTAACCAAAAGTGCTTTTTCTCGAGTCTTGAATGGCTAAGACCTGTGGACAGCTAGAATTTGGATCGCCAGGTCAAGGTCAATGAGGTGACATGGTTATATCAAATCGTTTCTCTTTTGCAATGACAAATAAACGACACGGCTCAATATGAACACCGATAACAAGGACGCTTTTCGTAAATTGTAAACCAAGTCGAAAATTCCCCGCTGGACGTTTACAGGGGCTCGGGGAAGGCAACGTGGTCTGTGCATTACTTTATGCGAAAAAAATCACAAAACAGGTGGTGACACGACGAGGATTTTCCCACGTACCGCGCTAAGGAAGTCGTCCTTGCACGCTCCGAGCGAGAAAGACACCAGCTTGCAGTCGTCGTCACGCACCACGATGCGCAGCGCGAACTCGGTGTCGAAGTGCTGCAGCAGCCGGCTCTTGCACACCAACTGCGGGGGCAAGTAGACGCGTCGGGTGGGCGTCAGGATCACCTTGCGCACTTTGACCATGTGATCGGGAAGCTCCTGGGCAATCACTGAGCCAGTGAAGGCGTCGTTGCGCAGCCGGTGGCCCCGGTACCGATTGTAGAGGCGATTCAGCGCGCTGCTGAACCGGAACACCTGCGCAAGACACAAGGCGTAGAGCCCGCCATTAGTTGAGCGGTACGTTTTCTGCAAAAGTGAAGGAAATAAACACTGACGAAAATAACGATATTCAAGCGCGATTCTTTTGGACCTGTGCTTTGAGTTACGAGTAATTTGAGCAAAAGGAACTAGTTGGAAGTAATTAATCGGGTTTTGCACTTGTCAGTATTATGGTCATTTAATTTGTTCTAAGCATTATACAAGCCTTATAAAAGAATGCGTTGGAAATGTACGTGGAGCGTCGGTCCCGGGTCAACGATAGCAGCACTCTTTAACGTAAAAAAGTAAGAGAAAGGATTACAGAAAAATAAAGCTTATCAAAAGAAAAAAAATAAAAACTGAAAATAAAACGAAAATAAGCGATGAAAAAAGTTATGTTTCGAACATAGGGCATTTAGCGCAATTGCCTAATCATTGTAAACATTAGGTCAACGATGTATGCTTTGACAGTGTGCCTTGAACACACTTAAAGGGACACTAAATAGGAAAACGATTTTTCGCATTTTAGTAACTTCGTCTTTCGCAATACCAAAATCACCACGTTTGCCGCGAGAAGATGCTTAGTAAGTGAGAAAACGCCCAAAAGGAAATGCGGGTGGCAACGCCCCCTTAAAGTTCCCGCACCAATCGCCGTGACCTCGTTGATTTTGACGGCCTCTATTAGGGCCTACGTAGTTCTTAATCGGTGAATATGAAGTGCAGTGCCCTTGTGAGGGGGCCAGAAACTTAGCATACCAAGTTTCAGAAAATTTCGTTGAGGCAGTGTGGCCAAAATACGAATAAAACATCTTGAAATCCATGACGTCACGTGTGGAGATTTCGGCGCGAAATTTAGTAATGAAGCTTTGATCTTGATTTTTCTCTTCTATTAGGAGCCTATGATGGTTGATGAGTTCTCAGAGTACAAATTATCAGTCTAAGCTGATCCACTGTTTCACTTTAGTGTCCATTTAAGAGATTTTTTTGTTGGGCGAGTTGGAGTACGTTCATATTTGCTTTAAGGCGTAAGAGAACGCAATCGCGAGACAGGGCACGGGACAGAGCGCGAATAACAACTGCACTAAAACTTAAGGATTTCCCGCATTCAAGCTAGCGCGTTGAGACCCTTTTCGATTTCTTCCAGTATCCACGAACTCTCCCACCTTGACGCCGTGCCTCGGTCTTGTGCTGCTACGATTCCCGCACGGGCTAAGCTGGCTGATAGCTCAGCCGATAGATGGCGCGCTATCAAACTTCAGCATGACTCTAAGACATTTCGCTTAATTCTTTCGCGATGTTTTACATCGGGCATCAGGTCTCGTAAGTTACTCTGCATGTATGAAACTAAGCCTAGGAAAATAAAATTATACTAGCAGCCTAGCCTTTAGTCTAGCAACTTCATGTTAGCAAATTCATGCCTCAAACAAACCCGGCCTTTTATTTTCATTTTCTTTTTGCCGTCTTTGCAGTCACTTTCATATCAGACCGCGGAACACCCCACGGCTTACGGAAAATCTACGCCCTACTGTTAGTTCTTACAGTTCGCGAACTTTCCTATCATCGAGCGTTCTTAGGGCCGCGAAATTTACGTTTTCTGAAAACAGTAGTAGTCATGGAGCTCAAGCTAACTACTCCGCCGCTGTGGTACAGTGATTGTAACGCTTGGCTGCGGACGCGAAAGTCGCGGGCTCGATCCCAGCGCGGCGGTCGCGTTTCGGTGAAGGCGAAATGCTAGAGACCAGGGGCGTAGCCAAGGGGGGGTTGGGGGGGGGGGGGGGTTGGGGGGGGTTCAAACCCCGCCCCCGAAATTTTTCAGTTTTGCTTCCGTATATATACACGCACACATACAAACGCACGCACGAACATACATAAAGTATGGTTGAACCCCCCCCCCCCCCCGAAAAAAATTTCTGGCTACGCCCCTGCTAGAGACCCTGCAATGCCAGTGCACGTTAAGAACATTAGAGGGTCGAAATTTTTGGAGCCCTCCACTACGGCATGCCCCATAATCATGTCGTAGTTCCGGCACATAAAACCCCATAAATTATTAACCTTTCATTTCTGCGCCCGAAACAAACACCGTGAATAGGCGCATGCGTTCCACAATCGCACTGCTGCTCAGTTGTGCCGCGTATCAATGTAGTACACCACTTTTGCGCTGACGCGCCGGTACCAACTCATGAACTAGGCATTACTTCGGCCTCATATCTTTCCGTTTATCGCTATTATATGAATCGCCATGTCTAGCTGTTCCTTCTGCATTACGATCAAGTCAGATTAGTGTATTTAAAACTATTCTCAGATGGGCTTGTCGGTTTACGTCCGTTGTGGCGAGAGAGTGCAGGGGACAGGGCGGGAACAAGGTGAACGGAAGACAGCGCATTGCCTCGTCAGCTTATCCCTCCATAGTGAACCACCACTTCCTGAATTTCGAAGCCAACACCTGGCATGTTCGAGAGTACTGAAATTGCGGCGCGCAAATACATGGGTTGTTACGTACTTCACAGTATTTTTCCGATTATTTTCCTTTTTAAAAAGGACTGAAATTTATATAGTTTATTTTTTACGGCCGGCGCAAGTAAAGCAATAAAAGTAGCCGTGGGATTAGGCCAGCCGTCACGTACAAAAATTCGTAAGAGATATTGACCATTTGCACACGATGATTAATGTGAATAGAATTGAAAAGAACGCGTGCCCTAGTAAGCCGAGGAAAGCGCCGATCTGAAGGCGGTGCCCAGGCCTTCTGTGCGGGGCTACTTTGAACTCTCCCCCATGGTGGAATACATATATAGTGACTGCTTTACCGTGCACGAAGTGTCATATATCATTTTTGGTTAGACGAGAGTGACGTTTTCTCTGAGCTATATACGAACGATCTTGATACTGCAGCTGGACTGAATTAGGAGTGTTTCATCTCCGTATTGAGACATTGTCACTGAAAAGGGCTTAGACGCGGGCACACCACAAAATAAGACGATATCTATGCTTTACGATTTCTTCTATTCAATTTACAGCTTCAAACATGAAGTTACATTAGTTACCCACATTTAGGTAGAAATTTATGAAGCCTCCCAAAGCGTTATTCTGTCCCTAGACTGAGCGAAAAAAATTGTGCGTTCCCATGCAGCATTACTATTTCCTGAAACCGCGACTAAGCATAGTGGTGATACCAGCTATGTTTAGCCGCGGAACCTTTATCGCCTTTATGTCGGGCTTTTCATTTTCATATGCGTAGTGCACAAACGCATAAATACGGAGGAAATAATCGATTTGTAGCGAACGTCGACGGAATGAAGAGCAGCTTTGAACAAGCACTGAACCGCTCTCGGTGATTCGTCCCATTGCCATACTATGGCTGCTCTTAACCCATATATGCCCAGTGTCCTACATATAGGACGCTTCTTTGATGCACTCTAACATCGCCATTTCTTTAGCTAATGAGTAGCGCCACCTACAGCACATCAAGCAGGCCTCATTGAGGCCTGCTTGATGTGCTGTAAGTGGCGCTAGTCATCAGCTAAAGAAATGGCGATGTTAGAGTGCATCAAAGAAGCGTCCTATATGTAGGGCACTGGGCATATATGGGTTAATGTGGACAACGTAGCCGCTTACCCTTCCCTGGCTGATGGAGAAGTAAAGCTCGAAAAGCGCTTCCTCCAGCGCACGGGGACATTCCTGAACACGCTGCGTCAAGTTGCGCTGGACTTCTTTGGCACTGTCGGGGTTCATCGCGAGCTCGTCTGCGACCTGTGGAGAAGGAATATAGAGTGCGAGCAGGATTATTTACGCGGTAATTGGGGTCGAGGAGACGGGGCTGACATTCACAGCGGTGAACGAACGCGTGTGTGCAAACGGGCATACGCCCTGCTAGCACCGATCGAAATTAAAGTAGCATTGCGGTCAGGCTGTACGTCACGTTCAACGGTAGAATTCTTATCCATAACAATACAGATATCGTCCACAGACATTAGCATAGCTCACACAATAAACCGATTGCTCTTCATACGCTCACAAAAAAAAGCGCGCTTCGTACGAACTGCAATCGTTCAGAGATCTTGCAGGCCACGAATAATGGGCATACACAACTACAATACCCATGCGTGAAAATAAAGACCAGCTGAAAAAAAAATTACATGAAAAAAAAAATGTGGGCAGCTTGCACTAGAGACGCAGGGCTCAGTCACAGCGGAGCTGGTGGTCTCCTAGCTAGTCCCGGCTTGACTCAATCTCAGTTAGGCTTATTAGCATAAGTATCTCGGTTAGGCTTGGTTAGATCACACACAACTTAATCTTAATTAGACCTAGTCTTAACTAGCAATAATTATACTTTATTGGGCGTAACTAGGCTCGACTCGGTCAGTAGTAATTAGTATCTTCCTGAGCATGGCTTCACTAGCCTCATTTGGAATTCGACTTGGATTGCCCGCTTTCCGTGGCTAATACCCGTTCCTGATGACAGCTTTCTGGTGACGCGAACTGGCATAAGGGAAATCTTAACAGCTCAGCAGTAAGTGTGTTGCACTTAGCTTCATTCTGAGGCACCCCGGCTACATGCAAGGAGTCCTCCAGCCTATCTTGAATCGCATCACGGCTCTGGTCGATTCCTTTACCACACTACAGCAGCGCCAATACCTACGATACTATACATGATCACTTCTATGCACACCTGAAAGCTTTCCGACCAGACGCTGAGCAGAGCGTAGGTGACGCCGTAGTCGGGCACACTAGGCCTGGGCACCGCCTTCAGATCGCGCGCGTGCAGCTCACGGACGGCAGTGTAGAAGACCTGCGCGCCGTGGCGTGTGCGCTGGATGAGGTTGCACAGAGGCTCCCAGTGGCGGGGCCCGTCGAGCTGCAACCGCAGGACGCGGCTCTTGCCCAGCACGTCGGGGCCGCACTTGAATGGGCCTTCGCCGAATTCAACGGCCCGGTCCCATGGCGTGGTGTCGGACAGGTTGAACTGCGAGAGCACGACGCGTCCCGGCACCAAATTTATTACTAAGCGGAATCATGTTAATTGGCACGGGACTTCTGAAAATGCTCGGAGCCTGAGATAAGAATGTAAGACGCAGGCAACGTACAGGCAGATAAATCGAACAGACGATAAGGCCAGGGAAAGCATGGAGGACGTTAATTGTGGTGTTTAACTATAGTGTACTAAATGTGAAGTATTTTTAAATGAATTGAAGTGGACGAAAAATCGCCCGTTCCCTCGGTGAAAAATCACCGACGGAACGGGCGATTTTTCGTCTACTTCAATTCACTTCAAAATACGTCACAATTAGCACACTATAGTTAACACCGCAATTAACGTCCTCCATTCTTTACCTGGCCTAATTGTCCGTTCGATTCATTCGTTTGGATATAACACATCAACTAGCCCCTGGAAAAAATTCCCTTTCTTTCGTTAAAGCAATGTAGTGCAACATTTGCGCGAATCATTTCAATCACGCAACAAAGTTTTCAATGTGCACTGACCTAAAAAATGGGCTACAGGCACTCATTAAGCCTCAACAGCTAGGCATATTAGGAATAAACTCGTGCATGAGGACAAGGTACGGATGCAAGGCAGACAGTTGGCGTAACATTTGCAAAACGTTTATGCGGACTAACTGAAAAAAAAAAGGCAACGAACGTATTAAGAATCAATAGCTGCACACATTAGGTTCCTTTCCGATTGGAAAATGAGGCCACAGCAGCGATCACCGTCAACGGCGCTAGCATTGGGTGTTTTAGTAGTGCCGGTTTACCGTACGCTAAGTGCTACAATACCGTTCCGTCGCGCTCGGCAGGTAATTTGGTCTCCATGACCTGTATCAGCCTCTCATCTTATCATCCCGTTACCGTACGCATCGAGCAACTCGCGCAGCTAAACCACTTCCGGAGCGTGGTACGCCTATTATGGAACGCTAATGCCGTATATAGCGTAAAATAACGGTACAGTATACTACCGGTTCTGCTAGAAGTCCATAATGTAGAAGAACTTCTTGCTCTTCATATGCCCACGGCTAGGATCAATTCGCTTAATGCGAACTATTACAGAATGTTCACACCAATCTACACATATATTCAGAGTCTTATTCCAATATTTTATCGTCAGTATTTTCGACTTTAGAGAGACGTTCTGTCATAAACTGTTTGAATATACACCGAATCGAGCTTTCCGCACCGAAGAGTATATGTACTCTACGAAAATCTGCACTAAATCCTTAATACTGACCTGGGGTATGTAGTCGCCCTCACGGTGACAGTGGCTCGTGGCGCTGTTGCCAGCGCACAACTTGTAGAGCAGCGGCGTGTGCAAAAGATGCAAGTATGCCGTGGTAGCCGTCGACGACTTCTTGCAAAGTACGATACGGCAAATAGTTGCGTATCGTACCACAAGTCGATACAAGGTGTAGGTGGAGCCTTGCTTGTCCACAAAGTACAGGTTGAGAGCACTAATACAGTGCTCAAAATGAACTGTGATTTGGGTAACCTGCATTGTAAACACATGAAGATTAATAGCACAGATATTGCCGACAATGCGCGATGATTGACGGCCATGCAGGCCAAACATACAGCGCGGTTTCATGAGAGCAGTAGGGTACAACTACCCTGCAAAACAACTATTAATAGTCAACTCTCGCTGACTACTGTTCATTATTCGGAGGTTATAGTTCTAGCAGTGAACACCGCCGAGACACTGCGTGGGTTATTATGCGCAATTTCATTCAATGTGCAAGCGATTGCTTCAGCGGACGGACACAGCTACAAGTACAGGTTCCGAGAGCAAGGCGACATGCAATTATACTCCGCGTTTCTAATGATTGTGGCGTTCGCGTAAGTTACGCTTACCTTGAAACCTTCACCTGAACGGGTAGACGCCGCCGATTTTTTTGGTGACGAAGGCGGTGAACTGGAGGTCGAAGTTTTGCTTGGGGGCGCATTCGAGGCATCAGGAAGCGAGCCACCCGTTGAATTGGTGCTGGAAGCAGATTGCTGGGAGCCAAGAGGAAGTGCGGTAGGGGATGATGATGATGGGGCCGCTGGGCTCGAGGTTTGGGCGCCCTCTTCCGTCTCACTGGGCGTGAACAATGCGGCCCACTTGCCCTTCGGCTCTTTCTTCGGCGTCGGAATCTGAATGATGGCAGGCTGCGGGCCAGGCCTAAAGGGCTCAGGCGGCGGCTCCGGGACGGGAACCACCACGGGAGTCCGCCAGCCCTGCCAGGCGGACGGCTTCCGCTGCCCCGCCGCAGCGTTTGACTTCGGTTGAGACGTAGAATCATGCAATGGTGGATCTGCCGGGAACAGAGACGAGGGTGCAGAACGCGCCGTCGTGTCCGCTGCAGTTGCCGAAGAGTCGGGTGCCGTTGAAGTCGTCGCGGGTTGCTGCGTTTGAGATTCGGGAGTTGTGTGCTCAGCAGTCGTAGCGGCCGGCGACCCCTGGGTGGATTCCCTCTCCGTGGGCTGTGCCGGAGGTGCCGACGAGCTGGGTTCTTCGGAAGTCGAAGTCGAGTTTGCAAGCGATTCCTCCTCCTGGGGAGGCTGTGGCGGAGGAGCTTTTTCCGAGTTCGCCGACGCTCTCCTTGAAGAAAGCCTTCTTGCTTCACAGGACACTTTGCGACAAGGAATGGGCGGATCTCCTTCACCCAACCCACAGCCAGACCTTGAGCCTGACTCCGCTTTCTTCCACTTGCTGAACTTGGTTAATATGCGTGGGCCAGACGGTTTCTTCTTTGAAGATGTCTTGGCACCCGGGGGAGCAGTTCGCGCGCTGTCGAAGTGAGCAATAAAAGTGTTGTAGCCCAGTAGGCACCCCAGCGCGAAAGCTTCCACAGGTACGTCTTTGTGCTCCATGGCAACCACAGCGTCGTACGGACTGCATCTTTCTTCAAGCTCTTCTGATGCGAGCCACCACTCGGGTGGATCGCACTTGCGGTCCACGCCGCCGCCGAGGACATGCTCTACTATTTCCCAATCACACCTGTGAGTAACAACATGCGCCACGCGCGTGCGCTCGTCATTTTAAGCGTTCATATAATTATCAAGATTTTGACATTCGTCTCCTTCTGCATACAAATTAGTATATCTAGCAAATAACTTGAGGGTTTGCTTAGCGCCTTCAGTACTGGTTTAAGAAAAACACTAAAACACTATACAACATTGCGTATGGGCTTCAGTCATTTTCCTCTGCACGAGTAATCGTCTTTAGCGTGCATGTAAACGTACTTTTAATACAAGCAATGTACGTAGGAGTGCCTCAGCAGTGTCTGCTTGAGTAGTCGGGAGGCTTTCGAGGCCTCTATATAATAGTAATCCCTACGTAGCTCCAGAAACTATTACTCTATTAACGTGATAGCGTTAAAGAGCTCACTTCGCAGAAATTCTAGTGTCGGCGGCGTCGGCATCTTTGGTTGTAAAGCGAAAAATGAGCGTTGTCCGTGAGCTAAAATTCAAGGTAGATGCAAACAAATGAACAATAAAAGACCTGCGGTTCACGTGGGATCGGGGATTCTAACCTGCGACCCCTCGCTCCGCGGCGCGATGCGTTTAGCCGCTCGGCCAGCACGCACGCATTTTCCAGTGAGCTATTTATATACACCATTTAGCGTTGGTGGTACGCTCATCTCGGAGGTTCTTCAGCGGCTTGACCGAAAACCCGCGAGAAGGCGCAAAGGGCCCACGGGCGCGCTTTCCGTGTCCTGTTGCGCCGCATGCATGGATATAGGAGCCGGCGCGCGTCGGCACTTTGGCTTTCCTTGCGGCACGCTTTAGGTCTCCACCGAGAAGCGAAGCTAGGCTAGCGATTGGGAAGGCGATACGAACACGGTCCGATTACGCTGTCGCGTTCTACTCTTGAAACCGGAGCTCAAGCGTCCTCCAAATTTTTTCGTTGCTTCACATCGGTGCACCAGGAGTAGCACCGATGTGCCACCACATTTATTGCAAAACATTCGATTTATGGCGCAATTATTCCGCTACGTGTCAACTGCAATTTACAATATGAACCTTGCGTTACGGCGACGAAATAAGTCGGGCAAATTTGTTAGGCAATTTATCAAGTTTCACTGTGTTAAATTTTTAATAGGTCGCTTTCTTGTACATGTTTTAAGTGCTACACTGCCCGCCCATCTGAGGTGAAGTATTCAATTCGCTCAGAAGTCTCGAAATTATATTGCAGTGTCAACATAATTACTGCCTCCAAATCGCTCTACAATAGCATACTTAAATCGAATGCCAGTGTATTTCGTAGTACGTTTGCAGAACAGTCGCCTCTAAATTAATACTACTGTGACATATTTTACTCGCGCTGTAGACGTCAATTTGTCTTACCCTTGCATTTCCCGAAGTCAAACACTCACAGCGGCCGTTATGATATTGATTATAGAGAATATCTAAATTACAATTAACGATTAGACAATTACATTCAAATGACATGAATTAAAACAGCAAGCGCTGCGAGTTGGTAATTGAACAATTTGTGAAAGGGGCAGCGCACCCCGGACAAAGAAAAAAAAAACGGAAGACGGCACAAGCGCCTTGTCTTCGTTTTGGTCCTTGTCCTACAGTGTCGAACAGCGCCCCAACCGAAAGTCGTAACCGACACAGAATTTAGGCCAACCTGGTTCTTAAACAAGCACGCAAGGAGGGTCACTAATGCAAAGCAGTAACCCGCCGCTGAGAAAGCACGTCTCGCCTTCACGCGGTTTATCACTTTGCTGTCTCAATTTTGATCTTCGTTATTCTTTCAGTTCTTACAAGCATTGCATTCCACCCCAAGTGGATCTGTGACGTACCCATTAATTTCAGTATGATCGCGCACCATGTGTAATCCTGCCAAATCACGTGTGGTGTACGTGTATACACTGATATGTAAAGAGTCTTGTTGTCGAACATACTCGCCGAGATTTTTCATTGAATTCAAGCGCTATTTAATTTCATTTAATTTCTCTAGTGCTACTATCGGGAGTCATCAAAATGGGCTATATCTGGTCGCTCATCACACTTGATTATGGGCTAGTGTGCTACTGGGCAAAACACGTACAGAGCGGTGCGGAAGCCTAGTACGTTGTAAGTTCGAGCACCACTCGTCTGTACGTGTTTGTTGTTTGTTCTTCCAGTAAAGTCCATGCGCATAAGCAAGTATATAGTTTTTCTCTAAGCTGACTCGAAAATTTCGCTCTGGGAACGCCCGCAATAATATGTACTCTTTTAGCCGTGCTCAGTATGATTACTTATAGAAAAAAAAGGCGTGACAGGAAGAGCTCAGGGATGGATGCGTCGAAAGGCCACAGACGTTTTCTGTGAAATGCAGCTCTCATAAGATGGCCGTGTACGCGTGTGCCTACTGTAGCTGCCATCGCAAAATTTCATCGCTCTTTATGTTAAAATGTCCAGCGCTGTTTCCAGTCTGCCAAAGGGCCGATGACTTCCAACTCTTGACAAGAGCTGCGGATGTGCCTTGCGCTCGCACAACATGTGATGGGAAACAAAAAGAAATGAACTGGAAAATTACAAAATACAAGTCCGGATCAACTTACGAGTGCAGTTAGTTGAACAGTGCTTTCTAAAGTGTTTCAGATTAGCACATTTAAGTCAACAGCATTTCGCAACGAGTCGAAGATGAAGCTTATACCGTGCCGAATCGGCTCGCGAACCGAAAAGTGACAGGAGCGAAATAGAACGCGTTGAACCCGAACCGAACGCGTATTTCTGTATTTCTATTTTCTTTCAATTTCGACATCCTGATTTCTTGTCAATTCTCATTATAAAAGATCGGGATATCTGTCGCACAAAAATTCCAACCATTTCAAAAGATTAAAGGCCTGACCTGCCTTCAAGAAATATTCTGGCATACCTGAGCGTTACAGCACAAATTGTAAATAAGAAGAAAAATTTTAATGTTAGGAATTTCACAGACGAGAACGTTTCCGAAATAGCCCACTCCGAATAAATCAATGAGACTTTCTTTGCGGAAATACGCGCCACTCTCACTCGTAACCTACACCGCGACCGTATACGATATCTGTACATGCATCCGATCTGCGCTCACCATTTCACGACCATCTGCATGAATGTGTCCTTTGGCGGCCTCTCCAGCTGCAGGGTCACATACACCTCCGAAACTGGGTTCTCATATACAGCAACCTCACAGCGGTCTCCGGGCACCACGCGGTCCACCACGCCGGGGAAGCCCAGCAGTCGGCGCAGCTGGGGCGCAGTGGGAGGACCCCGGCCGGAATCTAAGCATAGAATCCTCACTGGTAACTCCTTGCTGTTCGCCAATTGCTCGCGTTGTGGAGCCTTCGGCAACGTGGGCGTAGGCAGCAGGGGCGGCCTACGCGAGGGCGGCACACCGGCCGGCAGCTGACCGGCGTTGAGCGATGTCCGAGGCATTATCCTTAATTCCGTCAGGGTGTCAGCATCTTCTGAAAACGCTGGATGACTCGAGCGACCAACCGGAAACGGTCTTCTTTCCGAAGAAGGACTGCGAACACAAGGACAATCTGTCACGCTGCGATCCTCTCGCTCGGTCCAGCTGCTTTGCGAACTACTGGGCGTTTTGGTCATTTGTCATGACTCATTAGGCTTGAAGTAATGAATGTAATTGAAATTGACGAGATAAATGTAGAGAATTGAATGTCCGTTGCCATTTTAGAAATGCTGTAACATGACACCGTAGGCCATATTAGCCTATCACCACTCATCTAAAGTTTGCCTAACTTCAGTGTAATTTTAGACACGAATAAAATGTAAAAAACAAACAAAAAAAACTTGGTGACATCAAAAGGTTTAGGCAGGATAAACGAATAAGCGCGGCGCGTAAATCTCTCGGTTGCGATCACGTTTTTAAAGGTGAAGCGCCTGTGAGGCGCCAGAAACGTTAAAATTTCGAACAAAAGATAAAACGCCCTTTCTTTCGAAAGAGCAGCTCTTCAGCATTGTCAGAAAACGCTGTGGATCGGCAGTCCAGGCACCTGAGAATGCGCGAGCCGAACATATAGCACAGCACGCGGCCTGGAATTTACAGTTATCAGCAAGCTGGAAATCAATCCCTCTCTTCTCGACAAATGATGCCATAAACTCACATGGCCCCGCCACAATGCTCTAGTGGTTATGGCGCTCGACAACTGACCCGAAGGTCACGGGATCGAATCCCGGCCGCGGCGGCTGCATTTTAGATGGAGGCGAAAATGCCTGAGGCCCGTGTACTTAGATTTAGGTGCACGTTAAAGAACCCCAGGTGGTCGAAATTTCCGGAGCCCTCCACTACGGCGTCTCCCATAATCATATCGTGGTTTTAATTGGGACGTTAAACCCCAGATATAATTATTATTATAAACTCAAATGACCGTGCCACAAATCCAGAGTCCGTGGCCATTGGCTGATTTGAGCATCGTGAGCTGTATAGTTACCGCTGCCGCCGCGGGGTGCCGCGACGTACCCACGCGCGCGCTCGCGATCACACTGAGAGCGAGTCGTGCGTTCCAAAAAAAAAAAAGGAAAAGAAAGTGCTCTATATTCCATCTCACCACTACCGTTCAGCACTACCAAGGATACGGCGTGTAAGCAAGCCGCACGCTCGCGCAGCAAAAGATAGTTCCAGATATAATTGCCTTACAATTGGCAGGGTTGAGACATTTGCACTTGTTTGGCACGTGTTACGTCACATCGATGCGTGATATGTTTATTCTTCTTCGCATTTATATCGTGTGCTTTTAATTGCTGTATCAGTAACCGCTGTTAACTGTGCTTACAGATCAACATGGCAGTGCCCATGCAGGCGTGACCGCCCGCTTCGATCCGAGCTTGCGCTTGCTATTCGCCCACTTCGCTGGCAGCAACAAATAAATGGTGAAATGAGCCATCGCTTCGTGCCATCTGACTCTGAGGACCAAACATCAGGTACATCTTGTCGTTACTTGCGAGATCACCTGTTTATAGCCACGCTTGCTAGGCCTAACGCACCGAGAATTTGATAATGGTTTTGGAATTAGCGCAATGTAGTCACGGTTACATTGCTGTCGAAGCGTCAGCACATTAATCTAAAGCAAATAGTTCTAAAGCGTCATGACCAGTTGATAAACTAGAAGCGGAGGGCACCAGCTGCGATGAGTGCAGCGATTTTTCTTTTTCGGTGGTGCCGTCTGTTCGCTTTACTCGCCATATACGCGTGCGAGCAGACGCCAGGGAGACGCCGAGCAGACGACGCAACGCGGATGAATACATGTGGAGGAGATAATCGCTCCTCCTATTGGCAAGGACCCCCGGTAGCCTTCACAGTGCTGAAGGGAACTTCTGAGATGGGGTATAGATCATGACTCGCGCTGACGAACGAACGAATCTTCTTGCCCCTTGTCATACCCCCCTCCACCCTCTGCGTAGCTGGATTCAGCGCGCTCGCTGGTACGAAAGCAGATAGAAATCGCTTGAAGCGTGCGACAGATCCCCGTAACTCCGCTCGTACTTGACGGATTCTAAAAATGTTTGCAGCAGTTGATTCGTGAGGCGGTAAGCTCTTTTAATGAAGCCATTCGACGTTTACTTGAAAAAGTGTTGCAGGGCCCCTTTAAACACCACGATACTGCTCCAAATGTCACTGACAGGACACATGAATTTGGTTCATTATGCAATGTGGAGTGCGGAACCTCACCGGAAGCGAGTCAAAATAGAAACAGGAAGAAAGAAGGCGGGGTTCGTCACGTGAACATAACGCCTCCTGGTGACGTAACGACAGCTTAACCCCTACAAAAATGAACCGATATGAATTCTTTCCGTGGAATGCTCCCTGAAAAGGCGCCAGCATATAGCGCAATGCAAAAATGCTAAACGGTGAGTCATATATCAAGACACAAATTCACACAACACAGATTGGATGATAGCCGAAATACTCGGGAAAATAGGATATAACGGTCAACTAGGCCTAGTCTTGTCGCCCGAAATAATGTTCCCAAAAGGAACAGCAAAAGTGGAACAAAATAATGGTTGGAAACAAAAGCATGTCGTTCCGTCATAAGCCGTTCTCTTTGTATACCTTCGATCCACCATACCGAGAAATAGAACTCCAGCTAGGCCTAATGAGCGCTAATGATAAACAGGCTTCTGTGGTGGCACGTTTCGGAAAATTGCGCTTAAGGAGCGCCAGCACATCTCGCCATTGAAGGAATTCTGATAAAAAGATAAAAAATATTCGCAAATAAAATCATTGAAAAAATATTGACATGGAACGGGTATAGGTCGGCGTCCTGTCTGCGAAACATTTTTGTGATCGGACATCTCCAATAGAATAAAGGCTACAAGAAAATGGCAAGCAATGAGTATTAGAAGGTGACGTAGATTAAAAGCGCAAGCCCCAACCTCCATCGCAATGCTTTTGTTTTGTACACCTTCGATTGACTGTACCAAGAAATAGAACGCTGGCTCGGCCTAATCCACGCGCTGCAGAGTGCGCTAGTGTGGCGACACGTCACGTCCCTGCATCAGCGTCGGCAAGGTGGGTTCAAAAGGGGCATTTGCCTCTCACCAAAGCAGCACCAGCGCCCCCCCTCCCCCTCCCCCTCTCCCCCACCGCTACGCAACGCGGGTTTGTAATCCTCCGCCCCCCCCCCCTCAAGACAAAATCCTGCCGACCCCCATGCGTCCTTGCAAATCGTATTAAGAGCACGACCCGGAAAATCCTAAGCAGCGAGTGGTATATAGTGAAGCACTCACCCAGTTACGTGCGAGCAGTTATCGGTGAAGTGGAACTGTGTTCCCCAGATTCACGGGACGAGGGCCGCAAGAAACAGACGTGGCAGGAGATGGGACGACAGCGACCTAGCTCGTGGGCACCGAGCGAAGAAATGGTTCTGTTCTGTCGCGAGCAAGCTCGTGCGTCGAGAATCTGGCCGTCGTCGTCGTCGTCTTCCGCGTCAGCAAGCGGCGGGCAGAGCTCGCGCAATTCTCGTCTTCTTTTTACCAGCGGACCTGTTTAGGCTCGATATTCGCTACGAGGTGTTAACAAAAGCTATCATCATCACCATGAACGGCCTCTACCTTACATGGCATCTCGCGTCGCCTAGCAGCTGGCACAGCTGCGCCAAGCGCGTGCAACGCAATAAGTCGGTCGGCGCGCGCTCTACCGCAGCACCGATTTGTCCGGCGTGGGCGAGAGAAGGAGTACAGAGAAAGAGGAAGCGAGAAATAGAGAGAGAGAAAGAAAGGGAAGAAGGAAGAAAAAGACAGAAATAGCGAGAAAGAAATAGAAAGAAAGAGATACAAAAACAGAGAGAAAGAAAGAGGGGAAGAAAGAATGAGAAAAATAAAGAGAAACGAGGAAGGCCGTCCAGCTCCGCTTTTCCTTCAGGCTTGGCACCACTAGTGCCAAGCTGCCTTCATTTTTTTCAATTCTCTTCCACTCACTTTGCGGTAGTATCCACAGATACTAAGGGTCGGATTCTATCCTCAGCGTCGGTTCGACCCTCTTCTTCGCACAAAACAGAGCAGATGGCCAGTGCACCCACTCTCCTTGATCCCCAAAGAAGGATATTCACACTGACTCTAGATCCTCTGCTAGGGCCTTCGTTTCTGGAACTCTCGCTTTTTGGAAGTTTTTGGAACTCTCGCTCACAAGGAACTCACACACCACACCATCACTTGGTTCCCTGCTCATCTTGGCTCGAAGGTCGGTGTCAACGAGCTAACCCAGTGCCAGGCGCGAGGTCCGGGGCTTCCGAGGCCCAGACGGAGGAATCAACCCCCAGCCTTCATTTCAGGGACATTTCGCAACTGTCAGCGAAGTCACGAAACACTATCAGATGGGCCGTAGGTCCTTCCCACTCCTACAGAAAAAGTTGTCTAGGCTACAGGCAATCTCTCTTGGCCAGCTTCAGAATGGGGACATTCACCAGCCTCTTCATTTACAGTGATCATTCGGACATATCGGCACTTTGTCCAGACCGTCAAGATCGCAGTGATTTTAGACACATGCTCTGGAGGTGCCCCTCTTTATAGGGAAAGCATGAAGAATTATCTGAAGATGAATTTCATTCCATGATGAAGAGCCCGGTCCTACTACAACAACTCAAGGCTATCCAGAAGGCCCACGACGCGGCGGTGAGGCTAGGGCTCCCCGTCCCTACGTGGGAGCGGCCCGCACTCCCCCTCCTATAAAACGGGGACGGATTCCTTCAGGACGTCAAGGAAGTTCTTGATCTATCTATCTATCTATCTATCTATCTATCTATCTATCTATCTATCTATCTATCTATCTATCTATCTATCTATCTATCTATCTATCTATCTATCTATCATCTATCTATCTATCTATCCGCCTAGTCTGGGTGCTCTCGTGATCGCCTAGGCCAACTCCGGCGATTATTCGAGGTCGATGGATCTCAATGAAATTCGCTGGGTACGTTCCTTTGCACGTTTCCGTCATTTATGCCAAATTACAGGCTTGAGACATGCGCAGATTGTTTGCAAATTAATTTTAAAGATTGTCTGCAAACGCCCTCCTGGCTTCCCACAATTATTGGCAACATTGCGTCTGTGACGTCAGTATTGGGAAGGCGGCGGAAGTGACGCAGTCGAGGGCACCGCTAACTTCGGCGCTTCGGCCGCTACAGCGAGCGTCTGCTGTGCACAAGGCGACAGACAGCGTTGGTTTGGCCGGCGCTTCGCTGGTCGTCCCGGCTGTCACAGTTTTCATACTCCGCGCCGGCGTGACCGGCATGCCTTGCACGACTTCCGGTTCGTTCGTAACAACGTCTACGTCATACGTAGACAGTACACTCGGTTGGGTTTCGGTTTCGGTGTTGCGCTTTTTTGCTTATTTAAAATTATTCTCCAATTTGCCAAGTATTTCTGCTATCGGGCCCGTAACAGGAGCGTCTCAGGAACATAAAAGCACCATTACTTTGACATGGCCAAAAAATCGCCGGAGTGTAGACCAAAATTGGCATGGGAAAGCAAGAGGGTTTGACGATATGACTGGTTGGTCATGACATGAATAACGCGAAAATCCTGTCGCGTACGTCATCAAACCCTTTCCTCTAGACACGTGTGGCACATACCCGTTTACCACAGGCCACGGTAACCGGGTATGCGTTACAGGTGATCGACAGTTTATATCTTCCCAGGAACGGCGAGGAGAGACATTGGTCATTTATGCGAGAGCGTTAAGAAAAACTGACATCGGCAGCGTTGACCCGACCAATGCAAATAATAAAAATTAGGATCCCAGCAGGAATCGGACCCAAGCATTCTGCATTGCAGTCAGGTATTTTACCACAGAGCCACGCTATGTCTAGAAAGAGCTAAGGAAAAACATCCTGTTGTTGTCTTCGGGCGTCGTTGAATACACGAGACGTTCTAGAGAAGAAAGATCAACCTCATAGGATGCACCACCCCCACGAATTCACCCCCCGAGTGCGTTAGCGACAGTCTCTTCATCCCACCATTACCCAAAAATACACATCCAACCCATAATCACGACCGGAGAATGGCCAGGGCTAGGTCGCTTCATAAGCGCTACGCATCTTCGACCCCGGTCGCTTATGTAGATGCCGCAGAATACTCCCATCGTCCTGCCTTCGCAGTGGCGGTCTCAGATAATGCCCACAAGCTACTCTGTTGCGCCACTTTCGACCGAGTCGCTCAACCAATCGAGGCGGAAGAAGCTGCGATCGCTTTAGCTATTGCTCACACCCAGGCAGAGTATATATTCTCCGACTCAAAAACGGCCATTCGTAACTTTGCTATGCGTCGAATTCATGCACCTGCCTACCGTATCCTACAATTCGTTCCTCCTCCTAAACGAATAATCACTATTTTGTGGGTTCCAGCGCATTGCG
Organism: Rhipicephalus sanguineus; assembly: GCF_013339695.2. Classification (NCBI taxonomy): domain Eukaryota; kingdom Metazoa; phylum Arthropoda; class Arachnida; order Ixodida; family Ixodidae; genus Rhipicephalus; species Rhipicephalus sanguineus. The sequence continues at coordinate 68,446,298 of NC_051176.1, read as the reverse complement.
GACATCCCGGGAATACAGCCGCCCATGAGCAAGCCCGAGCTCTCGTCAACCGGGCAGTGGACGGTCTGCCTTCCTTTCGCAGCGCGCGGGAATTCCTACTGACCTATCATGAAATTACTTTACATTACCGCAATTCCCGCATGATCTACCCATCAGCCCATAAATCGCTGTCCCAGGCTGAGCAAATCGTTTGGCGCCGACTCCAAACGGGCACTTTAATATCCCACTTCATCAATTCCCAAATTCATCAGGGTGACGCCTTACCCCATTGTCGTCTCTGCTCGAGTCCGCGAGCCGACTTTAATCACACGTATCGCCATTGTCCAAACAAGCCAAATCCCCCCTTTGAGGGGGCTGAGAGACAGGAGCGATGGGAGGCTGCTTTGCGCAGCTCACGACCGGACGACCAACTCCGGATAGTGTGCTGGGCCATGGGGGTCGCCGAAGCGCAAGGACTTTCGGCCACCTAAAGCGGCCCGAGGGCCCATCGGCTACCTTTTCCCTGCACCCATCCCCCCCTCACCTGACCCATTTCATGGTGTCAATAAAGTTGTATCCTCCTCCTCCTCCAACACTATGTAGGCGTAATATTGGTACCACGTCGATTGTGGTTGTAGTGCTGGCTATCTAATTTTATAACAAAGCAATAAACACGTACTACATATATGTACTCCTACGATAGAGGCGTCATGTCAGATTTACGTAAATTGTGGTTGCAGTGTTGGCTCCGCTTTTATAGAAGTGTAATAATTAAACATTACATTTGTATTCCTATGATTCAGCAAGCTATATTCAAGCGTTTCTCGACCCCGAAGGAATACGCTAACGAAAGTCACGTATTATATTCACATCATCGCACCGTAAAGCGCACTTTGTTTCGATATTACTGACGTCTGTGCTCTAACGTGAGTGATGACGTTACGTCAGACCATAAGTTACCCTTTAATCGCCAGTGTAGTCGACGTGCAAAGCCACGATGTGCACACAACTACTACGCTTACAAAAACACGTTGATCCACCTCGTAACGCTTCGCTCAAAGCCAAAAAAAATGCAGCATAGACAACTACTCGCTCATTGCTTCACATGAAACCGATTGCGACAAGGCGTGGGATCTGCCGAATTTTATATCTTGAGGCTCGCAGCGCGTTGATCATGTGTCCTCAATGGGCCGCAACAGGGTTGCCCTTGGGGCCTACTATGCACCAAAACTTTATGACCACGTCTGGCGACAAAAACTTCAGGCTGGCTCCACGGCTCTAGCTTTGAACTTATTTAAACGCGAAAGCGTTAAAGAGCTCGTTTTGCAGTAATTCTGGTGTCGGCGGTTGGGAGCGAAAAATCGGCGTTGTTCGTGAGCGAAAAATTGAGATCGATGCAAATAAATAAATAAATAATAAAACCTTTCGGTTCGAGTGCGAATCGAATCCAGTCCTTCTACGTAGAAAGCAGGTGTTCTACCACAGAGCTATGCCAGTGCTTGAAACAGCTTCAGAAAAAATATAACGTAGTGAGAGCAGTCTCCTTAACGCATGTAACATTGCGTGGCAGAGGCGTAGAATCGCACCAGGCGTCAAAACATATATGAACTGCGCAGCCATTACAAAGCACTCAGGCATAATTAATAATCATCATCAGCGTCAGCAACATCAACAATGTGTGCAGCTGCGGAGGTGTGCGTGTTGCCTTACGGACGCGTAGTATAGTTACACTGCCTATTCGCAGAAGGAAGATTTATGGCGTAGTGAACACTTCGCAACTGTACTTGCGATAGGAAAATAGGTAATGTTACGCACGCAGACGTTCCTTTCCTTGTGGCACGGTAGAGGTGTACACGGAGAAGCGAAGCGAGGCCAGGGATTGAGAAGATGGTGCGAAAGGGGCCCGATTACGATATCGCTTTCTACTCTTGAAGGCGAAGCTCCTGTCGTGTTGGCCGATGTGCGGCCATGCCCCCCCCCGCCCTCCGCCGGCGGGCTGGTGAGCATCAATCGAGGCATCCAACGCGCGGGGCAACTGCACAGACGGAGTGACGAAGTTGCGTGCATGTAGGCAGACACGTGGCTATAACTCGCTACTAGGCACCCTACCCGTTGCTGACGCTGCCCGCCATCTATGCTGACGCTACGCGCCAGTTTCTAACGCTGAAGCACAGCCCGTGCTCTCGAGTGAACTTGACAAAAAAGCGATATCCGCCACAAAATGAAGCTGAACTGTTGATCTTCAACCAGATTTCGCTACTTGAAGCTGAACTAGTATTATGACAACTCTACTAATCAATTTCAGTCCACGGCTTCAAGAAAGACAGCGTCAAGTTTAATGTACCTACCAGGCTTGGCAGTAATTAAATTACTATTAGCTGTAATGAGTAATGTATATAATTACTTTTGGGGACGGGTAATTCAGTAACGTAATTAATTACTTCAAGCGTGTAATTTCGAGAAAATCACTACTTTGCGAATTACTTCTGACAAATATTTCAAGTTCACTTCCCTTGTGGCATGAAAAGTTGATCAAGAAAAGAAGGGAAAATACCAAAGACCAACTGAGTGCCAAACCTAAAGTGCGAGACCGAGGCAGGCCCACAGCCACGCCAGCAGAGCCACGACACTCTGTCCTTTAAACAAGGACACCTATCTGATGTTCACTTCAACTTGCAGCTGTTTCTGCGATGCAACAAAGGTCTCTGAGATTTCTATGTACAGCAAAAACTCGTTAACGGGACCGAAATGTCAAGAAAAGAATAAAGTGGTGTCTATTACATCAATCCATTTTCCTTTTCTTGATGAATACGTAAATACAATACTTATTTTGCATAACAGTAGTGTACGATAAAGCCGCAATTTTTGACATTCGCACCTTCGTTCACAATGTGACCGCGGCTCAAGAAGTCCATGTCATTTAAGCCGAAACATGCCCTGAACCAATCCCTTATTACGTACCACCACCACGCGCACGGGACTATATTTTTTTTTTCGCCAGAAACATGGCCGGCAACTGATAGATCGTCGACCACAATGTAGCAAGCGAGTTTTATGGCAGCACGCGTGCCGCGGCTCAAGCTCTTCATCTTTAGCAACTTCCACCGTGTTTGAGTTTTGTGACATTGCGCGTATTGCCCGAAGTCAAAACGAAGCTACTCATCAGTCCACATCCTCTGTGGACGAAACCGTGGTCGCGACGACACGACCATATATAGTGTCCACGCACTTCTGAAGGTACGCGCGCGTCCTACGCCCAGAGAAACGAAACTGCCGAGCACGGCATCTGCTGCTGAATAAACCTGGCTCGCTAATACACAATCATGAATGGAGACTGCGCAGTTCTGAAGGCACGCGACGATAACAAAACCGACAGAACTGCTGCTTCACGCAGCTTTAACCCCAGTCGATATTGACGCGATCATTGATAGCGCCCACGCAGTTTGTGTGCGCATAGTAAAATTACACAATCGAAAACTTTCCGTCTTCAAAGTTTGCCGCAGCCGCTGAAGCCTTGATCACCAACGTGATTGTGGTAAGGTTGCGGATGGCGACGCCTTTCTGAAGGCCCGCGACCGTTTCGGTTGTTCGCTATCGCCATTTTCGCTCCTTTGCGTCGCACATATGCCGCGCTTCGTGCTTGGCACGCTCCGAGGATTGTCCGAATTAACCAGGTTTCGGCCAAATATAACCGAATTTACGAGAGTTTGGTGTCATTAAACAATACATACGCTTGCCGGGACCAGAGAACACGTCCGAATTATCCGATTTTCCGAATTAACGGAAGCCGAATTAGCGAGCTTTTTGAAAACAGTAATAATGTCATTACTTTTGGCCAGTCATATACGAGTAATTTTGCCATCTCTGGATTTTACCGAGTTGTGGCCCAAGGTTGCTCTAGCAGTGCATGCAGGCGCACGGAACTTATTCATTTATTTGCAACTTACCTGCGGCTTCAAGATCAAGCGAGAAAGAATACTGTGCTCCTGAATCTTTTATTGCTATAGCCGTTATATGGACACTCTCGGCGAGCTTTTGCCGTCGCCGTCAGGTCCCGGATATGTACATGTGTGTATAAAAGCCACAAAGAAAAATAAATCAGATTTCCGAAGCGCGCCACCGGGATTCGAACCTGCGACCCCTCACTCCGCAGCGCGCCGGTTTAGACAACTCGGCGATGCGCCGAGTTGTGTTCCAGCAGTTCCTGAGCAATAAAATAAGCCTATTGCAACTATACTTTTCTCAAAGGTCTTCAATTCAATTTAACAAAGTTTCGATATAACAAACTAAATTGTTGATTTTATCGATTTAGTTATACTGCCTCGCGCGCTTTCATGTAACCGACCCGTTGTTGCACGTATAACCACCGTCTTGCGCGCACCGCGCCAAAATGTCGAACATTCGAAATTGTTTTGGACAGTTCTGATAAGCCTGAGCGCGCAATGCGAACAGTAGAGATTATGCTGGGACTAACGCGGTCACCAACGATAGGTCTGAAATATTCGATACCACATGTATAAATGCCCGACGCGCCTTACCGCTGATTAGATTACTCGAAGGCCAACGACTGTTCCCGCCGCTATCAGTTTACACCGTGAATCGCGTGTACGTTGAATTTTCATTTGTCGGGCACAAGTTCGCCCTAACAAAGCGTTCTGTATTTCCCAGTCTTGCTGCAGCCTTCTTCACCGTCACAACCACGTGAAAATATCGAGGTTGCATATTGCAGGCTTTCACAAAACAGATGTGTCATATTCAGTGTAGGGCATAACTAATTTGTGATATTCAGCATGCAATGTCACCCCAATGATCCCCTTTCCTAGCCACAGCAAACCAGCGTCAACATGAAAGTGTCGCACTCGATGTTCTTGAATGGCAGCCACGCAATATGCAAGAATACTGGCTTTATTCTTGTAGAACGCAAAACAAAGGAAAGACAGCGAGTGAGAACACAAGAGTGCAAAAATATTCTTTTGAGCATCCACACGACACCACGGCGACCCTCTTCGCACTCGTTGGCAAGAACGTTGGCCCAGCAGCAGCTCTGACCTGCAAGGCAAGGAAATGTGCTCGATGCACTACACGATTTTTCAAGCCATACAATGCAGTGTTTTGTTTTGTTTTAGACAATACAGATTTTTTACAAAAATGCTATGACAGCAAGGCTCCTGTGATTTTCGTACACACGCTCTACGTTGAGGTGGAAATACTTTGCCGCAGCTAAATTGACACTGATGCAACTAATTAACAAAAACTCATTATATTTCTTATTATTGACTCGAGGGCAGTTGTTTACATTAAAAAGTTGTAGTGTATGACAATTTATGGCATACCCACTTTTTAGAAATCACAAAAGGTGGACGTAATTTGAGATATTCATAATCAAGTTTAAAGGGCGATATCGAAACTGATTGCTCCCGGTGTGCAGGAAATGCAAACACTCTTAAGTCAGACTGAAACTACTCGTGACAAGCAAGTGACGAAATTTGAATGGAAGCCGTCGTGGCCAGATATTTTCTTGAAAAGCAGCAAGTCATCTTACTTGTGTAATGTGGTAATTACGATATAACTATAGATAAAATGAAGTGGATGAAAAGACCACTTGCTGTGGTAGAAACCGAACCTACAACCTACGGATAATGCATACAGTAATGCGTTAACACGATAACACGTCTGGTAGAGCATTGGATGCATTATCGCATTAACGCATTACCGGATGCATTATCTGTAGGTTGTAGGTTCGGTCACTTCAATTTCCTTACAATTATATCATAATTACTACACTACAGTTAAAGACTACAGATAATGCCCCTATACTTCCCTTGGCTTCATTGTCTGTTGGTTTCATTAGGCCGAACCCCCTTAATATTGTTTGATATGTTAAGCATAAACAAGTGAACATATCAGCCACTTTGTCTCTCGCGGTATTGGGCCTGTTTGACAGCCATTGGAGGAGCTAGGCTTTGCTCATTTTAGTAGGACATTCTTGTGGGCTAGTTTCAAGAAAAAAGTGTCAACACCCGACACCCGCAATGTCAACACCCGCAAAATCAACACCCGTGACCTGAAAGAGATGAGACCTCAAGAGACTGTCACTAAGAAGGGGTCCTTTAGTCACAGAAGCAGCTTCAAGGCGAAACCTCACACAGACTGGCCAGGCACATTAAAATACTGATAACCATTCACAATCTAAAGCTTGTCTCGTCACCACAGATGGTGACACCACCAAGAAAGTGCAAACAATCACCATTTAAGATGAGGCTCTTTGTGCAACAAAAATGCACCCTTACTGAGGCCTACAGCTGCTCTTTAGCATTTTTAGGGGCGAAGCTCCTCTTAGTCTAACCTTGTCACGTCTCCGTTGTCCGGCATAACCACCTTTGCAAACTGCCCACTACTTCGTCTTTGCAAACATCCCACTGTGACCCATCACCGATCCTTTGCAAACTGCCCACTACTTCGTCTTTGCAAACATGCCACTACGACCCATCACCGATCCATCACTTCACCGACCATAAAGCCATTATAATGAAGGGGGAACGGAAGCCACGTCTAGCTACCACTTACGATTAATAAAATTTCTTGTATAAATATATACAGTGTTTGTCACGTCTTTGATGATGTACTGGGCTATCGCTTTGATTACTGCTGGGCGAAACCACTGAAGATTTCACGGTGTAACCATGATTGCTTCAGGAGCTTCGCCCAAGCTCTTTATCATTCACCCGTGGATATGCTGTGAATTTTTTTAAAATGAGTGAACAAACAAACGTACAACGTGCATGCAAAATTACGAAACGTTTCATGCATTCTGAGACTATGTTGTATAGGTGATTTTTGACTCTCAGAATGCCTTTGACATACGCAAAAGCGTCAATGTAACATATGCTCAAACTCTTGTAGCTTTGGCCCAGTAACATTTTTTACAAAGATCAATGCTTTCAAATTTCTAAGGCACGCATCTCTGCTTTCATCTGTTTACTGAGTGGAAATACAAACATTATGTTCTGTTTTCAATATTTCATTTGATCTCTCTCTGGGTTGCACCTCAGGCCCAGCCAGAAATTTATGTGGGAAATGCACCCTCTGGAGGGTCTATCAGTGCAGAACACTAAGCCATTCAAACACGGCAAAAAAATGCTCAGTCTCTTAGCCATTCACACTCCTTCCTCTTTGTCTTGCACAATGACACTGCTAAAATGATGCTTTTTCAATAGTGATGCTCGTGTAACTGCAGATATTCAATTTATACAAACCTGATGATCGTAAGCACACAAATTGTTGAAGCTGTACTGACAGAAAAACTTAATATAGACCGTACAAAACTTGTGGACGTTTTCATTTACTGTTTCTCAGGGTTGCAGCAACATCATAACCAGCTCAGAATGATTGCCAGCAAAAGTTTTTAGACATCAGCGATCCTACTGATGCTTAGAATTATATACGGCACGTGCGTGCATGTGTAATGAAGGGGCAAAATATGCTACGTCATGCACAGCTAGTGACCCCTTCACAATCTTAATGTGCTCCACTGAATGACAATGATGTACTGCGGCGAAGGTGACTTAAAAACTCGTTCCACAGCTCATTTCACATTGCGAAGACAAAATTAAACCTTCGTGCTTACGACACTTCCTTTTCACGAAGACACTGTTTATGTCCTGCTGTGTCTAAAACAGCAGCCGAATGGTAGACATATGCTGCAGTACGACACAAGGACAAAAAAAAAAGGACAACGAAAAGCTTGTCTATGCAGGATCATAATATTAATTGTTGGGGCTTTACGTCCCAAAATCACGATATGGTTATGAGAGATACCACAATGGAGGGCTCCGGAATTTTCGACCGCCTGGGGTTCTTCAGTGTGCACCTAAATCTAAGCACACAGGCCTGTAGCACTATGCCTCCATTGAACTGTGGCCGCCGCAGCCGGGATTCAATCCCGCAACCTTTGGGTCAGCAGTCGAGCACCGTAACCACTAGACCACTGCAGCGGTTTGGCTATGCATGATGGAGACTTCCTCATTGAGAGTGAAGTTAACGCACTGAAATGTAAATAACAAAACGCCAGATGCAAATGTGGCAGCCATGCTCCTTTCATCAAAGGCAGAACCACAAGAACCCTGCCCCCTTTATATCTGTGGGGAGAAGGGGGAGGGTCCCACTGCCTCTCTAGAAAACTGTTGGGATCTCTCAAGACCAGAAAATGTTAGAACCGCTGTCATTTGTTGTTATTTTCTTTATGGCAGTGGGGTTAGGGCTGCTTTTCAAAAGATTCATGGATGCGCCTGTACAATTGGGGAGGTTGGTCAGAATTCGGGAGTCTCCTGGACATATTGGGAGAGTTGGCAGGTATGCTACAGCCATGAACTCATTTTGATCTTCATAAACTCCTCTCAATGGCATGATCAGAGCGTCTCGGATGGCTCCTGCCATGCATCACTGTTTGTGCTTGTCTTGAGATTTTTTGCAGGGATTACTGTACAAGGCTGGATAATCCTTCCCCTAATCCTTCATTACTGTCACCTCTAGTAATCTGCACATTAGCTCGTTTCGGCTGTTTGTGTGTGTGGCATGTGCGCAATGTTCGTATTCGTAAATGCCGAACCTAGTGCTTCTTTCAATACTGCCAAGTAGAGAGAAGCGTGGCACCACCACTTATGCTAGTTTTCTTTAAAGAAATGGCATTGTAGCGTTATGCCAATTCCAGGATGTGAAAAGTCTGGTTTGAGTTGAGGCTGTCTTGGCCTAAAACAAGGTCAAAGCTGTGTGAATAAGCTAGGTAGGGGCACTGATCCCATCACTACAGTCGAAACCCTCAATAACAGAATCGTGAAACAACAAAATAATTTCCTATCCCCGGCAAATGCCCATGGGATTCAATGCATCTGCATCTCGTATTTCTCGACAATGAAACATTGCTGCTAAATTGGAATCCCGCAACAACGAAGCTTGAGGGGACATTCTCCCACACATTTTCTGCTCGTGCAAGGTCGGCATACTCCAAAATGTGCTCAAATGTCTTTGCTTCACACTTAAACTGCGTTAAGACCACTACATTATGCTTGCATGGGTGCCACCATCTTTCTTTGCAAAGTTGGCACGGTCCTGGAAGCAGTCTCAAGCACCAGATGTTGTCTTCACCACCATGTGGCTTGTTTAGAATGGTGTGTCTGTGTGTATGTGTGTGCGCGTGCAACTGCATTAAAGTGTAGCTGCATCGTTCTTCAAGCTAGAGGCACAGTGGCTCATTATTTGCCATTCTCGGCCAGCCGAGCACAAGAGGTTTTGCTCATGCATGTACAGTTTCCTGTGCCATTTGAAGAATGGTTTTGGGATGCATTTCAGCGATGTTTTGCAACAGCTGCACAGTGAAGTGGCCAATTAGCAATGGAGGAGTGATTGCCATGGCTACGTTGGCGGTGTGTGTATTGGACGCTTTCAAAATGATGCGGGTGTTTCTTGGAACACGGTGGCACTGCCGCATAATACAACTGGCTGTGTTGAGAAAAAAGATCTGTGCTAACTGAATTCTGACAATAAATTTTCGTTTTGCTGACCGCTTTCCTATTTGTACTGTATTATTTCGCGATAATGAAATTCTCGCGATAGCAAATTTTAGTTTCCCCGTTGATTTCATCATTGCGGGGTTCAACTATACTTCAGTGGGTCAATTAGCATGCAACAATGGGATCGGCCCAGCTATCTCATCACCAATCAGGCCTTAAGGGGACACTAAAGGCAGAAACAAAAGCGATGCGGGTTGTTGAAATAGCGTTCCAGAAGCCACGTACTTATTGTTTCGTGCCAAGGAAATGCTTAGTTTAAAAGAAACTCAAGTTCAAGTGGTGTGCATATCATTAGCGCACTTCAAACCGCCTGCCTTGGAGAGGGCTTGTAACATAGCACTCGGCATGCCCTCCCTTTACTGCCCGACAGCTGGCGCTGCGGTTTCTTACTGCTTGCGCTGTTGCTGCAACCGCTGTTGCTCAGGCAGCATACACCACTAGGACATCCAACAACATCACATGGACCCGGCATTATTTCGAACTTGCAGATGGAGTGAGTTTCGTAAACAAGCAAAGCATGTGCAACAGTACACGATAACGAAGCTGCCACTGAGGCGCGCATGCCCCAGCAGAGTACAGCCCGGTCAAAACGGAGCTTTTGAACTACCCGCGTCATTCTCAAGTGTAACGCGAAGAACTTCTTTTTCCAGGAATCAGACAGAAATGCACAAGCTGCATTTTATTCTGTTTTGTACTGCTCTGCAATGTTCTTGTTTATCATGGGTAGTTTGAGTAGTTGTAATGAACTGTGCTGAGGACGTAGCACGTCATGGACTAGTACCAGAATGTCCCACTGGCGGTGCAAATCGTGTCCTATGTTTACCTTAATTTCTTGAATACTAAGGCGCTGCTATGCTTAACACTGACATTTTAGACATTCTGAAGCATTGACCTTTCATTCTGACATAAATTGTAATTTGCCTTTAGTGTTCCTTTAAAACCATCCACAGGGATCGTAGTGCATGACCATCACAACCTGACAGTCTAACCTAACCTAAGCTAACTTGACCAAACTTACCCCAGCGCAACATAACCTAATCCAACCGTGAGCTATATATTTTATTCATTTCGCTACATATTACAGTATATTATTCTTCACAATTACAATTACACAATTCACAATTACAGTATATTATTCTTCACAATGTCCTTTATAAACATGGTTTTTTCAAAGTGCTGCAGAAATAACGGCAATGTTCACTGGGCTTCTTATCTACTATGATTACAGCATGGGGTAATAAACATGGACTACTATCTTCAATTGCTTCTGCAGGGTTGGAGTAATACAAAATGCAAAGAGAAGCATGAATACACCAAAGAAGGGGGGGGGGGTCACACGATGAAACCATTTTACAATGACCACTGCAGCTCTTTACTATGAACTCCCTCAAGGGGCACAATGTAAAAACGAGCCAGCCTGACTTCTGTAATTAGAATGCAATGAATTGAGGCTTACTCAGGTCCCGTGGCAGCTTTAAGTGTCGCTGGCATCCATGGCACTGGCGGAGCACAGGTCAGGGACCTTTTTCATCTGTGCATAGAGTAGAAAAAGACCGAGGCCCATTAACACAGAAATAAAATTAAACAATTGAGCTCTTGTGAGTCCCACACAGCAGCATTCTTTATGCTCTTTAACTTAACTGAACCTCTACATTGGCCATAGTGAAAAATAACATGGACTCACTTTCCACACCATACTTACGTGCACTGGTCACAGTGCTTCATGGCCATGTGATGCACAGGATGCGATTCCCCATCTTGACTGCACATTCTACAAGAACTCGTCAGCTCCAGGTTTGCAAACCTCTGCAAACCGGTTAATCTAGAATGCGCAATAAAGCCAACTGCGACGTACTAGCCCTGGTGCCCGCACAGCACAAATCTGTTTCTCACAAAGGCTAAAGTGGTCACGTGCTGACACAATGTGCTATAATAATCTAATCTGCACCACAGAGCAATTATGTTACGAGGTTTAACATTCCAACAACATTCCCAAGCTATGAGATACTCTGTAGTAAGAGATTTTGGATGACTTTTTGACCACCTGGTGTTCTTACCATGTGCCCAAAGCATAACAGACGAGTACATTTTGCGTTCCACCTCTGTCAAAATACGAGTGCCATGGCTTGGTAGCATAATGCCTCTGACATACCAATAGCAAAGGCAGTGATCAAGGAAACACTCAGAACAATGTACTAAACATTAATGTAACCACGATATGTCCCATAAGATAGCTCTTGTTATGCCCGTGTCGCACGGGCGTTTGGAAGGCTTTTCAATCGATAGTCCTCCGACTCAATGGCCAAGTTCGAGCTGGTACATGGGCGCTTTCTATGGCTACCGAGTCAATACTTGTGGCGTTTCAAGAGTGCCCGTGTGACATAGGTGTTACTGGTGGGCTACAGGTGCCCTGCTGCCTGTGCAAGCTACCAGTGGCAGACTGGACACTCCAGCATCATTCAGTACGTCACTGGGACCATGCAAAAATGCATTATGCACATTGTACGGTGTGTTTCATGCTGCGTGCTAATGCTGTTCAGCGAAAGGTTATTATTGTAATTATGAACGTGGAAATAGCAAGGTGTGCAACTTCATCTAAGAGGCCTGACAACTGCAGCATGACGACGTACAGAAGAGAGCACAATGTGAGGAATCAATACATGAATGAAGTAATGAAGCAACACAGTTGTAACAAGAGCATAGCCCTTGAGCCCTTGCCTCGTCCTTATTTAGTAGTCATTTTACCCTCCCCTAGAAATTCCATACTCAACAAAAACAAAAAATTGGCATTTAGAGAATGGATTTTAATCTGGTGAGCTCAATGAATAGAGTGTGCAGCTCAGTTGCAAGAGGTACAGGGCTGGTAAAAAGTTTGCACGCAGGCCAGTTTCCCATGTGATACTATGGCAGTGCGGCCTGGGAACTTTTGACCACACTTGTACATGACTCAATCCCAGATGGACAACCACATGTTTCTGAAGATGGGTACAGGCAGTCACCTCAGCCAGGCCCATGCTTAAGAAAGGTTTTTCACAGACCACTATGCTTATTGTGCAAGAACTAAAGCAAACATATCACCATACAAATATGAATGGGTAGATACATTACATGGCCCTTGTATAACACATCAGTCTACTTCCCACCTAGACTAAAGCACACAGGGAAATACGATACAAGCCTCTTCAAACATTACGGTACTGTATTTCACTTCCCCCTTAAAATTATCCGCTTTTCCTTTTTCTTTTTTTTGCGAGCAGAAGGCGAGTTTTTTGCATACTTAGAGTATATTGACGCTACAGCATCTGGCGCTAAAACAGGCCTCTCTAGCTTGTGAAAAATTACTTCAGCCCAAAGCCAGAGCAACGTTTCCTAGGCATTAAAAATGTGTATCTCCCAAATGCATTATGAAATATGAACTCCCGATCGTTCCTTGGAGTAGTAAGAGCCTAAGCTCAGAATTTTAATGAGTCATTCAGCCTGCTAAAGTCCTTATATTCTCCTTAAATAATGCGTCTCCACTGCTACAGTTTGGTACAGCACGTTTTTGTTCCATCCTCGAAATGTGTGGATGGAAGGCCCTTGCTTTTGCAGTCATAGGGACCTTAGTCTCACCACATGGACAAAAAAAAGAAAAAAAAAAAGAAAAGAAATCCAGTTTATTTACATGCAAAACCACAACATGATTATGAAGCATGCTGTAGTGGGGGAACTCTGGAACTATTTTCCCAACCTGGGGTTATTTAATGTGCACCCAAATTGAAGTAGACAGGCATTCTTGCATTTTGCCCTATCGAAATGCAGCTGCAGTGCATAGGAATTGAACCCATAATCTTACACTCAGCAGTGCGATGCCATAGCCACTAAGCTTCAGTGGTGGGTTACACACAGGCATGAGAAAAGTGTGCACAACATAATACAAGAGCAAGTGTGGAACCCTGAAAAAACAAACAAGTGCATCCGAGAGCTATAAGGAAAAGGCCATGCCTGCGCAAGACACAAAAGCTTGTACAGCTGTTCATGACTACCTAAGTAAAACCAATCACAGCATTGTTTCCTTGCATCTACCCATGCAATCCTTGGGATTCATGGATTAAGCAGGCATTGTCTGCTCGCAGACTGTTGCTATCAGCTATTTTTAGGGGCCTTACATCAGATACACAGGGCAGCATCCAGGAATGGCTGTCACTAAATGACTCACCACACATTCTTCTTGACACAGATACACAAAATTTTACACAACTTGCTAACTATGGAGCAGTATTACATGTAGCATTTTTACGCCACTTCCATGGAAGTGGATGTAAAAAATAAAAATAATGTGAACATAAAACTTGGATGCCAAAGAAGAAACAAGCAAAAAAGCGACATATGTCCTTTCCTTTCTCTGGTGTCCAAAGCTAACATTTGTGCTATTAGTGTAAATCTGTTCCACCAACTACAAAACCTGCACCCTGCCTTATGTGAACATGCCTGAAGTGGCGTCTACGATGCACCTTCTCACCCGGCATGACACTCTCGTGCTGCATCAGCATATTGGCATGGTGAACAGATTCCTCTCATTATTTCTTGCCCCTTGGGCTGCATGAAGACCACTATGGTGAAACGACAAGCCTGCTCCATAGCTAACTAACCAGCATACAAAGTGTGGGCTGAGAGCTTGAACACAAAGTTTCACGAAGCATGTACAAGCAAGGCAGCATGACAATAAGGCACAGAAATTGGTGGAACACAGACGCATGCGTGGGACCACAGAGAAATGTGCGTTAAAAAGACAAGCAAGCATTCAGAAATGCAAACACATGCAGATGTAGCAGGCAAGAGAAGAAAGCACATGCACGCAGTGGAGCAGCGTCAACAGGCAGTGGGGTGGCAAGGGCAGTCGCACTTGGCTGAAGCGAAACCAAAGCTTTCCCCGATGCACAGCAAAACTAGCCTTGCTGCCATTAAGCAACCTTCACCCTTTATTAAAATGTCACTCATACGCTTATAGTATCTTAATCCCATAACTTCCTACTGATGATCATGTTGGGACAGCCTTTTTGATACAAGAGAATTCCAGGGTATAGACATTTCAGTAATACAAGGATCGGGAATTCTTGGACTGGGCATAACACTAGTTTCACAGTCATCAATCAGCATGTGACACCTGATGCGACTGTTCATCAACTGATGACTGAAGGTGCAGCATATCGAGATCAACTTTCAGTGGAACCTAGTATATATCAAACTCAAAAGTGATCACGAAATAGTTGTGTAGTAAGTGATGCCAGACAGCAGCTAATGCCACAAACAAAAAGGGTTCTGCTTATAGCATTAAGCATTAAGATAGCATTAAGACAATTTAGCCGCATTGTTATCGGAGCTCACCATAGCTGATGTGGAAGCTGATGTGCTCCACGCTTTTCACGCATATTGCCACATGACGTCACTTAGTGAGATAACACAAGCTGGATATATATCCCAATAATTTTAAATACAAAATATTCCCAATCTGAAGCTTATGTGAAAACTACATTGTAATGAAAAGTCCCTTAACATCGTAAAAAGCAAGAATTTGCCTATTTCCTTCGCTAAGGCAGCCCCAAGTATACAAAAGCTATTATTCACTTTTCATGAGCAGGAACTTTAATGCACTCCTTGAAGGGGCCCTGCAACACTTTTCCAAATAATCACTGAATGACCTTACCAATCAATTGCCAGAAATTGTTTTTTTGAATGCGCCAAGTACCAGCAGAGTTATAGGAATACATTGCACGCTTTAAATGCTTGTTCTCTTCTTTCCGTTGCAAAGAGTGCTCAGGAAGCTACAGCGGGGGGGGGGGGGGGATCACAAAGGAGCATGAACCTATGCCAGCGCGACTCACAATTTTGAGCATGCTTTCACGATCATCAAATCAGCCAATGGCCATATCCTTCCCTCTGAGCCCGTCAATGACGTAGCTTGCTTAGAGATGAGCTGGCGATTCCTAGCTGCCTTTGAAATATAAAAAAAATTTGGGGAGGGGCGAAGCATGCAGTGTGTGCCAGTGTTTCCCACAACAACATCACTGCTAATGGGCAATGAGAGCCAGAAGAGAGATTAGACACAGAGACGCGCAGTCCGCTTTTAGTTAACGTGCATGCTGTGAATCTTTATTGTTCAACTACGCACAAGAGAAATCTCCCACCGGCACTACATTGCAGGTCAAGATCCAGTGCCTATATATACACGGCGGCCGGTGAACGGTTGCGCAGCGTGAGCAGTCGGTTTTTTCAATCAAGAAACTCGCTAGCAGACGCTGCCTGCGTCGGCATTGTCTCTCGCGGGCGAGGGCGCGTTCTCGTTCCTTGCGAGCTGGTAGTTCAGTGTTCATTGCAGAAAGAGCGTTTCTATAGCCAACGCGTGCCATTTGCTCTCTCTCGCTACACGGCAAGCGCTGAGGCGGTGGCGCCCTCTCTTGCGCTCAAGCAAATGGACCGTCACGACGATGCATGCCGACACTCTAAGGTGCTTCGCCCCTAATAATTGCAAGTTCCCTGCCGTGTGTAGTGCTATTATATTTGGCTCACATGTTCAAGAGAGCCTTGACTACCAATAGGCTGTGTTTTCTGACCATGTTCAAAAAAGGTGTTGCAGGGCCTCTTCAATGATGAATTTGCTTTAGTAAGCTTCACCACACTGCAACTTCGTAATGCAGTGAAGAGAACTACAAGCGGATAAAACTAACCACCAAGTAGTGGAGCATAGTACCAGCAGCCATTCATTATCGGAAAGAGGACGGCCACTACGCTTCGAGACTGCAAAAGCCTGGCATTCCAATACGTACGTTCAACAAGGAGGTGTGGATAAAAAATCAAGAATAATTAAACTTTCGTGCACTTAAAGTGGACCTAGAAAAACAAATCTGTAAACTGCCACTTTTCATATCCCAACAGACTGTCTGAGACATGCGGAGCTTTGTATAAGCTTCAGATAGGCATAGTTTATATGTCAAATTATCGAGATATGAAATTATTTAGCGATTCCCTTAGAGTTTAATATCTCTGCATTAAACTGTATGTCTATGAGTGTGCGTGTGCTGCGGAATTCCCAATCAAATGGCATGGCAAAGTCAGGTGGCTGGTAACAGGCGGCAATTACTCGTGGCGAAGAGTTGGGCGCCAAATCACATGTGAAAGCTGCTGACCATGTGTGCCAAGATGGCTATAAATAAATATAACAATAACCTGCTCCCAAATCCTGTTAAGCATATTTCTACAGATAAAAATACTAGTCAAGAAATGTGGAGAGAACAGAAGTTGCAAAAATGCTTAGTAACCAGCAACTGATACGAACTGATATTTCAGTGTCCCAGATACAGACTTCAACACATGCCACACTACTATATATCCTGTAGAAGCTGGCACAGAGGAAGGACGACTAAAATTACAGTTAGTATACGCAAAGAAATGATGGATTATTCTCACGCTACTTAAGCAGGCCCTTCCACCTCTCCCCAAAAGCTGATAATCAGGAATGGCAGACCTCACACTAACAGAGGACCCATTTACTCGACAGTATGCAAGCACATACAAGTAGAATGGATGCTTGTGTTAGTTGGTACAACATACTGGAATTTAAAACAGCCCTAGATACAGGAGATCAGTAAAAGCAGAACACTGACATCAGCATTGTTGTCAGTGTTCTCTGCTTACTGGTCTTCTGTCTCCTGCCCTGCTTCAAATTCCAGTGGCTATTCCAGCACGAAGCTATATGTTCCTGACAATATTAATAACAGATGCATGTCTGCTTAATAATCCTCAAGCCAACCCCACAACAGTAGAGTTCACGGCTACTTCGCCTGCATGACAGCAGTGCATTCCAGCATTCAAGTATATCCTCGCTCATTTGTGTGGCACATGCAATTTTGGCAGAACTTTGAAAAACCTCACAGTATGAGAAACGTGTTTGGCAGTGTAGCCAAATGACACACAGCACCAGCTCTTCTTTCTCATAAAAACACTGCAGGCATGGATTGTTTAGTAGAGGTTTGAAACTACATTTTGAGACAGCCACGTTAAACGACTTGGGAACCACTCCCCCTCTGATTAGCATATTGCCACGTGTGCTTATTTCTTTATTTTTATGCGATTGGGCTTCACCCACAAAAACTGTTACCAACGCTCCGGACAGGCCGTGCCGCAATGTTTGG
Source organism: Rhipicephalus sanguineus (assembly GCF_013339695.2). Taxonomy (NCBI): domain Eukaryota; kingdom Metazoa; phylum Arthropoda; class Arachnida; order Ixodida; family Ixodidae; genus Rhipicephalus; species Rhipicephalus sanguineus. The sequence goes on along the minus strand of NC_051176.1, from coordinate 68,428,579 downwards.
GGAAATTTCGTGATAGCTTTAGACTCTACCGATAAGATTGCACACATGACATGAGTGGTTGAGTTTATTCTAGAGCTAATGCAAGCACCAGTGATAACCCTGGAAATTTCGATCACTCATGTGTAAAAGACATGCTCTGCCAACCATCAGATTATTCGACAGTTGATGATTGTACTCACCACTATTGTCTTGCGAGTGTTACTCGCTTGTACAGTAAGCGTTACTTGATTTTCTGGGCACAAGTTCACCCAATAAAGAGCTTCATCTTTACCACTCTGACCGCTACCTTCTTTACCATCACAACCATGTGATAATATGCTTAGCACGTGTCCCATGCTGTATATTCACAGCCAAGAAGCCCTCCTTCTGTCTGTGATGAAATTGAGTCAAACCTTAGCACATGTGCCAATGCAAGTTGCAATGTCCAGTATGGGCTGCATTGCACAGGATGCTAATACTCCTCCTTAGCTGCCCACACAAGTTAGTGTCGCCAATAGACGGAGCCCTGCAGTCTGCACATCCGAACGCCAAGCTACGCTGCTCCACGTGTGTCAGTGAATGCTACAACACCGCGCTGACACACCAGTTCTAACCTCGCTTGCCCATCATGACCTCGCGGAGTTTCACGCTGCTTCGTATCACCAAGCTTCTCTGCCGCCTGCTCTTGCGGCGGCGGCGAACGGTCTTCCAGTCGTCTGGGTTGTACCCGGGAATCTCTGGAGTAGATTCTCCGGAGCTGCACACATCCTCTCCATGTGCAGACATGCCAAAGCCACTGGGGCCAGGTATTAGCACCACTGTTGCCTTTCCATGTGCAGGTATGCTGAAGGCACTCGTGCTAGGTATTACCAGCGTTGTTGCTTCACCTGCACGCCGCGACCCAGCCCAAAATAGTTGACGTAAAAATGACTAAGGTGTTATCTTAATGATGTAAGACGTGAAGAAGATGGCACTGCTTTGTGGTCGCTGAAAAGGCAGTGCGCCTCACTGGTTCAAGCTTGGTAGTTAGTGTGCCATATGAAAATAGCGTAACAACCATGAGAACATGCTTTAGATAGAGAGCCACATGAACTATGCAAGAGTACACTGCAGTCCACTATTAGCGGGAACAAAGGAGCGAGTCGTGGCCATGCTGCACAAAAAGCTGCTAATGTGAGATAGCGCGAATTTGCCACCTGCTATAGAGTTCTACTGCTACTACATAGCAAGCTTTCACTGCTAAATGAGTGCACTAGTTGAAGACCTTTCCATAAAACATTCAGTGCAGTCATTGAATGTGATGGTCACATTACGCACTATATTAAGCTGGACTGGCTACGCGTCGGGTAACATTTCTTGAAATAAATCCCAAGAAATGATTTTTGAGTTGTTCTTGCTTTTGTGACATCTCATACAGATTTAGACCAGCAGGCTTCTCTCACAAGAAATCAAAAAACAACAGTGAGGGATTCACCTCACACTAGTGACAAACGGCTTCAAATAAATGTTTTGTGCTAAGGTTTCAATCAAGTGCGCTCATCAAGCAACGAATGTATGCCAAGTGACAGCAGAGTTTTGCAGCAGATGAGACAAATCTGCACACCACTCCATGCTTACAGCCAGTGGCACAGCCAGAAATTTGTTTCGGTTGAGGCACGTCCTTGATTGAAAGTTGGAGTCCGGGCAGGCAAGTGTGGTCCAGTGTCATTTTGCGCTCTGTGTTCCATGGCAGAAAGAAATTTCGGGAGGGGCACGTGCCCGGTGTGCCACCCCCTGGCTACGCCCCTGCTTACAGCACATGTGTACAGTGGGGCATACCCTTGCTTTGCACAGTGTTGCCAGCACTGCACGAAGCGCGAATGCCTAATGCTCCCGCATTACCTCTAACAGTGGAATGCACTGTACGTGCAACTTTACACAGCCTTTTAGAACCTTTCGTCACAGAGGCAGCAGCAGAGATGTCTAACACATATGCTGCATCTGAACAAAAGAAGGGGAATTTAAGGGCTCATTTGTCTTTGCTAAACACAACCTTAACCCTTTGCGGTCCGAAACCTTTTTTCACCTTTCGTTCATTCTGGTCCAAATCTAAAAGATTCAAGCCTCATGTAAGAAAAGTTGAATTACTCTTTTACAGATGGTGCATAGTGTAGTTCGAAAACACGCTCGTGAATCAACCGCAAACGAACTTGTCGAGCAGTGCCCGGCCACGGACCTCTGCATGCGTGTTGCGCTGTCGGGCAGGGCCCGACAATGGACCGCAAAGGGTTAATGAGAACTAACAGACAATCAAGCCAACAAAAGTATAGGGGAGATTGTTTCATAGTAATTATGCAATATTAAATGCGAAGAAATTGAAGTGGACAAAAAGATAACTTGCTGCTAGCAGGGACCGAACCTGCAACTTTTTAATAGCACAACCGATGCTCTACCAATTGAGCTACGGCGGCGGTCGTCCTCCCGTCCACTTTATCGGGTATATGTATCACATTACACGCTATTATGTTAGACAGGATGACTGCACACAAATACAGGCAAAAAATTCAGAGTAGAGCACATTAAATGTTAATATGTATAAATCCTGTGCAAATGAAGAAAAACGGTTATAATGCCAGAAGTTTGTCGCATGAATGTATATTTTTTAAGTAAGGGGCAACCCTTATTCAGATATAGATTTTTTTTATTTTTATTATATTTTTATGAAACTTTTGCAGCTTACGTATTTTCTTGTCCTGATTTCAAATATTCAATTATTTTTCTAGTAAAATTAGCTGTTTTTAAAATATTAAATATACCATTTGTATTGTTAGGAGCAAGATTTATTTATAAACTATGAGAAGTAGAGAGCAAATCCGCATATCACAATAACATGGTATGAATACTGTATGCAGTAAAATGAGAATGCATGTTCTAGGCCCATTTGAACAAAAGTTATGGCATGTTGAACATTCCCAGCTTGATCCCAGTATGGCCTGCAGCTTGACATTGCTCACTTGCAAATGTTCAATTTATCATAACTCTTGTTCAAATGGGTTTAGAACATCCACTCTTGTTTTACTGCATACAGTATTCATTTCAGGTTATTGTGATATGCTGGTTTGATTTATAACTCTCACAACTAATATATAAATCCTGCTCCTAACAATACAAAAACTATTTAATAGTTTCAAAACTATATATGATATAAGAAAAATAACTGCACGTTTGAAATCAGCTCATAAAAATACATATTGAGAGTTCCTAATACGTATTGAGAGTTCCTAATACAGCAGTAACATAGCAAACTGCACGGCCACGACGGCTTGAAGCACTCTGCTTTTTCCTTTTTAGGTTCTTAATTGACCGATTTTCTATCTGGGATGAACTGGCTAACACTGACTGATGAAGGCAGGGTTGAGCAAACTTCCCGTACCCTATATAATCCATTTGCCAGTAATCTGCTAGCAAAATACACAACATAGCCTTAATGTTCAGGGTCCTTTTGAACTCAACTACATGCAATGCAAAAGTGGAAGTGTAAACATTGCTGGCATCACGCAGCCATCAGAGCAGATACGCATGAGCTTTTTACGTGGTGGGATAACTTATTTAGGCACGACAAACTGCGAGACTAATGTTTCACTATCATATGTCTGCATTACTTACTTATTTAGGTTCATTTATTTCTACATACTGTAGCCCACATTGGATACAGCAAAGAGCGAAGCACAAGGCATGCAGTAAGAAGGAAGAATACCTTGGTGGTGCCTTCTGCGCTATCTAACTGCAGAAACAGTAAATTGCTGCATGTGTGACCAAGGGGTCTTTAAATGTCCAAGAACCATAAATCTGAACAGGCTATTTCGTTTCCCATTCCTTTTCTGCTTTCATTAATGGGTCAGACGACACTGCATTGCTGTTATGACCATTTGGAATGGGAAATGAAATAGATCATTGCAAAATATGATGTCTGCTTGTGATCCTAGCTACTACTCCACTTATTTGAGCTTGGTGAATGTGCTGCCAGGGTGCTTGATTTTGTAGTGCTCACTGCAGTAAATAAGTAGAGGTACAGCGCTGTAAGCCTTTGATTGAAAAACCAAACTGTGGCGCTTAATGTATTGAAATTGTCCAGTAGGTTATGAGGGAAGCCATAGTGGAGGCTTCCAGGTTATTTTTGACCACCTGAGATTCTTAATTCAAAACCAAAGCACAGTATGAGGGTTCATTGACAGTGGTGACTCTCATGAGGTTCCTCTCCCTGTTTCAAGATTTTTCCAAGTTAATCCGAAAACACTACACTGCAGAGTCTTCTGTTCCTGAAGAATTACCAAATGAACAGGTCCTCACAGAACCCTTTAGTCATTTTCTTCATTTTTGTTGGATCACAGTCAAAGCATGCCACTAAAGAGCAGTATGCAAGACTGAGTGAATATGTAGAACAGTTGCGGGCTAATCTTGCAAAATCAAGGATTGTCCTTTTGACGTGCTCTCGCATGATACAGGAAGCAACAGCGACAATCGGAGCACGAAACCAGTTTGGCTGCATTACCGAACTCTCGCGGCCTGCTGTCCTGGATACTCAGCAGTGATGGAGGTGCCTCCCTGCATTCAGTCCATGGCCGCAGAGGGAGCCCCGGCGATGACTGAGCTTGCTTTAGTGCAACGTGCATCGACGCCCACGACTCGAGCAGGGCAGGTGTGTCCTTCCATCCACCCTGTCAGAACCAATTCAGCGACGGTGTTCAACATCACATGGTAACACAAGGATTTCGAGAGTTTGCCGTGTACACAGTTGGTGGTCTTCAAAATAACAACCACTCGGAATTCCTTAAAAAGACACCAAAGTTTGCTATATGACTGTGTCTGTATTGTGCCCTCCCCAGAAATAACCATCATGGCTTAAAACTGAACACACTCAACCATAGGCAAGCAAAATGCTGATGGGCAGAAGGTTCCACATGGCACTGGAGAGACTGCACCCACACACTGGTGGAGGATAAACAACAGAAATTGCAGCAGCAAGGCAATCGGAAGGTGTGGTACTCCGAGTGTCAACAGTCTGTCACAAGGCAGAACCGTGATAATTTGAGCTCTCTTAATTAGAATCGACAGCTAATTCAAACCCGGCGTGTATATACCAACTTCATTTTTCCAATTTCCTTGCCTTTTCCAGGTTTTCCCTGATGATTCTAAGCATATTCCCCGACTGGTAAGCCTGTTGGCAAACCCTGCGTACTGGAAATGAGCCCTTGGGTGGTGAAAAAAAAAAAAGACAGAGCACTTGCATAAACTGTGAACCACACTGCTTGATTACGTTCCCTCGGCTAAAAGTACTCTTTTACAATAAATACACTCTCAAAAGACAGAATAACTCCTGTGCGTCCACAAACAGAACAGCCGGCTTATTTCATTTATTTAGTTATTTGCACTGGCCAAATTTTTACTCTTTCAGAGACTCTGCTTCTTGGTGCAGCATCAAGACATGAAACTGCGCATCTTTTACGAGTTCTTGCTTCTTCAATTCGAGTTCTCTTACAAGAGCAGCAGTTCTTGTCTTCTTTCTCTGAATGTCCGACAAATTGAACCATTCCTGCTTTTTCCTTTGTAATTCCTCCTTACATCTAGTGTTAACACCACGTCTTCATCTCTAACTTTTCATAGCTATTCCTGCTCACAGTGACTGAACTGTGCAATATTTGTAATATAAAACTGGACACTCACTTGCAACTAAAAAGAAGAAAAATTACTGTCATCGTCGAACTAGTGGTGCCAAGCCTGAAGGAAGTGCGGAGCTGGGCAGCCTTCTTTGTTTCTCTTCGGTTTTCTCGTTCTTTCCTCCTTTCTTTCTTTATTTTTCTCTTCTCGAGTTCTTTCTGTCCTTTTTTTCTCTCTTTAATTCCATTTATTTCTCCTTTTCTTCCTACTTTTTCCCTTTCTTTTTCTCTTTCTATTTCTCGCTTGCTTCTTTTTTTTATACGTGGTTTTGCCTGTGTTACGCCAAGCGACGACAGCATACGACAGTCCGGGCCCCTCAAGTGCTCCGCACTTAAAAATCAACCAGCTATCCCATGGTTGGCAAGACCAAAAATTGATTCATTGCTGTGCCTTTAATGTTAATGAATGTTTTTAAGCAAAAGAAAAAAAAATGTGCGAGTTAATGCACGAAAATAAACAAGAAATTTGAAGGAAAATGTTCATTCTAAAATGTAGGCTCATGTAAATATTCTAGGGTTTCAAATATTTGAACGAATATTACCATTCTCAAATTTGCTTCGACCAGAATTTAAGATTTCCAAAATTTCGAAGTATTCGATACGAATGAATTCGACAGTTTCTCAGCGTGTAAGCAGCCTGAAAAGGTAGTTTCACTGTACTGCAGCGTTGCTTTGCTGAGGAAACACCTTCAAAAAAAAAAAAAAAACCATAGAAAGTTCACACTGCCGTGAAGACGTACCTCAAGGTGATGACTGCATATTATCTTCCCCTGAATTTAAATATTTTGAAAGTTTTAGAGCGCACTACTCATGCCATGATAAAAACTTAAATTTTCCCACCATATAACACACAGCCCCAATTACAAGAGACAGGAGAAACTGGTCGAGCTTACGTGCAGACACAAAGCAAGGCACTAACACAGCATAAACTGCTTGCACTCAAAATTTCACTCCACGGCATCGTCACAATATACTCTCCAGGTGAATGCAAAATGCCCTGGCGACCTCAACCACAATGAAACCTTATTTATTGAGTTGAGAACAAGAGTGAGCATGAGCCTGTAAATAAGTTTTGTGTGCTGCTGGAGCTGTCAGAAATTTGAACTTGCATTTTTTCATGTCAATACCTCAACAACAGTATTATGAAAATAAGCTTGACCTCAGAGACGAACCTGTCTTCTATTTCGCGAGTAAAGAACCATCTTGTTTTTGTCAACATATGGCGCTTCTGTCAAGGTTTAATGTAAACCCCAATACCATTACAATTTGCTTTGAAATTATTCTATACTAACTACCGTATTTACTCGAATCTAGGCCGGCCCCGATTTCAAGCCAACCCCCGAAATTTGACAGCCAGAAAAAAAAAAAACTTAATCACTGTACTCGAATCTAAGCCGACCCCCCACTTTCGCACATCGTTTTTTCGAAAAAAAAAAAAAAAAACATTGGCTTAAGGTAACAGAACTCCTGTTAACTAGAACATGTTTTGCTGGTCCCTTCAGGTTCCGTTCAACAAGAGTCTAGTGATGTCTATTGCACAGATGTGTTTTTTACATGAGAAATTGGTTTTAATTTGGTTTGTTGACACTACATCGTCAACCTGTCAGGGTCAGTCTGCATGGCAGCTGTGTGCATGACATAAGCAGAAAAGTTGGAACTGTTCCAAGGTGGTATCATTGTACTCACGTTGCACAGGGGAGTGGGGCCCTGAGCTGAGCCCTGAGCATTCAGGCCGAGGCGGGAGAGCCTGTGAGAACAATAATGAGCAATTACGAAATATTAGCACTAGGGGTGTGCGAATAGTGAAATTTCATCTCGAATCAAATTCGAATCGAATAGTGCCGAATAGTGCTGAACAGTGGCCAAAACTATTGAATATCGAGTAGTACATTTTAGGCTTGTGCGAATATTCGAGCACTTCGAATATTCGAACGAATAATACAGTATTCGAATTCGCTTCGAGTCGAATTTAAATTACTGAAAATTTCGAAGTATTCGAAATGAACGAATAAGTGTCCGCTTATAACCCCCTGTAACGGTGGTTTCACTGCAGAGGAGGGGTGCTATGCCGTGAATACATCTTTCCAAGAAAAATCCGGCACTGTCCGTTTGTAATTTCCTGTAAAGGTAGTTTCACTGCAGTGGAGGGGTGCTGTACAGTGAAGACACCTTTCCAGGAAAAATCCGCACTGCCGCAAAGCCCCACTTTAAGGTTAAATGAACATATTCCCTCACATCGATTCATCATTTTTTTTAAGTTTAAAAACTTGTTATACCGGCTTATATGATCCAAGTATAGTAAATTTTAAAACGTAACATATTATCATTTGCCTTCTACCGAAAAGGAAATCCTGCTACTATTAAAAGTTGCTTCCACTTCCTTTGAACCAAAAAAAAATGACGTGCACACGCCTTGTTACAATTTAAAAAAAAATGTTGTGCAGGTTGGTTGGGTCATGACAAATATGCTCACTTTTCTCTATAATATGTGATACATACTATTCGAATTCGATTCGAAATTATTCGACCAAAATCACTATTCGCTTCGAATTCGCTTCGAACCTAAAATTTACTATTCACACAAGCCTAGTATATTTACACGAAATGTATACCGCCAGTTACGGCAAGGGAAAGGAAAAACCAGGGACGCTATGGCGTATGGCTTTATTAAGCGCTTGTTCCGGAAGGATCTTTTTTTTTCCAGCTTTAATGGGTGCGCAGGCATGTTGATACAAGAGCCACCATTAGAGTCCCCAACGGTACTCCTAACCTCTTAAACGTCTGACAGAGGGGGGTACGGTAGCTATTTTTTTCCCCCTTATCGTTGCTCAATATGGCTTGTCTGACAATGGTAATGTGCTTCATCCTCTTGAGTGCTCCGGGCCCAACAAACTACGGGAGTCCGCACAGCAGCGTTTTAACTGCGTGCCGGAGCGATGGGAGTTTCTGAATGAATGGTGCGGTGCGGTAGTGGCGACTGCACAGCATGAGCAAATTTTCACGTGTGAAGCCTATCACCGAGGGTTTCGCAGGCCAAAGTTGGGGCGTTTTACGGCGCTTGTGGCGTATGCGACCAAACTATGCAAGAAGTCCGTGCCTTCGTTTCGGAAGCGAAGTTGGGAAGGGCTTGCCATTTTTCTCTTGCGTTTTTTTACGTGCGGAAATGACATAATTTCCTTTAAAAGAAACATACGATCGCTTTTGAACCGGGATGTTGGTGGAAGTTTCAACGATGGCCTACTGTACCGACGTTAGCTTTAGTTTTAGCCACCCCACCCTAACCAAATTGCACCATTGGCCTTTGTTGCCTTTTAGATATTCGTCCAGTCGAATTATTCAAAACTTCTAATACTAGCTATTCGAAAGTCGAATGGATTTATTCGATTCGAATTTGAAACTCGAATATTCGCACACCCCTAATTAGCACTGGCCTGGCATTTGCCATTAGCCTATTCCTAACAAGAATGATGCGCCCCCTTTTAACGTATTGTGTACGATGTGTACATTACAGTCATCCAGTTATGCTGATGCTGTGAAACCTTTCTTATCGAAAATTATTCATCGGCACATTTATCCCCTTCTATGCAGTACTTTTATTTATATACTTGACAGAAATGTAATGTGTGTTACATTTCTGGGAAGCTTTGAAATTACAAGTGAAGCCATCTTTTGCCACCTTGAAAATTGCCTCCATCGTTTTCATGGTAGTTAGAGGCCAGCGCCCTATCCCACATCCGAACAATGTCACTTCAGATCACTCTTGCCATGCGGCATAACAGAAAGCTGTACGATGAAAAGTGGCGACTGTTGGGCTAATGGCAAACCTTTGACGAGACAGAAATCGCGTCACTAATCAAACGTGAGCTCTTGCATTGCCGTGATATTTTAAGAGTTCAAGCATGTACCCTCGTCAGTGTATCCAGAGCACTTACGCAGTATTCGGCATTTACTACCTGTCCTAAAAAACACCAGGAGTGTTTTTCTTTGCTAGGTGTAAAAATGTGATGACCACTTTCATAATACTGCTGGATGACCTCTGCATCATAACCTCTTTGAGCCAGACTGCTCCTTTTCTGCTGAGTGAGAACTTTGGCATCGTGTACATATGAAACTGCTGTATAAGCAGCCATTGTCGTCCATAATAATGGTTTTCCACTAATACTTACTTTGCTTTTCAATTCAGTGTTTGCACTCCAGATAGATATCTTCATGGCTGCGTTACTTTATTAGAGTAAGCAGTCAAGAAATACATTATGCATAAGCTCTCAACATGTTCTCTTTATGTGTTATTCCTACCGAAATCTACAGATAGTGGCAAGTTGGCCAAACAAAAAAGGCACCCATATGTTTAGATCATGACCACCACTGCAGAGTTGGCTTTCTTGTAAAAGGACAAAAAAATGATGCAACATCCCCCAATGCAGGTTAGGCTCATTCCTGCCATTGTTGCATGTTACTTCAGACTCCAAATCAGGCTGTTTTACACATGAAATCCTCACAAAATACATGAGTGAAATCTGCGCAAGTATCTGTGGCTGTCTTTTGTCACACACAAAAATTTGACTGTGCAGCATTATTGAAGTGAGGATTGAGGCGACCAAATAATATTGCATCTTCAAATGAAAAACGCAAGCGCACCCATGTATTAGACTTAGGAACGCGTTGAAGGGGTACCGACACAAAAATTTTCGTCTGGCATCTGTACTATTTCTACAACATGTTGCTGGAGGCCTATTAATCGTAAAATGTCGCATCGCTTGCTGCAGTGCACAACAGATAATTAATTACAGTCTGTTTATTACTGACCAGTCTCAGTTGTGGTTTGGGGAGCTCCGAGAACGACAAGCCGCCAGGTGCAACTACTATTGCCATCAAGCGTGTGAAACGGCACATGGAGCTTTGACGCATTTCCATGCTGCCTGCATCGTCTGTTTGCATTCTTTTGTTGCCGCATGTGCTGCATGATGTTGTTGCCGTCATCATCATCGTATGGTGGCAACAACTTTCTTGAGACCTCCACACTTTTTGCATGTTCGCTGCGGGCACAGACTCGCAAGCAGCCGCCGAATAGTAGCCTGCTGGCACAAGCGCAGCCAAAGGGCGATGGTGACTATGACGTTATCATTCTACCTGAGCCAGCTCGAAGCATGGCCGCAGTGGTGACATCTCGGAAGTGGGGGTCACCTTCAAGTCACCTTAGATGATGTCACTGTCACAAGGTACAGTGTATAGCGACGGATCGTGCACACAATCTTCAAAATTAGTATAAATTACTTTCAAAGTTATATTCACAGTTGAGATTTGGTAAATGATATACGCATGTTCATGGGAATCGATCCCGCTGGCTATTTCAGCCACAAAATTTCATGTCGGTACCCCTCCGAAGGACTCCAGGTGGTCAAACTTAATCAGAGTCCCCCACTATGGCGTTCTTTCTTTTGTTGGCAAGTAAATCAACGTTTTGCTTTATTTTCCCTATAATTTGATAATGTCAATTTCAGCTGATACGAATACTTTGAGCGACCCCATGAGATTTGTATTACTGAGGTTTCACTGTGTTGTTGTGGTGGAACAAAACCAGCACAACTTTCAACCAAAGAGTACCGCAGAGCACGAAGAGAAAGTGAGCACCATTCCCACAATGCAGTAACTACTAGCAGCATCAGTATAACATGAATGGCACCTGCAGGAATGGCTGCCTACAGGCAGTTCAGTGCATTGCCCAGTGGCTAACATCTCATGGGAGTATTGAACTGCAGCCCCACATGAATTAGTAGCATAGCTGCATGCTGCCAGAATTTGGCCTAACTGACACAAAATGACCGACAGAACGTCATTACGAACTGAAAGGTTTCTTTTAAAGAAATTCTTGCTTCAATGAAACGAGATAGTATATGCATCGACTGATGAAAATGTGATGCCAAATTACGGTTAGTCCTTTGTTACATTCGGCAGTTCTCTATAAAGCCTTTTGTTATAACAAGAGATGTCTACATTTTTGTACAGCAATTTGTGCATTTGTCCTCTTACACATGCACTGTCTGCATATGATCTGCAAAGTCAACTTCAACATGAGAAAACTGGACTAGTGCCGCCGCTAATGACTCTGCAACACACAAGGACATGAGGTAACTGACCTGGCATCTTCCAGCTCCTTTTCGTCTACCTTTCCCCACTGGAAGTTGAGTCGATGCTCCATGCTGTACACACGGCGCACCGATGACTGCAGCAAATGAGCAACAGTTGCAGATTTGCTTCTTGTCTGACAAGACAAGGGACAGGGACATTAAAAACATCACAGGCAAATTTCTCCACAGATCGTAATGCCACCACCAAAAAGACACATCAAATGTTGGAGAAGTTGGTGAGATGCCACCTTCGCTGCAGCAACATTTGCTTGCAGTGGCATTTAAAACATTTCAAAAAAAAAAAAGAAATGCTGAAACAACACTGAAAAAGTAGGAACGGCACCAAGTAACAAACCTGCCTGAAACATAGTAACATGCTACCTGAAAATGAACGAAATGAATCTGCAGTACCACCATCATTCTGCTACATGTATCATAAACCTCATAGGAATCCACTAAAACGGGTCATGAACCACCCCTCAGGCTTGGTGAGAAAACACATCCTGTGGACAGCTGTGCTATGAACACTGCTATGAACAGCTATGACGCTGCTATGAACAGCTCGGCCACATCTCGCAGTCGTGCACAGCAAGGAGAGATTAGAAGGCGTAAAGTTAATATTTTCTCGAGCGCACTCTCGTCCTCACTCTCTTTGGTGGACGGAGTGCCTGCTATTCGACATGAAACAACAGATAGCACGCTATTGGCCAAGAGCCGACATAAACCAAGAGCGGTGTTTGGATCAGATGCGCTTCTTGCCACAGGGTGCTGCCACGTGCCAGCGCCACACTCCATAGCGTGCTAACATTACACAGTAAGCCACACCCGCACACACGAATCACACCGGGAGAGTGCAATCACGTTTCACCACGTGTGCTCAAGGTCATGACGTGCGCTGACATAACTTCTTTTTCCCTTGATATAATGCCTCCCTGTGCCACTTCCAGCACGTTCGTTGGGACGACAGGAGCAACAAAGCACTTAAAGCATGCGACAAGTCTCTGTAACTGCTCGTTCTTGACGGATTTAGGCAGCGATCAATTTGCGAGTCAATAAACTGCGATACTGAGGTAATCAGACGATTACTTGGAAAAGTGGTTCAGGATCTGTTAAAGCACTTGCAACATAAGTTTATTATCACTACACTCAAACCTCGATATAACGAACACGGATACGACGAATTAATGGTTATAATGAAGTAAATGAAGAATAGTCTTGACATAGAAACAGTGTTACGAATAAACGTTTATAACGAATTTTTGGATATAACGAAGTTATTTTCGTGGCAGATGCGACTTTGTTATGATGAGGTTTGAGTGTACCACTTTCTGCTCTCATACACTTATGTCAGGATGCAGTAGTTTAGTAGCAATCAAGCATATCTACGAAACATTTCACTGTTTGCTGCTAGACTATTTGCACAAATCGAATTTGTTCGTGTACCTCTGACCCCGTATTTTGCTATGCCCAGGAGGAAACTACTGAAAGAAGAAAAGGGTTACCAATGCTAACCAGTGGTAACTTGGCTCCTATGCAATGCAATTTTCTCACTTGTCTAAAATCTTGCAAGCTCTTACATCTGCAGCTGGAGTAACAAAACATTTCTATAGATTCAAGCTCAGTTAATTATTTGAACATGTTTAAATGTTCTGAAAGACGTCCAACCTTAAAGTAAAAAAAAAACTATTTCAGAGGTTAAATAATTTGAATTAATTCAGTATCGAGTTTTGTTTCTAAAGTCTCTACTGCGTGTTTGGTGTTTAAAGCAAATCCTGTCAAGAATATTCCAGTTTACCTACCATTCTTCACTGTCTGCCAATAGCTTATAAAGAACATTGCTGCACAACTTGAAGTGCCATTAGCAACCCGACTGAGGAGAATGCAATTCCTGCAGACTAATATAACACAGATGTCCGCTGCCACAAATGACAAAATGTGGCCCAACTTTACGACTGTTATGTGCAACTCTCACTTTGAAAGAAGGGGCACAATGTGTTTGCCAGGTATATTCAATAAAGGCAAGTGCAGATGTTGCAAAGTTAACGGTATATGCACCAACATGTCCAAAGAGTTCCATATGCCCTTGCACTAACCTTCCTATAAACTATGAATGCCTCAACAGCAATGGCATCTACAACAATAAATTCACCTCTGCAATAAATAAATCTCATTTAGGAGTTCTCGAAGGTCCATTTGTTGCTTTCAACGACTGCATGTAAGGGCACTGCCACTGCCCGGCACAGCCACCACTGAGCTACGGTGCACATAAGGAGCACTAATCAACACCACAGCAAAGAAAGCATCAGAGGATCTGAACTCACTAACTGCAATGGTAGCCCCCGCACACCTTTTCTTTCCCTCTCCACCCTTTGAAGAAAGGCCAGCAGGCAATATAGCTGAACACCGACAAGCAGCACCAACATGCTGCGAACCTCAATGCCATGAGGTTGACTGCAGGTGAACACTCTGGCGGTTTAAGTGTGCAAGAATCATAGCAGGTTCTTTAACTGAACATTTTCTCTTGTACTCATAACAAAGGTTTTCTTTTACTAAGCGAGTTCACTCTGCTCCTCTGCAAAGTGCAATTGTTACAAACGAGTAGCCTGCACAGTGAAGCATTTCAGCAGTCCCAAGTATCTTATTTTGGAGGCATACTGAATCAGCATACTTCTATATCTACCAGTGTGCGCTTTGCCTGCATTTGACTAGAAAGTGATGCTGTCATGAAACAGGCTTTTGATGCCCGGTTTTGCCAACAACTTGGGCTGCGTCCAAGGCACCATGCAGAACGCGCAATTAGTTGCAGTTTTTAAAGAAAAAAAAAAAATTGAAGGTCTTTTCAGAGTCATCACCATTCCAAAGAATTCTTGAGAGCAAAAGCAACACGATGGACTGTTTCAACAATGAGCCAACCTTTTTTGTGCATGCACGTGTACACAAATGAAAAGAGAAGTGTGAAATGAAGTCAGTGAATGTATTTCCAGAAAAGTGGACTGGCTAAATTTTTGGAGGGTGCCAAGTTCTTTTAAAAAAGTCACATACTTTCTTTGCGTTTAAAAGTATTTTGTAGTGTGTTGCACTCCGTGCAAGCATGCGCTTACAATCAACATCTTTCCCACTGACAAGCACATACATCATCTTTGTCCTTGTGATGCAGACAGCTAAGTTCTAATGAGGCTGCACCTGTGTCATTCGTTACTGCAGCTATCATAAAGGAGTTTTGAGATTCCAACATTTTGTTGGCGCAGCATGTTCTCATTTAATTACTTTGAACGAGAATACACATGACACGATGCCTGACGAAGTCTTGGCAACATGGTGCGTGCCTTCACAAGAGGAGCTTCCATGCGTAGCAGTTGAAGTTAACAACTGAGCAATGTAATACACAGTCACGCGTAGAAAGAAGATTACTTATTATGTAATTAAGTCACAATTAATAGAACAGCGCTTAACACCTCGACAAATATGATTTATACATTAGAGTAGAAAGTAAAGAAAGCCAGATGAATGAAAGACAAAATGTCCACAGGAATGATCTTATGAGTTTAACTCAGGAGCTCCTTGTAAAATGTGGATATTAAAAAATTATTTTTATTCGTAACCTTTGTACCAATATCAATGGGAAGTGCTGCATTTAAAACATACTGCTACAGTCTAGAGACGGTAGGAAGCAAGCATTTTGCCACATCCTCTCGTATATAACCCGCTCAAAATATACAGAAAATTTGGAGCTAAAGTCAAGGTGCTGGTTATATGCAAACTTTGGTGCATAACATGGCTTCATGGCACAGCTTAAAGGGACACTAAAAAGAAGAAGGATTTTTCTCGTATTAGTAAATTACTCTTTCACAATACCAAAACCACCATGCTTGCTGCGAGAAGACGCTTGGTAAGCGAGAAAACACACCAAAAAAAAATGCGGATGGTGACGCCACTTTCTTGTGATGATTACGTCACAAGAAACAGGAACAGGGACCCTGGCAGACTTATACCTCTGTCACACGGGCAGCTTTAACTGCGGTTATGCTTAACTTGCTTAACCGTGGTTACAGGATTAACCGCAGTTAACGCGAACGCGGGTTTGCCATTGCTACACGAGCTCAGTCAGCTCAGTTGAGCATGCCGACGAACCCACGTGCCGGTCGTATGGTCAGCAAGAAGTTTGGGACACACCCTCAGGCGAGCTTCGTGGTACGATACACCTCCGCTAACCCCAACGACAGTGTAGTGAATCGTTCCACTTACGACTACATATTCAGTGTTTGCAGCTCTGTGAGGCGGCTAGACACGAACAATGCAAAAAGCACTTCCCCTCAAGAAACCTGTAGCGATAATACTGTACCCTCTCGCAAACACGCCGTGGATGGAATACTAGTCTTTGTTGTTGGCCTTTCCACGGCGAGCCTCGTTTTACCAAGTAAAACTCGTTTTCAACTAGTTTTGCTCAGCTATTGTTCGCCAACTGGAGACGCGTTCCGTGAAAATCCTCCGCGAAGCTGCCGAATAACGTGCGCCGGTTCATGGCTGGTGCACTAACAGCTCCGCCATCTTGTCAGCTTCTCGGTTTGTGAGGGTAAACCGTGCTTGCCTAGCTCGGTTTGCGATAACTACGGTTAGGAGACTAACTGCGGTTACGTCTGCCGTGTAGCTACCACTAACCGCGGTTAACCGTAACCGTAGTTAGCTTAACCGTAACCGTAGTTAGCTTAACGTAATTAAGGCTGTCCGTGTGACAGGGGTATTACAGTCTTCACAGAATTTTGGTGGGCACAATTTATTGACCAACCCCATATATGCAGCAAAACAAAGTCTCACAAATTTTCGACAATTTTTATCTGCGAGTGACGAAAAATACAAATCTACGTTGCTTTATAATCTGTATAAAATTTTAATACTATGTGTTCTTGGGCCATGACAAGCATTCCTGCTCTATGAAAACACATGAAGAGCATTTCCTGTGTCAAGTGATGAAGAAAGCTTCCTTTTGGCAGCAATGTAGACACATGCTTTGTGCTGTGCCTGCAGTGCCCACAAATGCTTTTTCTTTGTAACCTTTCACCTCGGCCTTCCACAGAAATGGGACGCGATTTTGCACCTGTTCTAAAACAAACGAACATTTTTGCTGCTCATGATACACTGAGGCTTGTGCGTACGTCTCCCATTTGTGACATTCCCACCAGCCTCAACCAATCATGCACGGCAAAAATATTTGTTCGTTTATCAAATGTGCACAAGACTGTGCCTCTGACTTGCTATAAGGAGGAATCAGTGTGAAATGTTCAATTATTTTTTTAACCGGCATCACCAGAAAACATCTGAAAGCCATTCCAGAAAGAAAGAAAGAAGGTAAAAAGATGCAAACAACGAAGGTGAAATAAACAACTAGCTTTCCTAGCCCTATTTTTCAGAGCATGCGTGCGAAAAGTAAGTCCACACACCTTGAGTGCGACTGGCTGCCGCCTGGCAGGTCTAGATTGCTTGGCACTGCTTGGCGTTGGCCACTCATCATCATCACTGCCCCTGTAAGTACAGTTCTCGTGAATTAAACCTTCCACAATAAATAAAAATAAAAACGAAGTCCTAGTGTTTCATATGCAAAAGCCACCATATCATCATGAGGTACGCTGCGGCGGGGTACTGAAGATGAATTCTGGCCACCTGGATATTTACTGCACATTGAAATGCAGAAAAGAGAAAATACAGCAGTCATGCACCAAGCGGTCTCATGCAGTTCCAGCATCAGACATTGTGCAAAGACTGGTATTCTCTACTGTGGAGCCACATTGCAACTATGACCTCCATGGCTATGGCCTCATAAGGGAATGAATATTTAGTTTTATCACAACGATTACAGACTTGCTTTTAAAAACACGGCACATCACGGAGAATTAGCTAACGACTACGGGCTTGCATTTAAAAATGTGGCACATCGTGAAACACTATAAATTTCAAACACTATCACTGAATGAGGTATATACTTGAAGCTATCGCACAACGTTGTTTCATTTCTTTGCAGAAGCATGACAGTTTATGACCTGGAAATGTTGGCCACAAGAGTGCTAAAAGGTCACAAAAACACCCAAAATGGTCAACATTCATCGTTTGGAGCCGTTTCTGTTGGACCAGCCCGTACGGGCTGGTCCAACAGAAATGGTGGCACTGTCATGGGGAAGTCAATAACTGAGTAGCTCAGAAAAATTAGGTGTCGGAAAAAAAAAAACAGTAGAGAATTGTGCAACACATAACTCTCTCTCTCATGTCTCTGGCTGTGTAGTGCCCAGCTCTATAAGAATTCGACAACGGTTTTTTTTTCTTTTTGGCCTCCTGTGATATGGAGTTACAGGGAGAGAACAGAAACCCCAATGCAGAATTTGATATCAGCCCTGGCTTTATTGTGGTCTGTATAATTGTGATGAAGGCTAATGTTTAACCAATTATTTATTTATTTATTGCAACATACTGCAGCCTGGAAGGACTATTGCAGGAGTGGAGAGCAGCAATTACAAAAAATTGCAAAACAAAACAAGATGCAATGAATATGAACATCAATGGTTAGCAGTATACAAGAGGTATCCAGCAAGTGATATCTTACATGGCCGGGTAAAGCATTCCGCAGCTCGATAGTACGGAGAAAAAAGCTGTATTTATATGCATCAGTGCGGTGATGAAAAAGAGGCGTATTCAGTTCAAAACAATGCCTGGTGAATGTAGGTTTAGCGGGTGTGATGTAGCTGCTAATTGATGTAGCTGCTGTAAATTGTGGAGAGTGAATCAGAGCATAAAAAAAAATTCAAAGATTCAACGTTACGACGATAAAGAGGCTAGTAAGCTGAAAACTAAGAAGATGGGAACAAGGTGAAAATACCAAGACCTAGAACTACTAGATGCTGATATGCTGCTACCTTGGGCCATTAATGTGAAAGCTTTCCAAATGCATTAGCATATAACAAGAGTTGGCCAGACACAATAGGCATTCTCCAAGTATGCTTTATGCAGCCATGGGGAAACAAAGAAAACCTTCACATTGACAGCTGAGAGCCAGGTAACAAGAACCGAGGATTTTAAAAAAGTGGTAAACCGCAACTGAATCAGACCAATGACAAATTGTCTGCCATCATGTGGTACTTGTTAGAGTATTCCTAATTAAGGTAGTTAACTAAGATTAACTTTTGCTAAATCTTTAATTTTCACTGTAGGGCCAAGTGCATTTCATTACATTGCAGAGGGCATTCCAAAATGACCGATACAATTTTTGTGGTGGAATGAGCGGCCACAGCTCTAGGCATCGGCTTCACAGCGCATCAGCATTTTTGACAGCGGCACATGGCAAGGAAGCACCGTCATCCTTGATAAGTGATAGGCTGGTGGTCTGCACGCACGGTTGTTTCACTCGAAGCATGGTTGAGAGCACTGCAGTACAGTAGTGCATGTGGGCAGTCATGTGGTTTTATTTTATATTTCGTGCGCTTTCTTTACATGCCAGAAAAGAAATCAGCATGCAGCATGTACGTGGCCACAAACTGGATCGGTTGTTTTGGAATGCCCTTTAAAACGTAACAAAATGGACTTGGCCCGAAAGTGAATATTAAAAATTTTAGATACCTCAAAATTCCGAGCAAGCAAAATTTAGAGGCGAGGGTGGGGGTGAGTGGAAGGGGCACTAGGGGCATGCCCACAAGCAATTCAGTACGACTTGCACAACATGCCAACAAACGACTACCTTGCAAAAGCAAGGCCTAAATTGACAAGAAGATTTTACTATGCTGT
Organism: Rhipicephalus sanguineus; assembly: GCF_013339695.2. Taxonomy (NCBI): domain Eukaryota; kingdom Metazoa; phylum Arthropoda; class Arachnida; order Ixodida; family Ixodidae; genus Rhipicephalus; species Rhipicephalus sanguineus. The sequence continues at coordinate 68,409,009 of NC_051176.1, read as the reverse complement.
GTGTTATGGCTGATACCTCTAGCAAATCTGCAGAGTCCACAGTGCCCTCAAACTCAGGAATTTGTGAATTAAATCAGGGCAGCCTCAGTGTACTGGTTCAGTAGCATTACGCAGGGTGTGATATTTGGCTGCACAGGCTTCTGTGAATGATTCCCAGTCATCATACCACCCTAATATGCTGCTACAAAAGCCACAGTATGTGCCACCCACAAAGTGTCATGGGGACGCATGCTTTGTCGACATTCCCATATTAAAATGTTGATTAAAATCTGCACCACAGCACACTTGCATCGACTATTAAAATGCATGCTGAGCAAACATACTTACTCAGTGGTCCACCAATCTCTGCAAAATCAAATGAGACATTTATGTCTATAGCGGAACATCACTGCGGCGCACAACATTTTGACAGACATATTCCCTACAACAAAACTATCTATAGGTTATTTGCCCAATTCTCAGTTACTCACAGGAACTGATTCAGAAAATTAAAATTCTTCCCTGTGACTCAGCAAAAGTTCTAGAAGAGAAATAAAATGCCACAATTTGTTCAAATAAAAACTGCTCAAATCAGTTTCCTAAGGCTTGACAAGCAACGAAAAAAATGTGAATGCCATAATATAGTCTAAATTCCTAACACGATATGAGGGACAGAGCAGACAAAGCTATAACAAGAATCCAATACGGTTATGATGTGTAAAAAGGTGCGATGAGAGGAAATGGCATGTAATAATTACAAGAAAAAAAAAACAACACAGTAAAAACACCGACAAATCACTAACTAAATGACATGGATACATTGAGAAACACTTCATGGTAGGGCGACTGATATAGCAAAAAAAAGAAAGACAGGATATGTTCCTCCAGCCACACCACAGGCATTGCCAAACTAAGGAAGTAGCAGAGCTTTGCAAAGGCCCGTTTAGACACCCATTTATTTATTTTTATTTATGTTTCAATTTCACTCAGGAAACTTGTATGTGCCTAAAAAATACGAATATGCCTGTTTCCTTTCCTCAAAACTACCTCGATGGAACCGACAACTAATTTTATGGTACCTGTTTTCTTTATCGCAACGGAAAGCTTACAAGTCAGTGTCTAAAATCACGGAATGGTATAATACGGAAAACGCTGTGAAACAATTATAATCAAAATTTTTCTATCTGCAGTGACAATGAAATCGTGTACACACAACACATGCTGCAAACGGTGGGAGGTGGGTGCGATAGCGGTTCGTGTTTGTGCGCGGCGGTTTGCTGAGCATGTGTGCAGTGTGCATGTGTGCAGTGTGCATGCGTCACGGCTCGACATGTTCCAGTAGTAGTTGCCACAAAGGCAGTGCTGATTCTCAGCGTGCAACTCCTTTTAGCTCGTGAACAGCACGGAGCGGGGATGGATAATAATATACATAGTCTAATTTTGAGCACTAATTATGGCGTGCGTGAATGCAACAGACTACGTACAGTAAGGTGAACGACTTCATATTGCAGCATCAAGGCTCTTCTGCTGTGCTGCGTGACATACCGGCTTTTTGTGACTTTTAAACGTGATTTAAAAATACAATTCTACTCAGATAGCAAAAAGGATGCTTGAATCTGTCACTGGAATTCGCGGTCCCCCTTTTCATTTCCACCAGGATCTTATCACACGTACTGGCCAGTTGTCGATCCCTTTAAAGGGACACTAAAGGCAAATAGTAAGTCGACGTTGATTGTTGAAATAGCGGTCCAGAAACATCGTAGTGCTACTTTTGTGCCAAGGAAGTGCTTATTTTGAAATAAAATCATGTTTCAGTGGTCCGCATCACGTTAGCGCACTTCAAATCACCTGCCTGAAAGTGGTCTTTCTGACGTCACTGTTGCCGTGCCCAACGTTGCCCGCCTTTAATGCGCGGCGTGCACCATTCGGGCATCCGGCAACATCACATGCATGCGGCATTTTGTCGAACTTCCTGTCAGAGCGACCGCGTGAGCGAAGCCGGGCGCCGGGCGAAGCGCAGTTCGGTGAAAACGGAACCTTTGAACCACGCGCGTTGTTCCCCATGGCAATGCCAAAGAGTGTCTTTTTTCCATGAATTAAACATACGAACAAGCAGCATTTTATTACGTCTTTTGATGCACGGAAGGTTCTTTTTTTTATTGCAGCTACTTTGATTACTGGTGATTAATTATAGTCGGACGCTCTCACGTCATCGGGATCATTTCCAAAATTTCCCACTCGTGGCGCACGTCGTGCGATACACTTAGCTTAATTTCTCGGTAAGTAGGGCACTGCTGTTGATAATATTGCCGTTTTAGACGTTGTCATACATTGAGCTTTCATTCTGACATAAATTCTTATTTGCCTTTAGTGTCCCTTTAAAGGGCCCTAAAACACTTCTTAAAACACCTCAAAGGTACCCAACCAAGGCCCTGCCCAATATAGTTACACCAGCACATATCATGGTTTGTGTGTTTTAACACGAAAGTGTTTTATGCCGGGGTCCACCACGGCTCCACTGACGCATTTCCGTCACGGATATGATGTTGTAAGAAAAAATTAGAAGAAAAAGTTCCGCCACCAGGAGTCGAACTTACGACCCCTCGATCCCCAGTGCGCAGCACGAAACGACTCCGCCACAGATGGCACGTTCTTCGTCATACTAACGGCGTGCTATTTATATACACCATTTGCTGGTGGCGGTACTCGGAGATTGGGGTACACCAACGTGTTTTCGTTATCACTAGCGAGATGGCAAGAAGGGCTCGAAGGGCGCGCTTTAAAGGTCGTCACCCCACACGTTGAGAGGAGTGTGCGCCTCTACAGGGCGTGGCCGCTCCTGCGCGCGCGCTTATCTTAATAGAACTTTTTGTTGGGCTAGTTGGTACATGCTTACTGAAAAACCAAAAAGACGTGTACCATCAAGGAAAAAAGTAAGGACAGGACAGAAAGGGCGTCTTTCTGTCCTGTCCTTACTTTTTCCTTGATGGTACGCGTCTTTTTGGTTTTTCAGTAAGCGCTTATCTTGTACGTCTCGCGCTCTCACCGCAAGTTTGCGTTGAAGTTACAGAAAGCACAAAGGTCACTTCGCTCACTGCAGCGGCCGCTTTTGCGAAAGGAGTGCACTGCTCACAAACAAATAAGTTACAACTGCGACAGTTCACGCTCATCCTGTGTATACTTGTGCGTTCGTTTCGTGCGTCCTCCTTTGTATTTGACCAGCGCGCTTTAAGTGTCGAGCTGTCACAGTCGTTAGTTCGCGCTCATCCTGTGTATGTTCGTTCCGTGCGTCCTTTCTGCTTGAGCAGCACGTTGCAAGTTTCCAGCTGCTTGCCGTTCTTCGCGTGACATTACAACTTCTTGCTACAGTATTCATTCCTTCGCCCTTGCGGCGAAACAATGCACAACAAACGCTCGACTACGTCTGTGAAGACACGTTTTACTTTCGTGTTATACCGATTCCTATGACAGAGGGATCAGCCATGTTTTGTTTTTCTTGAAATTTCCACTTCAACGTGTTGGCCTCAAGTTCTAGTTCAGAAGTGCATGGCACTGTCTCGCTGTGAGATGGGCACTTGAGCTGCTTGACATTCACCCCTCACTTGGAAGTACGTCACTCACAGAGACCAATCAGAGCCCACAGTCATCAGAGTATCACTGGCTAGAGGGACAGCATGGTCTCTCCCATGCTGTCCCTGCTGTTTTTCTACATTTTGCTAAATCAGTGACTTGCAGCTGGCATGACAACCCATATGCCCCAGCCATTTAACTGCTCATGACCAGAAATTAGTCTTAAGAAAAAGCTCCTTACGTGATTGCCCATTCTATCGGATTGTCTAGTAAATGAGAATTGACTGCTGTTAGCATATCCTATGCCCATCCTGCCACTGCTCTTTTATCGCTCCAGAGCGCCCTGGCCAGACAACAACCTCTGCAGGTTATAACAAGTGCACTGTGGAAAGAAGGAAAAGCAAGAAAGGGCAGTGGGCAGGGCAACGCTACTGGCATTGCCTCAGCCAAGGTGATCTGGTAAATTCAGAAGGAATAGAGAAACCAAGCATTATACTCGTTCTATTGCTCTCCATACTAGGTTATTTCTACAAAATTTGCTTGTTACCATAGTTGAAGAAAGGGATTTCATCTGCACATTCCTGCCTGCATTTTGGTTTGAGTCCAGTGCACCCTTTAAGTGGAGCTACGGCTTACTGTAACATCAGTATCAAGAATGTAGCTGCAAAGAAACTAACAGCCCACATAAAGCAGATTAGTTGAGACATTGGAAATAGCAAGAACTATAACAATTTAAATTTTTATTCTAACATATCCAAAAGATAAGGCGTGATGCCATTCCTAACCACAGTGGCAGCTACAGAGGCGGCCATTTCAAGGACCTGCTCAAGCTCTGTCGCAAGAGCATCACTCTTCTTGTATTTGCCCTGAACAAACCACTTTAAAAAATATTTATATGGTAGTATTGACATCACATCCTGTGTTTTGCCATGCAGCCGCTAAGTATGGCACTTCGGGAAAAATAATAAATTCATTCTCTTCTGGCAATTTGTGCCTAAAAAGAAGCGGTGTATTTGTTAACTTTCAGTGCCCTAGCTTATATTATAAGTGCACTGAACTTCAGTGGCAAAATTTTTTTTTTTCAGTACCCTTTCCAAACTGTTCATGTTTAACAGTGCGAAACTGCACAGTAATTTGTGAGAAATGTCTTGGGGAGGAGCTCCTGGTTAATTTTAACCATGCATGGTTCTTTCTATGTACACTTAATTCAAATCTAACTTTTGATATGAGGCCCTGAATTCCATGCTGCATGCCGTCTAACACAGTAGACTCTCGTTAAATAGAACCTGAAGAGACCAGGAAAATGTATTTCGTTTAACAGGAGCTCCATTAACCGAGAGATGAACAGGGGTGCAGAATCCGAGTATGTAACCAACTGTATTAGAGGCAGTTCCGTTCTAAGCAGCAGTTCCGTTTAAAGAGATTTCAGTTTACTGAGAGTCTACTGTGACTAATATGTCGATCACATGTACATATGAGCCCCTGTCTACAGACCAGGCAAGTGGCGAGTTCATATGGTGTTCCAGGACAACTTTAATATAACCGGGTCGCACAAGTCTCCCAAGAATGGGCAGAATGGCTGTACTACAGCTAAGACAAATCTGATGGGTGCTCAAAGTGGACGAGGCAATAATGGCAACTACTCACTGTGGTGATGTTGCATGGCCTGCCTTTGCTGGGCTCTGAAAAATGGTTGAAGAAAAGACTGTGAGCTGCTCTGATTCCAATCCGCACTCCAGCTCTCTTTATTTTCAAGCGAATAAGTACAAGTGTCTCTAAACAACACAATCAGCTCCTAAAATCTTGTACAGTTTACTAACAAAAAAAAATAAAAAGTCAACGCAGTATTCGTGATACGTTCATAAGTTTGCATCCTAGAACAATGCTAGGGCTACGAGAGATATTGTTGTGGAAAAGTTCTGTAAAAATCTTGACTCCGCGGCATTCTTTAACGCTTTCCATAACAAAAGGTAAGGGATATTGTACAAAACTCACCATAATTATTTTGATCAATTTTTAAACCTCTAAACCTCTCATAGAAATAAACGTACCCTTTTTTTCAATTCAGCAAGGCTGCATCATATCCCAAATCGCAGGAAATAAATCGCATCATTTGAAGAAGACCTCTCTTCATCGTTAAAAACATTTTGTTTCCAAGCAAGACTCTACGCAGCTGGCGTCTAACAAGGAGTCATCAAAACACTTCTTCTTGCCTGCCCTTTTGTTCCCATGTAGTATTAACACCAGAAGCAGCAATAAGGATTAAAGGCAAGCGAGACAATAGCACAAAGCCGAACAGGTGTGGCCACGTAGCGTAAAAAATTTAACGTGGTTTTTCACAACACACAAGCCTGATATTCCTTTCCAATGTGAAAGTGCAGAAAGAAATACCATATTTGCTCAGTTGTAAAAAGAGATTTTTCATTATCATTACTGCTTGAAGTCAACCCCTGCGTTACATCGGATAATGGGGGAAAAACAATAATTTCAAAGGGCAGTAAGCAGTTTCACACTTTTTTTTTACACTTCACAAACAAGCTTGCTAACTGACGCAGAAAGGCCGCAGCGATCAAATTTTGCTAATATCGTAGCATTGCACGCTGCGCAGATGCTTCCTTCGAAAAACAATTCCCTTGTCCCCTATCCTGTGCCTGACCAGTCCTTTTCGCCCGTGCAGTGACGTAATCTGGTGCATGGGCAACATTACGTAGGACCGGCTTCGTCGATTGGGCTTTTGCCCTACAAAACGGTGCGCTGGCCCAGCAGTGATGCGCTTTTGGCCTGCATTTTAATTTTCTTGTGCTGCCCTCTGGCGTTTTGGTAGAAACGAGACTACTGGGACGGGCGGCATCGCCAGTACAAAAGCCTCAGAGATAAAGAGGCATCTCGCGACTTTACCGCTAAGGAAAGGGTGCATGCGCCGTGGAACATTTCATGCCTACCCCTCCTCGCTGCCAAGAAGGGTGGGAAGGCCGAGTTAGAAACCAAAAAAAGCCGACGCGGATTATTCTACATCCTGTAACTCCCTTATTACAGCCCTTATTCGCAAAATTCTTGCGGCAACATGTTCACATTGTACAAGTGCGCAGTTCTCTCCATCCCAAATTTTGGATCGTGAGGTTGTTTACTGGCCCTTTAAAACCAATAGTATTATAAAGTGGTTTTTATCATTATGTTGGCTACCTGAACATTTATGCTTTGATCTAATCCACAGACAAGTCAACTGAAGCCAGAACTTGTAACTTGAATTAATGCTATTTTTATTGCCACAGTGCTGCAGCATGCGGAGGTCCTAACCATTCATGCTTTGATCCTATTCTTTTGAAACATTATGACACAGTACATTTGGTATGACATCAGCTACAAGAGATGAGGAGCTGGGATACTCTGTCACAGCTCAACGGCTATACATCAATGAGTCAATGATTTGAGGATGACAGGGCTAATGGAAGGCCTAGTATGGCCACCAAAAGAAATGGCTGCATGATCATGGATAGTGATAATGCAGTTTTGAAGGCATGTTACTGATGTGGTGATGTACGTGATGGTCGCAAACAAGCATAAAGCGTTCAGGCATTACTGCCATTCCCACATGGTTCCCATTCATGACTATGATGATGCTTTATGTATACATAGTAAATTCATGCTAAATAAAACTTTTCAGTCAAAGGAGGGCAGTGCCATTTCCTTCTTGGTCCCAAATGATCTGCCATCATCTTGAATTAAGCAAGGGCCCTACTTCATTATTTATAGCATTGTCAATGACCTCAGAGGGGGCACACTTGCTCGATATTTCGTCGAATTTCAATTTGTTATTATGGATGACTCACTCTACGGACAGTGTCATTTGAGTACCAAAGTGTCCATGCAAGGCATCCACTGTACAACACTAATGACATCAAACAGAAGAGGTTGACTGTTGCCTAAAACAACTTCACCTTTTCCCACAGAGCATATTCCTCCCATACATTATGTGTGTGGTTTCTGTACTGGCACTGTTGAAAATGAAGCAGAGGCTTCAAATGAGCTACCAGCAACGTTCTTTCACTCAACAAAAGTATCTGGAACTGCTACTTCTTTTTAGGTGCACAATACTACCTGTGTTCGCCTTTCTTATTCTTACCTGCCACTTCTCAATGTACACTACGCAGGCACTATGAATAACGCGTTTAGTTCTTACTTTAGTTGCTTCCATCCAAGCATCATCCACTCTATGTTTTAAATCCTTAAGAATTCGTCAAGCAGAAAAAGATTACCATGTTTACTCGACTGCACTCCACGCATTTTAACCGATAAACCAGGTTCGAAAATTGCCCGCATGTCACAGTCAAATACAAACCGAAACCACATTCACGGCATTGGCAACAGCCGACCATAAGATGCAGTGTCATCATCATCACAAAATGGCAATGGAGCACATGGTATTTGCTAGAGTGCAACCTGTGTGTATCATATCTGTTCCCAATGAAGTGCAATGGGCGATGTACTGCTTTCATTATGAAAACTCAGGTGAAAGGGAAGTTATTTTGCATGCACAAGGACAGCTTTGCCGCGTCTTTTTTACGTGACCAATGTCTGTGACCGGGAATGATGCAAGAGAAAACGATCTTCAGCTGTGTATGTTCAACAGGAAATGCTTTTAGGGGCCGAAAACAGGAAAATATCCAGACCCCAATGACAAGTATGGAAACCCTCTTCGACAGCTTCATGTAGGCTAAGCTTATCAAGGTAACAGCCCTGAGACTTAATCGAGGTGTATATCCAGAAGCGATAAGCTAAACTGGATCACAGAAGGGGCTGCCAGGAGAATAAGTTTCCCATTCTACGAATACAAATTGTCCCTTTCTCCTGCTTTTTTTTTTCTGATCACACAGCCTGCCACACTTTTCTTTTTAAAAATATGGGAACATTACAATCAGGCACATATTTATTTACAACTCATGAAAATTGCATGCACGTTAGATTTAGGAGTGCACTATTTCACCATCTCGGGATGCAACTTAAGAAGTCTGGAGAGCCCCCGCACAGATGACCGAAGCGCGACAGCCAACTGCCTCCATGACTAAAGAAATACTAGTTCTGCTCATGCACATGGCAATATTCTCCAAAGGCAGGGTCACTGGCCATGTGGCTCATGACGTCAGTCTGGAGCGCACACCCATTGGTGCAGGCCTGCGTGCAATCCGCCTTTGAGGAGAAAATGCCGCAGACTTCTGAAGTTGTATCAGACAATCGGCTCGAATAAATATGGTACATTTAGTAAAGAAAATCGCTGCAAACTCTCCCGGACACATAATACTGCCGTTGCTCTGATTTTTTTACAAGATGTGCAGATAAGTTTTCTTTTTTTGTTATGCTGGTATCTTTACAAAAGTTGCAAGAGTTAAATTATTTTTAATGTTATGCCATTACATGTTTGCTACTCCGCAATTGACAAGTATTGGCCAGTCACTGCCATATACTGGGTGGTAATAAGAACACACTGGAAGTTTCAAGGTCTGCTTGTTCATTGGTTTTTCACTTTTATAGCGTCTATTAGTGTGTCCTTCCACAACCGAAGAAGATAAAACACTTAGACGAATGGAACAGAGAACCCCACATTCCGCGTGTGTACCACACACAAAAAAAAACATAAGGGCAATAGGGCATAAAAATATGCCTAGTAATGAGAAAGGCACCTTTCTGTCCCAAGTGATTTCAGTTGATACTGGTGGGACATGCTGCTTGACTGGGGCAAAATGGCCTTGCCTTACAGCTTCCTCCCTCTGTGCAGTCTCCTTGGATGCAGCCACAACCCTCTGCAAAGGCAAGCACGGTGAATGAGTAGGAGTGGCCAATCGTGTCCTTCTTTGCACACAAACCGCATGAATAAAATTTTCAAAACAACCTTGGCAGAATGATGCCACCAATATACCAGATGAGAATCAATGAAAGAAGGAGAATTTTTCGACAGGCCCGCTTTTGTTGGACACAACCAAGTGAATCCAACAGGCAATTAGGCTAAGGAAAGCAGAGGGGGCATTAATTATCGTATTTAACTGAAGTGTAGTAATTATTACACAAATTGAAATTAATGTGGCCAAAAAAGTCACCCTTTCTGTTAGTCGGATCCGAACTCACAACCTTCGAATTACGTGTGGACGGGGAAGCGCCATCCGTCATAGCTCACAATTATCTGTGGCATTCATTTGGTTGTATCTAACAGATCAGAATCAAGTGCCAGAAAACTGCAGCAGATCGAACATGCCCTACAAGTACCTACACAAAGAGAAGCTCCTTCACATCATCGGCCTGTCACCAAACGGTTAGACGCACATTATACGAGACGTCTGCTTGCTGCTGCGGTGCCTTTCAGCTCCACGATCTGCCACTGCAGAGAACGTTGGGAGGCCGTCGTCTTACGGGCTCAATTGCTTCACTGCAGGTGTGCTCACTGTCAACCCTCACGAGGCCCTACTTCACTACATCGCTCCTAGAAGGCAGCATCATCTCTACCTACATAACGAACACGGGAAGCCGTGTTCTCCCTGTCCTGACTAAGGTTGGGCAGCATCCTGGAAGCTGTGCCCAATTGTAGTTATTGTAGTTCTGCCCGCTGGGAAAGCTAGTGTATGGGTTTGTTACACTTGCCAAAAATAATGGTAACAAAAAGTGTTCTTATTTCCTGTCCTGTTCACATTACTTCTGGCTTAAAACTACATTCCCAAGTGCATCTGGAAAAATGACTGCCGCAATTACGGCCTTCTCAAAGGCAGTGAGTGGTCCGTCTACAACATTTAAGCACTATTAAATGCGACTTTTTCGCATAGTGAGCATTGGAAATGTCAGAGTACAGGGCAACAGCGTTTCTAGCACTATACAGAGACACCAGGAACGTTGTCAGACGTGCACACCAAGGTGCCTGATGCCATGCCCCGCGACATCTGGCAAAAGTGATCATTAGCCATTGCTCGATAATACCGCCTTTGAATTTCAAGTCAGACCAGAGTTGAAGGAATGCGTTGTCTTGCAACCAGACAACACCGAAATCAGTTCACAGTACATGCAGCCGTGTAGCACGTGCCTACCTTGGTTGAGGTGCATTCATGAAGATAATTTATAATAGGGTGAGAGAAACACTTCTTAATCAACTAAGAGAGCATGCTGGCATCAGAAAGAAGTACTCTACAATGACTCACAGCCATGGGATCAATCGGGTCATCGAGAAATGAGCTGAGCACTACAGATCACTTTCATAGGCTATGAAAATGCATTCAACTCAGCTGAGATAACAGTGGTCTTGGCAGCACTGCATTGCCAAGGCTGTGAGACAACCTTCTTTTTTTTAAACGAATGCTTGAGCGAGTAGGCTCATACTTAAGAAGTATTAAACAGCGCAAAAAATGTGACACATAGAGAAAGGCCCACAGATACAGCGCCGATTTTAGCACTGTATCTGTGCGCCTTTGTGTGTTTCATCCTTTTTGCACTGTTTAATCTTTCTTCAGCTTCTTTTGCAAACAAAAAGTAAGAAAACAAAAGTAAGGGCCTGCGACTATCACAACTGCTCGAGAGACTGCCTTCTGATGACACAAAAACAGCAGCTGCTCAACAACATGCATCGGAAAGGTGCAGTAGCATGTGCCATAACTCACCAAAAGCTCCACCTTTTGTTCCTCGGTCATGTCTTCCTCCCAGAGCCCCAGAGCTATGTCAGTCAAGGGAGCAGTTAATATCACACCGACAACAGGAACAGTTTACAAATGGTTCTATGTAGATTGAGCTTAATCCAATCACACTCGCTCTGGCTGAATGCAAAATACTGCATGTTTTATAGCTGCTTTAGTGCAAACGTAACCACCAATGATGACCACAGTAGCATAACAGCTTATGGTGCATACTTGCAGAAGTGGCCAATATATACCGGGTGTCCCAGCTATCTTTAGCCAAGGGTTAAAAATACAATATTAGAGGCAAGCGAGTAAAATCAGTGGCAAACTGCTGAGAGCCGCCTTGCGCACTACAGACAATTTTTTGTTTAGTAACTAATTAATTCGATAATTAGGATTATATAACTAAATTGGTAAATATTGACTTTAGGCAAGAAATGCGACTTGCAAAGTTTGAGAGCGTCTTCAGAAACCCCCATTGCATTATTTGCGATAAAGAAAGTCTCACGTATACCATTTTTTCCAGGCTGCAAAGAAAGCCCACGAAATACAAAAAAAAAAACACGGGACTAGCGCATTCGCGCCCAGCGAATGTGCTGCTCTCAGCCGTGGTTTGAGCAAACGAAATCAGCTGCAGCCGTGACTCGCCAGCTTCGTTGCAGCGGTAGGCCGATAAGTTAATGGTGGTTTCTTGACCCGCGCTCGCTACAACTTGCACCGTCACGTGCGCCAACAGGCTGAGGCGGGCCAAGAAACCACCGCCAACCTATCGGCCTACTGCTGCAACAAAGCCGGCGAGTCGCGGCCACAGCTAATTTCATTCGCTCAAACCACAGTCGAGAGCATCACGTTCACTTCACGCGAATGCTCTAGTCCCGTGGTTCTTTTTGTATTTCACGGGCTTTCTTTGCAGCTTGGAACAATGGTATACGTGAGACTTTCTTTATCGCAAATAATGCCATTGGGGTTTCTGAAGACGCTCTCGAACTTTGCAAGCATCATTTCTTGCCCTAAAGTCAATATTTAGCAATTTAGTTAAATAATCCTAATTAATAAATTAGTTAATTACAAAACAAAAAATTGTCTGCACTGCGCAAGGCAGCTGTCAGCAATTTGCAACTGATTTCACTTGCCTGCCTCTAATACTGTATTTTTCAACCCTTGGCTAAAGATAGCTGGGACACTCAGTATAATGAATACTTATTTTGGGAGAACGCAAGAAAGAAGCAAAACCTCCAAAAGGAGCACTAACAAGCATCAGCAAGTGAGGTTATGGTTGACACTTAGGGAGTAATCATTGCAATCAGTGCATTAATAATTCCTCAGGAGTTCCCACAGACCACTATGCACATAAAGAAAAAAAAGCATCAGGGGAGGTGGCTGCAAATACATTTCGCATATATTTTTGGACAGACGCCACTTGGGCAAAGTTGATGAACTGTCAGACTAAGACTGCCAAGCCTGTTATAGGCAGCGAAATGATTGCATCACACCTCCAGGAAGTTCATTCTCGGTACGTCACTTTCAAAGTGTGGTCGAGGCAGTAAAAGCAAAATGAGCAGGAGAAATTCATCATCCACACAGGCACACACTGTCCATCAGAGTAACATTCGCCATGCACAGTTGTCAAGTGCAGTGACAAGATTCCCAGAAAAAGTGTGACAAGCAACACCCACCACAACATGCTGACATCATGCTCACTGTGATCATCGTTGCAACTACAACCACATCATTCACTCAAGAATCTGGTTAGCAATCGGTAAAGTGTTCAACTTAGCCCAGATCACATTATTATCGTGCCAAGTGAAAGAGCCATCGAGAATTATTCAATGGATAATACGGCTAAAATACATGTTTAAACGTTTAAAATGCTTGTTTGAACCTGCAAGCATAGCACTACATACAGTGTGCCCAAACTCCCCTCACTGCAAGCCACCTTAAAATTTTTTAAAATCTGCAACGTATGGTGCAGTCGTACACTGCATTCAGTGGCTTATTTGTGTAGGAGGAATGTTGAAGACCGTGTGAATAGGTAGGGCAACATCAGAACAACAAGTTTTTGTGTTATATAATGTTGTCCCATTTTTTTTTATATGCTCCCAAGGTATTCCTGCAGATATGTACTAACCAGCAGTTTTCAATCTTCTCATGGCTTATTTGTGGCTGCCCAGCTTAAAATTTTTGTCACATCGCCTCTAGTTCGTAATATTAAGTAACAACATTGAAAGCACCAGTGTTACACGAAAGGAAGCCCTATGAAGCGCAGAAAAAAAGCACAGTCCATGCTCTCATAGGCTGGAATACACAATCAATGTGGGTTCATGCCACACGCAACAAGGTAAACACAGGCATTCACTCCTTTTTCATTCTGCCTTACTCTGTTCCGTCTGCTGGTTCCTTGGGAGCTTCGAACAAAGCAATCAGGCAAAGGCACTTGGATAACAATGCTAGTGCAGTGCACAATCCACTGTAGATAACACCAATGACCATGCAAAAAGAAAGCAAGAAAGCAGCTGTTTTTACTTTACAAGGTCACAGTCACGGCAGCAATGTGACAATGAGCCTCTCCAAGATGGCAGATCGAGCATAGCAGAAACAGCTGTATGCACGAGTTCTTGCTTAGACGGTGCAAAGAAAGAAGTGCAAAGTTGGGCAGGCACATGTTGGCAGAGCACTTTGCAATGCAACAGACGTGATGGTGCGAATGTTGTTCTGGGACTTTCTTAAAGAAAGAACTCACCCTGCAGCTCCTCGTCCATGTGAGAGTCCTGCTGCTCAGGCGAGCAGCGCCGCGTAACCGTTGCCAGCTACAACGGAGACCATTAACACAAAGAGTTACTTCCCCTTTGAAAGTTACTGTGACACTAAATGGCAGGCGATTGTTATTCTTTTTTTCTTCTTAAAAGAGTTTTGTAGTGATGAATTACACGCGGCCTTAATTCAGTGCCACTTACTGAGCAATAGCAGAGGTGTCAAAGTTTCGACCTCAGCATGAGCTTTGCCTTTGTAACGCACACATGAAGCAGATTAATTGCCGGATATGAAACAACCAGTTAACAAGTGCACGCAGTGACGCCCACACAGAACAAAGCACTGGCATTAATTAGTGGCCAAAAGTCCTTATGCAGCAGGCCTACGAGTACACATTACAAGTGCCTGCAGGTTGAGTTTTAGTTTGACAGAGCATGCACTATCAGCCAGATTAAGTTGTGAATTCTTAGTCATAACAGTCGGTGCACTATTGCAAACAGATGGACAAAGCACCCTGTCAGAAGATTGCTGCTAAGCAGATTTCAGAAAACACCAACAGTGGAATTATAAAAGGATAATAATAACAATTTTCGGGGTCTTACATCCCAAAACCGTAATAAGATTATCATAGACACCGCAGTGGAGGGCTCCAAAAACTTCGAACACTTGGGATTCTTCAACGTGCACCTAAATCTAAGCACACGGGTTTCTAGCATTTTGCCTCCATCAAAATGCAACCATCACGGCCGGGATTTGATCTCACAACCTTTGGGGCAGCAGTCGAGCACCATAACTACTAGACCACCATGGCAGGTAACCATTAGATGCTATTCGAAAAATGCAATTCTTTTCGAAAATTACAGATTTTTCAGTTTTTACTTGTTTTGTCGAGTTGAGTTTCTCTACATTCATGACAATAAAAACAAGTTTGTACTTAAACTGCAAATGGGCTAAATTCGTGTTTAAAGAGCACAAGGTGGCTATTCAAAACTAGAAAGTGCGCACTGACTGGAGTCCCCTGGATAACGTCACGTGACTGCATGCCATTGCACACAGCATGAGGAGTTCACCAAAGCCACATGCTCAAGACAGCCACGATTCCCAAGCTCCCATGAAGGAAAAAATAATTTTTAGAAGCATATCTCTGCCACAAGGACAAGCTTCCAATTTTACCTTTAAAATGCACTTTTCTGATGATGCCATTCTTGGCAACTTCTTGATTTTGGACAGCTTATTTTTTGTACTTGTGATGCTCGGCTGGACGAACTTTTTCTCATATTTTCCTTAGCGTGTTTTGAGAGTCATTATCTCTTCATTAGTTTGATATAACTTATACTACAATTATTACAAATTTCAAGTAACTCATTACCAGTAACTCATTTATTTTTTTTTTTGACGGCAAAAACTTGCTTTTTAAATAGTCATTTAAAGGAGATAACATTTGAAAATATTAAGACAGTTCAAGAGTTAATGGCTGATAAATATGGAAGTTTAGTAATATAAAAAGTTGGTGAAAAATGAGCTACATTTTACGCATTGTCATGATGCAGAACAAAAACTAAGCAACTCACTATAAGATGGATTAGATATTTGAAAGCAGCATAAAACGGCCCGTAAAAACAAAAAATTTCATTGCTCTAGGCAATATATTAAAAAAATTATTTCTTGTTTTGAGTAGCACCTCCCCTTAAGGCTTTGGAAACGGCATGCTTTGGTGATGCGCTTGTATGCATGGCATCAGTCCAAGCTGTAGGTAAGGAGCCATTGTATGTAGAAAGGTACGAGACAGATTGCCATGATGGTTACCTTTGTACTGTAGGCATTGTGACACATGCGTGCCGGTGATATCTTTGTTCTCACATACCCAAGTGCTATGGTCTACAAGTAAAGGTCAGCAGAAACAAAGAGCTGCATTTCATGTCCCTTTGTCCATCTGTTTACAATAGTGCACTTTTAACATATGTACGCTTAAAAGTGCACTGTTGCACTTTAACTTCCGAGTACATCTTTTCCGGAAAAATAAAGTCTGCAACTTGATTCTATCACAGACCTTACTTTTTCTGGAAAGATGTACTGAGAAATTATGCGTGCATTAGATTCAAACACAAAACCAACACTACAGAAGTCCCAAGTTATCGTCAGAGGCCTTACAATTTAGGATGACAGAGAGCTGAGCAACTTGGTAGGGATTCATGATAAAGGACGATAGGCGTGCAAACATGGATACACGAGAGAAGTCAGGACAACACAATACCGACTAACAACTGAACAGGCACACAGCGGCGGAAAAGAAGGCAGATACAAAAACTTATCTGCGCATGTCTAGGCAAGAGGCAATAGCTATCAATCCAGCACGCGTGGGGGTCTACGTGAGAGATAACTGTTCACACATTTGATTTTTTTCTTTATGCAAGTTAATCGACGATTGGCTCAGGCATGCATTACCATGCGGGTTGTCCTGACTTCCCTCTTGTGTCTGTGTTGCCATGCCTACTGTCTTTTAGGCATTACACATTTTTGTAATCCTAATCCACAGGTCACTGCATCATGGAAGCTGCAGTAGCTTTGTAACTACATATGGTCATTATGCTTTGCAAGGTATTTGGGAAATGTGGCATCCGAAAGGCGAGACAACAGACATAGAGATGTTACACTGCTTCACATAAACAGGCTTTCGAATAGGTTTTTGCTACCGGAAGGTACTAACAAAGTATAAAGACACCCCCAGACTTCAATTAGCAACATTACTTGCCTTTGGAAGCAGGAATAAGATGCTTCCAAAAGCTGCCATAGCACCAAGATCTCTAGAATGGCCTGCTTTTAGTGACAGAATATAAAGGGGGTTGGTAAGGATTCACTGTAAATAAAAGTATACCGGTGTCATACGGGCACTTTTGGTCCCGATCTGGGCTTATCTAGATTAGGCTCGATCCGGATTGGTGCTGCTATACAGTCACTTTTAATCGCGATCAGGCCTGATCAGAGCCACACTGCGAATGCGCTGATGTTTACGCCAAACTCGGTCTGGATTAGTTTGGACCATGTAGCAGCAACCACTGGTTATCGTCACCAAGAAATCTAATCCAGATTGGCCCTGATCATGATCAAAAGGGCGCGTGTGAGCGTGGCATAAGGCTTGCAGACATGGACACAAGAAAAACACAACATAATGGCCGTAATGAGAAAGGTGTTTGCGTTGTCCGTTTCTCTTTTTCTGTGTCTGCATGCCTTACTCCCATGATGGAACTGGCATGTGGCAAGTGCACAACAAACGTCTTTTGCTGCACAATTTGTAGTACAATGATCGCTGTCACACATGACACATTAATATGGCCCACTGCAAAATATGAGTAACCGAGCACCAGTAATGATAACTATGGGATCTAGGCTGTTGAATATGCCTTCTGACAGTTGAATTAATAATTAGTGGTGTGCCAGAAATTATCGTGGATTCTGTCGATTCGCCGAACATGCATTAAATGGCACAGCCTGCATATTACCACCTGTAAACAATGGTTGTAATAAAAGAATAACTTATTTTTTTTTTTGCTATGGTGGAGCATAAAAGAAGATCTAGTAGCACAATTAATCGTGTTTGCAGGCTAATGTGCAACCTGTATGCTAACTAAATTTAACGCGACACAAAAAAGGCGCTGTGGTGAAAGAACACAAAACACCTCGTTTTGTGTTCTTTCTGAGGAGCTCCGAATCACCGAATATGTGCATGTTCGCCCCATTTCAATGATTTCCAGTTACCTGTTACAATCTAACGGATACAGGCGAAGGCCCGCTATTTTGTTATCCGCTCTTTCATAGGGTAGGAGCAGAAACGCCGTAGCGGGAAAATCTCAGCTTAATTTCGTTGCC
This sequence comes from Rhipicephalus sanguineus, assembly GCF_013339695.2. NCBI lineage: Eukaryota > Metazoa > Arthropoda > Arachnida > Ixodida > Ixodidae > Rhipicephalus > Rhipicephalus sanguineus. Next base: position 68,391,193 of record NC_051176.1, on the reverse strand, counting down.
GTACGTGTTGACAGCACTACAACGGCGCATAATCAGACAAACGCATGCATGCGACCCGTTTCGTGAGGGTCAGCCCAGAGCTCGCGCATAAACAGCATCGGAGGCCCCGTCGAACTGCCTGAGCGCACGCTGTTCGAGACAAGCGGCCGGCTCGGCGTAGAGCTTACGTCGAACGTCACCCTGGGCTGCTGCGGCTGCTGCGTGATCTCGACGGGCGAAGACGGCTGCTGCGCTTCGACGGGCGTCGTCGCGTCCTCGCCGCCTCCGCTGTGGGCCATGATGTCCAGCGCGCTTGCCACACAAATCACTCACCAACGATGAGTTACGAGTACAGCAGCTGTGGCCACGCGTGTATGCACGCAAACCACCGCAGCAAAGGCCGAGCGACCGTAACGAGGACCGGGAGCGAAGGAAGGGAACGGCGGTGAGTGCTTGCCGGTAGAGTCCTTACACGACGAACGCCGGTCGGTGCGGGCGTTGCAGGCGGTGCTTGTCCAAGTTGCGGTTGATCCCAAGCTCACCTGCAAACGCTGCGTCGCCACGCCACCGAACGCGGTCGTGCGTTTCTCAGTCAATTCGTGGTTTCATACCGCCGCCGCCGCGTCCAGCGAATACAAGCTGAAACACGACGACAACGCGAAGGCGCCGCCATGAGCGCAGTGTTGCTTCGCTGCGCGGCGGCGGCCGGCAGGTCACGCTGTATTTGTCCGAGGAGGTCGTGGCCTCGCCAGTCCTTATTTATAACGCTGCTGCATCTTCGCTAATAGTTATTTAAGGCAAAATTTGGTACGTTTATAGCATAATCTGGTGTATCCATTGGCACCGATTGCGTTTTGTGCCCAGTTTTGTCGAAACCCCTTCATATGCCAGCTAGTGGTCCACCGGACTTCGTTAGCGTGAATAAGTCATTACTGTACGTTATCGTAAAATAAGTAAACGAACGAGAATATGTGCATCCAGAAGAGAAATAACAATGTGGTTTCTGGACAAGAGTTTGGGCTCGACTGAGCTCGCCGTCATGATGACCTGCACCGCTGCCTGCACGCTTGCTCCTTCAGTGGTATGGTTCATGGCCGCGCTAGAACACGATCGCTCGCGTTTCTGTGCGGCCGTGAAGAAATGAGGATCTATATAGTTTATCGCCTCACCTGCATGCACTGTTCGGCAATCAGGCTGCGTCACCGCGGAAACCACAGCGCAGGAGGAAGCTAGATCCTACGCCTTGCACGATGCAGTTCATTTGTGGCTCTTCACGCGCTGTGCGCTCGCTCGCGACAGCAACCTCGATTCGCGATCATCACTCCACGTAGTGCCCAACTCATGCAGCAGAGGAGGAATAGCGAGTGGAGGTCGGGCACAAGGAAGTGATCTGCATCAACTTTTAAATCATCTCGATCGCATGATCATGCCTGACAAAGTGAGATCTTGGTTCAAGGAGGAAGGCACCGGTCCTCGCACCAAGTAGTACATATATGACTGCCACCTGGAAATGGTGATACGCAGGGCTTAAAGTCAGGGGGGGGGGGGGGGGGGGCTCTCGGCAGTCCGACGGTGGCACGTGCGGCACCATTGTAGGAAACTCTATGGCGGCACCCATTTGACAAGTGCTGGAGTTGTATTTTTTGGCAGTAGCGCTTTGTGCGGGGGGAAATTATACTGTGCAATTTTCCGAATAATGATTTCATCGCGAATGTTTGGTTGACGGGGTGTCAGCAAAACAGAAGAAAACAGGTATCGTCGTAGTTCTGAATGCAGTCCACTGAGACAAGGATGGCCAGGAACGCCTTCTGAAACCAAGGGTCACCAGCCTGTTCGACAGAGCGTCTTGGCACAGGATGCTGTTTCACGAGGCACCTGAGTGTGAAGCTACCTGCTCGTGAATCAGTAATGGTTCACCTTGGTCTGTTTAGTTTGCCACCAGGCTCGTAGCCAGGAATTTTTTCGGGGGGGGGGGGGGGGGGGGGTTTAAAGCAACGCTCCTACATTTTCCTTCAGTTTTAAAACTGCCCTTGAGACGCGCACTAAAATGTGGCCCATTTCTGTGCCCACTCGCGATGTGATATCAAGAACTTAATTCCCGTGAAAGAGTTAACTTCTTAACTCTTTCCTTTTTTTATTTACATCGCGTTTCGTGCTTATTTTTTTCTTTTTGAAGTTTCATATATAATTGTCAGTGTGGCCAATCCCCCTCGTGGGTATGAGCCAGTCCCCTTAGGGCAAACAAACAAACAAAGGTCACGGCACCCCTTCCCCTGCTCACGCCTCTGATCAATATTGAGGTGGCCCGTAAATGCTAGTGTACCGAGATATGCATGAATAGCCTTGAGTACAAACGTAAGCCAATATAAGGCTGACAGTAATGCTGAGGATGAGTAGATAGGACCATATGTCGGCAACGAAAGGTGGAGCTCACTCGGACTCACTGAAGAAATATATCTTGCGCTAAGGGCTCCACTCGGACTCACTCTCATCAATATTTTCCTCAACTGGACTCACTCGGACTCACACTAAAAGTTTTCTTCAACCGGACTCACTCGGACTCAAACTCGCCCAAAAGATTACTCACCCGGACTCACTCAGACTCGCGGTCAGATCAAAGTCCGAGTGATTCTGAGTGAGTCGATTCATGAGCATGTTTGCTGACCTATGGCAGTAGCCTCATTTAGAAAGCTGGAGCGCAAGGCGCGAAAGCGTCGCATAGGTGGCCTGCATCGCAGATAGCCTACAGTGCCTGGTCGTGAGACGCGGAACGACAATTTTAACAGCAGAAGCATTGGACAAATTTCTTTATATAGTGACGTGATTGCTGTGTTGAAGGAAAACTTCGCCACAGTTCGTTTCCCAGTGTGCAGCCGACAGAAACCACTGTCGACAGGGGGGGGGGGGTCTAGCGCTTCCCTTGCCCCCACGTAGATACGCCTATGAATGCGACTCACCACGGGGGCATGAATAAAACACACTATTTCGACGCAATGTGGCGTTATATTTCACTTGTATACAGATACTATTGAACAAGTGCAGGAAAAATTAAGTAATACAATAACAAACTACATAATCCTAAAGGTTAGAGTCAGACGCTAGTTGCGTTGGTGCTGCCAGTCGGCAGCACCAACACCCCAAGGCACCCCTGTTTTCCCACCCAACCGACTCCTTGTGCCCGCCGAGGCGCCGGTCCTTGAGTGAGCTGACGCAGAGGCGTGACAACGGTATCGTCGTCCTGCAGACTGTTGGGCCCTGCAGCCACGGCGGCATCCATCATCTTCGCTTCAGGGGCCTCTGAACGCTTGAGGCAGCCACGGTAGGAAGGCATGCCCGGCTCACCACGTTGAGGACGCCGATACAGCTGTCTGGGAAGTCACGTGGCCCAAACGTCGTCGTCTTCCTCTGACTGCGCTCGCTCACGACGCCCCGGTCGCTGTCGCCACTGTGCTCGTGCAGGTGTACTTTGCTGTAGACGCTAGGCGCGACGTTGGTGCAGCCACTCGGCCGGCGTCGTCCTGCTCGTAGCGCTGCCAGCAGCGGCTGCAGCTCCCCTCGGTGTGCACCATGCTGTCGAGCCCCTTGCAGCTGGCGTCGTTTGCGGGGGAAACAGCAGCGGTTGTTCGTCTTCAGTCGTCCGGCACTCGCAGTAAGATGAGTCAGAATGGATTCTCGCCTGAAGTCCCAGTGATGAAGGGATTGTCGAGCTGGAGGCCGCTGTGCACGACGGGGACGGGCATTGGCATGCTCTCGCTTCATGACCCCTTGAGGAATGATCAGGTCGTCCTGGACTTGAACGAAAATGACCTCCTGTTGGACGTCGTCACGGCGTTGCATTCGGCAGACAAAGCCTTCCATGCACGCGCTGGCGTTCCTTCTTTATCGTCGTCTTGGCTTTGCACACGTGCGCTCGTGATCGGTGGGAAAAAAAAAATTCCGGCAGATCCCTCGCACTGTAGGAGTCAAAGTAATGGTGCTTCTATATGTTCCTGAGACGCTACTGTCACGGGCCCGATAGTGGAAATACACAGCAAATTAGAAAATATTTTCAAATAAGCAAAAAAGCGCAACACCGGAACCGAAACCCGACCGAGCAGTACTGTCTTCGCGTGACGTAAAGATGATGATGATGATGATGACCTCTTGCTTATGGCGCTCACCCACAAAGGCGGATGGGCCAAGAACCGGGCGGCAGGATCTTTGAGTTAAATACTTATGAAACTAAAGACAAATGCTGTAACTTTAGACTAAAAGAGAGAAAAAAACATAGCTAATACTTGAAAATTCCATAGAGCAAGCAGTCAGAGTATCAGATGCGATGTTTGACGGATGTAACAACGGGTTGTAATTAATAATGAAAATAAGCCAATATACACTAGCATGGTAATCTTTTTGTTTCCTGTATGTAATCAAGCGCTGTCGCTGATCTCGTCACGCCATCGTCGAGTGTACTACAAGGGTACACTGCTTCGGAAGCACCGACGCGCGCTGAAAACGAAATTTTAGATTGCCACCTGCTCTGTAATTCTGATTAAATCGAAGGGTTTATCCGCTTCGGCTGTGCGCTTTACAACATTTGAAATCACTGCAATATGCAGTCGCTGTCTTTGAAGGCGTCTTATATGGTATAGGCCAGCACTCGGTGCCGCAGTGCAGGACGTACGCAAAGGAGCCCGGTGTCAGCCTTTACACGTATCCGCAGGGTAAGAAGCTGCGTGAAGCTTGGATTGTGAAACTTAGAAATGGTATACAGCCATGGGCTACAACACTCGTGTGCAGCCAGCGCTTCCGCGAGGAAGATTTCTGCTTCGGAACGTTGTTCGACGAATACCAGAAAGCGCTCACTGAGACGCAAGCCCGTGCACGTTCGTCGGCTAATGACGCCTTTTCCCGCAAGCTGACCCACATGTTGCTCACCTCCTATATCGACGCCAAAATTAGCTTCACTCACTCCCAAATTCAAGTTGCCCATCCCAACCTTATTTGTTTTCTACGGCGCCTTATGTATTTCATGTAAGAAAGGTACCACGCCTTTTGCGTTTTAGACACGATTTGCAGCAAAATTGCTGAAGAACTCACCAAAGAATGTTGCGCATTCAAACTTTCCATTACTGTCTCTACACCTTGCTTTTACCCCAATTTGTAGCTACTTGCTGCAATAACTTCTCTGTTTTTCACTGCGATTCCCAACTCACACGTCCTCGTTTTCATTGTGAACAAGGCTCCCGTCAGGGAAGCTGAAATGTCTTTTTTGGTTTTCTTTTTCGTGATCGGTGTTCCTCATTAAATTTTTATGAACAAGAGATGTAGGGAGGGGTGGATCACTCCCGAAGGCCTTCTCGATTGCACTGCAGGATCGTGGTGGAGGGCGTGTTAAAACTTCAAAGTGACGGCTTCCGGCCCATGCCCGCATACCCCCGGATCCCCATTACATCGAAAAATGTTTTGAGCCGAGACAACTCAGAAATAGACAATCTGTGGCTATATTTTGGCCACAGAGCGCTGTCATATACATGCTGGAGTGGTCGACAGCGTTACGCTAGCATCGTTTAATCGAGACCCCCGTGGAAGCTAAATAACAGGTGCCGCACTCACTATAAGCTTCACTACGCGGGTGCAATTCCCGACCACGGCGGCCTCTCATCTCGATGGGGGCAATATGCCAGAGCACCCGTGTACTTAGATTTAGGCGCACGTTAAAGAACAGTAGATGGTCATAATTTCCGGAGCCCTCCACTACGACGTCCCTCATAATCATATCGTGGTTTTCGGAGGTAAAACGCCGACAGTGCTGGGCAGTATCGAAGATACATGTATCTTAGATACTATCTTAGATACTCTTTGGGTATCTTGTATCTGTATCGCGATACGTCTCGCAAGACGAGTATCTGTATCTGTATTTCCGATACATTCGATAATGTATCGTGTATCTTAAGATACAAGATACTGCTATCGCAACACAACCGTGTGCAACAATAATCGCTGGCCAAAGTCCGCTCCTCAAGCTGGCGCCACTAAGCCATCTGAATAAAACTAAGGGCTGTGACGTAATTGTAATCTTTCCGCCAGAGTCCACCAGTGAGCGCAGATGAGCCGAGTCACGTGCCAGCGCTCGCGCAGCGTCGACAGAATTAAGCGCGCGGACGTCTACGCCCAGCCCACATATCTTTTGTTTTCTCGATTTCTATTTTCTTTTCAGTTGCGCCAATGCCACGACACTTGCTCTTAGCCACTGTCCTGCGCTGCGTACTCCAATACATGCGGCGTCTTACGCGCAAGTTCTGATCTCGCTATAGTGTCGTTGTTGAAGATTCTCCTTGCGTTTGCTTCGTAACGAAATCTGGTGCTCGCAAGAATGAGGCTGCTTTGCGTCTCGTGGCTATTACATATCAGCGATTTGAAGGATCTCGTTAATGTAACTTTGACTTACATGAATTAACTTATATGCAAATAACATTCTATCAACTTTATCACCACTGGTATTGAGGCTAAATCTAATAGAGCAAACATTTACCTAACAGAATATATCTTGGCATACCCTACTTTTTTCTTCTTACTATCTTTATTCAAATAATTTATGAAATCCTAATTTGATTGTTACCATAACTGCTTTCTTAGCTGTCCTTTTGCATTGCATAGGTTACATAGGTCTCTGTACTGTGTTTTCTAGGTCTGGTCACTGTAGTATGAATTTTGCAACGGGTTACCAGTTACCAAAATAAGACCTCTCCTTTGTTCTTTTAACTGTCTGCATTATTTCTACTACTGTTTACACATTTGCACGTGGCCAAGGCGATTTTAAAAACCAATATATAATTATGTGGGCGTGCCTTGAGTATTCATGTGGGAGGTAATCTGCAATTCGCTGATGACATTGCATTGATGAGTAACGCGGGAGACGAATTACAGCTCATGATTACTGAACTGGATACGGAAAGTAGAAGAGTAGGTCTGAAAATTAATATGCATAAAACTAAAGTACTGTGGAACAATCTTGGCAGAGAACAGCGCTTTGCGATAGGTGGCGAGACACTGGAAGTTGTAAAGGAGTACGTCTACTTAGGACAGGTAGTAACCGCGGAGCCGAACCATGAGAGTGAAATAACTAGAAGAATAAGGATGGGATGGGGCTCATTCGGCAAGCATTATCAAATCACGAATACAGTGAAACCTCCGTGATACGATCACAGCTCATACGAACTACGGGGTGATACGAATTTTTCGTTGGTCCCGGCCAAGGTCCATTGGCCTGCAGTGTAATGGAGTACGGTTGTTGCGAACCGATTTTCACCCAGCGACGTTTGATACGAACGTACGCTACCGCCCAGGTACGAAGAGGTGCTGTCCGCGCTGTTGCGGAAGACGCGCCAAGCACGTGCGAGCGCGGGAACGCAAGCGTGGGCATGCGCGCCGCACCGCCAAATTGTCAGAATCACGGTGTAAGAAAAACACTTTTCTTACGGTCAGAATAAACCTTCAGAGACGCGTCACGGCCTGCAAGATTGTGTGCGCAAATCTTTGAGGCTCTTATGTGCCTCCGTGTGCCTTCGCGTTTAGATTACAGAGGACATTAGGGCCATGCTTTTTTTTTTCTAATGCGTCGACGCGGGCTGCTGTCGTTGTACTGTGTTTACACGTGCCTGCCTGCCTCGTGTATCAGACATCCTATGAAAGGTGGACGAGGACCGAAAGAAGGCGAGGATGGCCTTGGCGAAGGAGTCAGGCCTCACAACGTCAATGTGCGCGACCGTTGAGGTCGCACTTGTGCTAGCACGGTCGTAATTCTCGCAAAAAACATCCGCAACACCTCCGCAATAACAAAATCATTACACAGGACCGTGGTTCTGTAATTTTGTGGCCTTGATCCATCGCGTCAAAGCGCTTCTTTCGTTACTTTCGCTGCCGTCCTCCGGTGTCATGCAAAAAAGCATACTAAAATTTGGAAGGGGCTACTATTGTCGCGGGTCACAATGCACCTGGTTCATTAATTAAATACGCGCGTACGGGCCGTATATTTACGAGTGCTGGTATGATTGCCGACATCTAAAAACTTAACTGACAATCATTCAGGGTTCTTCCTGACGTTGCTGCGGTCATGAAAAACAATAAATGAAAATGTATGCCAGCTTCCCTTTGTCTAAAAGGAGAGACTTGTGTCGCATGCTAATTTTCCATGCTTTCTAGTGATACAAATTTCGGATGATACGAATATTTTTGGTGGTCCCGTGAGATTCGTATCACCGAGGGTTCACTATATAAGGCTGACAGTAATGTGAGGATGAGTAGATAGGACCATAATTCGGCACCGAAAGGTGGAGCTCACTCGGACTCACTTAAGAAATATATCTTGCGCTAAGGGCTCACTCGGACTCACTCCCATCAATATTTTCCTCAACTTGACTCACTCGGACTCAGACTCACTAAATTTTTCTTCAACCGGACTCACTCGGACTCAGACTCGCCAAAAGATTACTCACCCGGACTCACTCAGACTCGCGGCCAGATCTAAGTCCGAGTGAGTCTGAGTGAGTCGACTCATGAGCATGTTTGCTGACCTATGGCAGTAGCCTCATTTAGAATGCTGGAGCACAAGGCGCCAAAGCGTCGCATAGGTGGCCTGCATCGCAGATAGCCTACAGTGCCTGGTCGTGAGACGCGGAAGACAATTTTAACAGCAGAAGCATAGGACAAATTTCTTTATATAGTGACGTGAATGCTGTGTTGAAGGAAAACTTCGCCACAGTTCGTTTCCCAATGTGCAGCCGACAGGGACCAATGTCGACAGGGGGGGGGGGGGGCCGCTAGCGCTTCCCTTGCTCCCAGGTAGATACGCCTATGAATGCGACCCACCACGGGGGCATGAATAAAACACACTATTTCGACGCAATGTGGCGTTATATTTCGCTTGTATACAGATACTATTGAACAAGTGCAGAAAAATTAAGTAATACAATAACAAATACATAATTCTAAAGGTTAAAGTCAGACGCTAGTTGCGTTGGTGCTGCCAGTCGGCAGCACCAACACCCCAAGGACCCCTGTTTTCCCACCCAACCGACTCCTTGTGCCTGCCGAGGCGCCGGTCCTTGAGCGAGCTGATGCAGAGGCGTGACAGCGGTATCGTCGTCCTGCAGACTGTTGGGCCCTGCAGCCATGGCGGCATCACAGCATCGTCGCGTCAGGGGCCTTGAACTTTAGGCAGCCACGGTAGGAAGGCATGCCCGGCTCACCACGGTGAGGACGCCGATACAGCTGTCTGGGAAGTCACGTGGCCCGAACGTCGTCGTCTTCCTCTGACTGCGCTCGCTCACGACGTCCCGGTCGCTATCGGCACTGTGCTCGTGCAGGTGTACTTTGCTGTAGACGCTAGGCGCGACGTTGGTGCAGCCACTCGGCCGGCGTCGTCCTGCTCGTAGCGCTGCCAGAAGCGGCTGCAGCTCCCTTTGGTGTGCAGCATGCTGTCGAGCCCCTTGCAGCTGGCGTCGTTTGCGGGGGAAACAGCAGCGGTTGTTCGTCTTCAGTCGTCCGGCACTCGCAGTAAGATGAGTCAGAATGGATTCTCGCCTGAAGTCCCAGTGATGAAGGGATTGTCGAGCTGGAGGCCGCTGTGCACGACGGGGACGGGCATTGGCATGCTCTCGCTTCATGACCCCTTGAGGAATGATCAGGTCGTCCTGGACTTGAACGAAAATGACCTCCTGTTGGACGTCGTCACGGCGTTGCATTCGGCAGACAAAGCCTTCCATGCACGCGCTGGCGTTCCTTCTTTATCGTCGTCCAAGCTTTGCACACGAGCGCTTGTGATCGGTGGCAAAAAAATTGCGGCAGATCCCTCGCACTGTGGAAGCCAAAGTTTTGTTGCTTCTATATGTTCCTGAGACGCTCCTGTCACGGGCCCGATAGTGAAAATACACAGCAAATTGGAAAATATTTTCAAATAGGCGAAAAAGCGCAACACCGGAACCGAAACCCAACCGAGCAGTACTGTCTTCGCGTGACGTAAAGATGGTGATGATGGTGATGATGATAACCTCTTTCTGATGGCGCTCAACCACAAAGGGGGATGGGCCAAGAAGCGGGTGGCAGGATCTTTCAGTTAAATACTTATGAAGCTAAAGACAAACGCTGTAACTTCAGACTAAAGAGAAAAAAAAAATAGTTAATACTTGAAAATTCCATAGAGCAAGCAGTCAGAGTATCAGATGTGATGTTTGACGGACGTAACAACGGGTTGTAATTAATAATAAAAATAAGCCAATATACACTAGCATCGTAATCTTTTTGTTTCCTGTATGTAATCAAACGCTGTCGCTGATCCCGTCACGCCATCGTCGAGTGTACTACAAGGGTACACTCTAGGGTCGTCTGCTTCGGAAGCACCGACGCGCGCTGAAAACGAAATTTTAGAATGCCACCTGCTCTGTAATTCTGATTAAATCGAGGGGTTTATCCGCTTCGGCTGTGCGCTTGACAACATTTGAAATCACTGCAATATGCATTCGCTGTCTTTGAAGGCGTCTTATATGGTATAGGCCAGCACTCGCTGCCGCAGTGCAGGACGTACGCAAGGGAGCCCGGTGTCAGCCTTTACACGTATCCGCAGGGTTAGAAGCTGCGTGAAGCTTGGATTGTGAAACTTAGAAATGGTATACAGCCACGGACTACAACACTCGTGTGAAGCCAGCGCTTCCGCGAGGAAGATTTCTGCTTCGGTACGTTGTTCGACGAGTACTAGAAAGCGCTCACTAAGACGCAAGCCCGTGCACGTTCGTCTGCTAATGACGCCTTTTTCCCGCAAGCTGGCCCACATGTTGCTCACCTCCATATCGACGTCAAAATTAGGTTCATTCACTCCGAAATTCAAGTTGCCCATCCCAACCTTATTTGCTTTCTACGGGGCTTTATGTATTCTAGTAAGAAAGGTACCACGCCTTTTGCGTTTTAGACACGATTTTGCCACCAAAATTGCTGGAGAACTCACCAAAGAATGTTGCGCATTCAAACTTCCCATTACTGTCTGTACACCTTGTTTTTACCCCACTCTACTTGCTGCAATAATTTCTCTGTTTTTCACTGCGATTCCTAACTCACACTTCCTCGTTTTCATTGTGAACAAGGTCCCCGTTAGGGAAGCCGAAACGTCTTTTTTCGTTTTCTTTTTCGTGGTGGGTGTTCCTCATTTAATTTTCATGAACAAGAGAGCTAATGTAAATAGGCGTGGGTCGCTCCCGAAGGCCTTCTCGATTGTACTGCAGGATCGTGGTGGAGGGCGTGTTAAAACTTCAAAGTGACGGCTTCCGGCCCATGCCCGCATACCCCCGGATCGCCATTACATCGAAAAATGTTTTGAACCGGGACAACTCAGAAATTGACAATCTGTGGCAATATTTTGGCCACAGAGCGCTGTCATATACATGCTAGAGTGGGTCGAAAGCGTTACGCTCGCATCGTTTAATCGAGACCTCCGTGGAAGCTTAAGTAAGGTGCCGCACTCACCATAAGCTTCACTACGTGGGTGCAATTCCCGACCACGGCGGCCTCTCATCTCGATGGGGGCAAAATGCCAGAGCACCCGTGTACTTAGCTAGGCGCACGTTAAAGAACAGTAAATGGTCATAATTTCCGGAGCCCTCCACTACGACGTCCGCCATGATCATAACGTGGTTTTGGGAGGTAAAAAGCCGACAAAATTATTATATATTTGTTCGGCCTATATTAATGCGCTGTTCAGCGCATTGGCGCCACTTTAACGTCATGAGTATTCACGGTTTTGTGACGAACAGACGATATTGGCACGGGCCAAACATTTTTCACCTTAGTGGAGTACTAATAGCGACAAGATGCGGGATAGAAAATAATTTATTCTGTTGCGTTCCACGCAATCGTGCATAAGCGCCCTGTTAATGCGATTTTGAAATGGGAGATTTTTCCGGTTTTAGTTAGGTCATGTTGCGGAGGGCAAAATGGGGAATTCGAAACAGAAAAAAAATGAAATAGTCCGATCTTACGTTACAGCGACGACGGCCGCAATTTGACGGGGCCTTCTGGGGTATTTGAGTGAAATTAATGGAACAACTTTCATGCTACTCGTTCTTGTATGTCGGTAGTATATGAATCTGTACTATACTGACCTCAGGCCGATAATAACTGCATCGATGTCGAACTTTGCTTTCGTTTTCTTTTTAAATTTGCCTACTTCCCATCTTCAGATGTCACAAACCCGTCTACCGTGTCAGCTTCGAAAGGCAGCTTTCTTTACTGCCCTTCAGGCGTCATACAAGCATGATGATAACAGCGTCGCACTTCATCGCGTATTCGCCGCTAGCCCTGTCTCACACGACGTTGCCTGAACGTGTAATGATCGTGGAATGTTTATCAGCAAAACAATGGACGTACTCTTATCACGGAATGCAGCAGAAAGGGCGGGTAGCTGCGATACCTCCGGCCCTCCCAGCTGCGTGAGACAAATATCACGTGTTTTCTGGCGCGAAGCGGAATATCTTTTTTTTTCCCCAGAAATTTCAACCAGTCTTGAAGCTGGATATACAATTAGCAAGGCGCCATTGACCGCAAAGGTGGTCAATGGCGAAAATCACTGTCAAGATTTCACAATCACCGAATTCACAATCAAGATTTGTGAATTCGGTTCTTGATTGGAAAACAGGGCTTACATCTTCCGTTACCTGTGCAGCGACAGGTCCCAATTATCGCTTTAAAGGGAAGCTGAAGCACTTTGGAAAAAAAAAGACTTTGGAGCGTGTAAGGACAGTTTGATTCCTGCTGAATTCGAAAGGCGATGTGGTAGTTGTCAAAAGGGAACGCAAATAGCACTTCTTGGCAAAAAAGAAAGGCTATGGCCGTGGAGCTTTTTGAGATGCTGAGCGAAGGCGGTGACGTCCTTCTCGGTATGCTGCGTTACCTGCAACAGCAGCACTGCTGAAGCGTGGCCTCCTGGATTAGCTCCGGCAACGGCACGGCACGAGTTAATCACGGAGGCCACGGTTGAAGAAACGAGAGACGCTTGTTCACGTAGCGCTCGGCTGTTTGTCGTTATTCTAGATATCGTAATCCAGCTGCAGAACTTTCCGCTTCGCTAAACCTTCGTCACATAAACAGCGCTCTGGCAGTTCGGATCAGCGAGCGGCGGGAGCCTTTCGTCGGAGTGCACGGCTCCGCCAAAGGAACCGAAGATGACGTAGTTTTCCACGCCCACACTTTCAGCGCGCTCGCGTGGGCGGAGGAAGAGAAACTTTTCTTTCGCGTATTCTAAAGCTCCTGCTGCAACAACCGCGGAAAAAATTACGACATCGTCGATAATAATGTAGGTCCTTGCTAACCACGAGGTTTTATCATTTAACTTAGTCTGAAGCACCTCCACCTTTCCGTGTACAATGTATTCAGCAGTAAATAATGATGGAGCTACAGCGCGATTCCTGTTTCATTCACAGAAGAATCAGTGTGTTCGCTGCCTGGAACGGCTGCTTTCTAAGCAAACGCTCTCTTCCACGGACTATACACTTCTATGTGTGTGGATCCGCAGAAAAAAAAAAGAAAAAAGAAAGCATGAGCACGAGTAGTGGGAAGCTTTCATGTTCTCAGAGTTTCCTTTCATCCCAAAGCTGGCAGTCGGAACAGAAGATGCATTGTAGCAATTCAACAGCATTTAGTTTACATACAGCCTTAGCCGGGCAAATATAGGTTTTGTTTGCATAAAGCAAGGCTGCTGAATCGAAAAACATCTTTTTGAAGTAATCTGCGGACGGAATTATTGTATTTTAAGAATGCTCTTCCTTTTTACATGAGACGACAAGCTTCAGGACCCAGGTGGTGGTGGTGGTGGTGGTGGTGGTGGTGCTGACGTTGCAGCAGGCGGGGTTAGCTTGGCCTGCATGGCCGGCAATTGCTCCGCCTGAGCATCTCCTGAATTGTAGGGGTATGTCACCAAGTGTTGAACAGCCCAGTGTCTCGCAGGAGGACCAGCAAAATTCGTTGCACGCTCCTCCTCGTTGCCGCGGGCCCTTCAGGAAAAATGACATCTTCAAATGCCCGGTGCCTATGACAACCTTTTTGCAAGGTGCGGACCATCGCTGCTCTTTCCACATCAAACTGCGGGCAAAGCCAAATAAAATGTTCAATGTCCCCGATGTCACCGCAGAAGGCACCGCAGATGTCACCGCAGAAGGCACTTCAAAAGTCTTGAATGACCAAGCCGGGGTGTATGCGGAGCCGGTTCTTATGCGGTACAACAGCGTCGCTTGTTCACGAGAAAATCCGTTGATTACACATGCTTGGTCTGGAAACTTGTAGATGTTAAGTAAACATTTCTCGCTATCCCCTCCCAAAAACCTTTCTCGTTATGCGCCTGGCGTACGTTTTCTCAAAATAAGAATGGTGTTTGCGACAAAAAAAAGTAATTTACTATGACTGATTACTTGCTCCCCATCTCGCTATCAGCGCCCTTAAAAAGAAAAAGAAAAAAATACAGGGTCCCTTATACATTCGTCTAAGATGACTCGAAAGCGAAAGTCATCTTATTTTAGGGGCGAAGCTCCTTATAGCATCACCTGGTCGGTCGTCGCTCCATCCGGCGTGCCCCCGCCGTCGCGTCTCCCGTATCATTCAATAGATGGCGCTGTCCCATAGAGATGCATGCAAACTGCAGTTCGGTGACGATATACTAGATGGCGCTGTGCCACATGGGTGCAAAAAAAAAGAAGAAAAAAGAAAAAAAAAGCAGCGGCACCCTGCACGCTAGATGGCGTGCAGTAATCAACACGGCGTATCGCTTTGATTACTGTTGGGCGAAAGCGCTGAACTTTTCACGGTGCAACCATGGTTGCTTCAGGAGCTTCTCCCAAGCTCTTGATCATTCACCCGTGGATATGCTGTAATTTTTTCTTTCGGTCGATGCATTGATCCTACAATATGCATTGATCCTGCAAAATGCATCGATGAATTGACTGAATATGCATTGATCATCAATATTGGCACGCGTGCTTTATCTCCTTCACTGTGACCGAGTTTCAAAGTTACCTGGCTTTAACTTCTGCACTTGTTATCTCTAGGTGCAAGCTGCGCCTGATTGCAACGGAATTACCGGATATATACATCTCGAATGTTATCGGTTTTTCTGATGAGATTGCTTGCTCGAGGTGAATGACGGAGTACAATTTCCAATAAGTGGAATCACCAGCTATTGCGTTATAATCTGTCATGACTAATATAGGTATAGATGAAGCATTAGATGCGCAGGTCAGATTTTAGCGACTGTGCTCGCAGCTATTATTGCGCAAGTCAGACTGTGCTGGCAGCTATCATTGAACTGGTAATGTTAATATCTTTGCTGGGCACAAGCTAGCTTAATGAAGATTTAATATGAAGATTTAAATCCTTATTTGACGCATTGGTCGCCCAAGTCGTCACGGTCACAACGATGCGACAATATATTGAAATGGTCCACGCAATTACCAATTTTCAGTTGCCGCATGAAGTCGAGAGGCAGAACTTTTGGAACAATACCTTCGTGGGATAATCATGGATGCCTCAAGAGACTAGGATGAGGTTGGGGGGAGGGTGAACGTTGGGAGTTCCTGCACACTCAGCCATCTGCCAGGGGGAGCCTCTGCACCTTGTCGACAGCTTTGGTCCGAGTTTCGGCGTCGCATGTTTCTGAAGTAGCCTTATCGCATCGGAACTATTTTGGTATGAACTTCTGCGTAATTATTCGGGACAAGGTGAGTGGTGTCATTGCATGGAAGCAAAATATAAAATTAATGAAGTAGTTGTATTGCGAGTTGTAGTGTGCGCATGGCATCTGCACAAAATTTAGTGTATCTTGCTTCACGATTGTAGTGCATCGAGCGTCCTTGACCTCACGTTCATGTCTATACTCGGTGTTTAGAGCGTGTCTGTTATAACCGAACAGCATAGCGACTGTTCTATAATTTTGACACCAGTGAATTTCATGAAAAACGAACCTTTCGTATATCAACAGCTGTACGAAAGAGTGCTTAGGCGTCTGTTTCCTTCTATATGTTTGTGGCTCAAGGCTCTGCGCTAAACACTGCAAGAATGTTTTACTAAAGAGGCCATATATTGAAGCTTGCTAAATGCATACAAATTAACATTCGTTTCTCAGTAACACCTAATTACCTGCTGCAATGCCTGTGGTCACGTTGCTTCATTTAGCAGTACCGCGCTTGCTTGCTGCGGTTGTATAGTCAGTTTCAAGCGGGTGCAAAATAAAACATGCACAATCGTTATTGTTGTTATGAGTATCACCGCGTCGCTGACAACTCTGGCTCATTGTTTATATGACCACCATTGATATCTATTTAGTAGAAGTCCGTTAAGCTCAGTTCCCCTTGGCCCGAACTTTCGGCGTGGCATGTTTCTGAGGTGGGTTACCTCGTTTTCCGTTGGCTTCCATTTTGACCATGATTAGTGTTAGCTCCATTGAACCGGTCGCCCTTATGACGCGAATAAAATAAGGAGGTTTTAGTTTCATGACGTTGACTTCGAACGAAGCTTCGGAATTAATCTCTTCTGTGACTAAGATATTACTTCGTTTTGCAGTCCAGAGGATTTCTAAAACTCAACACCGGCACCATAGGTCAAAAGAATCTAGTGGTTTTCTTAAATATTCTTGCAAGGTACGACTCCAACCCATTCAACACTGTCGGAAAAGCCAGGGCGATAACAAGGAGAATTTCAGTTTTGAGGCTAACATCTTTGTATTCTAATTTTTTTTTCGTAGAGCTGCCATCTCTGTATATTCCAAATATATATGAAGTCATAATGATCTAGAACCTCTGACACGTCGTTGTTTCTCAGAACCATCTGTTTTATTGCATCTCATAACTTTAGTCTATTTATGCTTAGAAAGGGACCAATCTTCTGGCTTTCATCAAGGGTTTCAAGTTCTTTACGCATCCTACTACTAATGTAGTGTCATGTAAATATCATAAGTTTCTGGCATCTTTCCCCTTATATATTCTTTATAAATCGCTATACGTACAAGTATAGTGGAATAAACGCATTTCCGAAATACCGTTGCACAACATGTGAACTACTGTACAAAGGCGAAGAGCTCTTTCTGGGAAAAGTGGGACTTTATGCATGTATCCTTATAAGTGGAGAAGTGGCTGTTAGAATACGCAGTGGTCAATTTTTAAGAAAAAAAAGTTACAGCTTCGCCGCAAGGGGGATCCAATGAATGCGATAGCAACAAATTGGAATGTCACGTGAAGAACGGCAAGCAACTCGAAACTTGCAGCGCACTCGTCAAGCACAAAGGTTACGTGAAGAACGTAGACAGGATGAAGGCGAACTAACAACTGTCACAGTTGTTACTTCTTTGTGTTTGAGCAGCACCCTGCAAGTGCCGATTATACAGAACCAACTGCCCCGACTTTGCTTCTTCTAGCTAGCAGCTCACTACTGTCGTAAACGCGGCCGCTGCTGCGAACGATGTGACCTTCGTGCGCTCTGGAACTTCAACGCAAACTTTGCGGTGAAAGAACAAGACCTACAAGCCACCCCCCTGACGAGATAAGCGCGCGCGCACGGGCGACCACGCCCTGTAGGGTGGTACAGGTAGGAGGCGCGCGCGTCGCAACTTCGGTGAAAATCGAGCTGGGCGATAACCCTTAAAGCGCGCCCTTTGCGCCGTCTCGCTGGTGATGAAGAAAGAACGCTGAAGCGCCTCCGAGCTCAGCGTACAATCAGCGGCAAATGGCGTATATAAATAGCTCGTCGTTGTAAGGGGAAGGAAGTATGCCCCGTGGCTGAGTCGTCTAACGCCGCGCGATGCGGAGTGAGGGGTCACCCGTTCGAATCCCCGATCGCGTGTTTTGGAAAATACTTTTTCTGAATTATTTTCTGTGTGGTTTATATATATATATATATATATATATATATATATATATATATATATATATACACACATACATACACTGAGATGCATATATGGGCCATTACGGCGACGGCACAAATCAGTTGAGTGCGTCCATGTAATTTCTATCGCAATAAAAATGTGACAGGGTTACACAGACAGGACCGATCTGACGGTTCTTCGGTGCGTGAGCATGTCTCCATTAGAACGAGCGGAATAATCTTCGCGCTACTCACGAGGGAGCTATACTGACAACGAAACCATAACAGATGCCTCTGTAATCAATGCGTTTCACTTTTTACTTGCCGACATTCATTCCTCGAGATCCCCTAACGTGTCCATGATGTCAACTTCGACGGCTGGACTCTTTGGTTTTCCCGTCCACTTTTTCTGTGGACGGGAGTGTTTCTGTGTGCGTGATCCTGAGAGTATTTGCCAACGCCAAAAATACCCAATACAGAAAAATACCCAATAAAATGGACGGGAAAACGATCGCCGCTGTAGCTCAACTGGTGGAGCATCCTACGCGTCATCTCAAGGTTGTAGGTTCGCTGCCTACCGTGGGTAAGTTGCTCTTTCATTCACTTTAATTCCTTTCCAGTTATGCCAATATTACTACATTTCAGTTGAAAACTACAAATAATGCCCCCCTATGCCTCTCTTGGCTTATTGTCTATTGGTTTAATTAAGTTTTATCTGATAACAAAGAAGCGAACCCTTGACCCAAAGAAGCGAGCCCTTGACCCATTCCCTATTTCTACCACATATGCTGTCTAATATTCCACTAGCATGTTATTACTTTAGAGTCGGATGTGCCTTTAATGCAGTACTGCAGTCGATACAACCAGGTTACATTAACATGTTAGCCGAAGCGAGGAGGCTTGCCGGTCGCTTTTGATTACACTGGTGCGTAAAATGGAAGGGCTCATTGTTTCAGATGTGTGTCTCTAGATTTTTTAAAAACTTTTTTCTTGCGTGTATAAGCTTGCGACATGAACAGTAGCCCACTACTAGCTTTTCTGCCTGATATCCGCGCTGTTCTCCTGTAGGCAGTGTAAACTAACATTAGCCGCATTGAGCGGTTATGTCGGAGTTGAAATGGAACTGAACCGTTGTCACTGCACCGGAACGAAAGGACCTTCCGTTGGGCACTCTTCGCAAATTTTGTATAGGGGGAGCCCGAAGACGCACTTTTCGGGCAATCATGTATTACAGCCATCGCGTGCTTTGCTATGTTTCTCGTGCGAGGGACAGTAACTCGAGCGCAGAAGTGAAAGCACGCGTACGCTAGCTTGTGTCGACGAAAGTGAATCTCTAGAAGACTGTATTTCCCAGAGTGTAGCACGGAGAGGCCATTCATTGCACGCCCCTCGCCCCGGTTACCCTTCACTCTAAGAAAAAAAGGTGTCCTTTGATTCTTTTTTTACTACACATGTGACTCCCACATGTATAACTCTCTTTAGAGAGTCACGTTGACTCTCTTTAGGGAAGTCGCGGGACGCACGACTTTCCAAGAGAGAGCTAGCGTGCCTCTTTAAAGACAGTTAAACATGCCACGACTTTCCTAAAGAGAGTCAACATGTCTCTGTAAAGAGAGTGTTAAGGTGTTTCTTTGACGGCACTCAGCGACAATACGCAATGGCGACGGTCACGGCAAAGCACGGAATCTCAGCGCGAGCGGCGTCCTTTCAGGAGACGCCTAAGAGGACGACCCACTAAGGCCCGTATTCACAAACGAAACTTATCCTGAACTTATGACCTCAGTAAGCGATCGGTGCTCAACGCGTTTCGCAGAGCAATCTTGTGCTTAAGCTGAAACATACCCCAAGACCAAGGAGCGAACGTATCGCAGGCAAAGCGGCAGGTTTAGTGATTCCTGATATCTAGGCAGACAGAAAATAGGATGAATGCAAAATAAAAGTTGGTAAGAATGGTCCGCATCCGCCACGACAGAGAAAAGAAATGCTGAAGGGCTCGTCCGGGATTTGAATCCGGGACTTGTCGCACCCTAAGCGAGAATCATACCCCTAGACCAACGACCCAACGTACCTCAGGCAAAGCGGCACGTTTACTCATTCCTGCTATCTTGGGAGAAAGAAAATAGGATGAATTCAAAATAAAAGTGAGAATGGATGGTACACATGTGGCCCGACAGATGAAAAAAAAGTTGAAGGGCTCGTCCGGGATTTGAACCCGGGACCTCTCGCACCCTAAGCGAGAATCATACCCCTAGACCAAC
Source organism: Rhipicephalus sanguineus (assembly GCF_013339695.2). Taxonomy (NCBI): domain Eukaryota; kingdom Metazoa; phylum Arthropoda; class Arachnida; order Ixodida; family Ixodidae; genus Rhipicephalus; species Rhipicephalus sanguineus. The sequence continues at coordinate 68,371,082 of NC_051176.1, read as the reverse complement.
GAGCCATTTTTTTATTGCCTGTCTTTGGTCCACATAAACAATGTACATATTTACAGATAATTGCACAACAAAATCAAAAACATCATCAAAACGACCGTTCAAATGTTGTGGCCGTGCATGTGTTTAAATCGGCGATAATAATTCGACGCGTGGCAACCACCCTGGGGTAAATTCCTGCAACTTTTGTTGCTCCACAAAATTCCTTACGCTTTCTTTGAAGTACTGGGTAGGCGCTCGTGCATCCACATCCACGTTCCTGACTGCCATGCTGGATTTCCAGGTGCTATGAAGATGCATTATCATGTCGAATGGGGTACCGTCGTCACTTTGTATTGGCAAATAGCGGATACCATGTGCATCAAGGGGAGAATCTTTATTGATTGTGCGCTGGAGCACATCCCAAAGAAAGACAGCATCCCAACAGTCCAGGAATACATGCTCAATTGTCTCCTCCTTTCTGTATATTATGCAATGCGGGCCCCAACGAACATAAAACACCTTTTCAGCCATCCATGATTTGACAGTCAGCGTACCGGTGTGTACTTAAAAAAAATTACACCACCTGCCGCTAAAGGGGACCATGAGCCGATGCGAAGCCGGAGCACTTGCACGATCGCGTTCCGTTGGCGTTCGTTGGGCATGCTACGACCTCGCGTCGTGGAACGCGAAGAGGGACGCTACGCGCGTCGTATCTCCCACCTAGCCTGGCCGTTAATTCTCACAGGGCGAGCGGGGAACGCGGTCGACAGGCGGGCGAGAGGGGGCAGCGTAGGAGAGGAGAGAGAAAGGGAGGGGACGCGCATGCGCTCGAGCTCATCGCGGCGTTGCGCAGGTGAGAATTTCGGCATGTCTAGCCCGCGTTTCAGAGTAAGAGTGGAAAGGGGGAGGGGAGAGGGGAAGTGGAGAGGGGTATGGGAGAGGAGAAGGGGAGACGGTGAGTGGAGAGAGGAAAGGGGAGAGGGGCAGAGGACAGGGGGAATGGTGAGGAGGAGTGGAGAGGAGGTGTATGGGGAGGGTATGCGCATGCGCAGTAAGGGTGGTCACGCCGCACACCACCACCACCACAGGATGGAGCTCCGCCTTAAAATACTTCGCATCTAAAAGAAATTTTTAACACCTGGCGGTATTAGCATCGCTTTGACGCGCTTTAGTACAGTGTGTCCATGGCCCACATTGTAAAGGGACAGATACAATAGCATTGGTAGAAATGCATCACATAGGTCCTTGTACAGTTTCTTACGTTTGACTTCACTCAAGTACTCAAGTGAAAACCGCACTGACAAAAACCTACAGGAAAGCACAACTTCACGAAGGAAACCATGAACACCACCGGGCACGCTGCCAGTTGAGACAACCATGTTAGGCAAGTGTTACCCCAGGCGAAGTTGACAGACAGTGCGAAGGAATGGATTGTTGACGTCCCGAAAAAAATAAAACCGATTGACTACCTGTCTGAAAAACAAATGCGACAAGCCCAGTCCTCCATTTTGCACTCGAATAAATAAATTGGTTCGACTTGATCTTTCCCAAGACGATGCCCACACGAACACTGCGAACACACGGTGAAATCTTTGGATGTTTACCCTTGAACAATGTAAGACTTGTAAGGTATACCAAATTTTACTCACTAAGAATATATTGCAAATTGTGGCTTTAGAAAACATAGACCAATTCCAGCCATTCCGCTTGTTTACTCTGTCCCGCACTTTATCCACTTGGCTCCTCCAGTACGAATCGCTGTCTTTGTAGCACTCGACGGGGGCACCCAAGTATTTCACGGGTGTGGTAACAAAACTCATGCTGGGAAAACTGTCTGGAGTTTCTGGTGAGTCACCGTACCAAAAGCCCGGGGCGTTTATCACAGTTTACCGCGCTTCCGCTCGCAGCACAGAAGCCTGTAACACATTTGACAGCCTGTGCTATGTTGTTTGAATCAGTGCAAAAAATGGCAATATCGTCCGCATAAGCCATCAGCCGGACTTCAACCTCATGCAGCTTAAACCCGCGAACACTGTCATTCTCTACGACACTCAAACAAAAAGACACTATGTACAAACAGAACAATAGTGGCGAGAGAGGGCAACTTTGACGGACCGAGCGCTTGACAGGGATGCGCTCCCCCACCGCCTTGTTAACGATTAGCCGCGTTGAGCAGTCTCGGTACGCCATGGCAACCCCCTCTAATTATTTTACCTAAATTCACATGTTCTAAAATGAACAGAAGAATTTCATGAGGCACCCTGTCGAAAGCCTTCTCCAGGTCGATTTGGAGCATTGCCACTCGTGCTCCAATAGCGTCGCAGCATTCGAGGATACTCCGTGCTGCGTGTATATTAGTGAAGATAGTTCGGCCTTTAATGCCGCACGTCTGGTGCGGCCCCGCGAGCTCCGTAATGACTGTTTGCAGCCTCTTAGCTAGGATTTTCATAAATATCTTATAACCTTCATTAGTGAGGCAGATTGGGCGGTAAGAAGTTACTCTGCGCAGGGCAACGGGGTCTTCCGATTTCGGTATTAGAACAGTGTGGGAAAAAGAAAAGGACGGAGGTAACACTTTCAGCTCGAATGCCTCATTGTATACGTCGGTTAGGACGGGTGATATTGCTAAATTGAAACATTTATAAAAGGCGGAAGTCAGACCATCAGGGCCAGGGGACTTCCCCGGATGCATACTTTCAATAGCACTTTTTACTTCCTGTTCTGAAATGGGTTCCTCCAATATTTCTTTCGTATTGTTGTCTAGCTTTGGCATCAGCGTTAAAAACTCTTTTTTAAAACGGTCGACGTCGACTGAGCAGGCGGCGAATAAGCTATTGAAGTGCTCAAAGAAAGCGCGCTCAATATCGTCTGCTGCATCGCTGACTTTACCATCGTGTTCAATTTCTGTTATCTGATTACGTCGCGCGTGCCACTTTTCTGAGCCCAACGCCCTTTTTGACGGTGCTTCTCCCATTACCAGTCTCTCGGCCCTTGCCCGCACCATAGCACCACGGTATCTTTCGATATCGAACTGTTCTATTTTGCGTTTCAATGCTCGAATATCGTCAATAAACATGCCGGGCATCCTACATTCTTCGCTGATCAATTTTTCCAGGTTTCTGCGCATCTGCTTTTCTTCTGCTCCTTTTTCTCTGCTTATAGCAGTCGAGCGCTCCAAAGCCTTCATTTTGACCGCCTGCTTGAAGTTCTCCCATTTTTCTCTGAACGTCTTCTTACCCACAAACTTCATTTCTTCAACTTCTGTCATTACTTCCGCCATAAACTTTTCATCGCTCAGGAGGTTCGAATTCAATTTCCATAGTTGCCACTCGAAGCCCCTTTTCCTTTCTTTCGTGCTAGCTACTAGAAAGCTCACCAAGCAGTGATCACTAAATGAAACGGCGCTAACACGGTATTCCTTGCAAAATGGCTACAAATCAAGGCTCACGTACAGTCAACCACAAAAGTTTGTGGACCACGCGAGCGCGTGGCCAAGAGCCTATTCGCGACATTTCCGCTACGTCAGCGGCAGGGCTGGGCAGAGATACTCGGCAAAGTATTCCGGAATACAGATATCGAAATACATGGAACAGAAGCCTAAAATACAGATACTGAGATACATTTGACTAGCGTAACGGGATATTTCGGAGATACTTTTGCAATATGACGAAAAAAGTATTCCGGAATACAGATACAGCAATACAGATACTAGAATACCTTTTTATTTCAAAGATGCTCCTACTCCGCTAAGACATTTAGAGGTGCAGCATAATGGTGTAACTAAAGTGGCAGTGCATTGAAACTTTTAGTTTATTTGTTTATTGCAGTACCCTCAGCGCCATTAAGACATCACAGAGGGGGGGGGGGGGGGGGGGCTTACAAAGTACAAAGTAGTAATAATGACATAATTACAGATATCAATCGCAATAAAAAAGTACACTATTTCACAGCAACAGTAACAAGCATTGGGCACCGAAATCGACATGCTTGGTGACAACTAAATGAGCTATGCTAGAAATAGCACAGTTTAAGCAAATCACTAATGAACAACAGTGAATTGAGAAAAAGTATACATTTACTTTGCACATAAGATCGGCTTTGCTGAGTAGGTTGCTGTGTGAGCTTCTGAAGCAGGCTGTCTTCTAGACAGCATCGATTCAACCTCAGCACAAGACTCGCGAAAGAAAAAAGTCTATCTAGCGGTGCAGACGGGCACAAATTCGTGTTACAGTGAATAAATACCACCTTCATAGCCGCATAGCCCTGGAGCGTGGCAACATCTCTTCTCGGGCCATCCAGATACTGAAACACTTCCTCCCTCACGTGGGTTGATCTGACCACTCAGAAGCCCAAGTCGGTCCCCATCTTCGGAATCCTCAGCCGTCTGGCCTGGTCGGCGCCGGGTCAGACGACTGAGGATTCCGATGCCCATATAGGCCGGTCATAATTACATACGCGCAATAGAGCCCAGTATGTCAAAACTGCACAATCCGAAAATTGGCTTCCTGAAATCACGTTCTTTGAGGTGAGAGAGTAACGTGTAATCTCTCCCAAGTCGCTCCTGCAAGCTCTCTAAACAGACGTGGAATCAGGGACAGCTGCTCAGAGCGCCCCATCAGAAACTACAGCAAGCACTCGACGCCTGGGCCGAAAGGGTCACTCTTCAACAAAGGTGTCACCACCACCAAAGCTACCAGCACCCATTTCAGTAAGCCGCAACAGGCGAAGTCTCCTCCGGCGGTGGGGGAGCCTGGTACCACAAAAGACCGTTTCACACTTGTGATCAATTAGGAACGCACCCTGACACGCTGGAGAGGTGCCTGAAAGCGCGACAAAGATATCCATCTTTTAGTCACTTCCGCCGCGACCATGGGAACTGCTTTTAGAAGTGCCACCGCTTTGAGAACTGAACGCACGCGAAGCATTGCAAAGCCTCTCTTCCAAGGCGGTATCCGCGTGGGGGGTCACGAAGTAATGGTTTGCCACCCGAAAAAAACTAGGCGAGCTGGACTGGCCTTGAGAGACATCGACTTTCGTCGGCAGAGGCCGACAACACTGCCTCAGCGATTCTGCCGTCTGCGGCGTCACGCGCTTTACCACATGGGCAATTCTGTGCTTGAGGGGAAACGATCGCCGCCCTTTCTGTCGGCGACCGGCGGCACGCCTTTGCTTGTATTGGCGCAAAACAAATAAAAAAAAAGCGTCGTACCTTCTTAGAAACACGCGTCAACTCATTTCCGACAAAAAGAATGTGTAACGAGATACCCGTGTCCTGCATTGTATCGCTATACAAGCGATACATCGTAAAAGTATTTCACTACTGAGATACAAATACATTTTTTAAATGTATCTCGATACAGAAATACAGATACTCAAAAGTATCTCTGAAATACTATCGCGATACTCTTGTATCGCGATACTGCCCAGCCCTGGTGAGCGGCGATCGACAGCAGCGCAGCGCTCGAGACGCATCCCTCCCCTAATCGGCGGCCTGTCTGTTTTCTGACTGCGCACAAATATTTTTCGCCTTTCATATCTCACGAGACGCTCTCTTTGGCAGGCGCGGTCAATCAGCATAACTGTTATCAGTCGCTATCTTTCTCACAAAGTGGTACCTACCCAACGGCATGCCGTTCGAGGCACGCCGTGATAGCTTCGATCCTGGTATGAAAGTAGAAGTGTGACGGTCATACTGCAGATAAGCGCTTTGCGTAAAACTGCGAACTAACAATGCGCTGCATGGCAGTAGAAAATTGAAAGGCCAGTCAATAACAATAAGACCCATTTCCGGCACAGCGCTGCGGTGGAAGGTAGATGGCGCGCCGCTAGGTGGCGCGGACAAGCAGTTTGGCACGCGCTCGCGTGGTCCGCAAACTTTTGTGGTTGACTGTACGTCCTATCTAGTCGGGCGTGGCTGGCTGCCTGAAAGTGGGTGTACTGTTTAGTCCTCCCACCACCGAGACATTCAGCCACATCCTCCAAGCCATGGTCACTTATTATATCGCTTAGTACAACGGTACTTGCATTCTTGTACTGTCGAGCGTTAGTTTTGTAATTGGTTGAAAGAACGCACTTGAAGTCACCAATAATGATAAGGGGCCGGTTACATTGGGTATACTGTTTTAGCTGTTCAAAAAATACGCGTTTTTTATCGGCAACAGTCGGTGCGTACAAACAAATTACACGCCATTCCAAAGACGAAAGGAAGAGATCACACACAAAGATCCGACCAGACGAATATGACGTTACGGCTTCTATTTTAGCACCCAGACTCTGTCGGACGAAGAGCACACAGGCGGAAAAAGTTCCTACGGCATGGCTAACTATAGCAGAGTACCGCGACAAGAATTGGCGCACCATGCCCCCAGTTTCCTCGTCACCATCGGCTTTAGTCTCCTGCACTGCCAGATTGTCAAGACCGAGGTCGCTCAGTCGGTACAGTTGACATTGCTTTCTCCTTGAGGCAAGACCACGCACATTTAAAGTGGCCACACGGATTGAATTGTCTATTTGCATTATTGTAAGGCTGTGAAAAACCCAGGGGCATGGCGCTTACCTCACAACTGCACTTCCTTCCTGAACGCCTTGCCCCAGTACAATCCCCACGATGGCAAAGGCGGCGTGTCCGCCGTGTTACGCTCCGTTGAAATGTTCGGCCGTGGTCGAAGGAGAGCCCGTCGCGCGGGAGTCGTATTGGCAGGTGGCTCGTCCGTCGCGGCCGCACTGGGCCCCTTCTCATTTTTCCCTGCGTCGTGGGGACGCTTCCCCGTCACACTGGCACTGTCGCTGTCAATCACAGTCATCGATTCTGGCTTGGATGGGATCTCGACGGTTCCGCCGGAAAAGGTGTTGCCGGTGCTGCTTGCATCAACCTTTTCACTCCTTCCTTCTACACCTTCGTGTAGAAAGAAGGAGGTAAGCCCGGCTTCGGGCTTACCTGGTGCTTCACGCAGGCCCTCTTCTTGTGAGCTTGACGACCCATCTTGGACAGCCGAGTTTGGGCTCACTCCTGCTGTTTCCTCTGAGTCTGCCTCGTCCATGACGTGCTCCACTACGTCGTTTGCCTGCGCTGGTCCGGTAACGCTGGTGTATGTCCTTGCGCAATCTGCGCCTTCGTGGCCGAAGCGGCGACAACGATTGCAGTGGGGTACTCGGAAGTCTCGACGTATGTGCCCAGTACTCTTGCACCGTAGGCACAACGGAGCACGGCCCGGGACAACAACACGAGTCAACTCTCCGGCAATCTTGCGCTGGTGCGGAATGTCATCGACCTTGACGTCGGAATGCAACTTTAACTCCACAGACCATGTCGTCGAGCCCTTTTCAGTGAGGCCTTGCGCTCTCCACTTCTCCCGCGTCACTTCTAATACTTTCCCGTAGGGATTCAAGGCCACACGCACGTCTTCATCGGTCACGCCGTGCAGCAACCAATGTAGCTTCAAGCGAACCTCGCGGTTATTTGGGTCGATGAGCAAACATGGGCGATCCTTTACCCTCACGTCGACGGCGGAGAGCAATTTCCGAGCAGCGTAAGCACTCGTCATTGTCACAGCCCACACGTGGTTCATTTGATACGCCCCCAACGCCAAAACGTCGGCGAGCGCTCCAAGCTTGGCCAAAGTGTCCCGGTAATCTTCGATGCGGTAGGGCCGGGCTCTGGAATCGCCATGCATGAAAACTGTGTTCGCGACGATGCGTCCGGAAGGCAGATTGGGCAGAATCACCTGATAATCCTCAAAACTAGGCACAAAAACCCTGCTACCCTCTCCGTCGGAGCCAAACATCGCGCAAACGTTTCACTCGAAAGCCGGAAGTGGAATCTGCTAGACCAACGAGCTAACGTATCTCAGACGAAGCGGCACGTTTACTCATTTCTGCTATCTTGTCATTCCGAAAATAGGATGCATGCAAAATAAGAGTGACAATGGATGGTTTACATGCGGCCAGAGAGAAAAAAAGCTGAAGGGCTCGTCCGGGATTTGAACACGGGACCTCTCGCACCCTAAGCGAGAATCATACCCCTAGACCAACGAGCCAACGTGCCGCAGACGAAGCGGCACGTTTACTCATTCCTGTTATCTTGGCATTCCGAAAATAGGATGAATGCAAAATAGGAGTGACAATGGATGGTCGACATCCGGCCAGAGAGAAAAAAAAAAGCTGAAGGGCTCGTCCGGGATTTGAACCCGGGACCTCTCGCACCCTAAGCGAGAATCATACCCCTAGACCAACGAGCCAACGTGCCGCAGACGAAGCGGCACGTTTACTCATTCCTGTTATCTTGGCATTCCGAAAATAGGATGATTGCAAAATAAGAGTGACAATGGATGGTCGACATCCGGCCAGAGAGAAAAAAAAAGCTGAAGGGCTCGTCCGGGATTTGAACCCGGGACCTCTCGCACCCTAAGCGAGAATCATACCCCTAGACCAACGAGCCAACGTGTCGCAGACGAAGCGGCACGTTTACTCGTTCCTGCTATCTTGTCATTCCGAAAATAGGATGAATGCAAAATAAGAGTGACAATGGATGGTCGACATCCGGCCAGAGAGAAAAAAAAAAGCTGAAGGGCTCGTCCGGGATTTGAACCCGGGACCTCTCGCACCCTAAGCGAGAATCATACCCCTAGACCAACGAGCCAACGTGTCGCAGACGAAGCGGCACGTTTACTCATTCCTGCTATCTTGTCATTCCGAAAATAGGATGAATGCAAAATAAGAGTGACAATGGATGGTCGACATCCGGCCAGAGAGAAAAAAAAAGCTGAAGGGCTCGTCCGGGATTTGAACCCGGGACCTCTCGCACCCTAAGCGAGAATCATACCCCTAGACCAACGAGCCAACGTGTCGCAGACGAAGCGGCACGTTTACTCGTTCCTGCTATCTTGTCATTCCGAAAATAGGATGATTGCAAAATAAGAGTGACAATGGATGGTCGACATCCGGCCAGAGAGAAAAAAAAAAGCTGAAGGGCTCGTCCGGGATTTGAACCCGGGACCTCTCGCACCCTAAGCGAGAATCATACCCCTAGACCAACGAGCCAACCTGCTGCAGACGAAGCGGCACGTTTACTCATTCCTGCTATCTTGTCATTCCGAAAATAGGATGATTGCAAAATAAGAGTGACAATGGATGGTCGACATCCGGCCAGAGAGAAAAAAAAAAGCTGAAGAGATCGTCCGGGATTTGAACCCGGGACCTCTCGCACCCTAAGCGAGAATCATACCCCTAGACCAACGAGCCAACCTGCCGCAGACGAAGCGGCACGTTTACTCATTTCTGTTATCTTGTCTTTCCGAAAATAGGATGATTGCAAAATAAGAGTGACAATGGATGGTCGACATCCGGCCAGAGAGAAAAAAAAAAGCTGAAGGGCTCGTCCGGGATTTGAACCTGGGACCTCTCGCACCCTAAGCGAGAATCATACCCCTAGACCAACGAGCCTTTTTTTTTTCTTTATTCAGAACGAGGTACATCGTGTACACACAAAAAAAAAAAACAGGTGTAGTTTGACAAGAAGTATTTAACAATGCATTAAAACCGCCAATCACACTTTGTTTGGCATAAATTGTTTAAAAGCGCTTTAGTGCTACAAGTTCATTCAGTACAGGGAGCCATTCCGGCTGTTCTTCTCGTTCATTGTATGCATCTCTTATGTAAGCTATACTTTCAATGAAGTATTCTCTGACAGAACGGGCATTCGCGTCAACATGCCGAAATGCCATGCATGATTTCCAAATAGCGTGCATACTTAACAGCATAAACATGTCGTACGGTATGCCACTGTCACTGTGAACCGGTAGGAAACGGATTCCATGGGGTGTCAAAGGTAAGTCTTTTTTTAAAGTTCGTTGTAGGATGTCCCAATGAAACGTAGCATCCAAACAGTCCAAAAAAATGTGATCGACACTCTCTGGTTTGCGGCATAGGAGACAATTAACAGACCAGGGAACAAATAAGCCCCTTTCCTGCAGCCATGGTTTTACGGGAAGTGTACCAGTGTGTAGCTGAAAGAAAAAGGTCTTTGCTGATGGCCGTACCACCATTATTTTAACCCTTTTAAGAACGTCTTTTCCCTGGCCTTTTTCATACATCGCACGATACATCGGCACAGGCAGCATTACATCAATAAGGTCTTTATATAATTGTCTTTTTGTCACCACACCAAGGTACTGTAAAGAAAAACGTACTTTTAGTATGTTAAAAGCCGAAACAGCTTCGTTGAGATAACCATGAATGCCGCTACGCCCAGCACAACAAGTGGATACAACAAATTCGGGTAGATAACAGCATAATCTAACTTGTAGCATAGTACGTAAGAAAGGATGGCTCTGATCTCGCAGAAACATAAACCTGGAAACAATCTGCCTTAGAAATAAGTGGGCTAATCCCAACCCACCGGCTTTCACTGACCGGAAAAGATTTGTACGGCTCGTGCGTTCCCACGTGGAGGCCCAAACAAAAGTGGCAAAAATTCTGTGTATCTTCTGTACATTTGAGCGGTTCATGCACAGCACCTGAAGTACATACCAAATTTTGGCTGCTAAGAATAAGTTGCAAACTGTTGACCTCGCGAATATTGATAGGTTTTTTCCTCCCCACTTGTTCGCTTTCTCCCTTAATTTTTCTGTCTCGTCGTTCCAGTATTCACTGGGATCATTATATTTCTACAGTGGCACACCGAGGTACTTCGTCGGCACGGAGCTCCACTTAACCTTTTCGAAAAATTCAGGCTTTTCGTCCCAGGTACCATGCCAAAAAGCTGCACTCTTATCCCAGTTTAAGGCACTGCCTGACCACTTGCAGTACTTGTCTGCTACACTGACTGCTTCACTAATACTCCCTCTGTCTTTACAAAAAACAGCGATGTCATCTGCGTAGGACAGTACTTTGACCTCAGCCGTCATTAACCTAAAACCATGTATCTTGTCGCTATTGATTATGCTCAAACAAAAGGGCTCCAAGCAGATAGCAAATAACAAGGGGGAAATCGGGCAACCCTGACGGGCACTCCTTGCAATTTGAAAGTTTGCAGTGACTTCCTTGTTAATTACGATGCTAGCAAAACAATTCCTATACGACATCTTCACCCCTTCTAAAACAACATCTCCTACATTTACATGTTTCAATATTGAAAAAAGTACATCATGCATAACACGGTCAAAAGCCTTTTCCAAGTCCAGTTGCAACATTGCTACTTGGCTGTCCCATGCATCGCAACACTCAAGTATGCTCCTCGCAGTGTGGATATTGGTTCCTATTGTTCGGCCCTTAATTCCGCATGTTTGGTGCGGTCCTACGATTAACCGTATTACGCTTTGCAGTCTCTTGGCGAGTACCTTCATAAAAACCTTATAATCAGTGTTAGTGAGGCTTATGGGACGATAAGCACTCACTGACAAGAGCTTCACTGGATCTTCACTTTTGGGTATGAGTACAATATGTGACCTTCGAAAGGACGGCGGCATTTCCTTTACCTCGTAAGCCTCCGCTACGAGGCGTAACAGGAGTTCCGACAGCTCATCTTTGAATGCTTTGTAAAAAGCTGTGCCTAGTCCATCCGGGCCGGGCGTTTTCCCTTCACTTAATTCATTAATGGCCCTTTCAATTTCCCCAACCGATATTGGCTCTTCAAGGCGTGCGGTGGTTTCCTTATCTAGTGTCGGCATTATTGACAAAAACTCGCTGTCCAAGGCTGCTTCTCTGTTACCGCTGCACCCAAGAAGTCCTTTATAATAATCCAAAAACGCGCTTTCTATCATCTGTTTGTCCGTGGTAGTCACTCCTCCGTATTTAATCTGTTTTATTTCTTTACGCGAGGCGTAGCGCTTTTCTTCGCTCAGCGAGCGTTTCGTCGGTGTTTCCCCCAGCCAAAGGTGTTCTGCGCGTGCGCGTATGACTGCTCCTCTGTATTTTTCAGTGTCCATTATCTCCAGCTGGTTCTTGACCTCTCTAATCTCTTTAGTTAAAGTGCCTGGTCGCGTGCTTTCGACTGACAACAAGGATTCTAGCTGACCTTGTAGTTGCTTTCTTTTTTCATTGTAGCGTAACATGGAAGACCTTTCAATTGCAGCAATTTTAACTTCTTCCTTGAACTGTTCCCATGCAGCGACCATTCGCCCCGACTCAGACGAGCGCACTTTTTCAATAAGTACTTTTACCTTACCCACAAAGATTTCATCACTAAGTAATTTATTGTTCAGTTTCCACAGTTTCCAAGAAAAGGTTGATCTTTTCTTCACTCCCAGAGAAAACATTACGGCACTGTGATCACTGAAAGCTACTGGTTTGTGCTCGTAACTGTTGCATAGCGGCACGAGTACATCTGATACGTATGCTCTATCTAAACGGGAATGGCAATCGCGCTGGAAATGCGTAAACCTAGCGCCACTTCCAATTTGCAATACGTTTCCTACATCTTCAAAACCCCCCTCTTGCATAAGCTCTGACAGCAACAAAGCACTTTGATCACGAACGGATAGTCTTTTGCTTCTATCTTCTCTGAAGCACACGCAATTAAAATCCCCCAGAATTATCACGTTTCTTTCAGATTTTAAATACCGTTCGACACTTGCAAAAAAGGATAACCGCTCAGTTATACTATTCGGTGCATATACGCAAATGATGCGCCATTTTTTACCAAAACCGTGAAAATCGCACAAAACGAGACGGCCGTCATCGCTAGCATGAACATACTCTTCAACAAATCCTAAAGAGTTCCGCAGAAAGAGAGCACACCCTCCAGAGGTGCCAACAGAATGACATATGCAAACATTATAGCGGGACCGAAAAGGTTCGACCATGCGGTCCGTTTGTTCTTGACTTTCGACCTTCGTTTCCTGTACCGCTATGATATCGAGGTCGTCCTCTAGGAAAAGACGACTAACCTGATATTGCTTTCGTTTAGATCGAAGTCCGCGCACATTTAAAGTTGCGATACGCAACGTAGTTATGGGCTGTGAAGGCCGCGGGCAAGATACGGACCGCATGGTTCTTACCTCGCCGATTGACACATCCCTGGCTTCCCCCGTTGAAGTTGTGGATAGGCACGTACAAGGCGGGTACTTCCCACACGCGTCACATAATGATGAAGCCATATTCGCTATGTCCTTGAGCGCCTATGGATTTAGGTCCCTCGTTGACTGTCTTCCCCCGTGGCTACGAGGGTGGCTTCGGCGGCGGACGTGTGCCCGCAGCGATGTTCGGCTTGGACCTCAAGCTGTGTCGCCTGAGCGTTGCCGCTTTCGTTGCCGGCTCACCTCCTGTTGTCCTCTCTGGTTCTGCGTCCTCGTTGCTGACATCTTCAAGCGTTCGCTTTGCGCTTGTCCCCGCTCTTGTGACGTCCATATCTTCAGGTTGTCCAGTCGACGACCCAATACCTTGCTCATTTTCGTTGTCGCTTTGGTCCCGCGGTATAGAGCTCACGCTGTTGGTCTGTTGACCCGTTTGTTCAGCCTGAGCCGCTTCGCTTCCTTCGTCCTTCGGGCCCTTAGAAAGGGGCGTGAATACGGGACCCCGATTTCTGCTTTCCGCTGCTTCTTCTGCATCAGCTTGGTCCATTATGTGCTCCGTGAGATGGTCGCCAGCCACAGGCCCGGCCACACTGGAGTATGTTTGGGCACACTCGCTGTCTTCGTGACCATAGCGTCTGCACCGACCACACCGGGGTATGCGACAGTCCCGGCGTATATGTCCCGTTCGTCGACATCGTAAGCAAAGCGGTGCTCGTCCTGGCACAACCAAAAGCGTTGTTATGCCGCCCACTCGGAGCTGGTGTGGTAGGTCTTCGACTGTCAAGCCCGCTTTTAATTGCAGGGTGACAGTCCTGGTCGAGGTTCCTTTATCGGCGATACCTTGGACGCGCCAACGTTCCTTTGATACTTCTGTCACTCTTCCATAGTTTGCGAGTGCGGTGCGCACATCTTCATCCGGTACATTATGCAGAAGCCAATAAAGCTTTAGCCGGACATCCTGCTTGTTCGGGTCGATAACGAGGCAGCGCCTTTCCTTTATCTTTACGTCACCAAGTGCTAGCATCTTTTTCGTGGCTTGCGCCGTACTGAAAGTCACGGCCCAGACGTGGTTCATCTGGAAAGCTCCTAAGGCGAGTACCTCAGGCAACATACCCAGACTAACCAAAGTGTCACGGACGTCTTCAACACGATACGGCCTTGCCTTGATATCTCCGTGTAGAAAAACAGTATTCATAACACACGCACCTGTAGGCAACTGCGGCAAAACAACTTCGTAACCCTGTTCATCTTCGGCGACAATCCTGTTTCCGCGACCCATCTGGGCCGCTGTATCCGCCCCTACGGAGCGCATGATGCACACGTCCGTACACAGCAGTGGCCGGAAGTAAAATCCTAGACCAACGAGCCAACGTACCTCAGACAAAGCGGCACGTTTACTCATTCCTGCTATCTTGTCATTCCGAAAATAGGATGATTGCAAAATAAGAGTGACAATGGATGGTCGACATCCGGCCAGAGAGAAAAAAAAAAGCTGAAGGGCTCGTACAGAATTTGAACCCGGGACCTCTCGCACCCTAAGCGAGAATCATACCCCTAGACCAACGAGCCAACGTGCCGCAGACGAAGCGGCACGTTTACTCATTCCTGTTATCTTGTCATTCCGAAAATAGGATGAATGCAAAATAAGAGTGACAATGGATGGTCGACATCCGGCCAGAGAGAAAAAAAAAGCTGAAGGGCTCGTCCGGGATTTGAACCCGGGACCTCTCGCACCCTAAGCGAGAATCATACCCCTAGACCAACGAGCCAACCTGCCGCAGACGAAGCGGCACGTTTATTCATTCCTGCTATCTTGTCATTCCGAAAATAGGATGATTGCAAAATAAGAGTGACAATGGATGGTCGACATCCGGCCAGAGAGAAAAAAAAAAGCTGAAGGGCTCGTCCGGGATTTGAACCCGGGACCTCTCGCACCCTAAGCGAGAATCATACCCCTAGACCAACGAGCCAACCTGCCGCAGACGAAGCGGCACGTTTACTCATTTCTGTTATCTTGTCTTTCCGAAAATAGGATTATTGCAAAATAAGAGTGACAATGGATGGTCGACATCCGGCCAGAGAGAAAAAAAAAAAGCTGAAGGGCTCGTCCGGGATTTGAACCCGGGACCTCTCGCACCCTAAGCGAGAATCATACCCCTAGACCAACGAGCCTTTTTTTTTTTTTTTCTTTATTTCCTGCTTTTGTCAAGACACACTTTACATAGGAATTCTTATCTTTGAATTCAACACTTCACAACATGTTCAAATATACATTTTAAAAACGGGACTGACATCTTGTCCCGTGTAACTAATTTAATAATATTTCACTGTGAGCAGTTTTTCTATCATGGGTAGCCAGTCAGGTGGCTCAGGAAGTTCGTGTAACACATCTCTAATGTACAACAAGCATTCATGAAGGTATACCTTGGCGGCTTTTGGTGCTTCATTTTCATGCCTGATATCCATTCTGGTTTTCCAGACACTGTGCATGGTTACTAGCATTATCATATCACATGGCACATCCCCTGTTTGTTCCCAAGGCAAAAAGCGTATTCCGAATGGCGTAAGTGGAAAATCTTTTTTTAAAGTTCTCTGGAGGATGTCCCACATGAACACAGAATCAAAGCAATCTAAGAAAATGTGTTCAATTGTTTCCGGCTTATTGCATATCAAGCAATTTACACCCCATGGTAGATAGAATCCCTTATCTTTTAGCCATGGTTTAACGGGGAGCGTGCCAGTGTGTAGCAAAAAGAAAAAGGTTTTGGTTGACGCTCTTACAGGCATTCTGTTAATACGTTCAAACACATCTTTCTCAGATCCTAATACATACCTATTGCGGTATACAGGCACTGGGCACATTTTATTCACTAAATCCTTATACAGTTGTTTTTTGGTTACCAATGACAAATACTCTAACGAAAAGTGCACTTGGAGAAACTGAAAGGCATAAACAACTTCTTTTAAAAAACCTCTCACCGCTATCTGCGTTGGAGAATACGATGATACAATGTACTGTGGTAGCTTATCACGTAGTCTCACTTGCATCACCGCACGCAAGAATCCATCATTTTGATCCCTTAAGTAAAAAAATCTTAGAATAACCTGCTTGAGGAACAAATGCGACAATCCCACTCCCCCTTTCTTAAGCTTGTGAAAAAGATTAATTCGGCCAGTTCGTTCCCAAGTAGACTTCCAAATAAACACTGCAAATATTCTGTGCAACCTTTGTACACATATTCGAGACATACATAATACCTGTAGCATGTAAAAAACTTTTGCTACAAGAAACACGTTGCACACTGTTGCGCGCTTAAAGATCGAAAGGTCACATCCTCCCCACTTGGTTGCCTTTGCCCGAATGTTTTCAGTTTCATCAGCCCATTGTTCAGTGGTTTCTTGATAATATTTTAAAGGCACTCCAAGATACTTGGACGGCGTGGTGGTGAATGTGATCCCTTCAAAGTACTGTGGTTTGGAATTCCACTCCCCATGCCAAAAACCCAAACACTTTTGCCAGCTGATGGCGCTTCCAGTATAGGCACAAAATGTTCTTGCTTCTCTTATCGCCTCCTGTATGCTGTTCTCATTTTCACAAAATATCGCGATATCATCTGCGTACGCTAAAACTTTTATCTCATGTGTCAAGAACTGGTATCCTGTTATTTTTGTGTTGTTCATCAATTTTAAACAAAATGGTTCTAAGTAAATGGCAAATAACAGAGCGGAACAAGGGCATCCTTGCCGCACACTAGATGTCACAGCTATGCTAGTGCTAAGTTTTTTGTTAATCACGAGTTTAGCATAGCAGTTCTGATATGCCATTCTCACACCCTCTCGTATTACTCCACCAACATTAGTGTGATCCAATAGGGCAAATAATATTTCATGACTCACTTTGTCGAAGGCTTTCTGCAAGTCTAATTGTATCATCGCTATGTGGCCATTAGTTGCATCACAACATTCTAAAATAGTTCTCGCCGTGTGAATATTGTTAAAAATGGTTCGTCCTTTTATACCGCACGTCTGGTGCGCACCAACAATACTCTTAATTACTGTTTGTAGTCTCTTTGCCAGGACTTTCATGTAAACTTTATAGTCAACATTCGTAAGACTTATGGGCCTATAGTTTTCCACACACTGCAACTTTTCTGCGTCTTCAGTTTTTGGTATGAGTATGACGTGACTCGCCCTAAAGGACAGATGCAGTTGCTTAACTTCATACGCTTCAGTAATAACGTGATAAAGCATTACCGTAGTTTCACTTTTGAAAGTTTTTTAAAACCCTGCCCCTATGCCATCAGGTCCTGGCGACTTGCCTTTACTAAGGTCATCGATTGCTTGCCCAACTTCTTCTATCTTTATGGGCGTTTCCAGCGCATCTCTGACGTCATCTTCCAATTTCGGCATAAGTGACAAAAATGCTTCTATGAATTCGTCTTTCACTTCCGTTTTACCGCCCAACAGTCTTCGGTACGTTTCAAGGAAAGCTTTTTCGATAACTTGCTGCTCCGAAGAAAGCTCACCTTCGTAGCGTATTTCTTTAATCTCTTTTTTTGTTGCATATCGTTTTTCTTTCGCAAGCACTCGTTTTGTGGGCACTTCGCCCATTGTGAAACGTTCAGCACGTGCCCTTATTACTGCCCCTTTATATCGTTCTTCCGTAATGCATTCCATCTGTCTTTTAACTTCCTTTATTTCTTTGCTAAACAATCCGGGTATAGTGCTATCTGCATTCAGTAGATATTCTAGTGTCCTCTGTAGCTCTTTTTCTTTTTGCTTTTCTTTGTATCTTATGACACTTGACCTCTCAATTGCGTACATTTTAACTTCATTTTTAAATTGCTCCCAGACGCTTATGTAACTTGTGCTTTCATTCCGAAGTGCATCTTCAGCTTTCTTGCCTACTACTTTCACAAACATCTCGTCCTTCAAGAGTTTTTCATTCAACTTCCATAAATCCCAGTTAAACTTCGTAGTTTTTCTTTTCTTGCCAATTTCGATCGTTACGAGAGAGTGATCAGTGAAACTAAGGTTTTTCACGGCATAGTTTGTGCACAGAGGTACAACACATCCAGATATATACATTCTATCCAGTCTGGCGTGACTTTGCTGCTGGTAATGTGTAAACTGCACATGACTGCCACGGAATACATACCCTACATCTACCAAGCCATATTTATCAGTTATTGCAGCAAGCTGTAATGCACTTTTGTCGCGTACTGGAACATTTTTCACACTGTCTTCGGGCATGCACACACAGTTGAAATCACCGAGCAACACAACAACACGATCGCATCTTAGAAAAGTGTCTACGTAGTCAAAAAAACATTTTCTTTCACAAGCTATATTAGGCGCGTACACACAAATCATTCTCCATTTTTTTTTTACAAAAAGTAAAATCGCAAAGTACAAGTCGCCCATTATCGGAAGTAACGACTTTTTCCTCACTAATGCCGATAGACTGTTTTAAAAATAACAGACAACCCCCAGACCTGCCATTAGCATGACACACACATATGTTATAGTTTGTTTTGTAATTATTCGCCAGCCGTTCAGTTAGTTCTTCGCTGTCAATTTTTGATTCTTGCACCGCTAGAATATCAATGTCATTATCAGTCAGTATTCGTTTTAACTGCGCTTGTCGTTTTTGAGAAGTTAATCCGCGAATATTTAAGGTGGCTACTTTCAGAGCCACAGCAGAATTCGTTAATGCCGACTGCAGGGGGTCAAAACTCACACCGTTTGAAAGGCCCATCACGTCAGGAAGCAGACTTGCGGCCAACGGACTCTCCACGTCAGGTGGTCTCGTCTTTTCAGGCGAAGACCAAGCGTCTCCTCTAGCAGCACACATTTTCAGAGTTCACTGTGCTACCCGACCGTCCCAGGCTCTGTCGCGAAGTCTGCAGTCAGCATCCCCCGCTAAGGCGGGTCTGCTGGCGGTGCCGTCCTCTTGTCTAGCGGCACCTTGGGTTTGAATTTCATTGGAAGTCGTCTGAAGACCGGCGTTTTCGGGAGTGGTTCTTCTGCGAAGCCTCCGTCTGGTGTGCTGTCTTCCTCGGTTTGTTCACGCGGTCTCTTTACGACCGTCTTTTGGTCGCAATCCATGTCGGTGCTTTCCTGATGGCTTTCTTCTCTGTTAGTTGCGGTGCTCGCGGTGGTACTTGTCTTGTTGGTGTCCGTGTCAGCGTCTGCAGTTTCCTTCGTGTCATAGGCGGGTGCGACCGCGTCGTCGTCTTTACGGCCCACGTTCTTTTCAGAAAGTTCCCTCTGTGGCTCGCTATCAGGTTTCGCTGAGTCTCCACCCCCCGACACGGTCGCCTCCGCGTCAGCCTGGTCCATGAGGTGCTCGTCAACGGCGTCGTTTCGTCCAGACCCTGTCACATTGGCGTAGCTACGCACGCACTGGGTCTCGTCGTGGCCATAGCGACGACAGAGCCCACAGCGTGGTACTCGGCACTCGCGCCTTATGTGTCCGGTGCCGCGGCACCGGAGGCAGAGCGGTGGTCTGCCAGGAAGGTGCACGAGTGCGTGGTCCTCCCCGACGCGAAGCTGATGCGGCAGGTCTTCCACAGTGTATCCTGCCTTCAAGCGAAGGGACACCAGACGCGTGTGAGATCCTTTGTCAGCGCAGCCTTGCACACGCCATTTCTCCCGTGAAATTTCGCTTACGGTACCGTAAGGCGCCAGGGCGCTTCTTACGTCCTCGTCTGGTGTAGTGTGCAAAAGCCAGTACAGCTTCATCCTGACGTCTTGATTGCTGGGATCTATCACAACACACCTGTGATCCTTGACGGTGAATGCTGCGGTCGATAATATCTTCTTTTTGGCACTCTCGTCCTTGAAGGTAATCGCCCATACGTGATTCATTTGATAGGCTCCCAGAGCCACCACTTCCGGCATTAACTGCAAACGGTCTAAAGAATCGCGGAAATGCTCGACTCGATATGGCCTCGCTTTCACGTCGGCATGCAAAAAGACAGTGGTGGTTACGGTCAAACCTGTAGGTAACTGGGGCAATATAATCTGGTAGTCCTGTGTCGTCTTCGTATCATTAAACCTGATGCCGCGACCCGGCTGGGCCGCTGAAACCGCCCCTTTCGAGGAGCACAACATTCCGCGTCCGTTCACTACGGTGGCCGGAAGTGGAATGCCTAGACCAACGAGCCAACGCGTCGCAGAAGAAGCGGCACGTTTACTCATTCCTGCTATCTTGTCATTCCGAAAATAGGATGATTGCAAAATAAGAGTGACAATGGATGGTCGACATCCGGCCAGAGAGAAAAAAAGAAGCTGAAGAGATCGTCCGGGATTTGAACCCGGGACCTCTCGCACCCTAAGCGAGAATCATACCCCTAGACCAACGAGCCAACCTGCCGCAGACGAAGCGGCACGTTTACTCATTTCTGTTATCTTGTCTTTCCGAAAATAGGATGATTGCAAAATAAGAGTGACAATGGATGGTCGACATCCGGCCAGAGAGAAAAAAAAAGCTGAAGGGTTCGTCCGGGATTTGAACCCGGGACCTCTCGCACCCTAAGCGAGAATCATACCCCTAGACCAACGAGCCAACGTGTCGCAGGCGAAGCGGCACGTTTACTCATTCCTGCTATCTTGTCATTGCGAAAATAGGATGATTGCAAAATAAGAGTGACAATGGATGGTCGACATCCGGCCAGAGAGAAAAAAAAAGCTGAAGGGCTCGTCCGGGATTTGAACCCGGGACCTCTCGCACCCTAAGCGAGAATCATACCCCTAGACCAACGAGCCAACGTACCTCAGACAAAGCGGCACGTTTACTCATTCCTGCTATCTTGTCATTCCGAAAATAGGATGATTGCAAAATAAGAGTGACAATGGATGGTCGACATCCGGCCAGAGAGAAAAAAAAAAGCTGAAGGGCTCGTCCGGGATTTGAACCCGAGACCTCTCGCACCCTAAGCGAGAATCATACCCCTGGACCAACGAGCCAACGTGTCGCAGACGAAGCGGCACGTTTACTCATTCCTGCTATCTTGTCTTTCCGAATATAGGATGAATGCAAAATAAATATAAAAATGAATGGTGGATATCCGGCAGTGGGAAGGGGGGGGGGGGAGGCACACGCCTTGGGTCGCATTTCTTGCGTTGAAAGGGAGGAGAGACGATGAAGGATTAAGCCTGAGCCTTTTGTAATGGGTTGGAAGCTTTAAAGGACCCACTTGTTACGTAATTCGCATTGTGTGACGCCCGGTCGCTATTTAGCTCTCCCACCACGATTTATAACATACGTTAACGTGAGAAAGAAGAGAGAGAGGGAATTAACTTGATTGAGACCCAGAGGAAATTGATCATGGGAGCCTTATTGGCTTCCTTGGCAACCAATAGAAGTGGACTTGCGAGGAACACACTACGCTATGAATCATCATAATTTTTGTGAAGTAGGGAAGCAGCCAGTATACAATTTTTCTTCATTCTGTGGAGAACCATGGTATCGGCTAAACACCTGTAAGGTATTATGTGCACTTTGCTGATGCTGTGGCTGATGACGATGAAGAATTATGGCAAAGCCCTTTGTAATGGGTTGGAAGCATTCGACAACCGACTCGTTGCGCAATTCGCATTGTGTGACGCCTGGTTAGAGCGTTCGCGCTGTGTTACGCTTGGTTTTTATTTTACTCTTCTACCAGGCTACATTACATATGTAATGTTAATGTGGTTCCTTCTCGACATGAAGCCTGTATAGGGTGTTTTTGCAACGCAGTTTCAAGCCCCAGCATGGCTCTGAGGTGGTTTACTGGGCTCCCACGCAGAGGGCCCAGGTTCGAACCTCGTTCTATCCTGGAACTTGTTTTCCTATTTTGTTTTCTTTTCTTATTTTGAGCGATAGTGGTTACGGACACCGGCGGCGGCGGCGGCGCAAAACTACGGCGCCAAAAATGGTCCTTGTTGTGATCTCATAACAGCTTTCGCTGTAAAATGATAATTTGATGGTAATGAGAGCGGTTATAAACTCCTGGATTAAAGGTTGAAATCTCACTGCTATTTGTTTTGTACCTCTGAAACATTTATATCCATTGGCTGGAACGTAGTAAACTTGTGAGTAAGACAGGTCTCTATTTCGTATTTGATTGATTGATTGATTGACTGTTTTTATTGATTCATCACAATACATGTGATCGGAGGCGAAGGGAAAAGCTATTTGAATGGCTTGAGGGAGTCCTTCGCCCCCGTACAAAGACAGCAGCTCAGTTACAAGCATGTTCTTGACACTGTTAACACAAAAATTTCTAATGAATCATGTTGAGTAAAATATGAATGGAAACGAACCACCAAAATATACATCGATTGTTAGTTACCCTTTACAGAACGTCCTGCATTTTTATACACCCTGTTTAGATCTGCGTGATGGACCAACACAACACTTCATCGCTACTATAGTATTGCATTAGTGACAGTTTAAGTGTTTATTTATGTAAAGTCAAACAATTTTAGACAAAGGGGTTAAGTTAAGAAAAAAATCATACAATTCAGACAATTTTACATCGCGAATATTAATTTGTTTATTCTTATAATCATTTAATAATCGCGGAAGCTTATTACGAGCCATTTGCCGACCGTAACCAGTTCGACAATGCGAAGATTCCATGTCCCGGTTGTTCGTATATTATATGATGGTCCTTTCAGACACAACTTTACTAATCCCATGAAAAGAGAATCCTGGTGCTCGCAATGTATTCGATATTCACGGAGCAATCTGTACACGTATATGTCTTGTGTTTTTATTATTTTGAATCTTCTAAATAGCTCTTCAGAAGGATGCACAGCTGGTACATTCAGTAGTAGTCCCCCAAACTAAATGGCAGTAGTTTAAATACGACGCGAAAAGGGCATTAAAAATCAACAATTTCACTGGTTTTCACGTGGACCGGAAGTTTCTCGTGGACCGGAAGTTTGACTGACGTACGTAAAGTTTGAGCTCATCGAAATTGTGACCTGTCACATTAAAATGCGGCGACAGTACTTTCGGCATTTCATCGGTGTGTTACGGACAGTAAAATCGACGAACGATGAATCGAATAATCGATTGAAAATGTCGCGCAAAACGATAAATCATCATCGATGTTAATCTTTCAGTTAATTGACTTAATCGATTAAATCTTTTGGACTAATTATTTACGCTTCGTGACAAGAGTGACGTGAAAATTCTGAAATTGCGCTAGAATCCTGAGCAAGAGCAGCGACTGCCATCGGAGATGTGCTCGCAATTTCAGGCGCACTACATCTAATTCGTTGAATGTCACGTCAACCCCAGCCCGCTGGAGATTTTGCAGATTTTAAGAATTTATTTTGCATAGCGAGACAGGATGTGCACAGAATCTCGCGTTTGATTATCCAAGGGTTATACTGTACTGAGGCGCTGGTTACTGCAGTTTCAATGCTACATACATAGGAACTGCTGTCAGGCGTAACATTAAGCTGATAGCTAGCGCAGTTGCAGACACTATAAAATGATTTCATGAAAAGCGACATAGAACACCTCCTTCTACACTGCAAAAATTATCCTGTTCCCCGTAAAAAATTCTTACAAAAACTAAACAGATTGGACAGACGGCCGCTATCATTAGCAAAAGTGTTGGGTCCATGGCCAACAGAAACTCTTCAAAACATTGCTGCACGCGCCCTAGTACAGTTTTTAGAAGAGTAGGGAATATCAAAAAGATATTGATTGACATTTGTAACTATTCTTCCCATTGAGATACTTCTGGTCACATGTTTTGCGTTGCCTCTTGTGATTCAAGACAGCTGTGTTTAAAGTGTGGGCAATGCCCAGTGACTTTTGTGTGATGTTATCGCATTCTACAAAGGTCTGTAAGACGAACTCTTCGGCAAAGTGCGAATGATTCTTGTGTGTCTTGTGTGTGAACATTGTTGTCATCACGTGGGCATTATGCATGACGGGCGAACATTCCTTTTAAAAGGACATTGCCGTGAGTGAGTCTACTTTTATTTATAAGTTCGTGACGATAAATAATAAGTAAGGGAAGAGTAGTAGCCGGAGCCATGTATAGGCACCAACCTCTCCTTAAGCACATTTAATAAAAAAAAAGCGACCGACATGTGGTGTTTCCTGCGTGCTGAATTATTCGATCATGTTATTTTTATCTTGGTAATTTACTCAATAAAAATCAAATGCCAAATATATAGCAGGTTTTGGCGAGCCAAGCACTTGGGCGGGATTGGTGCTTCTATTGCTGCAAGTGAGGCGAGTATAAATTCCAAAGCCAAATACATATTCTGGGGATTCTAGCGAAGACAGAGTATATGGTTAGACGGAGGGCGGATTAAGGGCGCTTTGTGATAATTTTAACAGAAATATATGTATGTCCTTGTGTTGCTCGCGAGGAAATAAAATATGCAACTTGAAAAAAAGAATTCACGCCTCCCATTCCCTGTTCCCTCCTATGTGCCCAACTATAAACATATCAACCGAGTTGTCGACCACAGGAGCATCTGCTGTGTCCGAGCGGCTATTTTCACTTGCCGATTGTGCGTTCCATCAAGTTGCTGTTTGGTTTGCTGCCATGTTCATTTTTCTTTGGACACGATCCTTCCTTGGCAAGGACCGTATTGATGAAAGGGCAAGACAACTAGTTGTAAGGGCTAGGATTTTTTGTTGTCACGCAAACAACAGTGCTAGTTTGCAAACGTGGCCGTGCCGAATCAAACACCTCAGCATTTGATGCTCCTTTGCTCTTAAGAAAAGACCACGTGGCTAAAAAAAAAACGAAATGTAAAACTTCTTTCTCACTTTATATATTGGTTTATTTTTGTATATTGTTATTGCACTTTACCCTTCACTGCTGTAGTTTCTTATTTCTTGTTTCGTCCTCCCGTGCATCACTAAGGAAGTTAAACAAACTAAAAAAAAAAACAAAAGCTATGAGCAGGGTGGCAGAACGAAATGTTTTTCGTTTTGGTTTTAGTTTCGTTCCACCGCAAAAAGTTCCGTTCCGTTTCTGTTCCGGAACGAAAAAAAATAGTCCGTAACGGTTCGTAACGTTTTTTTTTATGCAAAAGTTTTATGCACAAAGTAACTGTACCACGAATTTCTACCAAGTAGCACAAACCAGTATACCCTTCGAAGTCATAGTATTTATTTTCTCAAAAGTCAATAATGACATTTCTAGCGGGCTCAAAAATGTCATTTCTTTCTTATTTCACGCGATAGTGGTTACGGACAGCGGCGGCGGTGGACAACTATGGCGCCGGCTGTTGTGATATCATAACAGCTTTCGCTATAAGAAACTTCAGCGCCGACAATTCACACTTCACGCTGGCCGGCGTGACAGGCGTGCAAAAGTCCCCTTGCGTTAATATAAACATCTCTGGTAGCCACTGTTTTCGTTTTTCGAAAAATGTCAACATATCTTTGCTTTGGAATTGCTGCCTGAGGTACGCACCAATACTGGGTGTGTTCCAATACTCACCGTAGACGGCTAAATACACAGCTAAGCGGACAGCGGCCACCTTAAGTCCCATTCTAATTCTGACGTAGACGGCAAAATAGACAGCTTCGAAAAGACGGCGTCGGAGACAAAAACAACACAGGCTACTTTGCTGTCCAAACAATATGGCGGCTCAGCGGAATCTTCGGATAGCTCGGATCTTGCCGGTATGGTCGTCTGCTCACAAGCAGACGCTTTTCCAGGCGCTCAATGTGAGCTAAGTTAAATTTTTCATAGATTTGAACATGAAAGAAGTTAAAGAAATTACAATTACGTTTGTATTCCGTAGCTTTCTATTCTCGACGCGAGGTGGCGTCACGTCGCGTAGACGTCATGCAGATGCGTTCCATTTCTCGGACAACATGCGTTGTTATTCCACTACACTGTAACATGGGCTCGCTGCTGTCTTCTAAGCTGTCAGCGTAGACTGTCTACGATGCTGTCCAGAATTGGAACACAGCCACTGTACCCTGAGATATGCATGATTGCTCACGTTGCATGACTTGAGTTGTTCCGGATTGCCAAGTTTTTTCGTGAACAGAAAAACGATTAAAAAAATTTCGGTTTCACTTCGGAACGAAATAATAGATAAATTTGTGAAATCTCGCGGCGTTAAAATGACGTATGCATTTTTAAACAAGGCATTACTATACTGAACTATACCCAAACTATTTCGGAATATACCTGGAAAATGTCTCATTCTGAACGCAATTCAGGAAGGCTGCCCGCCGCACACACAGGCAGAGGCTAATTATCTCAGCTGGCAAGATGAAATTATATGGGTACAATAAATATTTTCCATTGTAGTATAACGATGTTGAGCAGTTTCTGCGCGTATACAATTCTGTGAACACAGCTTTGTTGAGAGGGGGGGAGAGAGAGAAATAAACAGCGCTGGTCGTGTGTGGTTCTTTGCCATCCGAGTTGTATATATTTGCGCTGTGCCAATTCAAGATGAATCAATACCAACTAGCCCGGCTGTCAATTCAGTCTCCTCAGTCCAGAAAACCGTGGAGCTTGACGATCTTCCTGGTCAGGTAGAACAAGTTGCGGGGCAAGCTTGAAAGCTGGGCTTCCCATTGTGCTCGAGTCGACTGCCTTGCTCGTCGCATTGTTGGAAGCCGCCGCGATTATTGAAAGGTATACCACATGATAACCAAGGCGAAGCAGGTTGACTGGAGACTAAAGCGGTAACCTTTTTAGCTCTCCCAGTTCGGCCTAACTAAAACACTCAACACTTCTGGACACTCATCGACCGACAGCGGCTTGGATATAGAGCAGAGGTGGTGCTATTCCTTTTAGATGAAAGAAAATGGATATCTTGAAACAGGAAGAGCGTTTCATCGGTCTATAAAGCGTTTACTGGTCCCCACCCGTATTTGCGTCGTCGATTATGTAAATTTCAGGCCTGGTAAAGCAGAATAAAAGCATGACAAAGTGTTCTAACGTGTGGAGCCCCTGCTGAGCGGTAGCCATAGATCGGCAAAAAAAGAAGAAAAATTTGGAGCTCACTCAGACTCACTCAAGAAATATATTTTGCTCTGAGGGTTCACTCTGACTCAGACACATCGAAATTTTCCTCAACCGGACTCACTCGGACTCAGACTCACTAAGCTTTTTCTCAGCCGGCCTCACTCAGACTCAAACTCACCAACATGATACTCAGCCGGACTCACTCAGACTCAGACTCTCGGCTTCACCTGAGTCTGAGTGAGCCTGAGTGAGTCGACTCGTGAGTCCATTGGCGTAAAATTAGTTTTTTCGACCATGGTGCCAATCCTCTTTAACGGCAATATCTCGCATAATCAGTGTTGTACG
Source organism: Rhipicephalus sanguineus (assembly GCF_013339695.2). NCBI lineage: Eukaryota > Metazoa > Arthropoda > Arachnida > Ixodida > Ixodidae > Rhipicephalus > Rhipicephalus sanguineus. The sequence goes on along the minus strand of NC_051176.1, from coordinate 68,343,787 downwards.
ATACGCCTTTTGATCTTGTACCTTCAAATACGAGTCATCATCATATATCGTATATCATAATTATCATATATCGATCCAGTAAGGACATTTTATTGCGATAGCATATATATGAACACTCGGCTGGTTTTTGCTATCGCCGTCATGTACCGAATATGCATATGTATATATAAATAAAAGCCACAAAGAAAAATAAATCAGAAGAAAAAAATTACCGAAGCGCGCCATGGGATTTGAACCTACGACCCCTTGATCCGCAGCGCAACACGGCCACGCACCACCGGTTCTTTAGGATACTAACGGCGAGATATTTATATACATCATTTAACGCTGGCGGCACGCACAGCTCAGAGGTGCTTCAGCGTGTGCAGTATCACCCGCAAGATTGCCCGAAGGGTGCGGTTTAAAGCAATGCTCCTGCATTTTCCTTCAGTTACTGCCCTTGAGACGCGCACTAAAGAGTGGCTCATTTCTGTACCCACTCGCGATGTGGAACGCCTGGTAAACAATGCGTCGAACGCCACCGCGCGGCAGCAGACACGGAGGGGTCACTCCACGCGCCGCACTTTTCAAGAAAAATGTCAACAGTTTCGCCGCAAGGGTGAAGCAATGAATGCGATAGCAAGAAACTGAAATGTCACACTAAGAACCACAAGCAGCTCGATACTTGCAGCGCGCCGCTGAAGCACTAAGAAGGACGCCCTAAAAGAACGCACAGGCATGCACAGGGCAAGCGTGAACTAACAACTGTGACAGTTGTTACGTCTATGTGCTTGCGCAACGCGCTGCAAGTGTGAACAATGGAGAATCAGACACTCTTAGATACTTCTTCTTCCTTTAAACTGCGGCGCGTGCAGTTACTCCCTGCGTCTGCAGTAACAAGGGGGCGTCTGATGAAAGGTGTGCCCGGTGTTCTTTGTTTTTTTTCCTTCCACATCACGAGCGAATACAGAAAATATCCACTTTGTCGTGCGCGTATAAAGGGCAGTTTTCGAATTGAAAGAAAATTGGGAGCGCTGCGTCTGCAAGTGTCAACAATGGGGAATCCGACGCTCTTAGATATTTCTTTTTCTTTTAAACTGTGAACTGTGGCGCGTGGAGTGACCCCCTGCGTCTCCAGCCACACGGGGGCGTCTGATGCAAGGTGTGCCTAGACTAGAGTCAGTGGAAAATCAGAGTACCGCAAAGGTGGGCTGCACGCGGGCAACATTAGGCGGCGGCGGCCATTTCCCTTCCAGACCGTCCGGCGCGTTGCTAGCGTGTGTTGAGAAGTGACCGATTTTTTCGCCTCGGTGCCGTGTTACGCTCGGCGGAATGTCATTATTTGTGTGTGTTTCTTCAAGAGGATATCAGAAGTCATTTCGAGTGATCGACAGTTATGGATCGACTGCGCGGTTAGCGGTGTAACTAATGAAACGTGCGGTGAATGTTGCCTTGTGCTCACGAACTCGCTTCATGGCTTCCTCAGTCTCTTTTCGTGTTACGACCGGGTGTGTTCGCTAGGTCCGGAGCTGTAAATACAGTTGCATTAACGCAGTGACATCGTGCGAGATGCCATTTACTTCGACATTTGGTGAATCTTGACTGTTTGCGCTAGCTTTGGAGTCGTTGTTCAGGTTTACTGCACTCGAGAACGTTATCGAACAATATCGAGAACATTCAACATTGCGTCCTTCGACTGATTGCTGACGCATACCTTGCTTGCGCACCATGATTGCTGTTCAACTGGTTGATATGTGTAATAGAAGTTGTGTGTGTACGGTTATTGCAAGTTGTGCGCGACGTATTTATGTCTTGATTCGGAACTCCAGCAGCCGAACGCACGGGCGAATCGGCGTGCGGTAGGTGAGGTGCATCTTATCTTGCGATACGTAGAAAGCAGGTCATCAAACATGATTGGCATCACTACTTACATGTTTCATTTCCTATTTCTTGTCTCCTTAATATATTCCCAGCGTTGCAGTGCATTTGCAAATATTTTGCTGTGTTCCGACAGCTTTTTATTGGCGTTGCCAGCGCGTAAACAGCTGGGGTTCAGTTTCTGCACTGCTGCACTTTTTTTTTCATAATGCACTCTTATTAAAACGTCCTCGGCACGGTGCTTTATGTGCTTTTGATCAGAAATAGCACATCCCGGAAATTTTTAAAGCGCATGCTACTGCAACACACTATGTATATAGACCTAGGGCACGCAGAAAATCGACTCCCTCAATGCGTGGGATCTGCCTTTCTTTTTTTTGCTGTGACCATTTCTCACCCTCTAAACAGTATTTTAAGGGTACGCTATTTTGTTTGCAACAAACTTAACAATACGCTTAATAACATTGCCTTATACCAAGTTTATCAACAGTGTTCCACGCTTCTGTTTTGCGCAGTGGCAATTGATCACGCCACAATCGCCTTCAAGGTATACCAGTAAACATTTACTATTTTAATAAATCTATTTCGCTCTCGTGCGTGACACGCTTATAACTCGAATAGCATGCGTAATATGTTCAACAGATCGAGATATAAACAGCCGAGCAAATAGAAAGGTGTGTAGTTTTAAATATCGCTGACCATAGCGAACCGAAATGGTGAAGTATCCTGTCGCATAAGATCATTTCCAGCAAAGTTAGGGTAGTTCACTGCTGGAAGGAGAGTTCTTCCAGGGGGTCGAATTCATTCCGTAAACTATGCAGCCTCGTAGAACGGCGCTCTTTGACATCAATTTTTCCCACATGGAAGGCAAAAATAAACGAGATTCCCAGAGTAGCTCACCAGTAACGTTCAATTGCTGGTGAGCTACTCTCTGGCATCTGCATGCTGTGGCGTAGCCAGGGGGTGGCACACCGGGCCTGTGCCCCCCCCCCCCCCTCAAATTTGTTTCCTGTGGCATACATAGCACGAAATGACACTCAACCACATCTGCCTGCCAAGCCCCCACTTCAGATCAAGGAGGTGCTCCCCACCCCCAGAAAAAAATTTCTGCTTGCGCCCCTGTCTGTGTGACGCGTTTAAAGAAGCGACAAAGTACTTCTAGGGACCGTGGTACTGCTAAATGTCCGGCCAGGTTCTGCATTGAACGCGCCTGCACCCAAAGCGCTTGGAAGGGATATGGCGGCGAGAGGTCACGTGATGCGAGTAAGCCAATCAAGTCGGCGGCGGCACGCGGAAAACAGATGCGATACTCTGAAAATCTTCCAGTGACTCTAGGTGTGCCCGGTGTTCTTTGCTTCTTTTTTCCTTCCACATCACGAGTGGGCATAGAAAACGGCCACCTTGTCGTGCGCGTCTCAAGAGCAGTTTTCAAATTGAAAGAAAATTAGGAGCGTTGCGTGATAGAAAACACGCTCACGCTCCTCCGAGATTTGCTTACCACCAGCGGTACATAGTGTATATAAATAACTCGCAGTTATTTCGCCGGCGCATACATGGTTTTTTCTTACCTTGGGGCTCAGACTGCCTTATCTGTAATAAGCCAGAAACTATTGACCATGTTTTCTTACATTGCTGGGAGGGCGTGTACTTTTGGGATGTACTACAGAGGACAATCAAGAAGGAATTCCCGTTAGATCAATACGGTATCAGGTTTCTCCCAATAGATAATGAGAATGGATTGCCGTTAGACTTAATAATGTTAACCGGCCTCCACTGTCTATGGCGGGCGCGTATGGCAGGATTTCACCGCGATCCAGATGCAAGGCCCGCAAGAATGTACTTTCGAGAGTGTATGTCGAAATTTGTTGAATTGCAGAAAACGCAGGAGATTGTACCTGAGTGGTTATCGAGAGTGGAACCCTTGACAGTGCTCAAGGAATTTTAAATTTGATGTCTGTCCAGTAGGACGGACAACATTTGATGTTATTTATTCTATGTGTTTGTGATGTGGTTTATGTCTGGAAGCAGGCAATAAAGCAAAAAAAAAAAAAAAGCATACATGGCGTGTGCTTGAGTTGCCTAACGCAGCGTGCTTGGGAGCGAGTGGTTGCTGGTTCGAATCCGCGGTCGGGTGCTTCGGATTTTTTTTCTTCTGCTTTATTTTTTCTTTGTGCCTTTTTAAAATATATACATACATATACATATCCGGGGCATGACGACGACCGCAAAAATCAGCCGAGAGTGTCAATATAATTGCTATTGCAATAAAAAAATCTAAGAGCGTTGGGTTGTAACTCGCTGCTCAAACACGAAGAAATAGCAACTGTGACAGCAGGGGCGTAGCCAAGGGGGGGTTCAAACACCCCTGAATATTTTCAATTTTGCTTGCGTATATATGCAGGCACACATACAAACTCACGCACGAACACACATAAAATATGGTTTAACCCCCCCCCCCCCCCCGAAAATATTTCTCGCTACGCCCCTGTGCGAAAATAGTCAGTTTGCGCTCTTCCTGTGTATACCTCTGCGTTCTTTTCGAGCATCCTTCCTTATGTTTGAAGAGCGCGCTCCGAGTGCCGAGCTGTGACCGTTGTTAGTTCGCGGTCGTCCTGTGGGTGTTCTTTTCGCCAGTCCTTTGCGTTTGAGCGGCACGAAGCAAGCATCGAGCTGTTTGCCGTTCTTCGTGTGACATTCTAATTTGTTGTTATCGCATTCATTGCTTCGCCGTTGCGGCGAAGCTGTGACTTTTTCATGAAATACGCGACTCACACGAGATATTTTTATCAAGAACTTCCCATGAAAGTGTTTGCGAGGAGAGGTCGTGGCACCCCTTCCCCTACTCACGCCTCTGATCAATACTGAGGTGGCCCATAAATGCTAGTGTGCCGAGATATGTGTGAATAGACTTGAGTATAAACGTAAGCCAATATAAGGCTGACAGTAATGCTGAGGATGAGTAGATAGGACCATAATTTGGCCCCAAAAGGTGGAGCTCACTCGGACTCACTGAAGAAATATATATTGCGCTAAGGGCTCTCTCGGACTCACTCTCATCAATATTTTCCTCAACGTGACTCACTCGGACTCACACTAAAAGTTTCTTCAACCGGACTCACTCGGACTCAAACTCGCCAAAAGATTACTCACCCGGACTCACTCAGACTCGCGGTCAGATCAAAGTCCGAGTGATTCTGAGTGAGTCGATTCATGAGCATGTTTGCTGACCTATGGCAGTAGCCTCATTTAGAAAGCTGGAGCGCAAGGCGCGAAAGCGTCGCATAGGTGGCCTGCATCGCAGATAGCCTACAGTGCCTGGTCGTGAGACGCGGAAGACAATTTTAACAGCAGAAGCATTGGACAAATTTCTTTATATAGTGACGTGATTGCTGTGTTGAAGGAAAACTTCGCCACAGTTCGTTTCCCAGTGTGCAGCCGACAGAAACCACTGTCGACAGGGGGGGGGGGGTCTAGCGCTTCCCTTGCCCCCCACGTAGATACGCCTATGAATGCGACTCACCACGGGGGCATGAATAAAACACACTATTTCGACGCAATGTGGCGTTATATTTCACTTGTATACAGATACTATTGAACAAGTGCAGGAAAATTAAGTAATACAATAACAAACTCATAATCCTAAAGGTTAGAGTCAGACGCTAGTTGCGTTGGTGCTGCCAGTCGGCAGCACCAACACCCCAAGCACCCCTGTTTTCCCACCCAACCGACTCCTTGTGCCCGCCGAGGCGCCGGTCCTTGAGTGAGCTGACGCAGAGGCGTGACAACGGTATCGTCGTCCTGCAGACTGTTGGGCCCTGCAGCCACGGCGGCATCCCATTATCTTCGCTTCAGGGGCCTCGAACGCTTGAGGCAGCCACGGTAGGAAGGCATGCCCGGCTCACCACGTTGAGGACGCCGATACAGCTGTCTGGAAAGTCACGTGGCCCAAACGTCGTCGTCTTCCTCTGACTGCGCTCGCTCACGACGCCCCGGTCGCTGTCGCCACTGTGCTCGTGCAGGTGTACTTTGCTGTAGACGCTAGGCGCGACGGTGGAGCAGCCACTCGGCCGGCGTCGTCCTGCTCGTAGCGCTGCCAGCAGCGGCTGCAGCTCCCCTCGGTGTGCAGCATGCTGTCGAGCCCCTTGCAGCTGGCGTCGTTTGCGGGGGAAACAGCAGCGGTTGTTCGTCTTCAGTCGTCCGGCACTCGCAGTAAGATGAGTCAGAATGGATTCTCGCCTGAAGTCCCAGTGATGAAGGGATTGTCGAGCTGGAGGCCGCTGTGCACGACGGGCTTTGGGATTCTTTCGCTTCATGACCCCTTGAAGAATGTTCAGGTCGTCCTGGACTTGAACGAAAATGACTTCCTGTTGGACGTCGTCACGGCGTTGCATTCGGCAGACAAAGCCTTCCATGCACGCGCTGGCGTTCCTTCTTTATCGTCGTCTTGGCTTTGCACACGTGCGCTCGTGATCGGTGGGAAAAAAAATTCCGGCAGATCCCTCGCACTGTAGGAGTCAAAGTAATGGTGCTTCTATATGTTCCTGAGACGCTCCTGTCACGGACCCGATAGTGGAAATACACAGCAAATTAGAAAATATTTTCAAATAAGCAAAAAAGCGCAACACCGGAACCGCAACCCGACCGAGCAGTACTGTCTTCGCGTGACGTAAAGATGATGATGATGATGATGACCTCTTGCTTATGGCGCTCACCCACAAAGGCGGATGGGCCAAGAACCGGGCGGCAGGATCTTTGAGTTAAATTTTTATGAAACTAAAGACAAATGCTGTAACTTTAGACTAAAAGAGAGAAAAAAACATAGCTAATACTTGAAAATTCCATAGAGCAAGCAGTCAGAGTATCAGATGCGATGTTTGACGGATGTAACAACGGGTTGTAATTAATAATGAAAATAAGCCAATATACACTAGCATGGCAATCTTTTTGTTTCCTGTATGTAATCAAGCGCTGTCGCTGATCTCGTCACGCCATCGTCGAGTGTACTACAAGTGTACACTGCTTCGGAAGCACCGACGCGCGCTGAAAACGAAATTTTAGATTGCCACCTGCTCTGTAATTCTGATTAAATCGAAGGGTTTATCCGCTTCGGCTGTGCGCTTTACAACATTTGAAATCACTGCAATATGCAGTCGCTGTCTTTGAAGGCGTCTTATATTTTATAGGCCAGCACTGGGTGCCGCAGTGCAGGACGTATGCAAATGAGCCCGGTGTCAGCCTTTACACGTATCCGCAGGGTAAGAAGCTGCGTGAAGCTTGGATTGTGAAACTTAGAAATGGTATACAGCCATGGGCTACAACACTCGTGTGCAGCCAGCGCTTCCGCGAGGAAGATTTCTGCTTCGGAACGTTGTCCGATGAATACCAGATAGCGCTCACTGTGACGCAAGCCCGTGCACGTTCGTCGGCTAATGACGCCTTTTTCCCGCAAGCTGACCCACATGTTGCTCACCTCCGTATCGACGCCAAAATTAGCTTCACTCACTCCCAAATTCAAGTTGCCCATCCCAACCTTATTTGTTTTCTACGGTGCCTTATGTATTCTCGTAAGAAAGGTACCACGCCTTTTGCGTTTTAGACACGATTTTGCCACCAAAATTGCTGGAGAACTCACCAAAGAATTTTGGGCATTCAAACTTTCCATTACTGTCTCTACACCTTGTTTTTACGCCAATTTGTAGCTACTTGCTGCAATAACGTCTCTGTTTTTCACTGCGATTCCCAACTCACACGTCCTCGTTTTCATTGTGAACAAGGCTCCCGTCAGGGAAGCTGAAATGTCTTTTTTGGTTTTCTTTTTCGTGATCGGTGTTCCTCATTAAATTTTTATGAACAAGAGATGTAGGGAGGGGTGGATCAATCCCGAAGGCCTTCTCGATTGCACTGCAGGATCGTGGTGGAGGACGTGTTAAAACTTCAAAGTGACGGCTTCCGGCCCATGCCCGCATACCCCCGGATCGCCATTACATCGAAAAATGTTTTGAGCCGAGACAACTCAGAAATAGACAATTCTATGGCTATATTTTGGCCACGGAGCGCTGTCATATACATGCTGGAGTGTGTCGGCAGCGTTACGCTAGCATCGTTTAATCGAGACCCCCGTGGAAGCTTAAATAAGGTGCCGCACTCACTATAAGCTTCACTACGCGGGTGCAATTCTCGACCACGGCGGCCTCTCATCTCGATGGGGGCAATATGCCAGAGCACCCGTGTACCTAGATTTAGGCGCACGTTAAAGAACAGTAGATGGTCATAATTTCCGGAGCCCTCCACTACGACGTCCCTCATAATCATATCGTGGTTTTCGGAGGTAAAACGCCGACAGTGCTGGGCAGTATCGAAGATACATGTATCTTAGATACTATATTAGATACTCTTTGGGTATCTTGTATCTGTATCGCGATACGTCTCGCAAGACGAGTATCTGTATCTGTATTTCCGATACATTCGATAATGTATCGTGTATCTTAACATACAAGATACTGCTATCGCAACACAACCGTGTGCAACAATAATCGCTGGCCAAAGTCCGCTCCTCAAGCTGGCGCCACTAAGCCATCTGAACGCCGCGAAAGAGAGCGCGTCCAGATAATGTTCGCCTTTAATACATGCGCCGGCCGCAGTTTCGTGAGGGGCGCTGCGACATGGGGGCTTAAGAAACCTATTGCGACGAGGGGAACGCGCGTTTTTATTCATTTTTTTTTTCACCTCATTGCATTTTTTTAAACGTGCACGCGGAGGAGGATAGAGCAACTGAACGGCGAGTTTTCATACGGCCACGGTGTAAACGGCGCACCCGACGGACATAGCGTCCCTAACAGCGTTGCGTACGTAAAAGCGCGGCGTCTTGCTTAGAGCGCGTGAGCAGTCTTTCTGCTCACTGACTTCTCACGTGCGCAACGCCGTTACGGACGCTACGCACGCAGCTCGTCTTCTATAGTACATGCGCCGGCCGCGGTTGCGTGGGAGGCGCTGCGACATGGGGGCCGAGAGGAGGAAAGAGGCGAACATTATGTGGACGCGCCGTCGGGCGGAGTGTCCACACCTAAATTATTTTTCTTACACCGTGATAAAACTAAGGGCTGTGACGACATTTTAATCTTTCCGCCAGAGTCCACCAGTGAGCGCAGATGAGCCGAGTCACGTGCCAGCGCTCGCGCAACGTCGACAGAATCAAGCGCGCGGACGTCTACGCCCAGCCCACATGTCTTTTGTTTTCTCGATTTCTATTTTCTTTTTAGTTGCGCCAATGCCATGACACTTGCTCTTAGCCACTGTCCTGCGCTGTGTACTCCAATACATGCGGCGTCTATCGCGGAAGTTCTGATTTTGCTATAGTGTCGTTGTTGAAGATTCTCTTGCGTTTGCTTCCTAACGAAATCTGGTGCTCGCAAGAATGAGGCTGCTTTGCGCCCCGATAGCTTATATGCAAATAACATTCTAACAACTTTATCACCACTGATATTGAGGCGAAATCTAATAGAGCAAACATTTACCTAACAGAATATCTCTTGGCATACCCTACTTTTTTCTTCTTACTAACTTTATTCAAATAATTTATGAAATCCTAATTTGATTGTTACCATAACTGTTTTCTTAGCTGTCTTTTTGCATTGCATAGATTACATAGGTCTCTGCACTGTGTTTTCTAGGTCTGGTCACTGCAGTATGTATTTTGCAACGGGCTACCAAAATAAGACGTCTGCTTTGTTATTTTAACTGTCTGCATTATTTCTACTACTGTTTACACATTTACACGTGGCCAAGGCGATTTTGAAAACCAATATATAATTATGTGGGCGTGCCTTGAGTATTCATGTGGGAGGTAATCTGCGATTCGCTGATGACATTGCATTGATGAGTAACGCGGGAGACGAATTACAGCTCATGATTACTGAACTGGATAGGGAAAGTAGAAGAGTAGGTCTGAAAATTAATATGCATAAAACTAAAGTACTGTGGAACAATCTTGGCAGAGAACAGCGCTTTGCGATAGGGGGCGAGACACTGGAAGTTGTAAAGGAGTACGTCTACTTAGGACAGGTAGTAACCGCGGAGCCGAACCATGAGAGTGAAATAACTAGAAGAATAAGGATGGGATGGGGCTCATTCGGCAAGCATTATCAAATCATGAATACAGTGAAACCTCGGTGATGCGATCACAGCTCATACGAATTACGGGGTGCTACGAATTTTTAGTTGGTCCCGGCCAAGGCCCATTGGCCTGCAGTGTAATGGAGTACGGTTGTTGCGAACCGATTTTCACCCAGCGACGTTTGATACGAACGTACGCTACCGCCCAGGTACGAAGAGGTGCTGTCCGCGCTGTTGCGGAAGACGCGCCAAGCACGTGCGAGCGCGGGAACGCAAGCGTGAGGCATGCGCGCCGCACCGCCAAACTGTCAGAATCACGGTGTAAGAAAAACACTTTTTTTACGGTCAGAATAAACCTTCAGAGACGCGTCACGGCCTCCGAGATTGTGTGCGCAAACCTTTGAGGCTCTTATGTGCCTCCGTGTGCCTTCGCGTTTAGATTACAGAGGACATTAGGGCCATGCTTTTTAAATGCGAAGCATTTCTTAGCGAGCCTTTGGCACTTTGAGCGTTTCTATCTACGTATCTATCTATCTATCTATCTATCTATCTATCTAGCCGCCTACGTCTGGGTGCTCTCATGACCGCCTCCTTAAATTGGTGTTGACCAAAATTGGCATGGGAGGGTAAGAGGATTTGACGAATATGAATGTTGGGTCATGACATTGATAACGTCGAAATGCTGTCGCGTACGTCGTCAAACCCTTTCCTCCAGACACGTGTGGCACATACCCGTTTACCACGGGCCGCGGTGTGCGGGTATGCGCCACAGGAGGTTGACAGTTGTAGCTGCCCAGGCACGGCGACAACAGACTTTGGTAATTTACACGCGAAAGTGTTAAGAAAAATCGACGTTTCAGCGTTGACCCGACGAATCCAAAAAATAAATCACGACCGCAGCGGGAATCGAACCCAAGCATTCTGCTTGGCAATCAGATATTCTACCACAGAGCCACGCGAGGTCTGTAAACTGGTTCGGAAAAACAGCCTATGCAGGCGTAATGTCGGTGCTACGTCAATAGTGGTTGTGGTGCTGGCTACCTAATTTTACAAGAAAGCAATAAACGCTACATATGTGCTCCTACGATACAGGCGTCATATCATGTTAACGTATATGGTTCCAGAGTTGGCTCCGCTTTTATAGCAGTCTAATAAACATTACATTTGTATTTTTATGATTCAGCAAGCTATATTAACAGAAATACATTAACGAAAGTTACGTATCATATTCACATGATTGTACCATAAAGTGCATTTAGTTTCGATAATACTGACGTATGTACTCTAACATGAGGGCGAGGTTACGTCGCACAATAAGTTACCCTTTGAACGCCAGTGTTGTCGACGTGCCTGGTAAGCCCACAATGTGCACACAGCACTTACAATAAAAGGTCGATCCACCTCGTAACGCTTGGCTCAAAGCCCTAAAATACAGCATAGAAGTACTCGCTGACTGCTTCGCAATAAACCGATTCCAACAACGCGTGGGATCTGCCGAATTTTTTTCTAACGCGTCGACGCGGGCTGCTGTCGTTGTACTGTGTTTATACGTGCCTGCCTCGTGTATCAGACATAATATGAAAGGTGGACGAGGACCGAAAGAAGGCGAGGATGTCTTGGCGAAGGAGTCAGGACTCACAACGTAAACGTGCGCGACCGTTGAGGTCGCACTTGTGCTGCAGCGGTCGTAATTCTCGCAAAAAACATCCGCAACACCTCCGCAATAACAAAATCATTACACAGGACCGTGGTTCTGTAAGTTTGTGGCCTTGATCCATCGCGTCAAAGCGCTTCTTTCGTTACTTTCGCTGCAGTACTTAGGTGTCATGCAAAAAAGCATACTAAAATTTGGAAGGGGCTACTATTGTCGCGGGTCACAATGCACCTGGTTCATTAATTAAATACGCGCGTACGGGCCGTATACTTACGAGTGCTGGTATGATTGCCGACATCTAAAAACTTAACTGACAATCATTCAGGGTTCTTCCTGACGTTGCTGCGGCCCTGAAAAACAATAAATGAAAATGTACGCCAGCTTCCTTTTGTGTAAAAGGACAGACTTGTGTCGCATGCTAATTTTCCATGATATCTGGTGATACGAATTTCGGATGATACGAATATTTTCGGTGGTCCCGTGAGATTCGTATCACCGAGGTTTCACTGTATAAGGCTGACAGTAATGTGAGGATGAGTAGATAGGACCATAATACGGCACCGAAAGGTGGAGCTCACTCGGACTCACTTAAGAAATATATCTTGCGCTAAGGGCTCACTCGGACTCACTCCCATCAATATTTTCCTCAACTTGACTCACTCGGACTCAGACTCACTAAATTTTCTTCAACCGGACTCACTCGGACTCAGACTCGCCAAAAGATTACTCACCCGGACTCACTCAGACTCGCGGCCAGATCTAAGTCCGAGTGAGTCTGAGTGAGTCGATTCATGAGCGAGTTTGCCGACCTATGGCAGTAGCCTCATTTAGAATGCTGGAGCGCAAGGCGCGAAAGCGTCGCATAGGTGGCCTGCATCGCAGATAGCCTACAGTGCCTGGTCGTGAGACGCGGAAGACAATTTTAACAGCAGAAGCATAGGACAAATTTCTTTATATAGTGACGTGATTGCCCTGTTGAAGGAAAACTTCGCCACAGTTCGTTTCGCAGTGTGCAGCCGACAGGGACCACTGTCGACAGGGGGGGGGGGGGGGGGCTAGCGCTTCCCTTGCCCCCAGGTAGATACGCCTATGAATGCGACTCACCACGGAGGCATGAATAAAACACACTATATCGACGCAATGTGGCGTTATATTTCACTTGTATACAGATACTATTGAACAAGTGCAGGAAAATTAAGTAATACAATAACAAACACATAATCCTAAAGGTTAAAGTCAGACGCTAGTTGCGTTGGTGCTGCCAGTCGGCAGCACCAACATCCCAAGGACCCCTGTTTTCCCACCCAACCGACTCCTTGTGCCTGCCGAGGCGCCGGTCCTTGAGCGAGCTGATGCAGAGGGGTGACAGTGATATCGTCGTCCTGCAGACTGTTGGGCCCTGCAGCCATGGCGGCATCACAGCATCTTCGCGTCAGGGGCCTTGAACACTTGAGGTAGCTTCGGTAGGAAGGCATGCCCGGCTCACCACGTTGAGATTGCCGATACAGCTGTCTGGGAAGTCATGTGGCCCGAACGTCGTCGTCTTCCTCTGACTGCGCTCGCTCACGACGCCCCGGTCGCTATCGCCACTGCGCTCGTGCAGGTGTACTTTGCTGTAGACGCTAGGCGCGACGTTGGTGCAGCAACTTGGCCGGCGTCGTCCTGCTCGTATCGCTGCCAGCAGCTGCTCCAGCTCCCTTCGGTGTGCACCATGCTGTCGAGTCCCTTGCAGCTGGCGTCGTTTGCGGGGCAAACAACAGCGGTTGTTCGTCTTCAGTCGTCCGGCACTCGCAGTAAGATGAGTCAGAATGGATTCTCGCCTGAAGTCCCAGTGATGAAGGGATTGTCGAGCTGGAGGCCGCTGTGCACGACGGGGACGGGCATTGGCATTCTTTCGCTTCATGACCCCTTGAGGAATGATGAGGTCGTCCTGGACTTGAACGAAAATGACTTCCTGTTGGACGTCGTCACTGCGTTGCATTCGGCAGACAAAGCCTTCCATGCACGCGCTGGCGTTCCTTCTTTATCGTCGTCTAGGCTTTGCACACGTGCGCTCGTGATCGGTGGAAAAAAAAAAAAAAAAACAATTTCCGGCAGATCCCTCGCACTGTAGGAGTCAAAGTAATGGTGCTTCTATATGTTCCTGAGACGCTACTGTCACGGGCCCGATAGTGGAAATACACAGCAAATTAGAAAATATTTTCACATAAGCAAAAAAAGCGCAACACCGGAACCGAAACCCGACCGAGCAGTACTGTCTTCGCGTGACGTAAAGATGATGATGACCTCTTGCTGATGGCGCTCATTCACAAAGGGGGATGGGCCAAGAAGCGGGCGGCAGGATCTTTGAGTTAAATACTTATGAAACTAAGGACGAATGCTGTAACTTTAGACTAAAAGAGAGTAAAAACATAGCTAATACTTGAAAATTCCCTAGAGCAAGCTGTCAGAGTATCAGATGCGATGTTTGACGGATGTAACAACGGGTTGTAATTATTAATGAAAATAAGCCAGTATACACTAGCATGGTAATCTTTTTGTTTCCTGTATGTAATCAAGCGCTGTCGCTGATCTCGTCACGCCATCGTCGAGTGTACTACAAGGGTACACTGCTTCGGAGGCACCGAGGCGCGTTGAAAACGAAATTTTAGATTGCCACCTGCTCTGTAATTCTGATTAAATCGAAGGGTTTATCCGCTTCGGCTGTGCGCTTTACAACATTTGAAATCACTGCAATATGCAGTCGCTGTCTTTGAAGGCGTCTAATATTTTATAGGCCAGCACTGGGTGCCGCAGTGCAGGACGTATGCAAAGGAGCCCGGTGTCAGCCTTTACACGTATCCGCAGGGTAAGACGCTGTGTGAAGCTTGGATTGGGAAACTTAGAAATGCTATACAGCCATGGGCTACAACACTCGTGTGCAGCCAGCGCTTCCGCGAGGAAGATTTCTGCTTCGGAACGTTGTTCGACGAGTACCAGAGAGCGCTCACTGAGACGCAATGCCCGTGCACGTTCGTCGGTTAATGACGCCTTTTTCCCGCAAGCTGGCCCACATGTTGCTCACCTCCATATCGACGACAAAATTAGGTTCATTCACTCCCAAATTCAAGTTGCCCATCCCAACCTTATTTGTTTTCTACGGTGCCTTATGTATTCTTGTAAGAAAGGTACCACGCCTTTTGCGTTTTAGACACGATTTTGCCACCAAAATTGCTGAAGAACTCACGAAAGAATGTTGCGCATTCAAACTTTCCATTACTGTCTCTACACCTTGCTTTTACCCCAATTTGTAGCTACCTGCTGCAATAACTTCTTTGTTTTTCACTGCGATTCCCAACTCACACGTCCTCGTTTTCATTGTGAACAAGGCTCCCGTCAGGGAAGCTGAAATGTCTTTCTTGGTTTTCTTTTTCGTGATCGGTGTTCCTCATTAAATTTTTATGAACAAGAGATGTAGGGAGGGGTGGATCACTCCCGAAGGCGTTCTCGATTGCACTGCAGGATCGTGGTGGAGGGCGTGTTAAAACTTCAAAGTGACGGCTTCCGGCCCATGCCCGCATACCCCCGGATCGCCATTACATCGAAAAATGTTTTGAGCCGGGACAACTCAGAAATAGACAATTTATGGCTCTATTTTGGCCACAGAGCGCTGTCATATACATGCTGCAGTGGGTCGACAGCGTTACGTTAGCATCGTTTAATCGAGACCCCCGTGGCAGCTTAAATAACATGCCGCACTCACTATAAGCTTCACTACGCGGGTGCAATTCACGACCACGGCGGCCTCTCATCTCGATGGGGGCAATATGCCAGAGCACCCGTGTACTTAGATTTAGGCGCACGTTAAAGAACAGTAGATGGTCATAATTTCCGGAGTACTCCACTACGACGTCCCTCATAATCATATCGTGGTTTTGGGAGGTAAAACGCCGACATTACAGTGCTGGGCAGTATCGAAGATACATGTATCTTAGATACTATCTTCGATACTCTTTGGGTATCTTGTATCTGTATCTCGATACGTCTCGGAAGACGAGTATCTATATCTGTATTTCCGATACATTCGATAATCTATCGTGTATCTTAAGATACAAGATACTGCTATCGCAACACAACCGTGTGCAACAATAACCGCTGGCCAAAGTCCGCTCCTCAACCTGGCGCCACTAAGCCATCTGAATAAAACTAAGGGCTGTGACGTAATTCTATTCTTTCCGCCAGAGTCCACCAGTGAGCGCACATGAGCCGAGTCACGTGCCAGCGCTCGCGCAGCGTCGACGGAATTAGGCGCGCGGACGTCTACGCCCAGCCTACATATCTTTTGTTTTCTCGATTTCTATTTTTCTTTTTAGTTGCGCCAATGCCATGACACTTGCTCTTAGCCACTGTCCTGCGCTGCGTGCTCCAATACATGCGGCGTCTTACGCGCAAGTTCTAATTTTTGCTATTGTGTCGTTGTTGAAGATTCTCTTGCGTTTGCTTCGTAACGAAATCTGTGCTCGCAAGAATGAGGCTGCTTTGCGTCTCGTGGCTTTTATATATCAGTGATTTGATGGATCTCGTTAATGTAACTTTTACTTACATTACATGAATCAACTTATATGCAAATAACATTCTAACAACTTCATCACCACTGATATTGAGGCTAAATCTAATAGAGCAAACATTTACCTAACAGAATATCTCTTGGCATACCCTACTTTTTTCTTCTTACTATCTTTATTCAAATAATTTATGAAATCCTAATTTGATTGTTACCATAACTGTTTTCTTAGCTGTCCTTTTGCAATGCATACATTACATAGGTCTCTGCACTGTGTTTTCTAGGTCTGGTCACTGCAGTATGTATTTTGCAACGGGCTACCAAAATAAGACGTCTCCTATGTTGTTTTCACTGTCTGCATTATTTCTACTACTGTTTACACATTTACACGTGGCCAAGGCGATTTTGTAAACCAATATATAATTATGTGGGCGTGCCTTGAGTATTCATGTGGGAGGTAACCTGCGATTCGCTGATGACATTGCATTGATGAGTAACGCGGGAGAAGAATTACAGCTCATGATTACTGAACTGGATACGGAAAGTAGAAGAGTAGGTCTCAAAATTAATATGCATAAAACTTAAGTACTGTGGAACAATCTTGGCAGAGAACAGCGCTTTGCGATAGGGGGCGAGGCACTGGAAGTTGTAAAGGAGTACGTCTACTTAGGACAGGTAGTAACCGTGGAGCCGAACCATGAGAGTGAAATAACTAGAAGAATAAGGATGGGATGGGGCTCATTCGGCAAGGATTATCAAATCATGAATACTATAAGGCTGACAGTAATGTGAGGATGAGTAGATAGGACCATAATACCGCACCGAAAGGTGGAGCTCACTCGGACTCACCCAAGAAATATATCTTGCGCTAAGGGCTCACTCGGACTCTCTCTCATCAATATTTTCCTCAACTTGACTCACTCGGACTCAGACTCACTAAAATTTTCTTCCACCGGTCTCACTCGGACTCACACTCACCAAAAGATTACTCACCCGGACTCACTCAGACTCGCGGCCAGATCTAAGTCCGAGTGAGTCTGAGTGAGTCGATTCATGAGCATGTTTGCTGACCTATGGCAGTAGCCTCATTTAGAATGCTGGAGCGCAAGGCGCGAAAGCGTCGCATAGGTGGCCTGCATCGCAGATAGCCTACAGTGCCTGGTCGTGAGACGCGGAAGACAATTTTAACAGCAGAAGCATAGGACAAATTTCTTTATATAGTGACGTGATTGCCGTGATGAAGGAAAACTTCGCCACAGTTCGTTTCCCAGTGTGCAGCCGACAGGGACCACTGTCGACAGGGGGAGGGGGGGGGTTAAAGCTGTGCTTGCTCCCCAGGTAGATAAGCCTATGAATGCGACTCACCATGGGGGCATTAATAAAACACACTATTTCGACGCAATGTGGCGTTATATTTCGCTTGTATACAGATACTATTGAACAAGTGCAGAAAAATTATGTAATACAATAACAAATACATAGCACTAAAGGTTAAAGTCAGAGGCTAGTTGCGTTGGTGTTGCCAGTCGGCAGCACCAACACCCCAAGGACCCCCGCTTTCCCACCCAACCGACTGCTTGTGCCTGCCGAGGCGCCGGTCCTTGAGCGACCTGATGCAGAGGCGTGACAGCGGTATCGTCGTCCTGCAGACTGTTGGGCCCTGCAGCCATGGCGGCCTCACAGCATCTTCGCGTCAGGGGCTTTGAACGCTTGAGGAAGCCACGGTAGGAAGGCATGCCCGGCTCACCGCGTTGAGAACGCCAATACAGCTGTCTGGGAAGTCACGTGGCCCGAACGTCGTTGTCTTCCTCTGACTGCGCTCGCTCACGACGCCCCGGTCGCTGTCGCCACTGTGCTCGTAAAGGTGTACTTTGCTGCAGACGCTAGGCGCGACGTTGGTGCAGCCACTCGGCCGGCGTCGTCCTTCTCGTAGCGCTGCCTGCAGCGGCTGCAGCTCCCCTCGGTGTTCACCATGCTGTCGAGCCCCTTGCAGTTCGCGTCGTTTGCGGGGGAAACAGCAGCGGTTGTTCGTCTTGAGTCGACCGGCACTCGCAGTAAGATGAGTCAGAATGGATTCTCGCCTGAAGTCCCAGTGATGAAGGGATTGTAGACCTGGAGGCCGCTGTGGACGACGAGCATTCGCATTCTCTCGCTTCATGACCCGTTGAGGAATGATCAGGTCGTCCTGGACTTGAACGAAAATGACTTCCTGTTGGACGTCGTCACTGCGTTGCATTCGACAGACAAAGCCTTCCATGCACGCGCTGGCGTTCCTTCTTTATCGTCGTCTTGGCTTTGCACACGTGCGCTCGTGATCGGTGGAAGAAAATTCAGGCAGATCCCTTGCACTGTGGGAGCCAAAGTAATAGTGCTTGTATATGTTCCTGAGACGCTCCTGTCACGGGCCCGATAGTGGAAATACACAGCAAATTGGAAAATATTTTCAAATAGGCGAAAAAGTGCAACACCGGAACCGAAACCTAACCGAGCAGTACTGTCTTCGCGTGACGTAAAGATGACGATGATGATGATGATGATGATGATGATGACCTCTTGCTGATGGCGCTCATCTACAAAGGGGGATGGGCCAAGAAGCGGGCGGCAGGATCTTTGAGTTGAATACTTATGAAGCTAAAGACAAACGCTGTAACTTTAGACTAAAAGAGAAAAAAACAAACAAACATAGCCTATACTTGAAAATTCCCTAGAGCAAGCAGTCAGAGTATTTGATGGGAATTTGACGGTTGTAACAGCGGGTTGTAATTAATAATGAAAATAAGCCAATATAAACTAGCATGGTAATCTTCTTGTTTCCTGTATGTAATCAAACGCTGTCGCCGATCCCCTCACGCCATCGTCGAGTGTACTACAAGGGTACACACTAGCGTCGTCTCCTTCGGAAGCACCGACGCGCACTGAAAACGAAATTTTTGAATGTCACCTGGTCTGTAACTCTGATTAAATCGAGGGGTTTATCCGCTTCGGCTGTGCGCTTGACAACATTTGAAATCACTGCAATATGCAGTCGCTGTCTTTGAAGGCGTCTTATATGGTAGGCCAGCACTCGGTGCTGCAGTGCAGGACGTACGCAAAGGAGCCCGGTGTCAGCCTTTACACGTATCCGCAGGGTAAGAAGCTCCGTGAAGCTTGGATTGTGAAACTTAGAAATGGTATACAGCCACGGGCTATAACCCTCGTATGCAGCCAGCGCTCCCGCGAGGAAGATTTCTGCTTCGGAACGTTGTTCAACGACAGAAAGTGCTCACTGAGACGCAAGCCCATGCACGTTCGTCGGCTAATGACGCCATTTTCCCGCAAGCTGGCCCACATGTTGCTCACCTCCATATCGACGCCAAAATTAGCTTCATCCATCCCAACCTTATTTGTTTTCTACGGGGCCATATGTATTCTTGTAAGAAAGGTACCACGCCTTTTGCGTTTTACAGCGAAAGCTGTTACGAGCTCATTTCACTGGCCGTTTTTGGCGCCGTAGTTGTCCGCCGCCGCCGCCGGTGTCCGTAACCAGTATCGCTCTAAATAAGAAAAAGAAAACGAAATAAGCAAAAAATTCCAGGATGGAACGAGGTTCGAACCTAGGCCCTCTGCGTGTGAGCCCAGTATTCAACCTCTGAGCCATGCCGGTGCTTGAAACTGCTTTGCAAAAAGGCCCTATACAGGCTTCATGTCGGGAAGGAACCACATTAGCATATGCAATATAGCGTGGTATAGCGTGGTTACATCCAGCCGCACGCGAATGGCCCATGTGAACCGCGATAGACGTCACGGCCCTGCATTGACCAATCGCGTGCTGTCACGTGCGGCTGGTTGTAATGCCACGCCTCCGTGTTTATTTTGGAACGCGTACAAGATCGCACCACAGGAGAGCTTACAACGGGCTCTAGAAACGCCGCTCTTCCAGCTTTCGCTGTGACTGTGCTGCTGTTTCAGCGCAGGCCTGGCGTTTTTTAGACACAATTTTGCCACCAAAATTGCTGGAGAACTCACCAAAGAATTTTGGGCATTCAAACTTTCCATTACTGTCTCTACACTTTGCTTTTACCCCAATTTGTAGCTACTTGCTGCAATAAATTCTCTGTTTTTCACTGCGATTCCTAACTCACACTTCCTCGTTTTCATTGTGAACAAGGTCCCCGTCAGGGAAGCCAAAACGTCTTTTTTCGTTTTCTTTATCGGGGTCGGTGTTCCTCAATTATTTTTTATGAACAAGACAGCTAATGTAAATAGGGGTGGGTCGCTACCGAACGCCCTCTCGATTGCACTGCAGGATCGAGGTGGAGGGCGTGTTAAAACTTCAAAGTGACGGCTTCCGGCCCATGCCCGCATACCCCCGGATCCCCATTACATCGAAAAATGTTTTGAGCCCAGACAACTCAGAAAGTGACAATCTATGTCTATATTTTGGCTACGGAGCGCTGTCATATACATGCTGCAGTGGGTCGACAGCGTTACGCTAGCATCGTTTAATCGAGACCCCCGTGGAAGCTTAAATAAGGTGCCGCACTCACCGAAAGCTTCACTACGCGGGTGCAATTCCCGACCACGGCGGCCTCTCATCTCGATGGGGGCAAAATGCCAGAGCACTCGTGTACTTAGATTTAGGCGCACGTTAAAGAACAGTAGATGGTCATAATTTCCGGAGCCCTCCACTACGACGTCCCTCATGATCATATCGTGGTTTTGGGAGGTAAAACGCCGACAGCTATTATCATACTTTTGTTCGGCCTATTAATGCGCGCTGTTCAGCGCATTGGCGCCACTTTAACGTCATGAGTACTCACGGTTTTGTGACAAACAGACGATATTGGCACGGGCCAAACATTTTTCACCTTAATGGAGTACTAATAGCGACAAGATGCGAGATAGAAAATAATTTATTCTGTTGCGTTCCACGCAATCGTGCATAACCGCCCTGCTAATGCGATTTTGAAATGGGAGATATTTCCGGTTTTAGTTAGGTCATGTTGCGGAGGGCAAAATGGGGAATTCGGAACAGAAAAAAAAAGAAATAGTCCGATCTTACGTTACAGCGACGACGGCCGCAATTTGACGGGGCCTTCTGGGGTATTTGAGTGAAATTAATGGAACAACTTTCATGCTACTCGTTCTTGTATGTCGGTAGTATATGAATCTGTACTATACTGACCTCAGGCCAATAATAACTACATCGATGTCGAACTTTGCTTTCGTTTTCTTTTTAAATTTGCCTACTTCCCATCTTCAGATGTCACAAACCCGTCTGCCGTGTCAGCTTCGAAAGGCAGCTTTCTTTACTGCCCTTCAGGCGTCATGCAATCATGATGATAACAGCGTCGCAGTTCATCGCGTATTCGCCGCTAGCCCTGTCTCACACGACGTTGCCTGAACGTTTAATGATCGTGGAATGTTTATCAGCAAAACAATGGACGTACTCTTATCACGGAATGCAGCAGAAAGGGCGGTTGGCTGCGATACCTACTGCCTTCACAGCTGCGTGAGACAAATATCACGTGTTTTCTGGCGCGAAGCAGACTATGTTTCTTTTTTACCCAGAAATTTGAACCAGCCTTGAAGCTGGATATACAATTAGCAAAGGCGCCATTGAGCGCAAAGGTGGTCAATGGCGAAAATCACTGTCAAGATTTCACAATCGCCGAATTCACAATCAAGATTTGTGAATTCGGTTCTTGATTGGAAAACAGGGCTTACATCTTCCGTTATCTGTGCAGCGACAGGTCCCAATTATCGCTTTAAAGGGAAGCTGAAGCCCTTTAAAAAAAAGAAGACATCGGAGTGTGTAAGGACAGTTTGATCCCTGCTGAATTCGAAAGGCGATGTGGCAGTTGTCAAAAGGGAACGCAAATAGCACTTCTTGGCAAAAAAGAAAGTATATGGTCGTGGAGCTTTTTGAGATGCTGAGCGAACGCGGTGACGTCCGCCTCTGTATGCTGCATTACCTGCAAATGCAGCACTGCTGAAGCGTGGCCTCTTCGATCAGCCCCGGCAACGGCACGTCACGAGTTAGTCACGGAGGCCACGGTTGAAGATACGAGAGACGCTTGTTCACGTAGCGCTCGGCTGTTTGTCGTTATTCTAGGTATCGTAATCCAGCTGCAGTACTTTCCGCTTCGCTAAACCTTCGTCACATAAACAGCGCTCTCGCAGTTCGGACCAGCGAGCGGCGGGAGCCTTTCGTCGGAGTGCACGGCTCCGCCAAAGGAACCGAAGATGACGTAGTTTTCCACGCCCACACTTTCGGCGCGCTCGCGTGGGCGGAGGAAGAGAAACTTTTCTTTCGCGTATTCTAAAGCTCCTGCTGCAACAGCCGCGGAAAAAATTACGACATCGTCGACAATAATGTAGGTCCTTGCTAACCAAGAAGTTTTATCGTTTAACTTGTTCTGGAGCACCTCCACCTTTCCGTGTACTACAATGTGTTCAGCAGTAAATAATGATTGGAGTTATAGCGCGATTCCTGTTTCATTCACAGAAAAATCAGTGTGTTCGCTGTCTGGAACAGCTGCTTTTTAAGCCAGCTCTCTCTTCCACGGACTGTACACTTCTATGTGCGTGGATCCTCAGAAAAAAAAAAAGAAAAAAAAGCACGAGCACGAGTAGTGGGAAGCTTTCATGTTCTCAGTTTCCTTTCATCCCAAAGCTGGCAGTCGGAACAGAAGATGCATTGTAGCAATTCAACAGCATTTAGTTTACATACAGCCTTAGCCGGGCAAATATAGGTTTTGTTTGAATAAAGCAAGGCTGCTGAATCGAAAAACATCTTTTTGAAGTAATCTGCGGACGGAATTATTGTATTTTAAGAATGCTCTTCCCTCTTTACATGAGACGACAAGCTTCAGGACCCAAAACACGTTAAGTAAACATTTCTCGCTATCCTCTCCGGAAAACATCTATCGTTATGCGCCTGGCGTACGTTTTCTCAAAATAAGAATGGTGTTTGCGACAAAAAAAGTGATTTACTACAACTGATTACTTGCTCACCACCTCATTATCAGCGCCCTTAAAAAAAAAAGAAAAAATAATACTGACAGGGTCCCCTATACATTCGTCTAAGATGACTCGAAGGCGAAAGTCATGTTCTTTTTCTTCTGGGTCGATGCATTGATCCTGCAATATGCATTGATTATTTGACTCAATATGCATTGATAATCAATATTGGCACGCGTGCTTTATCTCCTTCACTGTGACCGAGTTTCAAACTTACCTGGCTTCAACTTCCGCACTTGTTATCTCTCGGGTGCAAGCTGCGCCTGATTGCACCGGAATTACCAGATACATCTCGAATGTTATCGATTGTTCTGATGAGATTGCTTGCTCGAGGTGAATGATGGAGTACAATCTCCAATAAGAATCACCAGCTATTGCGTTAGAATCTATCATGACTAAAAATTCACAGCATATCCACGAGTGAATGATGAAGAGCCTGGGCGAAGCTCCTGAAGCAATCATGGTTACACCGTGAAATCTTCAGTTCGTGCGAGGCACAGTAACTCGAGCGCAGAAGTGAAAGCACGCTTACACGAGCTCGTGTCGACGAAACTGAATCTCTAGAGGCCTGTATTTCCCAGAGTGTAGCACGGAGAGGCCTTTCATTGTACGCCCCTCGCCGCGGTTGCCATTCACTCTAAGAAAAAAAGGTGTCCTTTGATTCTTCTTTACTACACATGTGACTCTCACCTGTATAACTCTCTTAAGAGAGTCACGTTGACTCTCTTTAGGGAAGTCGCGGGACGCACGACTTTCCAAGAGAGAGCTAGCGTGCCTCTTTAAAGACAGTTAAACATGCCACGACTTTCCTAAAAAGAGTCAACATGTCCTGTAAAGTGAGAGTTAAGGTGTTTATTTGACAGCACTCAGCGACAATACGCAATGGCGACGGTCACGGCAAAGCCCGTAATCTCAGCGCGAGCGGCGTCCTTTCAGGAGACGCCAAAGAGAACCACCCACAAAGGTCCGTATTCACAAACGAAACTTATCGTTAACTTATGACCTAAGCAAGCGATCGGCGCTCAACGCGTTTCACAGAGCAATCTTGTACTTAAGCTGAAACATACCCCAAGACCAGCGAGCCGACGTATCGCAGACAAAGCGGCACGTTTACTGATTTCTGATAATTTGGCAGACAGAAAATAGGATGAATGCAAAATAAAAGTTAGTATAGATGCTCCACATCCGGCACGACAGAGAAAAGAATGTTGAAGGGCTCGTCCGGGATTTGAACCGGGACCTCTCGCACCCTAAGCGAGAATCATACCCCTACACCAACGAGCCGATGTATATCAGGCAAACCGGCACGTTTACTCATTTCTGCTACCTTGGTAGACAGAAAATAGGATGAATGCAAAATAAAATTAGTATACATGGTCCACATCTGGCACGACAGAGAAAAGAATGTTGAAGGGCTCGTCCGGGATTTGAACCCGGGACCTCTCGCACCCGAAGCGAGAATCATACTCCTAGACCAACGAGCCAACGTATCTGAGGAAAACCGGCACGTTTACTCATTCCTGCTATCTTGGATACAGAAAATAGGATGAATGCAAAATAAAAGTTAGTATAGATGCTCCACATCCGGCACGACAGAGAAAAGAATGTTGAAGGGCTCGTCCGGGATTTGAACCCAGGACCTCTCGCACCCAAGCGAGAATCATACTCCTAGACCAACGAGCCAACGTATCTGAGGAAAACCGGCACGTTTACTCATTCCTGCTATCTTGGATACAGAAAATAGGATGAATGCAAAATAAAGTTAGTATAGATGCTCCACATCCGGCACGACAGAGAAAAGAATGTTGAAGGGCTCGTCCGGGATTTGAACCCAGGACCTCTCGCACCCAAGCGAGAATCATACTCCTA
The DNA here is from genome assembly GCF_013339695.2 of Rhipicephalus sanguineus. Classification (NCBI taxonomy): domain Eukaryota; kingdom Metazoa; phylum Arthropoda; class Arachnida; order Ixodida; family Ixodidae; genus Rhipicephalus; species Rhipicephalus sanguineus. The sequence goes on along the minus strand of NC_051176.1, from coordinate 68,318,750 downwards.
GACCACGAGCCAACGTATCTGAGGAAAAACCGGCACGTTTACTCATTCCTGCTATCTTGGATACAGAAAATAGGATGAATGCAAAATAAAAGTTAGTATAGATGCTCCACATCCGGCACGACAGAGAAAAGAATGTTGAAGGGCTCGTCCGGGATTTGAACCCAGGACCTCTCGCACCCGAAGCGAGAATCATACTCCTAGACCAACGAGCCAACGTATCTGAGGAAAACCGGCACGTTACTCAGTTCCTGCTATCTTGGATACAGAAATAGGATGAATGCAAAATAAAAGTTAGTATAGATGCTCCACATCCGGCACGACAGAGAAAAGAATGTTGAAGGGCTCGTCCGGGATTTGAACCCGGGACCTCTCGCACCCAAGCGAGAATCATACTCCTAGACCAACGAGCCAACGTATCTGAGGAGAACCGGCACGTTTACTCATTCCTGCTATCTTGGATACAGAAAATAGGATGAATGCAAAATAAAAGTTATTATAGATGCTCCACATCCGGCACGACAGAGAAAAAAATGTTGAAGGGCTCGTCCGGGATTTGAACCCAGGACCTCTCGCACCCAAGCGAGAATCATACTCCTAGACCAACGAGCCAACGTATCTGAGGAAAACCGGCACGTTTACTCATTCCTGCTATCTTCGATACAGGAAATAGGATGAATGCAAAATAAAAGTTAGTATAGATGCTCCACATCCGGCACGACAGAGAAAAGAATTTTGAAGGGCTCGTCCGGGATTTGAACCCGGGACCTCTCGCACCCTAAGAGAGAATCACATCCCTAGACGAACGAGCCTTTTTTTTTCTTTATTGCCCGCTTAGCATACGAAGTACAAATCAACATATAAAAATACAGTGCAGTGTCACATGTGAAAGTGCTGCCCCACCTTTCAGAACATGAGATTTAAAAAGGCAGACGCTTTATGTCAACCAATTCGTCCAAACAGGGGAACCACTCTGGCTTATCATTTCGTGCCTCGTATGCAGTCATCAAATATTGTACACTTTCAATGAAATACTCTCGAGCTGGTCGGGGATTCACGTCTACGTTTCGCACTGCCATTCGTGTTCTCCACACACTGTGAAGAACCAGTGCCATGAACATATCGTAGGGTACACCCCCTACGCCTATGACAGCAGAAAATGGATGCCATACGGTGTAACGGGCAGCTCTTTCTTCAAGGTCATTTGAAGGATGTTCCAGAGAAAGACTGCACCAGTACAGTCCAGAAGAATGTGGTCAACTGTCTCATGTTTTCTACAGATAATGCAGTATACTGACCAAGAGACAAATATTCCTTTTTCACGGAGCCAAGGTAATGTAGGGAGTGTGCCACTATGAAGTTTGAAAAAGAATGTCTTATCTGATGACTGAACTGGCATCTTTTTTACTCTCTTTAAGACGTCATCCCCTGGCCCATTGGGGTATAATGTTCTATACAGAGGCTCTGGCAACATGATTTCTATAAGATCCTTGTACAGTCTCTTTCGCGACACCTTAGAGAGATACTCCGTAGAAAATCGCACTCTCAAAATTTCCAAAGCCGCAATCACTTCTTGCATGTAACCCCTAGGTCGCCTTGTCGCCCCGTTGACTGTGGTTACAATAAAGTCAGGCAAGAAATTGGACAACCGCACATGTATCACCGTTCTCAAAAAACAATCACCTTGATCTCGTAAAAAAAAATAAACCTAGCCACTATCTACCTCAAGAACAAGTGTACAAGACCTAGCCCCCCACTTTGCACAGAACGGAACATATATGTGCGACTTTTCCTCTCCCACGTCGAAGCCCAGATAAACACTGCCAACACTCTGTGGAGTTTTTGTACAGCAACGCGTGACATAAATAGCACTTGTAAAACATACCACACTCCAGGGGCGTAGCCAAGGGGGGGTTCAAACCCCCCCGAAATTTTTCAGTTTTGCTTGCGTATATAGGCACGCACACATACAAACGCACGCACGAACATACATAAAATATGGTTGAACCCCCCCTCCCCCCCCCGAAAAAATTTCTGGCTACGCCCCTGCCACACTCGTGAAATAAGAAATATGTTGCTGACTGTTGACCTCGTAAAAATGGAAAAGTTTCGCTCACCCCTCTTTTTCGTCTTGATTTTTAGCTGTTCCCGTTTCTTCCCTCCAATATTCTTTGTTGTCCCTTTAGTGTTGGAGAGGTACACCTAAGTACTTGCCTGGTGTGACCTTCGACGTAATGTTTTCATATAATGATGGTGTGCTGTGCTAGTTTCCATGCCATATTCCAAGGCACTTGCTTCAATTTACTTTACTATCCGTGCACTCACAGACGGACTTCACATCGTTTAGTGCTGCTCTGACACTCTCCCGGTCTTGGCAGAACACAGCAATATCGTCCGTGTAACTAAGCATTTTGACCTCCGCGGACATCAAGCGAAACCCTCGCACCTGATCACTCTGTAGCACTTTCTGACATAGAGGTTCTAAATAGATAGCAAAAAGCAGTGCAACGCAGGACATCCTTGTTTTAGGCTCGATAAGACTTGTATATTCTCGCTAAGCTGTTTATCACAATCCTCGTAGTACACCCCGTGTACGCCATTCGTACCCCTTCTAACACCACAGTTCCTATGTTGACGTAGTCAAGAATGTTCAAGAGTACATCATGGTTCACGCGATCAAACGCCTTCTCGAGATCAATTTGTAGCATAGCTACTCGAGACTCAAACTCATCACAGCATTCTAAAATATTTCTTGCAATGTGAATATTCGTCGTATTCGTTCTGCCTTTTATGCCACAAGTCTGATGTGGTCCGAGTATTTCTTTAATCACAGTTTGGATCCGCCTGGCTAAAACGCCCATGAATATTTTGTAGTCAACATTCGCTAGGGTTACTGATCTGTACGACAGCTGTTTCTTAGGGTCGTCGGTTTTCGGGATTAGCACTATGTGCGTTCTTCGGATGGATGTTGGTAATTCTTTCTTTTCGTATGCCTCACCTATCATATCCCGCAGGTCTTCTGCCACAATACTTTTAGATTTCCTATAGAATGCAACGCCTAGTCCATCTGGACCCGGCGTCTTTCCGTTGTTCATTTTTTCAATCGTCATTTCAATTTCTCTGACAGAGATGGGTGCTTCTAATCTAGCTTTCGCGTCGTCATCAATCTGCGGCATAACTGACAAGAAATGCAGAACGTACGTGCTACTGTCCTGTTTTACGCCCCCCAGCAACTGTTGGAAATATCCCACAAACGCGTGCTCAATCTGCGTTTTTTCCTTTGTAACTTAATTTTTGTTTCCTATCACCCGGATTTCGTTTCATGTCGCGTAGCTCTTTTCATCTACTACTGCACGTTTCGTAGGAACCTCGCCACACCAATGTCTTTCTGCGCGTGCGCGTACTACCGCTCCTTTGTATCTTTCCACATCTGCAGCCTCTAATTTTTGTTTCACTTATTTGATTTCTTTGCTGCGCATGCCAGGTTGCGTGCACTCTTGACAGAGCAAAAAATCGAGTTCGTACTGTAGTTGCCTTTCTTCTTTCAATTTGGTGTGCTTTATTGAAGCTGACCTTCCAAATCGCATCTATTTTTACTTTTTTTCTTGAAACACTCCCATGCGTGAATTAGACTTGTTGTGTTGCCCTCAACCACTTCTTTTAATTCCTTCTCTATGTTTTCCACAAACTTTTCATCCTCAAGTAACTTATTGTTCAACTTCCAGAGGTCCCAATTAAATTTGGGCTTTTCTTTTTTATTAATGGTAAACATGACTAGACTGTGGTCACTAAATGAGACATTCTTCACAGCGTAGTCTTGGCACAGGGGAAGCAATGACGTAGACACATAGGCTCTGTCGAGCCTGGCCTGACTATTGAACTGGTAATGTGTGTAGAGGGTAGCCTGCGATAGCACATATCCCACGTCTTCCAAATCTCGCTCGCGAACCATCGAATCCAAAAACAAGGCACTAGAGTCACGTATAGGCGTTTTACATGCCCTGTCTTCGGCATTACATACACAATTGAAATTGCGTAGAATTATTGCTGTCTGATCACTCGATAGATGCACTTCAAGGCTTTCAAAGAACATTTTCCTATCATGCTGTCTATTTGGCGCATATGCGCAAACAACGCGCCAACTCACACCCGAAAAAAGAAAATCGCATGCTATTATTCGTCCTTCATTATCAGTTTGTACGCTTTCTTCAACAAGACCAATTGTATTCTTCATAAAGAGAAGGCATCCACCTGATGTACCTAACGAATGACTTACACATATATTGTAGCTAGAGCGGAAAGTCGAAAATATAGTATCCATCTGCTCTTCAGATTCAATTTTTTCCTGCATGGCGGCAATATCAACACCATTTTCAAGAAACAAACGACGCAACTGATACTGCCGCCTCCTTGAGCGTAAGCCTCTAACGTTAAATGTAGCGACGCGTAAGGCTGCTTCTGTTTTGCAAGCCATGCTTTTATCTTTTTGAGCGTGCGAACACCAGTCTCACAACATTTTACATTTTACCAGTCTCAACAACGTTTTACCAGTCTCACAACATTTTACAGACACCAGTCTCACATTATTTTACAGGCATATTGCTGGGCAAACAGTAATCACTTAGGGGTTACTTCTGTCCGGAAAAAGCACAAGAGTCTCAAGTCCCAGGTGGCGTAGGCTGCGGAAGCTGCTTGGCCTCCGCCCGTGAGTTGGCCTGGAAGTTCGGCCGTGGCCTAAAAGTTGGACGCCTAATTCTTGAGGCTTTAGTTGGTGGTTCTCCTCCACCACAATCCGCGCAGGAAGTCCCGTCTTCGCCCCAATTGTCTCTCGGTCGCTTTCCAGCTAGTCCACTGCCTGTGTTTTCGCTAACTTCCATGTCGCTAACTTCCATGTCGAAGGTCGCAGGTTCGGTCCCTGCCGGCGGCAGGTTATCTTTTCGTCCACTTTACTTTCTTCACATTTATATTCTAAATACTACAGATAACACCCCCTATACTTTCCTTGGCGTTATAGTCTGTTAGTTCTCATTAATATTGTGTCTAACAAAGAAAAACGAGCCCTTAAGATTCATCTTCTTTCCTTCATTCATAGCAAGGGTCTCGTTCTGGCAGACTTGATGCCTTCAGGTAGTATCCGAGGGATTATTGGTCAGCTGCCAGCTCGTAAAAAGGTCACGTGCTACGTGACGCCAGAAAGGCAGAAAAAGAGTGTTCCACACTCGCCGCCATGGCTGCGATTGGCGCTGGCTAACACTCCAAGGTTTAAGTGCACATATATACCCCATAAAGTGGACGGGAGGATGACCGCCGCCGTAGCTCAGTGGTAGAGCATCGGACGCGTTATTCGAAGGTCGCAGGTTCGGTCCCTGCCGGCGGCAGGTTATCTTTTCGTCCACTTTACTTTCTTCACATTTATATTCTAAATACTACAGATAACACCCCCTATACTTTCCTTGGCGTTATAGTCTGTTAGTTCTCATTAATATTGTGTCTAACAAAGAAAAACGAGCCCTTAAGATTCATCTTCTTTCCTTCATGTCGTCTTTCAGTGTCTCGGTGTCACTGTGGTCACTTAGAGTAGGCAGGTGCTGTTCCGCATTGACTGACGCTTCTGGTTTCGGGGGCTCTGGCTGAGACGGCTTCTCCATGACCTTTTCGTCTGCTATCCCGCGGGGCTTTTCGCCAGTTGGGGCGTAACCTGTTCTTTTTTCCCGGTCGTACTTGCTGCTGCTTCTTCAGCTTCATGCTCATCCATGAACAGCTGAATGTGGTCGTTGCCACTCGCGGGACCTATAACGCTGGCATAAGACAGCGTGCAGTCTTTATCCTCATGTCCAAACCTTCGGCAGATACCACATCGTGGTACACGGCAATCACGCTGTATGTGCCCCTTTGCTCGGCAACGTAAGCAAACTGGCGCTCTGCCTGCTACAACCACCAAAGCCTGCTCACCGCTTACGTTCACTTGATGAGGCAGGTCGTCAATTTTAACGCCCACCTTCAACCGAAGTGTCAAAATGCGGGTCGTGGAGCCTTTTTCGGTGATGACATTTACACGCCATCGCTCCCTGCTTATGTCAGTCACTTGACCGTACGGCTCGAACGCACGTCGCACATCTTCATCAAGAACGTTGTGCAGCAGCCAGTGCACCTTCATACGCACATCTTGGTTTGCCGGATCTATGAGGAGACAACGGCAGTTTTTAACCTTGATGTCTCCGTGCGCCAGGATCGTCTTGACTGCGTCCATGTTCTTGAAAGTCACCGCCCACACATGGCTCATCCTATACGCCCCCAACGCAGCCACCTCGGGGAGCAATCACAGGCTTGCCAGAGTGTCACGAAAATCTTCCATTCGATACGGGCCGGGCTCGTACGTCAGCTTGCAAAAACACCGTATTTAAAACAATACGCCCTGTAGGAAGGTTTGGCAATACAACTTCATAGTCCTTATGATCTTCAAAATACCTGTTTCCGCGACTTAACACTTTCGTGACCGCGGAAAAATCGGTTGTTTTTGGCTAGTCCAGGAAATATTTTTTTCCTGCCACAGAATATAATTGATGCTAACGCGTAGGGTATCAAATGATAGAGGAAGAATTGGTCTTTCCTACAGTATTAATTCCAAACAACGGATTTATTTCAAATTTAATAAAAAAATTATCAAACAAAGAAAAATGCATCAAAAAGAAAGAAAGAGTCATAAAAACATCAATGCTACTCCGCAATGGTTAAACATTTAAAAAAATCGAAATATACATTTTGAACGCAAAGCCCTCGTACAATAATAGTGTAAATATAAGCTCTGTAAGTGCAAAGATAATTTACATAAATACAAGAATATAGGCCATAGTGCCCATCATGCCACCGCGCGATGCATGTTCTCGACGCAGTGAAACAAAGGCTGGCTGCGCATGTTCCGGGGAAAAAAATTTTTTTTTCTGTTTAACTTTCCTAGCATAGTTTCCTAGTTTCAGTTCTGATATTTTTCAATTTTCCTGTGTATTTGTTGAAATTAACAGTGCAGCCTGTTCCAAATCTGCAAAAATCCATAACTGTACCCTCATTTGACCTCTTTCTCGCTCATATACTGCCGAATACCATACCGACCTTCACATTTCACCATTTGCTCATCCACTGAAAGGTTCAGACGGGGTTAAAAGATAGCGTAGAAAAATCGTTCATGTGTTGCTATAGAGAAGACACGGGGTGAAGATTCTCGTGGGATGCAACGGTCGTCTTCTTCAGATCAGAGATACTCAAGAAGCCTTGAACCTTTTCCGTGGCATCACTGACGGTGGACGAACGCCTGGAAATATGTGTCGTCGACACCAACACCAATGCAAGCACGGGACTTCAACGATTACCATGTACACAAGGAGTGAGACGAACTTGCTCATCTTCTCTTCAGTAACCTCCCTCCATGGATCCGTCCCTCTCACTGTATGTTGGCTTTTCGAAAGTATGCATCCACGCATACTTATCTGTGTGGTTGCATATCTTTCTGACGACTTCTGTGGTAAAAAACAACACGAAGACGCCGCCGCGCAGCACACCGGAGCGTTGGATCAAAGTGCGCTCTGCGCCGTCTTCGCGAGGAGAACTGCGTTATTTCTGCAGCCGGCGCCAAATGCTCCCGCCCGAACGAAGATAAGAGCTGTTATTTTTAGAACACACCGAATACGTTTACATCGACGCGCGGCAGCGATAAAACGACCCGAGGAGAAGACGAAACTTACCGGCGGATAGCTGCTGATGTTCCGTGGAGGTTTGACGCACTTTCGCCGTCCGTACTGAAGCCTGGCGAATGCAAGTCGTCTTCTGTGTCTGTGGTGCTACCATCATCCAGAGATTCCCGCTCATATTAATCGGAATCCGCCGAAATTCGCCGTTTTTGTGGAGCACTCGCGAGCGGCGTCGACGCGAAGTCCGAAACAACGAGCGCTCACCTACCCGACTGCGAACGAGCTTTAAAAATCTTCCCGTGGTGGAAAAAACAAACTCGCAAACAAAAGTGATAAAAAACATGTTATTTTATGCTTTGTATTGCGTTAGATGTCCCGAACCACTCAGAGAGGGCGAAAACTTGATCTTGAAGTCATCGATAACATACTAACGATGGGAATAGGCGCGGTCACGAAAGTGTTAAACGGGCCGCTGTCACTGCTCCGCTGGAGCCAGCCATCGCACGTCCGTTCGCTTCAGCAGCCGGAAGTGGAATCCCGAGACCAACGAGCCAACGTATCCCAGGGCAACGCGGCACGTTTAGTCATACGTGCTAGAGGTGTGCACGGGCTCCGGGTAGCCCGAAAGCCCGAGCGCGACCCGGCCCGCGGGCCGGGCTCGGGCGGGCCGACGTACTTTCACCTCGGGCCCGGGCCGGGCTCGGGCTACTTGGAGCTTTATCGGGCCGGGCTCGGGCCCGGCGGAAAGCCCGACTCAAGCCCGAAATATAGAGAATGAGCGGGAATTGTTTTCCAGCACGCATACAGCTTCTTTTCCGCGACAGCCTTTTACCGCTTTTCCTTTCCATTTGCTACGTTAAACAAAAGGGGAGCAGGTAAAGCACTGCCTCTGTTGCACTCCGACAAACAGAGAAGTAGCACCACCTGAGCTAGTGACGGCGCCATGCGACTGTTCCGCGTTAGATTTAAGGCCAAATCCCATATGAGTGAAAATGCACGCGACAGCGATGAGCGACCCGACGTAGATCGCCTTCGTGCAAGCTGACGCTTGCTTTGGCATACCCCATACACGTGACGGCTTTGGCGAGCGAACTCCATTGTTGCTGGCATGAGGCCGTCTACTTGTATAGCAAAAGTGCTGCTGCGAACAGTCTCTATTAGAGACTGTTCGTCGTGTGTGGTTTGATCATATTTGATATGCTCAATAAAATGCCAAATTACCGGAAAACGATGTTTTGTTTTCGCAGCGAACCTTCAAAAAGCCGGGCCGGGCCCGGGATTGTGTTTTCGTACGTCGGGCCGGGCCGGGCGGGCTCGCAGCCCTTTGCCGTCGGGCTCGGGCGGGCCTTCGACAAAGTCAGCGGGCCCGGGCCGGGCTCGGGCTCGGAAATACGGCCCGTGCACAGCTCTAATACGTGCTATCTTGGCAGGCCGAAAGTAGGATGAATGCAAAATAAAAATGAAAATTGATGGTCCGCTTCCCGCCCGACAGAGAAAAAAAAATGTGAAGGGCTCGTCCGGGATTTGAACCCGGGACCTCTCGCACCCTAAGCGAGAATCATGCCCCTAGACCAACGAGCTTTTTTTTTCTTTATTACCGACTTGGCAAAACTTCCAAACACCAGAAATATATATTAGTAGGGCATATAAATGGCAATAAAAGTGCCTGCCTCATGCTGGCTGACAGAGAGTTAAAAGCGCTTCAAGTTTACAAGTTAATTCAATACAAACATCCAGGGTGGTTTCTCTTGTTGCAAGGTATACAATTCTTTCTTATAACACATGCTTTCAATGAAGTGCTCCCTTACTGGCCTGGGATTCAGTTCCATGTGCCTCACATCCATTCTGCTTTTCCACAAGCAGTGCAAGGAAAGCAGCATGAACATTGTGGGGATCTCGGATAACAACCCTCGCCCTCACCTTCAGCAGCGGTGATAGCAAGCAGCGACGAGCGCCACTGCGCATGTGCATGCATGTGCGAAGGGTTTATAAGCCAGCCCAGCGAGCGGCCCGAGGGGAGTGGCCGGCGAACTGCCGTGAGTTGCGTGGGTGTGCGCGGCGTGCGGTCCGCTGGGGCCAAGGATAGGGGGACCGGCGCGGACGTTGTGCTTCGAACTTGGTTGAACTTGTTCTTGTGTTTTACCCTTCTTGCCCTAAGGTTAAAGTTTTATTAATAAATGGTTTTTTGAGCCACCCCGACTCCGACGAGCAGCCCCTTTCATTGGTGTGGACGGCGAACCCCACAACTGGCGCCCAACGTGTAATCGGCGACGTCTACTACCGAGAAGAATGGAGGCTGCTCTCAAGAATCTTCTTGAGACGATGGAGCGCCTCGACCTGGCATCGGCCGCGTTCTGCGCGGCGCGTGGAGACGCCGCGTCCGCAGCCTACTTGGCAGTGAGGTGCGTTGCGGTCCCAACTGTGGGATATGCAGCGGCTGGAGCGGACGAGGACGCTGGTTGCGGGGCTGAGCTTCCGACAGATTCGGACGCCAACGTGGACGAGGCGGACCGAGCCACTGCGACGGGAGGGAGTAGTACGAGTACGGAGACGTCAACACTTACCACAGCTGCCGATGCCGACACAGCATGGGATGCCGACTCGAGCGCAGACGGCAGGCAAGGACAAGCCGCTGGTCAGGAACCCGCGACTGCGGTTGTTCAGGGAAGTGCGCTGGCGCAGAAAGAGAAGACCATCGACGGCTGGCACACGGCTAAAGTCGAGGGTGCCTCGACGAGCACAGACGCGAGCGGCGAAAGAGGGGACGTAGGTGCAGCTGTACTCGCCCATGTGCCGGACGGTGGTGAGTTCGTCGATACACAGACCGGTTACTGCACTGGCGAGCCCGAAGAATGCGCAAAAGTTTTAGAAAAGGCCATGAAAGGAGAACCGGAGGACGAAGGCGGCTACAAGTACCTGGACAACCACAAAATGGGGGACGCTGAGAGCCCGGCACATGAGTTGGAAGGTGAAGCTACGGAAGTGTTGTGGGAAGAGGCTGCGAGCGATGCCCGAGAGCCGAGCATCGAAGGCAAGGAAGTAGCAGGGCCGCAGAGACGCAGTGCCTCTGTCGAAGCAGAGAACGGCACAGCAGAAGGTGCAGTGGCTACAGGCGAGAACGACGTGGGCAGCGACGAGAGCGACGACGACCACTCGCAACTTGACCGCAACCGAGACAACCACGCAAGAAGCCACGAGAACCATGGTCAAGGAAGGCAAGACATCCGCCATCAAAGCAAAGGCAGCTGCTCCAAAGGCGGCCAAGGAAAGGCAGCGGTAAGGGCTCCGGCCAACGCTCTGGCCAGTGCACCGGAAAAGACTGTACCCACGGAGACCCAAACGATGGTGGTGGAAGGCCGAAAAGACTGTAATCGGCGTAGACTATCACCACTAACTTTCTCTTTTGAGGGGGGGAATGTGTGGGGATCTCGGATAACAACCCTCGCCCTCACCTTCAGCAGCGGTGATAGCAAGCAGCGACGAGCGCCACTGCGCATGTGCATGCATGTGCGAAGGGTTTATAAGCCAGCCCAGCGAGCGGCCCGAGGGGAGTGGCCGGCGAACTGCCGTGAGTTGCGTGGGTGTGCGCGGCGTGCGGTCCGCTGGGGCCAAGGATAGGGGGACCGGCGCGGACGTTGTGCTTCGAACTTGGTTGAGCTTGTTCTTGTGTTTTACCCTTCTTGCCCTAAGGTTAAAGTTTTATTAATAAATGGTTTTTTGAGCCACCCCGACTCCGACGAGCAGCCCCTTTCATTGGTGTGGACGGCGAACCCCACAACATGTCATACGGTACAGTGTCCTCATTTAATGTTGGCAGAAAACGAATACCGAACGGTGTGATCGGCAGGTCCTTCTTTAGAGTCCTTTGTAAAATATCCCAATAAAAACTGGGACCAAGCATTCTATGAATGCATGTACCACTGTCTCAGGCTTATTGCATAATGAACAGTTCACAGACCGTGGTATGGAAATACCTCTTTCCTCAAACCAGGTCTTCACAGGTAATGTGTTCGTGTGCAGCTGGAAAAACAAGGGCTTAACCGATGCACGCACAGGCATTCGCTGCACTCTTTTAAGCAAGTTCCTCTCTGGTCCTATGGAATACATGGATCGATACAATGGCATGTGTAGCATAACGTCTCGTAAATCCTTGTACAGACGCTTCCGCAGAACATTACTCAGGTATTCCATAGAAAACCGCACCTTCAAGAATTGAACAGCCCGGACAATTTTTTTAGGAACCCTCGCATTCTGCCATGAACACACCGTCGCGACGACACAATGAATTCTGGTAGTTCATCGCAGAGCCTTACTTAAAGCACTGTCAACAGAAATGGGTTCTTTTGGTCCCGTAAGTAAAGAAATCTTGACGCAATCTGCCGTATAAACAAATGTGCTAAACCTAGCCCACCATTTTAGAGACCGAAACAAGTTAGTGCGGCTTTTTCGCTCCCAACTCGATCCCCACACAAAAACAGCGAGCACTCTGTAATTTCTGTATGTTAGCTCTTGACATACACAAAGCATGAAGCACGTAAAATATTTTGCAACGACAAACAAATTGCAGACCATCGCTCGGCCAAACATGGAAAGATTACGACCTCCCCACTTCAGTGTGTTCTCGCGGACCCTTTCAGTTTCTGCATTCCAGTAATCCGCGGCGTTTCGATAGTGTTCAAGTGGAACCCCTAGGTATTTTGCTGGCGTGACGGTCCACTGTACATTTACAAACCTACTGGGGGGGGGGGGGGGGTCCTTCCATCTTCCGATCCAGAAACCCGAAGATTTATCAAAGTTGATAGCACTTCCTGTTATCTTACAATATAAAAGCGCCTCGTCGACCGCGGTTTTCACACTTTCTTTATCGCGACAAAACAGCGCGATGTCGTCGGCGTATGCAAGTATTTTCACTTCTGCGGACTGCAGTGTAAAACCAGTTACCTTGCTATTGCTGTTTATCTTTCTACAAAGCGGTTCCAAGTATATGGCGAAGAAAGGGGAGATAAACAACATCCTGTCTCACAGATGACCGCACGTTAAACGCTCTCGTGAACTCCTTGTTTATTATGAGGTGAGCAGTGCATTCCTCGTAACACATCTTTACAGCATCTATGATTAGGTCCCCTACATTTACGTGTTCAAGTATGCAAAAAAGAATCTCATGAGCAACGCGGTCGAAAGCCTTTTGCAAGTCCAGCTGCAACATGGCTCCACAGCATTCTAATATGCTTCTGGCAGTATGGATGTTGTGTATACTGGCCTCCCTTTGATGCCGCATGTTTGATGCGGTCCTACAATACTTGTTACCAACCCCTGCAGTCTCTTTCCAAGCACCGTGGTGAATATCTTGTAATCGACGTTCATCAGTGGCATCGAACGGTAAGCGTCGACATTTAACAATTTGCCTGGATCCTCTGTTTTCGGTATAAGAACCACGTGGTATGTGCGAAAAGATGGAGGAACCTGCTTCTGCGTGTAGGCCTCATTAAACACTTTCAACAGCGCCTGGCTTATGTCGCTTTGAAGACTTTATAAAAACCTGCCCCGAGTCCGTCAGGGCCCGGCGACTTGCCTCGAGCTAAACCTTCAATTGCTGCTTCTACTTCACCAATGGTTAAAGGCCACTCCAAGCGCTCTCACACACTATCTTCTAATCGGGGCATGTTTAGTAGAAATTCTGTTTTAAACTATTCCGCAACGTGCTCTACCGTACCGAATATTTCTCCGTAATGCTCAAGGAATGCCTGCTCTATTAGTTGAGGTTCTTTCGTAATTTCGTTCGCGTACCTAATCATCCTGGTTTCATTCCGCCTCGCATACGCCTTTTCGTCTGATAGAGCACGTTTAGTCGGCGTTTCGTCCAGCCACACCCTTTCGGCTCGGGCTCTTATGACTGCGCCTTTGAACATATCTTGATCGATAAGCTCCAGCTGACTCTTCAGTTCTTTTATTTCTTTGGTTTTACTTCCTGGGCTTTCCATTTCGACTGAGTACAAAAAATTCAGCTCGCGTTGTATTTCTTTTTCTTCTTTCCTTTTGTTATACGTAGCTAAAGTGGCTTCCTCCATTGCTCGTGTCTTCCTGTTTGAAAATTTCCCACATTTCCAGCACGTTGCCTTCGTTAGTGCCGTTCAGTTTATCCAGCTTTTCTTTCACGTATTCACAGAATGATTCATTCTGCAGTATCTCATTGTTAAATTTTCACGTCTTCCAGTTGAATTTCGACTTGGGTAGCCTTTTACCTATACTGGACATTACGAGACTATGATCGCTGAACGACACATGTTTCACACCATAATCGCCACACTTTTGTACAAAATCTAATGATACATATGCTCCGTCAAGCCTAGCATGGCTCTGCCCCTGAGAGTGCGTGAAGGCAGCCACGTCATCACTCGATAGAAGTTGTCCAACGTCTTCGAGATTAGCTTCTTGCACAAGGGTACTTAAAAGAAGAGAGCTTTTATCTCGTACCGGGCGGTTTTTCACTCGGTCTGCTGCAAAACACACACAATTGAAATCTCCAAGCATTACTATTTTCCTTGCACATTCCAAATACTGGCGTACACTTTCAAAGAAGGCCGAGCGTTCATTCTCGGTATTCGGCGTGTAAACCGGTAACACACGCCACTCTAAGCCCGATAATGAAAAATTGACAAGCAGTAGCCTTCCGCTTTGGCATAAAACAACCCTCTCTTCTATTATGCCCAAATTATTCCTAACGAAAATTGCGCAGCCAGCTGAAGTTCCAACAGCATGCGCTACACAAACATTGTATCTATTGCGGAACTGTTGCACCATGCGGTCCGTTTGCTCTTCGAGTTCTATCTTTGTTGCCTGCACTGCCGCTATATCAATATTCTTTTCCAAGAAAAGCCGGCTAAGCTGATACTGCCGCTTTCTGTAACACAGCCCTCGAACATTTAACGTCGGAAAACGAAGTGCAGTATCATTCGCCATGGTTATGCTTTTGTGAGAACGAACGGACCGCACGGCACCTACCACGTACTACGTGCGCTGTCAACGCCACGCTGATGCCTTACAGGAGCCTTGCGCAGCCGTCTTGGCAGCATTCGGAAGGTGCAGTTCATTAGCATTTCGCGGGCATTCTCCATTAGCATTTCAAGGGCAGTTTGGCCCCCACTTGGACCACATGGTGGACCGCGAAGCACAATGGCTCGCGGTTACTTAGGCTGCGGCTCCGCCGCCGTTCGATCCGGTGGTATGTTCGGCCTTGGCTTGAACTTGGCCCGACGAAAGGTCACCGCCTTGGGCGGTGGTTCCTCCAAGTCGGCCGCGTTCGGGACCTCACCTGTGTCCAGCAATGCGTCATGACCCCGCTTGGAGACCGTGGCGCCGCTTGCTCCCCCATTAACGTCCATAAGTTCCTGCTCTCGACCAGACGGTGACTGCGTGGCGACATGGTCTTGTCTTTCGAGACGGCCTGTGTCGACGCCTGCAGACATTGTTTCTCTTAGGCATCCCTCCTCATTCTGACTTTCTTTGTTGTTCGAGAGCGGAGTTAGCTTTGCCGCTTCACGCCCCTCGTCCTTCGGCAGCACTCCGCTCGCGGCTTCCTCGGCATCAGCTTCGTCCATGACGAGTTTTGTGGTGTCTTCTCCAGTCGGCCCAGTGACACTTGCGTAGGTCATCACGCACTCACTTTCTTCATGGCCGAAGCGACGGCAATGACTGCAACGTGGAACGCGACACTCTCGCCGGATGTGGCCCTTGCTGTGACAGCGCTGACACAGTGGTGGTCTTCCCGGAGCGACCAGAAGAGCCATCTCTCCGGCGACGCGTAGCTGGTGCGGAAGGTCTTCGACCTTGGTGCCACTGTGCAGTTTCAGACGCACCAAGCGTGTCGTCGACCCTTTGTCCTGAATTCCTTGAACCCTCCACTTCTCCTTCGAGATATCTGTCACCTTCCCATACGGGGCCAGCGCTACGCGCACGTCTTCATCTGGCACATTGAACAAGAGCCAGTGAAGCTTCAGACGTACATCTTGATTTCCTGGGTCGATGACCAAATATCGCTGGCCTTTCACTTTCATTTGACCGCAGGCCAATGCTTTCTTCATCCCTTCCGTACTCTTAAATGTCACCGCCCAGACATGACTCATCTGGTACGTCCCCAAGGCTATCACCTCGGGGAGCAGCGCCAGACGTGCCAGCGTATCCCGGAAATGTTCTACTCGGTAGGGCCTGGCCTGCACATCCGCATGCAAAATTAAATATTAAAACACTACGACCTGATGGCAGCGTAGGCAAAATAACTTCGTAGCCGTCGCTATCTGCCTCATCGTTCCTGTTACCGCGACTGTTCACAGTCGCTGATAACCGCCCCTTGGGAGCACATGATACACACGTCCGCACCCTTCGGCAGCCGGAAGTGGCCTAGACCAACGAGCCAACGTATCTCGTGAAAGCGGCACGTTTAGTCATTCCTGCATCTTGGCAGGCCGTTAGTAGGATGAATACAAAATAAAAATGAAAATGGATGGATCGCTCCGGCCCGACCAGAGAAAAAAGAATGTGGAAGGGCTCGTCCGGGATTTGAACCCGGGACCTCTCGCACCCTAAGCGAGAATCATCACCCCTAGACCAACGAGCCAACGCATCTCACTGAAGCGGCACGTTTAGTCATTCCTGCTATCTTGGCAGGCCGAAGTGGGATGAATACAAAATAAAATGAATGGTCCGCTTCCGGCCCGTAGAGAAAAAAAAAAACGTTTGAAGGCTCGTCCGGGATTTGAACCCGGGACCTCTCGCACCCTAAGCGAGAATCATACCCTAGACCAACGAGCCCAACGTATCTCAGCGAAAGCGGCACGTTTAGTCATTCCTGCTATCTAGGCAGGCCGAAAGTAGGATGAATGCTAAATAAAAATGAATGGTCCGCTTCCGGCCCGACAGAGAAAAAAGAAATGTTGAAGGGCTCGTGCGGGATTTGAACCCGGGACCTCTCTCGCACCCTAAGCGAGAATCATACCCCTAGACCAACGAGCCAACTAGCCAAAACGGCCCTCAAACATTTTCCCCTCCATCGAAAATGCAGCCGCCGCGGCCGGGATTCGATCCCGCGACCTTCGGGTCAGCAGTTGAGCGCCATAACCACTAGACCACTGTGGCGGGGCACAGGCTGAAAATAGGACGAATGTAAAATAAAAGTGAGAATGTATGGTTCCCATCCAGCAACGGGAGCGGGGCACACGCCTTGTGTTGTATTTCTTACGTTGAAAGGGAGGAGAATGCACGAAATGCGGCTCAGGCGTGAGTGTCACGAGTGAGCGCCAGCCAGAAATGATAATCTGATGGTGATGAGCGCGGTAAAAATTCTCTGGATAAAAGGCCCAATTCTCACAGCTACCTTTTGTGTACCTATCACACCAGATTTATTCACGAGCTACGTTTGAAACATTTACATCTATTCGCTGGAATGTATCAAACATGTGAGTAAGACAGGACTGTATTTGCTGTCTCGGGGACCGGTAGTTTGACTGAAGTAAAGAAAGTTTGAGGTCGTCTAAATAGTGACCTGTCACGTTAAAATGCTGCGGCAGTGCTTTCGGCAATTTCATTGGTGTGTTAGGTACGGTAAAATCGATGAAGGATTAATCGAATAATCGAATAAAAGTGTAGCGCAAAACCATTAATCGCCATCGATGTTGACCTTTCAGTTAATCGGCTTAATCAATTAAATCTTTTAGACTAATCTATTCACGCTCAGTGACAAGAGTGACGCGAAAATTCTGAAATTCTGCTAGAATGCTAAGCAAGAGCAGCGACTGCCATCGGAGATGTGTTCGCAATATCAGGCGGACTACATCTAATTCGTGTAATGTCGCGTCAACACCAGCCCACTGGAGATTTTGCAAATTTTAGAATTTATTTTGCATGGCGACATAGGCAGTGCGCAGAATCTCGCGTTTCATTATCCATGGGTTATACTGTACTGAGCCGTTGGTTACTCTAGTGTTAATGTTATACACACAGGAATTGCGGTTCGGCATACCAATAAGCTGATACTTAGCACAATTGCAAACATTGTAAAATAATTTCGCGAAAAGCGACCGGCATGGGGTGTTTCGTGCTTGCTCAATTATTAGATCATGCTATTTTTATCTTGCTATTGCTACTCAATAAAAAATCAAATTGGTGCTTCTAATGCTTCATGTGAGGCAAGCGTAAATTCCAATTTCCAATGCATCTGAGGATTATAGCGAAGACAGACTATATGGTTAGACGCAGAGCAGATTATGGGCGCTTTGTGATAATTTAAGTGAAATATATGTACGTCTTTGTGCTGCTTGCAAGTAGTTAAAAAAAAGTCACAGTTTCGCCGCAAGGCCGAAGCAATGAATGCGATAGCAAGAAATTAATGCTATACGAAGTGAGGCTCGCCAATGTATACTCTCAGTTTGAACAGCGCTCCTGTTGCAAAGCGGCCGAAGCAGCGAAAGAAACTAGCGTGCTTCAAGTGTCGAGCTGTGACACTTGATAGTTCGCGCCCATCTTCTGTTTGTTCGTTTAGCGGCGTCCCTTGAGCTCGAGTGGCTTTCGTACGCTCCGTAACATGAGCGCGGACATCACGGTGAAAGCGTGAAAGATCCCTCTTCCCCTCAGCACAAGAAAACCGCGCTAGCAGACAGCGGAAGGGCAAGGTTCTCCCTGCGCAAGTATAAGAAGAAGCGAGCGAGCTCGCCGACGACTTTTAAATGCGCCTGTCGCGCTCCTAACGCCATCTCGCTGGTAATGAAACAACGCTTATAAGCGCAGCCATCTCTGAGTCCGTCCAGCGGTAAATGTTGTGTATATAACGCTCGCCGTTAGCTACGTGGAGGATCTGCGTTTCGTGGCGTAGTGGCTAGCGCCACTCGCTGCGGAGGAAGAGGTCCCTGGTTCGATTCCGCGCTTCGGAAGCATTTTTCTGAATCATTTTTCTTTGGGGCTTTTATATATATATATATAAATACTTATACATATACGGTGCATGACGGCGGCGACGGCAAAATCCAGCCGAGACTGTCCATATAATTGCTATCGCAATAATATGCAACTTGAATAAAACAATTGATGCCTTCCATTCCCCCTCCCCACCTATGTGCACGCTGTCAACATGTCAACGAAGTTGTCGGTCGTAGGAGCATCTGCAGTGTCCGAGTGGATATCTCACTTGCCTATTGTGCGGTCCCTCAAGTTGCTGTTTGGTTTGCTGCCATGTTCATTTTTAGTTGGGCGCCTCTTGGCAAGGACCATACTTATGAAACGGCAAGACGGCTAGTTGTAAGAGCTAGGGTTATTTGTTGTCACCCAAACATACAGTGACACTTTTCAAGCGCGGCCGTGCCGAATCAAACACATCAGCATTTGATGCTCCTTTGCTCTTAAGGAAAGGGCACGTGGCTCAAAAAATGAAATCGAACTCTTCTTTCTTGCTTTATATATAGGATTATTTTTGCATATTGTTATTGCAGGTTACCATCACAGCTGTCGTTTTTTATTTCTTGTTTCGTCCTGCCGTGCCTCACTAAGCAATTAAAAAAAAAGCTATGAGGACGCTCAAGCTTCGCCTTCAAGACTGGAACACGATAGCGTAATCGGGCCCCATTCGCATTCCTTTCTCATTCGCTTGATATGCTTCGCTTCTCCGTAGACGTCTGAAACGTGCCACGAAGAAAGGATCGTCCGTGCGCGTAACATTGGCCGTTTTAAAGGGTCTCTGCAACACTTCTTTAAGTACCCATCGAATTACTCTAAGGAGTTTATTACCTCACGAATGAACCGCCGCAGAAGGTTTTAGAATCCGTCGAGTACGAGCGGAGTTAGAGAGGTTTGTCGCACGCTGTACGCGTAATTGCTTTCTCTCTGCTCTCGTCCCGACGAAAGCGCTGGAAGCTAAGCAGGGAGGGGTGGCACGGGGGAAAGAAGTTACGTCACGCGCGCGTCATGAACGTGAGCATTTTTTCTTGTTTTTTTCTTGGAACGCGCGGCTTACTTTTAAGGTTGCCGCCTTTCACCCGAAAAAAAAACAAAAAAAAAAAAACCGGCCCTCCGGAGGCGCTATGTTAATTCTTTGGC
Source organism: Rhipicephalus sanguineus (assembly GCF_013339695.2). Taxonomy (NCBI): domain Eukaryota; kingdom Metazoa; phylum Arthropoda; class Arachnida; order Ixodida; family Ixodidae; genus Rhipicephalus; species Rhipicephalus sanguineus. The sequence goes on along the minus strand of NC_051176.1, from coordinate 68,298,987 downwards.
ATTCAGTGCCGTTTAATGCAACATTACCTTCCTTGAGCGAAACAGATTAATGTGCATGTGCACAAAAACACAACACTGAGCTAACCAACTAGTCTAACGGCTGGCATCAAAAATACCCGTGATTGAAATGGCGTTTGTACTAAAAGTAAATGAGGTTTTAGTTATTACTGTGAATGTGCTGCACTGAAAAGGAACCGCACATACTTCACCCATAAAAAAGCTGTTCTTTGCGTCTGTATCCAGCAGGCCAGAGACATTGCATAAACGAACGTTAAAATGTATAGAGTGCATATACCACAAAAATACAGAATATTTATATATACATGCACGCGCAATAATATGCTCTGCTCCAGTGATTGATATACTTGAAGGGATCGTAAAAAGGGGCGTAAGAGTTTTGATGATTGGCTATAAGTATTGCCACGCGTGTTATTTCGATGTATTCGGGCTTTACCCGCAAAGACTGTTTGCAGCGCTCCGCGCAGACCGCGCCGCGATGTTTCAGAAGTTTCACGATTGTTTTAGATCATTCCATTAAGATTGCGCGCAGGACGCGAGTAGTCTAGTTTCTTGGAGAGATTACGCAGCCACCAGCGATGACGCTGGAATCTTCGATGGCACACGTATAAAAGCCGACACGCTTTACCGCTTGTCAGATTATCGACGGCCGACGCTCTGTTATGGTGGCTAGAGGGGGAGGTGCCAGCATCGGCCGGGCTGCGCCGTGCAAGCCGGTGCGGCACGCTTTCATGACGCCGACAGGTGGCGCGCTCGTCGTCTCCGAGATTCCTAGAGCGAGGTCTGGCGAAGTGGTCTCGTGGATTCTCTCCGGCAAAGTGCGTGTTATGTCACCTGTTGCTTCGCCTGCTCGGCTTTTGTTGTACGTATTGGTGCCTGATGGCCAAGGCGTTGCGTAGCCACCGGCGCTTCGCGGGAAACCTGAATTCCTTTGTCAGCGAACGCGTCTATGGCACGCTGTCTACTAAAGTGAGAAACGCATGTTGCGTTTTTCGCGACCGAGAAACGTACGTATGTCGCGGTTTTTGCGAGCGAGAAAGGCATGTAACGTTTTTCGAGGCCGATAAACGTATGCCGCATTGTTCGCGAGCGACAAACGCATGTCGCGTTTTCGCGCGAGCGAAAAAGACAATTGTGCGGCGAACGCCGGTGTTGCTGCCGATCTCGTCAGCGCACAACATTTTCTGTCGTGAAGTTGTGTCGTCCCGTCGATAGATTATCCGTCGCCGTCACCGGACCAGAGGACGCGTGCCTTGGTTACTTTATGCGATCGACCGAGCCTCGCAAGAAAGGCGAAAAGCGTCCGCTACATTGCGCCGACGGCTCACCTGCGAGTTTGTTGTTTTCATGTGTTGACGCTACGTGATGGCAAAACTGCAGAGACAGCAGAGACATTGTTTCGCCCCTGGATCCACTACGGGATACGTCTCGGACAGGAAAAAAAGATAGATATTAAGGTTTCTCTCATCGCAGTTATCCCGCCTATGATGAACGTCGACCGCCAGGGTTGGGAACGTTCCATTACAAGAGCTGATAAGCCACTGGACAAGAACAGCGTTGTCTGTGGACTTCACTTCGACGAGAGGTTTATATTTCGCAGCTACACACATGTGATCAACGGTGAAACAGTGGAAATTCCCCGTGGTCGCCCTTCCCTAACACCAGACGCGGTTCCAGCTTTGTTCCCCAACGTCGCTGCGTACCTTTCCAAGAAGTTGCCAGCGAATAGGGGGGCAATAGCCCCCGCAAACGACCACCCACTGCATAAGCCGAGGTGCAGTGTTTTCCAATCGTTACACTCCACGCAAAGCTTCAACAGTACGAAGCAATTACCAAAGCTCTTGTTGTGCCTGCTTCATTGATATGTTTGCGTAATCTCGAAATTTTGTTGGTTATATGGTTAGTGTGCGCCGTAAGAAGTCGTGGACGGAAAACTCGCCTCGCGTCCGTACCAAACACCTCCGAGAACCTAAGCTAGCGCGCGGATGAAATCTCGGAGCCGACAGACGCACCCGAGGACGCCCCCATGTGGCGGCGCTGCTGTCGGCACCGAGATGCCTCCCGCGCCGTCGCATCGTCATGAAAAAATGCTTCGTCTCCGGTGCGCCGTTGCTCACACCTCCCCCTCTAGCCACCATAGCTCTGTTAGCCGCTATCGGTGCACAGTGTATATTGCTTGCAGTTTGACTTTCCGTTGCCCAGCCACAAGTTCAGCCAAATAAAGAGTTTCATATGGGACACGCCGACTGCTTCCTTCGTCAACGTCACAACCCCGTGACAATATTTACCGTCGTAGTTGTTGAACTGACGCTTATAAAACGCCCCAGAAAATAAATAACTGCGATATTACGAAAAAAAAGAACGGCCAATGGCGGCCGGTCTTAGGTGCGGACCGGCAACCGGCCCGCTATCTAAAAAACCGGCTGGGCTGGTCTAATACCTGAAAGGTGACAGTCCTGCTTACGTTCAATGTGATCGCGAGCGCGCGCACGGCCACGTGGCGGCCTCTCGCGGCGGTAGCGGTGACTATGCCGCTCACGACGCTCTAATCAGCCAATGGCCGTGCCTTTGGTATATGACGTGGTCATTTGGGTTATGGCATCATTTGCCGAGAGAAGAGGGAACGATTTCTAGCTGACTTTGAGAATTAATTGTAAATTCCAGGCTACGTGTTGCGCTATAATGTTTGGCTCGCGGGTTCTCAGGAGCCTCGACTACCGATGGGCAGCGTTTTCTGATCATGTTGAAAAAGTGTTGGCAGCGTACCTTTAAACTCTTCCAGAATGCCTACTGCAAGTGCAGTTGCGAGGTGCCCACTACGCCATAGTTCACGATTTTCCGAAGTAGCGAAGTACCCACTACGCGCCTGTAGACCAATACGCGCACCAACGCAGCTGCACACTTTGTTGATGTCGTGACGCTGATTAATTATGCCTGAGCACTATGTAATGGGTGGGCCTTTGAACCACCCACTCGCTATGTACCTGGCATGGTGTGGCGCGTAGAGTGATTCTACGCTTCTGTCAAGCAATATTACATCAGTTAACGCTACTCCTCGAGCTACTTGACCCTACATAGGATTTTTTCCCGAAACAATGTGAAGCACTAGCGTGGCTCTGTGGTAAAACACCTTACTTCGACGCGGAATGGAGGGGTTGAGTCCGGCTCGAACTCGTGATGTTTATTTTTTCCATCCGTCGTGATTTTTTTTATAACCAAGGCCCAGACGGCGCTTTCTGCGACACGGGAGGTTAAACATCGTCGCGTTAAACCAACTGGTGGGCTAGTTGGTATTGCGTAGATTGAGGCTTACCGTAATAGACAACAAAAAGTAGGATGACGAAGGACACGAACACGCCACAGTGTTTTGTCCTTGCGTTGTTCTGTCGTCTTGCGACGTTTCTTAATTGCGCTAAAGTTGAACATATGCAACTCAATAAGCGCCATTTTGTAGCGGCATTGCTTGTTCCACAACATTCCAGGAACACTCCCTGTTCGACCATTGTTACCTAACAGGTCCATCATTCCCTGGGTTTCTGTCTTGCTTAGTTTTATACCACAATTTGTGTATCCTTTCATTAGCCATTAGCGCCTACTATATTTAGTATTAAACAAAGCAATAAATGGGCTTGCGGTTGCGGTGTTCGGCTGCTGATCTGAAATGCGCGAGTTTGACTTCGGCCGCGGCGATCGCATTACGATAGAGGCTAAATGCAAGAGACCCGTGTACTATGCGGTATGAGAGCATTTTAAAAGCCGCAGGTGGTCGAAGTAATTCGGAGCCTTCCACTGCGGTGTCTCATAGCATAAGTCGCTTGGGACGTTAAACTTCATAAACCAACCAAAACAAATGACATCACTTCTCAGACCTTTACGTTTCTGTGTTTTTAATCGTTGTTCCACCTAGCAAACAAATAAGTAGGGTACTACAGGAACTATGAACCGTGTTTAAGCTTTTTTTGAATGCGCCCTTCGAAAATGTAGATTAATCGAATTAAAAACTTTCATCAAAATCGATTAATCAATTAATTGCCAAATTAGTGAACGATTAATGGTTAATCGATTAAAAAGATGAATCGATCATCCCTACGATGTGTCCGGGCGATGCCCGTTTAACCTAATATTAAAGATGCTGTCCTATTTGACCAATGTATAATTTTTGTGACAACGTGAACACTCGAGCATGTAGATAACGTTTGAATTAGTGCTGGAAAAACTAGATCTTATACGATGGACGTAATCACTTCCGGTGCTTTTAACTATAACGTCAGTTTGAAGGTGTTTGCAAGCCTTATATCTGGGATGAGAACAAGCAGTCATGTGGGCAGTAGAGTTTACTTTTGCATGCACTAACATGTCTTTAAAGATTCTATTATTCTGATTAACGACCTCTGGTACTACGAGAAATGCTTCGGGAAATGCGCTCTCCTCCTCGAGTTTTGCGGTTGGGAGAGAGGGTACGAAGCATACACATACATTTGCTAAGGTAAGGCAGTTGATATCTTGAAGTAGGCAAGGTCGCTTATCGAAACGTCGGCTCCTTCGGCACTCCCTGTGCAAGAATTTTTCCGTAATGGCTATAAGTCGTACATAAAAGCAAACCTAACAACGAATATTAATTTGCTGGTTTTAAAGTGCGCCATGTAAAGTTTCGTAGTCCAAAACCACAAGAAATGCTTACACCAAGAATGGGACATTTTTAATAGAATACAGTAAGGTGTGCACGACCTCGAAGAGTATGAGGATCGCTTTCCATCGACAATTTCAAAAAGTAGGCACACACTTGGTTTCCTTTGTTTGGATTTCTAAAGCCCACCAATCGCACAATCGCAATGTCGAGTCCTGTTGCTATGATTTGACAATGACCACTTCGTTCGACGACCTCGCGTCGTCTTGCCACTTTGCATTCAATCACTCATCAGGTGCCTTGAATAGAGTGGCGGAACAACGAAGAATAAACTACTCCGTGACCTTCGTCGGCGTTGGTGCTAAACATGCATGCATCTCCCATTTTCTATGCGCACGAGGATGCGCTAGATCCGGAAACGTCGCTTACGAGACGAACGTGGCTTTCTTCTCGTCGTTCCCATTTGTCACCTCTGATTTTCTTGGATGGAGTTCTATAACGTGCACCTAAGTCTAAGTACACGGGCCTCAAGCATTTTCACCTCCATCGAAAATGCGGCCGCCGCGGCCTGGATTTGCTCCCGCGACCTTCGGGTCAGAAGTCGAGCGCCATAACCACTAGACCACCCTGGCGGGCTACAACGACATAAATAGGAAATACGTGAAAAAAAAAAAGCCACAACAACATATACTATAGACGACGACATAGAATGATGTAGACGACGACCCTACCGATGTCATAGATCACTGTTCGCTGCTGGGCTGGGGTCCACTCTTACCGAATATTACGCGTGCCCGCGATACCATCGACCACACTACTTGCTGACAAAACGTAAAATTCTGGGGCAGCCAATGTTTCTTCGACATCCCCGCTGCCGCGAGTCATCGAGTGAAGCCTACTCTAAAAAACGTTCCGCCCGGAGGTAAGAGGTTCACTCCAATGACTCTGATAGTAGTGACATGCGGATGCATCAGCCAACAAAGCGAATAGGAATATCGGACATGTATTTACCGGAGACGGTGCGCAAGTAATTTAAAGGGGTCCTGAAATACATTTCCAAGTAATCATCGATTTCCCTCAGTATCGGAAGTTATTGCCTCACAAATAGATCGCCGCAAAAGTGTTTCGAATCCGTCAAGAACGAGCGGAGTTGCAGGAATCTGTCGCACGCTTTAAGCGCTTTTTCTTCTTTCCTACCGAGAGAGATTTTTGTGTGGAAAAATAGAAGAGTGGGGAAGTGACACAGTAACTGACTCTCAGGGCGAGCACACCACAACCGCGTCACTTGGGGGGGGGGGGGGAGAAAAGAGAGAGGAGAAGCTAGAAGGGGGCAGAGGGTGAGAGCGCGTGAAGCTACATAGGAAGGGGGAGGAGGGTTTATGACAAGGGAAAGAAGCTACGTCACGCGCGCGTCATGAAACGCGAGCGCTCCCTCCCGGTGTGATTTCGGTTCGCGCTAGAGTTGCTACTGTTTCATTTTTCCACACTATAGATCGTGGCGCCCGGCACGTGGCGGCACCCTGTGGCGAGGAGCGCATCTGATTCCAACTCCACTTATGGTGTATGTCATTATCGGTCAATAGTAGCAATCTGATGTGTGACACCCAACTTTCCACTTTAACTGTGTATGAAGAGAGAATGCTTGATAGAGTGGCAACTTCGTGCTGCACTTGTGAACTCTCCTTAACGCGCGCGACTGCAAGATTTTGCTGATCTGTTCATAGCAGCGTCTGCTTTCATATTGTATATGCTTTTTTCAGCAAGCACGGAGGGCGGTTAAGCATCCCTCTGAGAAGGAAGCGACAGTCGGGCGGTTCCACCTATGCCGCCACTTCTCTGACTCGACGGGAAGGCACGTCAGCCTTCCAGTTATTACAGCGAAAGCTGTTATGAGATATTTCACCGGCCGTTTTTGGCGCCGTAGTTGTCCGCCACCGCCGCCGCCGCTGCCGCCGGTGTCCGTAACCAGTATCGCTCGAACTAAGAAAAAAAAACGAAATAAAAAAAATTCCAGGATGGAACGAGGTTCGAACCTGGTCCCTCTGCGTGGGAGCCCAGTATTCAACCTCTTAGCCATGCCGGTTTCTTTTTTCTTTATCACCGGTTTCATAACACGGCACAGGAATAACAGCAGAAAAGACAACAACAGACACAACTGAAGCAATGTCAATGCAGTGCACACCTATGATTAGTTACATGCCTAAAATTCCTTTAGGTAAGCCAGGGGCTCAACCGTGGAAAGCCAGTCAGGGACAAAGTCTTGTTGTTTGAGTACATCAACATATTGACAAATGATTTCGCGAAAAAGCACGCGTGATGGTCTCCTGTCAGGGTGCTTGAAACTGCTTTGCAAAAAGGCCCTATACAGGCTTCATGTCGGGAAGGAACCACATTAGCATATGCAATATAGCGTGGTAGAAGAGTAAAATAAGCACCAAGCGTCGCACAACGCGAATTCTGTAACAAGGCGTCACACAATGCGAATTGCGCAACGAGTAGGTTGTTGAATGCTTCAAACCCATTATAAAGGGCTCTGCCATAATTCTTTCATCGTCATCAGGCACAGCATCAACAAAGTGTGCATAATGCCTTACATGCGTTTAGCAGGTACCAACGCTCTCCCTAGAATGACGAAAAATGGCACAGTGCCTGCTGCCCTACTTCTCAAAAATTACAATGATTTATAGCGTAGCGGGTTCCTCGGAAGTGCACTTGTATGGGTTGCCAAGGAAGCCCATAAGCGCATTATCCACTTCCTCGGGGTCACAGTAAAATTACAGTGATTTATAGCGTAGTGGGTTCCACGCAAGTGCACTTGTATTTGTTGCCAAGGCAGCCCACAAGCGCATGATCCATTTCCTCGGGGTCTCAGTAAAGTTCTTCGCCCCCCCCCCCCCCCCGTCTCTCTCACGTCAACGTATGGTATACAGTAGGACGGGACAGGGAAACAGCGACCGGGCGTCACCCAACACAAATTACATAACTGGTGGGCCGTTTAAAGCTTCCAACCCATTACAAAGGGCTGAGCCATAATTCTTCATCGTCACCAGTCGTCGCGTCAACAAAGTGCACATAATGCCTTACAGACGTGTAGCTGGTGCCTCGCATCTCCGCAGAATGACGAATAATGGCTTAGTAGGTACTTCCCAACTTCAAAAAAAAACTGTGATTTATGGCGCAGTGGGTACCTTTCTAATGTACTTGTATTGTAGCCCCAGGAGAGCTTAACAGGCTCTAGAAACGCCGCTCTTCCAGCTTTCGCTGTGACTGTGCTGCGGTTTCAGCGCAGGCCTGGTTTTTTTTTTGACATACACAAATGGGCTGTCTCGTGGTTTTCAGCACGGCGTATTTACACGCTTAATCCCAACTAAATTCTCCTAACGGAGGTACCATTCAGACTTGTCACTTTACGCCTTGTACATTTTAATAAGGTATCCCACGCTCGAGATGAAATATCCTATAGCCGTATTCAAATCTTCATCGCGCACGGTCATCCGCGTCATCCAAAAACGGTGAAGTACTGATGCCATGAACATAACGTAGGGCTCACCCCTTACGTTTACGATATTAGGCCGTCCGTTTATGCCATCCACTGTGAGGGGCAAGTCTTCAAGGCCACCTGCAGATGGTTCTGAAGAAAGAACGCGTCTCTGAAACCCAGAAATATGTTTTCGAGTGTCTCTGTTTTTTTGCAGATAATGCGGAGCGCCGTGGAAAGAACAGAATAAAAAAAAAAAAACTTTGACTTTACGAAATACTCGAATCACACGAGATATTTTTATCAAAAACTTCCCATGAAAGAGTTTGCGAGGAGAGGTCATGGCACCCCTTCCACTACTCACGCCTCTGATCAATATTGAGGTGGCCCATAAATGCTAATGTGCCGAGATATGTGTGAAATAGACTTGAGTATAAACGTAAGCCAATATAAGGCTGACAGTCATGCTGGGGATGAGTAGATAGGACCATAATTCGGCACCGAAAGGTGGAGCTCACTCGGACTCACTCAAGAAATATATCTTGCGCTAAGAGCTTACTCGGACTCACTCTCATCAATATTTTCCTCAATTGACTCACTCGGACTCAGACTCACTATAATTTTCTTCAACCGGACTCACTCGGCCTCAAGCTCACCAAAAGATTACTTACCCGGACTCACTCAGACTCGCGGCCAGATCGAAGTCCGAGTGAGTCTGAGTGAGTCGATTCATGAGCATGTTTGCTGACCTATGGCAGTAGCCTCATTTAGAATGCTGGAGCGCAAGGCGCGAAAGCGTCGCATAGGTGGGCTGCATCGCAGATAGCCTATACAGTGCCTGGTCGTGAGACGCGAAAGACCATTTTAACAGCAGAAGCATAGGACAAATTTCTTTATATATTGACGTGATTGCTGTGTTGAAGGAAAACTTCGCCACAGTTCGTTTCCCAGTGTGCAGCCACTGTCGACAGCGGGAGGGGAGGGGGGGGGGGGGCTAGCGGCTTCCCTTGCCCTTGCCCGAGGTAGATACGCCTATGGATGCGACCCACCACGGGGGCATGAATAAAACACACTATTTCGACGCAATGTGGCGTTATATTTCGCTTGTATACAGATACTATTGAATAAGTGCAGAAAAATTAAGTAATACAATAACAAATAGATAATCCTAAACGTTAAAGTCAGACGCTAGTTGCGTTGGTGCTGCCAGTCGGCAGCACCAACACCCCAAGGACCCCTGTTTTCCCACCCAACCAATTCCCTGTGCCTGCCGAGGCGCCTGTCCTTGAGCGAACTGGCGCAGAGGCGTGACAGCGGTATCTTCGTCCTGCAGACTGTTGGGCCTCTTCTCGTCAGGGGCCTTGTGCGCTTGAGGAAGCCACGGTAGGAAGGCATGCCCGGCTCACCACGTTGAGGACGCCGATACAGCTGTCTGGGAAGTCACCTGGCCCAAACGTCGTCGTCTTCCTCTGACTGTGCTCGCTCACGACGCCCCGGTCGCTGTCGCCACTGTGCTCGTGCAGGTGTACTTTGCTGTAGACGCTAGGCGCGACGTTGGTGCAGCCACTCGGCCGGCGTCGTCCTGCTCGTAGCGCTGCCAGCAGCGGCTGCAGCTCCCCTCGGTGTTCACCATGCTGTCGAGCCCCTTGCAGTTGGCGTCGTTTGCGGGGGAAACAGCAGGGGTTGTTCTTCTGCAGTCGTCCGGCACTCGCAGTAAAATGCGTCAGAATGAATTCTCGCCTGAAGTCCCAGTGATGAAGGGATTGTCGACCTGGAGGCCGCTGTGCACGACGGGGACGGGCATTGGCATTCTCTCGCTTCATGACCCCTTGAGGAATGTTCAGGTCGTCCTGGACTTGAACAAAAATGACTTCCTGTTGGACGTCGTCACGGCGTTGCATTCGGCAGACAAAGCCTTCCATGCACGCGCTGGCGTTCCTTCTTGATCGTCGTCTTGGCTTTGCACACGCGCGCTCGTGATCGGTGGAAAAAAAATTGCGGCAGATCCCTCGCACTGTGGGACCAAAGTAATGGTGCTTCTATATGTTCCTGAGACGCTACTGTCACGGGCCCGATAGTGGAAATACACAGCAAATTGGAAAATATTTTCAAATAGGCAAAAAGGCGCAACACCGGCACCGAAACCCAACCGAGCAGTACTGTCTTCGCGTGACGTAAATATGATGATGATGATGATGATGATGATGAATATGATCACCTCTTGCTGATGGCGCTCACCCACAAAGGGGGATGGGCCAAGAAGCGGGCGGTAGGATCTTTGAGTTAAATACTTAAGAAGCTAAAGACAAACGCTGTAACTTCAGACTATAAGAGAAAAAAAAAACATAGCTAATACTTGAAAATTCCATAGAGCAAGCAGTCAGAGTATCAGATGTGATGTTTGACGAATGTAACAACGGGTTGTAATTAATAATAAAAATAAGCCAATATACACTAGCATGGTAATCTTTTTGTTTCCTGTATGTAATCGAACGCTGTCGCTGATCCCGTCAAGCCATCGTCGAGTGTACTACAAGGGTACACTCTAGCGTCGTCTGCTTCGGAAGCACCGACGCGCGCTGAAAACGAAATTTTAGAATGCTACCTGCTCTGTAAAGCGGGGGGATTATCCGCTTCGGCTGTGCGCTTGACAACATTTGAAATCACTGCAATATGCAGTCGCTGTGTTTGAAGGCGTCTTATATGGTATGCCAACACTTGGTGCCGCAGTGCAGGACGTACAGTCGCGCTTAATATGATTTGCAACACGGGAGCGCGTGGCCTCACGAGTTCACAGACTGCTCATGGCTTCGACTAGCCCTTCTCTCCATAACTAAATGCTGTTCTCGCACTCGGGGATGACTCCAAATGAGAAAATATCATTTAGCTGCTGAAATGAAAACAAGTTGAACCCATGCGCAATCTTTGTACTCATGCGGTCACGCGCTCCCGTGTTGCAAGTCACGTTGAGCTCGACTGTACCCAAAGGAGCCCGGTGTCAGCCTTTACACGCATCCGCAGGGTAAGAAGCTGCGTGAAGCTTGGATTGTGAAACAGAAATGGTATACAGCCACGGGCTACAACACTCGTGTGCAGCCAGCGCTTCCGCGAGGAAGATTTCTGCTTCGGAACGTTGTTCGACGAGTACCAGAAAGCGCTCACTAAGACGCAAGCCCGTGCAGGTTCGTCGGCTAATGACGCCTTTTTCCCGCAAGCTGCCCCACACGTTGCTTACCTCCACATCGACGCCAAAATTAGGTTCATTCACTCCCAAATTCAAGTTGCCCATCCCAACCTTATTTGTTTTCTACGGGGCCTTATGTATTCTTGTAAGAAAGGTGCCACACCTTTTGCGCTTTATCCACGATTTTGCCACCAAAATTGCTGGAGAACTCACCAAAGAATGTTGCGCATTCAAACTTTCGATAACTTTATCTACACTTTGCTTTTACCCCACTTTGTAGGTACTTGCTGCAATAACTTCTCTGTTTTTCACGACGATTCCTAACACTGCAATTCCTAACTCAAACGTCCTCGTTTTCATTATGAACAAGGCTCCCGTCAGGGAAGTCGAAACGTCTTTTTTCGTTTTCTTTTTCGTGGTCGGTGTTGCTCATTTAATTTTTATGAAATAGTTAATGTAAATAGGGGTGAGTCGCTCCCGATGGCCCTCTCGACTGCACTGCAGGAGGACGTGTTCAAACATCAAAGTGACGGCTTCCGGCCCGCGCCCGTATACCCCCGGATCCCCATTACATCGAAAAATGTTTTGAGCCGAGACAACTCAGAAAATGACAATCTATGTCTATATTTTGGCTACGGAGCGCTGTAATACACATGCTGGAGTGTGTCGGCAGCGTTACGCTAGCATCGTTTAATCGAGACTCCCGTGGAAGCTTAAGTAAGGTGCTGCACTCACCATAAGCTTCACTACGTGGGTGCAATTCCCGACCACGGCGGCCTCTCATCTCGATGGGGGCAAAATGCCAGAGCACCCATGTACTTAGATCTAGGCGCACGTTAAAGAACAGTAGATGGTAATAATTTCCGGAGCCCTCCACTACAACGTCCCTTATAATTATATCGTGGTTTTGGGAGGTAAAACGCCGACAATTATTATCATACTTTAGTTCGGCCTATTAATGTTCAGCGCATTGGCGTCACTTTAACGTCATGAGTATTGACGGTTTCGTGACGAACAGACGATATTGGCACGGGCCAAACATTTTTCACCTTAGTGGAGTACTAATAGCGACAAGATGCGGGATAGAAAATAATTTATTCTGTTGCGTTCCACGCAATCGTGCATAACCGCCCTGTTAATGCGATTTTGAAATGGGAGATTTTTTTCGGTTTTAATTAGGTTGCGGAGGGCGAAATGGGGAATTCGAAACAGAAAAAAAATGAAATAGTCCGATCTTACGTTACAGCGACGACGGCCGCCATTTGACGGGGCCTTCTGGGGTATTTGACTGGAATTACGGGAACAACTTTAATGCTACTCGTTCTTGCATGTCGGTAGTATATGAAACTGTACTATACTGACCTCAGGCCGATAATAACTGCCTCGATGTCGAACTTTGCTTTCATTTTGTTTTTAAATTTGCCTACTTCCCATCTTCAGATGTCACAAACCCGTCTACCTTGTCAGCCTCGAAAGGCAGCTTTCTTTACTGCCCTTCAGGCGTCATACAAGCATGATGATAACAGCGTCGCACTTCATCGCGTATTCGCCGCTAGCCCTGTCTCACACGACGTTGCCTGAACGTGTAATGATCATGGAATATTTATCATTTAAACAATGGACGTACTCTTATCACGGAATCACCTACTGCCTTCCCAGCTGCGTGAGGCAAATATCACGTGTTTTCTGGCGCCAAGCGGACTATGTTTTTTTTTTTTTTTACCCAGAAATTTGAACCAGTCTTGAAGCTGGATATACAATTAGCAAAGGTGCCATTGAGCGCAAAGGTGGTCAATGGCGAAAATCACTGTCAAGATTTCACAATCGCCGAATTCACAATCAAGATTTGTGAATTGGGTTCTTGATTGGAAAGCAGGGCTTACATCTTCCGTTACCTGCGCAGCGACAGGTCCCAATTATCGCTTTAAAGGGAAAAACCACGATATGATTATGAGGGACGTCGTAGTGGAGGGCTCCGGAAATTATTACCATCTACTGTTCTTTAACGTGCGCCTATATCTAAGTACACGGGTGCTCTGGCATTTTGCCCCCATCGAGATGAGAGGCCGCCGTGGTCGGGAATTGCACCCGCGTAGTGAAGGTTATGGTGAGTGCGGCACCTTACTTAAGCTTCCACGGGGGTCTCGATTAAACGATGCTAGCGTAACGCTGCCGACACACTCCAGCATGTATATTACAGTGCTCCGTAGCCAAAATATAGACATAGGTTGTCATTTTCTGAGTTGTCTCGGCTCAAAACATTTTTCGATGTAATGGGGATCCGGGGGTATACGGGCGTGGGCCGGAAGCCGTCCCTTCGAAGTTTGAACACGTCCTCCTGCAGTGCAGTCGAGAGGGCCATCGGGAGCGACTCACCCCTATTTACATTAACTATTTCATAAAAATTAAATGAGGAACACCGACCACGAAAAAGAAAACGAAAAAAGACGTTTCGACTTCCCTGACGGGAGCCTTGTTCACAATGAAAACGAGGACGTGTGAGTCAGGAATCGCAGTGTTAGGAATCGCCGTGAAAAACAGAGAAGTTATTGCAGCAAGTAGCAACAAATTGGGGTAAAAGCAAAGTGTAGATAAAGTTATCGAAAGTTTGAATGAGCAACATTCTTTGGTGAGTTCTCCAGCAATTTTGGTGGCAAAATCGTGGCTAAAGCGCAAAAGGCGTGGCACCTTTCTTACAAGAATACATAAGGCCCCGTAGAAAACAAATAAGGTTGGGATGGGCAACTTGAATTTGGGAGTGAATGAACCTAATTTTGGCGTCGATGTGGAGGTAAGCAACGTGTGGGGCAGCTTGCGGGAAAAAGGCGTCATTAGCCGACGAACGTGCACGGGCTTGCGTCTTAGTGAGCGCTTTCTGGTACTCGTCGAACAACGTTCCGAAGCAGAAATCTTCCTCGCGGAAGCGCTGGCTGCACACGAGTGTTGTAGCCCGTGGCTGTATACCATTTCTGTTTCACAATCCAAGCTTCACGCAGCTTCTTACCCTGCGGATGCGTGTAAAGGCTGACACCGGGCTCCTTTGGGTACAGTCGAGCTCAACGTGACTTGCAACACGGGAGCGCGTGACCGCATGAGTACAAAGATTGCGCATGGGTTCAACTTGTTTTCATCAGCTAAATAATATTCAGCAGCTAAATAATATTTTCTCATTTGGAGTCATCCCCGAGTGCGAGAACAGCATTTAGTTATGGAGAGAAGGGCTAGTCGAAGCCATGAGCGGTCTGTGAACTCGTGAGGCCACGCGCTCCCGTGTTGCAAATCATATTAAGCGCGACTGTACGTCCTGCACTGCGGCACCAAGTGTTGGCATACCATATCAGACGCCTTCAAACACAGCGACTGCATATTGCAGTGATTTCAAATGTTGTCAAGCGCACAGCCGAAGCGGATAATCCCCCCGCTTTACAGAGCAGGTGGCGTTCTAAAATTTGTTTTCAGCGCGCGTCGGTGCTTCCGAAGCAGACGACGCTAGAGTGTACCCTTGTAGTACACTCGACGATGGCGTGACGGGAGAAGCGACAGCGTTCGATTACATACAGGAAACAAAAAGATTACCATGCTAGTGTATATTGGCTTATTTTTATTATTAATTACAACCCGTTGTTACATCCGTCAAACATCACATCTGATACTCTGACTGCTTGCTCTATGGAATTTTCAAGTATTAGCTATGTTTTTTTTTTTCTTATAGTCTAAAGTTACAGCGTTTGTCTTTAGCTTCTTAAGTATTTAACTCAAAGATCCTACCGCCCGCTTCTTGGCCCATCCCCCTTTGTGGGTGAGCGCCATCAGCAAGAGGTCATCATATTCATCATCATCATGATCATCATCATCATATTTACGTCACGCGAAGACAGTACTGCTCGGTTGGGTTTCGGTTCCGGTGTTGCGCTTTTTCGCCTATTTGAAAATATTTTCCAATTTGCTGTGTATTTCCACTATCGGGCCCATGACAGTAGCGTCTCAGGAACATATAGAAGCACCATTACTTTGGTCCCACAGTGCGAGGGATCTGCCGCAATTTTTTTTCCACCGATCACGAGCGCGCGTGTGCAAAGCCAAGACGACGATAAAGAAGGAACGCCAGCGCGTGCATGGAAGGCTTTGTCTGCCGAATGCAACGCCGTGACGACGTCCAACAGGAGGTCATTTTCGTTCAAGTCCAGGACGACCTGAACATTCCTCAAGGGGTCATGAAGCGAGAGAATGCCAATGCCCGTCGTGCACAGCGGCCTCCAGGTCGACAATCCCTTCATCACTGGGACTTCAGGCGAGAATTCATTCTGACTCATCTTACTGCGAGTGCCGTACGACTGAAGACGAACAACCCCTGCTGTTTCCCCCGCAAACGACGCGAACTGCAAGGGGCTCGACAGCATGGTGAACACCGAGGGGAGCTGCAGCCGCTGCTGGCAGCGCTACGAGCAGGACGACGCCGGCCGAGTGGCTGCACCAACGTCGCGCCTAGCGTCTACAGCAAAGTACACCTGCACGAGCACTGTGGCGACAGCGACCGGGGCGTCGTGAGCGAGCACAGTCAGAGGAAGACGACGTTTGGGCCACGTGACTTTCCAGACAGCTGTATCGGCGTCCTCAACGTGGTGAGCCGGGCATGCCTTCCTACCGTGGCTGCCTCAAGCGTTCGAGGCCCCTGAAGCGAAGATAATGGGATGCCGCCGTGGCTGCAGGGCCCAACAGTCTGCAGGACGACGATACCGTTGTCACGCCTCTGCGTCAGCTCACTCAAGGAGCGGCGCCTCGGCGGGCACAAGGAGTCGGTTGGGTGGGAAAACAGGGGTGCTTGGGGTGTTGGTGCTGCCGACTGGCAGCACCAACGCAACTAGCGTCTGACTTTAACCTTTAGGATTATGTATTTGTTGTTGTATTACTTAATTTTTCTGCACTTGTTCAATAGTATCTGTATACGAGCGAAATATAACGCCACATTGCGTCGAAATAGTGTGTTTTATACATGCCCCCGTGGTGGGTCGCATTCATAGGCGTATCTACGTGGGGGGCAAGGGAAGCGCTAGACCCCCCCCTCCCCCTGTCGACAGTGGTTTCTGTCGGCTGCACACTGGGAAACGAACTGTGGCGAAGTTTTCCTTCAACACAGCAATCACGTCACTATATAAAGAAATTTGTCCAATGCTTCAGCTGTTAAAATTGTCTTCCGCGTCTCACGACCAGGCACTGTAGGCCATCTGCGATGCAGGCCACCTATGCGACGCTTTTGCGCCTTGCGCTCCAGCATTCTAAATGAGGCTACCGCCACAGGTCGGCAAACTCGCTCATGAGTCGACTCACTCAGACTCACTCGGACTTAGATCTGGCCGCGAGTCTGAGTGAGTCCGGGTGAGTAATCTTTTGGTGAGTGTGAGTCCGAGTGAGTCCGCTTGAAGAAAATTTTAGTGTGAGTCCGAGTGAGTCACGTTGAGGAAAATATTGATGAGAGTGAATCCGAGAGAGTCCTTAGCGCAATATATATTTCTTCAGTGAATCCGAGTGAGCTCCACCTTTTGGGGCCAAATTATGGTCCTATCTACTCATCCTCAGCATTACTGTCAGCCTTATATTGGCTTACGTTTATACTCAAGTCTATTCACACATATCCCGGCACACTAGCATTTATGGGCCACCTCAGTATTGATCAGAGGCGTGAGTAGGGGAAGGGGTGCCACGACCTCTCCTCGCAAACACTTTCATGGGAAGTTCTTGATAAAAATATCTCGTGTGAGTCGCGTATTTCATGAAAAAATCACAGTTTCGCCGCAACGGCGAAGCAATGAATGCGATAGCAACAAATTAGAATGTCACACGAAGAACGGCAAACAGCTCGATACTTGCTTCGTGCCGCTCAAACGCAAAGGACTGGCGGAAAGAACACCCACAGGACGACCGCGAACTAACAACGGTCACAGCTCGGCACTCGGAGCGCGCTCTTCAAACATAAGGAGGGATGCTCGAAAAGAACGCAGAGGTATACACAGGAAGAGCGCAAACTGACAATTATCACACAGGGGCGTAGCCAGAAATATTTTCGGGGGGGGGGGGGGGGTTAACCATATTTTATGTGTGTTCGTGCGTGAGTTTGTATGTGTGCGTGCACATATACGCAAGCAAAATTGAAAATTTTCAGGGGTGTTTGAACCCCCCCTTGGCTACGCCCCTGCTGTCACAGTTGCTATTTCTTCGTGTTTGAGCAGCGAGCTACAACCCAACGCTCTTAGATTTTTTTATTGCAATAGCAATTATATTGACACTCTCGGCTGATTTTTGCGGTCGTCGTCATGCCCCGGATATGTATATGCATGTATATATTTTAAAAAGGCACAAAGAAAAATAAAGCAGAAGAAAAAAAATCCAAAGTACCCGACCGCGGATTCGAACTAGCAACCACTCGCTCCCAAGCACGCTGCGTTAGGCAACTCAAGCACACCCCATGTATGCGCCGGCGAGGTAACTGCGAGTTATTTATATACACTATGTACCGCTGGTGGTAAGCAAATCTCGGAGGAGCGTGAGCGTGTTTTCTATCACGCAACGCTCCTAATTTTCATTCAATTTGAAAACTGCTCTTGAGACGCGCACGACAAAGTGGCCGTTTTCTATTGGCCCCGAGGAGTTACGGAGTCGCCCTTTATCGGGCGCGCCTTGATTGCGTGCTAGGCACGATGCCGGCGGCGCGCTCCTCATAGGTTTACATAGGTTTTGCTGTCAGCGCTCTAGAAAAACGCATCGCGGAAGACCTCCAGGACATTTCTCCAAGTACTTTCGGAACGAAATATGTTCCTTAGTGTCAAACTAATAATTTTCGATCAATAGAAAGTACAAGATAGTTTAGAGTCGCTGTCTCTTTGCAGAAAACGGAGAGCCCGCTTCACGCGGTCACCGCGATGGAGACCCCTGAACTGGCGGCTTCTTGCGTGAAAGGTCGCTGAGGGCAAGCTATGTGAAATATCTCGTTAGGGTAGACTGCCTGTATAGCCAAATGGAGCATAACAGAAAGAAGCCTCAAGCCGGCGATCGCACGGGATCGCGGCGACACCGACGGTGCGGCAGGTATGTCCGTACTGATGGTTTCGCTTTCGCTACGAGCGTGTTTTGGCACCGTGCTGTGAACTTTAGGCCGCAGAATATGATGATTCGTGAGCACACAAATAAGTACTTTTGTTCGGACGCTATCAGATCACTTCAAAAATAATTTCGTTACCGCTAGGACTTCGGTGCGCCTATGGCAACTTGTGATGTGCCGTCCCGACGATTAAATGTTTTTTTTTTATCTGAATGCGTGTGCATTTCAATGTAATTTGTCAAGTTGCCTCGCACTGAATATTGTTCGGTCTTCTGAGTGAGCAATTGCCGCTGCTTGTTTCTTACTTCAGTGCATTCCCTTCCTTTTGTGCTCACACAAAGCATGAGCAAATGCGATGCCTTTTTTAATATGTCGCTTAAATATAGTTCCCTTTGCATTCCCGTGAACTTGCCGCTGTCTGCAATCAGCAGATTAATAGACAAAAGCATCACGACTTCGATATTTCTGGTGGAAGGAGAAGCGGTCTACGAGGCCAAGCATGTATATGCGTGCAACGTCAAGGACAAGAAAGAGAATACGTTCGCCGGACTTGTACTGCAAACTTCGGCTGCTCACAAGGACCCACACGAACTTGAAGTCGCTGTGAAGAAAAACAGAAGTTATTGCAGCAATTTGCAGCTGCAAAGCAGGGTAACAACAACGCGTAAAGAGTATAAATGCAAATTTTTAATGCGCATTATTATTTGGCTGGTACCCCAGCAAGGTAGCGCCTTTTCCATCCTGCGGGAGATAAGCACCGTAATCCGGCGGGAAGCGCGCGCGAACGTCGCCTCCGTGTGCGCTTTCTGCTGCTCACCGAACATCGCAGCACCCACGCAGTAGCGAAAGCCTTCGTCGCGGAAGTGCTTGTTGCACACACGACTCGTAGCCGATAGCTGCTTGACGGTTCTCAGCTTCACAACCCACGCTTCACGCAATTTCTTGTCGCGCGGGTACCGGTGCAGACTGACACCGAGCTTTGTTGCGTAGGTCTGGCACTGCGGCACCGAGCAGTAGAGCACCATCGTCGTCGCCTTCGGGGGCAGCCACTCCTATCACAATGGCTTCAATTAAATGTGCTCAAAAAACGAGAAAACATCCGCATTTGAAGAGACCGCAGCGCAGGTGGAGCTTGAAACTTTCGTTTTCAAAGCACGCGGCAGCGCTCCACAAGCAGCCGATGCGGCGGCTGAGACCACGTGATCCTGCCAAGGACGTCGCGCCGACGGTGGCGCCGGCATTTCCAGTGGTGGGCCGCGAGGCTAATACCCACTCGTGACGTGGAAGGAAAAAAGAAGCAAAGAACACCGGGCACACTTAGAGTCACTGGAAGATTTTCAGAGTATCGCATCTGTTTTCCGCGTGGCGCCACCGACGTGATTGGCTTACTCGCATCACGTGACCTCTCGCCGCCATATCCCTTCCAAGCGCTTTGGGTGCAGGCGCGTTCAATGCAGAACCTGGCCGGACATTTAGCAGTACCACGGTTCCTAGAAGTACTTTGTCGCTTCATTAAACGCGTCACACAGACAGGGGCGTAAGCAGAAATTTTTTCTGGGGTGGGGGGGCACCTCCTTGATCTGAAGTGGGGGCCTGGCAGGCATATGTGGTCGAGTGTCATTTCGTGCTATGTATGCCACAGGAAACAAATTTGGGGGGTGGGGGGAGGGCACAGGCCCGGTGTGCCACCCCCTGGCTACGCCACAGCATGCAGATGCCAGAGAGTAGCTCACCAGCAATTGAACGTTACTGGTGAGCTACTCTGGGAATCTCGTTTATTTTTGCATTCTATGTGGGAAAAATTAATGTCAAAGAGCGCCGTTCTACGTGGCTGCATAGTTGGCCGGAATGAATTCGCCCCCCTGGAAGAACTCTCCTTCCTGCAGTGAACTACCCTAACTTTGCTGGAAAAGCTCTCATGCAATAGGACACTTCAGCATTTCGGTTCGCTATGGTCAGCGATATTGAAAACTACACACCTTTCTATTTGCTCGGCTGTTTATATCTCGATCTGTTGAACAGATTACGCATGCTATCCGAGTTATAAGCGTGCCACGCACGAGAGCGAAATCGAATATTTATTAAAAAATAATAACTGTTCACTGGTATACCTTGAAGGCGATTGTGGCGTGATCAGTTGCCACTGCGCAAAACAGAAGCGTGGAACGCTGTTGATAAAGTTGGTATAAGGCAATGCTATTAAGCGTATTTTTAAGTTTGTTGCAAACAAAATAGCGTACCCTTAAAATACTGTTTAGTGGGTGAGAAATGGTCACAGCAAAAAAAAAAAAAAAAAAAAAAAAGAGAGGCAGATCCCACGCATTGAGGGAGTCGATTTTATGCGTGCCCTAGGTCTATATACATAGTGTGTTGCAGTAGCATGCGCTTTAAAAATTTCCGGGATGTGCTATTTCTGATCAAAAGAACATAAAGCACCGTGCCGAGGACGTTTTAATAAGAGTGTATTATGAAAAAAAAAAAGTGCTGCAGTGCAGAAACTGAACCCCAGCTGTTTACGCGCTGGCAACGCCAAAAAAAAGCTGTCGGAACACAGCAAAATATTTGCAAATGCACTGCAACGCTGGAAATATATTAAGGCGACAAGAAATAGGAAATGAAACATGTAAGTAGTGATGTCAATCATTTTTGATGACCTGCTTTCTACGTATCGCAAGATAAGATGCACCTCACCTACCGCACGCCGATTCGCCCGTGCGTTCGGCTGCTGGAGTTCCGAATCAAGACATAAATACGTCGCGCACAACTTGCAATAACCGTACACACACAACTTCTATTACACATATCAACCAGTTGAACAGCAATCATGGTGCGCAAGCAAGGTATGAGTCAGCAATCAGTCGAAGGACGCAATGTTGAATGTTCTCCATATTGTTCGATAACGTTCTCGAGTACAGTGAACCTGAACAACGACTGCAAAGCTAGCGCAAACAGTCAAGATTCACCAAATGTAGAAGTAAATGGCATCTCGCACGATGTCACTGCGTTAATGCAACTATGTTTATAGCTCCGGACCTAGCGAACACACCCGGTCGTAACACGACAAGAGACTGAGGAAGCCATGAAGCGAGTTCGTGAGCACATGGCAACATTCACCACACGTTTCATTACTTACACCGCTAACCGCGCAGTCGATCCATAACTGTCGATCACTCGAAATGACTTCTGATATCCTCTTGAAGAAACACACGCACATAATGACATTCCGCCGAGCGTAACACGGCACCGAGGCGAAAAGATCGGTCACTTCTCAACACACGCTAGCAACGCTCCGGACGGTCTGGAAGGGAAATGGCCGCCGCCGCCTAATGTTGCCTGCGTGCAGCCCACCCTTGCGGTACTCTGATTTTCCACTGACTTTAGGCACACCTTGCATCAGACGCCCCCGTGTGGCTGGAGACGCAGGGGGTCACTCCACGCGCCACAGTTCACAGTTTAAAAGAAAAAGAAATATCTAAGAGCGTCGGATTCCCCATTGTTGACACTTGCAGACGCAGCGCTCCTAATTTTCTTTCAGTTCGAAAACTGCCCTTTTTACGCGCACGACAAAGTGGATATTTTCTGTATTCGCTCGTGATGTGGAAGGAAAAAAAAACAAAGAACACCAGGCACACCTTTCATCAGACGCCCCCGTGTTACTGCAGACGCAGGGAGTAACTGCACGCGCCGCAGTTTAAAGGAAGAAAAGTATCTAAGAGCGTCTGATTCTCCATTGTCCACACTTGCAGCGCGTTGCGCAAGCACATAGACGTAACAACTGTCACAGTTGTTAGTTCACGCTTGCCCTGTGCATGCCTGTGCGTTCTTTTAGGGCGTCCTTCTTAGTGCTTCAGCGGCGCGCTGCAAGTATCGAGCTGCTTGTGGTTCTTAGTGTGACATTTCAGTTTCTTGGTATCGCATTCATTGCTTCGCCCTTGCGGCGAAACTGTTGACTTTTTTCTTGAAAAGTGCGGCGCGTGGAGTGACCCCTCCGTGTCTGCTGCCGCGCGGTGGCGTTCGACGCATTGTTTACCAGGCGTTCCACATCGCGAGTGGGTACTGAATGAGCCACTTTTTAGTGCGCGTCTCAAGGGCAGTAACTGAAGGAAAATGCAGGAGCATTGCTTTAAACCGCACCCTTCGGGCAATCTTGCGGGTGATACTGCACACGCTGAAGCACCTCTGAGCTGTGCGTGCCGCCAGCGTTAAATGATGTATATAAATAGCTCGCCGTTAGTAACCTAAAGAACCGGTGGTGCGTGGCCGTGTTGCGCTGCGAACCGAGGGGTCGTAGGTTCAAATCCCATTGCACGCTTCGGTAATTTTTTCTTCTGATTTATTTTTCTTTGTGGCTTTCATTTATATATACATATGCATATTCGGTACATGACGGCGATGGCAAAAACCAGCCGAGTGTTCATATAATTGCTATCGCAATAAAATGTCCTTACTGGATCGATATATGATAATTATGATATACGATATATGATGATGACTCGTATTTGAAGGTACAAGATCAAAAGGCGTATCGTACAACTCTGATTATGCGAGATATTGCCGTTAAAGAGGATTGGCACCATGGTCGAAAAACCTAATTTTACGCCAACGGACTCACGAGTCGACTCACTCAGGCTCACTCAGACTCAGGTGAAGCCGAGAGTCTGAGTCTGAGTGAGTCCGGCTGAGTATCATGTTGGTGAGTTTGAGTCTGAGTGAGGCCGGCTGAGAAAAAGCTTAGTGAGTCTGAGTCCGAGTGAGTCCGGTTGAGGAAAATTTCGATGTGTCTGAGTCAGAGTGAACCGTCAGAGCAAAATATATTTCTTGAGTGAGTCTGAGTGAGCTCCAAATTTTTCTTCTTTTTTTGCCGATCTATGGCTACCGCTCAGCAGGGGCTCCACACGTTAGAACACTTTGTCATGCTTTTATTCTGCTTTACCAGGCCTGAAATTTACATCATCGACGACGCAAATACGGGCGGGGACCAGTAAACGCTTTATAGACCGATGAAACGCTCTTCCTGTTTCAAGATATCCATTTTCTTTCATCTAAAAGGAATAGCACCACCTCTGCTCTATATCCAAGCCGCTGTCGGTCGATGAGTGTCCAGAAGTGTTGAGTGTTTTAGTTAGGCCGAACTGGGAGAGCTAAAAAGGTTACCGCTTCAGTCTCCAATCAACCTGCTTCGCCTTGCTTATCATGCGGTATACCTTTCAATAATCGCGGCGGCTTCCAAAAATGCGACGAGTAAGGCAGTCGACTCGAGCAGAATGGGAAGCCCAGCTTTCAAGCTTGCCCCGCAACTTGTTCTACCTGACCAGGAAGATCGTCAAGGTCCACAGTTTTCTGGACTAAGGAGACTGAATTGACAGCCGGGCTAGTTGGTATTGATTCATCTTGAATTGGCACAGCGCAAATATATACAACTCGAATGGCAAAGAACCCCACACGACCAGCGCTGTTTATTTCTCTCTCTCCCCCTCTCTCAACAAAGCTGTGTTCACAGAATTGTATACGCGCAGAAACTGCTCAACATCGTTATACTACAATGGAAAATATTTATTGTACCCATATAATTTCATCTTGCCAGCTGCGATAATTAGCCTCTGCATGTGTGTGCGGCGGGCAGCCTTCCTGAATTGCGTTCAGAATGAGACATTTTCCAGGTATATTCCGAAATAGTTTGGGTATAGTTCAGTATAGTAATGCCATGTTTAATATGCATACGTCATTTTAACGCCGCGAGATTTCACAAATTTATCTATTATTTCGTTCCGAAGTGAAACCGAAATTTTTTAAATCGTTTTTCTGTTCACGAAAAAACTTGGCAATCCGGAACAACTCAGGTCATGCAACGTGAGCAATCATGCATATCTCAGGGTACGCTGGCTGTGTTCCAATTCTGGACAGCATCGTAGACAGTCTACGCTGACAGCTTAGAAGACAGCAGCGAGCCCATGTTGCAGTGTACTGGAATAACTACTCATGTTGTCGGAGAAATGGAAGGCATCTGCATGACGTCTACGCGACGTGACGCCACCTCGCGTCGGGAATAGAAAGCTAAGGAACACAAACGTCATTGTAATTTCTTTAACTTCTTTCATGTTCAAATCTATGAAAAATTTAACTTAGCTCACATTGAGCGCCTGGAAAAGCGTCTGCTTGTAAGCAGACGATCATACCGGCAAGATCCGAGCTATCCGAAGATTTCGCTGAGCCGCCATATTGTTTGAACAGCAAAGTAGCCTGCGTTGTTTTTGTCTCCGACGCCGTCTTCTCGAAGCTGTCTATTTTGCCGTCTACGCCAGAATTGGAATGGGACTTAAGCCCAAACCCTATATGCGCGAAAATGCACGCGACAGCGACGAGCGATGCTATGAGCGACGAAACAAGGCGTTCGCGCGACGTGTCGCGTGGTCGATTTCGCGCGATCGCTCGGTTTTTCAGATTTGGAATCCGTCGCTCGTCGCCCGGAAGTGCTGTGCTGAAGAAGCCAGGGGCGTAGCCAGGAGGGGCGGGGGGCTTATGGGGCTTCAGCCCCCCCCGAAATTTTTCGTGCTCTCATACACCACCAACCAGCGGCGTCATCCGGGTGGTGGGATTTATTGGGCTTCAGCCTGATTATCATTTATTTAATTATTTATCTTTTTATGACTCTCAAAATGTTAGCAGAAGCAAGTTTGATATCGGGCTCTACACAGATGGCTCAAAAGTGGATGATGACACAAAACATCAACTGCTAGCTTCTCCTTGGATTCCTCCGCCATGCTATATGTTTAAGTCTATGAACGATTTTAAGCAGAAACGAATGTTTACGTGGCTTGGCTGGACAGGTACCGATGGCTTAGCTTCTCAGCGCTTTAAGAGGGTGCGTTTTGCCGAGTGTGTGTCCTTTTTAGCAGAAGTTAGATTGGCAAGGGCCAACATGCGCGCACTAAGGCCCTCGTATCCAAGCCATTTCAAAAGTGGAAGCACGCCCTCGAAGTCTTCGGTGCACATGAAGTCACTAAATATCACACTGACGCTCATCTGGTAGCCGATAGTTTTCTTCAAACCTTCTCAGGATGTGTGCCCAGTGTTGTTGATCAGCTGGACCATGGAAGGCAAATTCAAATAAGAGAGATCCAAAGGAAGTTACAGCGTATTGTTGAGACAGTTCTCTTTTGCGGGTGGCAAGGTGTGGCTCTCCGTGGACATAGAGACAGTGGTCCCATGGATTCAAGCACAGCCTCCTCTACAATTACAGGCAACTTCAAAGAGATGCTTCGCATGCGCGCGGATTGTGGCGACACAGATAAAAAAAAAGCATTTGGAAAGTTGCCCAAATAAGGCCTCATATTTTAGTTTATATGTACAAAACCACATTATAGAAATCTCTGCTGCAATCATCAAGGAAAGCCTAGTCGCAAAAGTAAACGCTGCAGGCTGCTTCTCCGTACTTGCTGATGAAACGACGGATGTTGCGGGTATCGAGCAGCTTACTGTTTGTGCAAGGTACCTTAATAAGGATGCGAACGGAATCGAAGAAGTGTTCTTAGGTTTTGTGCCAATGTGACGTCCGACTTGGGACGTCACATTGGCACATAAAGTGCCAATGGCCTCGTAAAGTGCTTACACCCATTCTCTTAACCGACGCCTCGAAGAAAAGAAGACCCCTTCCCCTTCCCACCGGAGACGACGAAGACAGCAATCCGCAGCGGGGTTCTTGAAAGCTTTTGTCAATGGTCCTCGCGGGGCCCACCACGCAAAGTACCAGGATCGGTGGCAGCGTCCTCGGGCAGCGGTCACTGCGGCGGCGAGACGGCTTGCGCGCCCCTCAGTTTTATGGCGTGGGAAAAGTGGAGTGCCTATTGATTTCATTCATGCGACTTCGCGATAGCCCTGTGCCGGCCCCGCCGGGCCGGGCCAGCCTTCCCTCCATGGCTCCCAGGGCTCATCACCGCGCGTCCGTGAATGACCGCCTGCGACACTCGGGGAGAAGAAGCGGCAACTACGGGGAACCATACCGAAGACGCCTGTTACAAGCGTTGAATCACGACCTTGACATGTGGTCGTCTGGCGCAGCAGAAACGGGAGCGATGGGAACAGCCAGAGGCATTTCCGCGCGGCGCTCAGAACACTGCGCGTTGGACATAGGAGGCGGCGCGCTTTGTTTAGCCTTTGAGATTCCTGGGCGCCCCCTTATCTATGGAAAGTTTGCCGATTGCCCTCTCCAAGTTTTGCGCTTGTGCATTTTTGCTCTGTTTTGCCTCAGGAGAGGGTTTTACGTGGCTGTGAGCTATGGGGGGCGGTCGACGGGCTGATGCAAGCTGGCCGACAAGGAAATATTTTGCGCAAATAGTGACAGTTGGTTGGGTGTCACGGAGGGGCGGAGTCAGCGTCTACGAAAAGCGGCCGCGAGACCAGGATCAGGTCGAGAAATGGAATGCGAGGAGATGAGATCGAGATGAGAGACGATGAGATGAGGACCGAGGCAGAGGATGGAATGAGATAGAGAGTAGAGACGACGAGATGACGACTGAGGGAGGCGATGAAGGGGATGATGGAGACGATGAGGACGGAAGAGATCGAGAGTTGCGAGTAGCTGGACGAGTGGGACAGTGACCCGGAAGACAACTCACGAGCTTCGACCCGAACTGACCCGAACAACGAGCCCCTAGGCCTGCGACATCATGGACTCACTCGTGAGATGAGCTACACCCCTTTCTATATTCACGAATTTTGCGAAGCGGGAAGCAGCGAGTTGGGACGTTGCGCAGTGGGACTAAGTATTATCTTCGCCTTCTCGTGCTAATCATGTAGTTTTATTGTTATTGATATCCTCCTCCTGTTTTCTGCATGTTGTCGCGAGTGTTGTATTCTTTTGTTGTGATTTTGTGTAGCGTGTATCGTGTGCGGAGAGCATGTGCCTATGTCATTTATGAGTTATATTAAATAACATGTTTGTAAACCAAGGGAAGCTCGTTGCC
Organism: Rhipicephalus sanguineus; assembly: GCF_013339695.2. Lineage (NCBI taxonomy): Eukaryota > Metazoa > Arthropoda > Arachnida > Ixodida > Ixodidae > Rhipicephalus > Rhipicephalus sanguineus. The sequence continues at coordinate 68,271,621 of NC_051176.1, read as the reverse complement.
TCTCTTCCTTCCCGGCCCCAGCACGAATCCTTTTCGAGTAGATGTTGAGATGCATAGCCAAGAGGGGGTGAGCGAGCGTAGCGGTGCTATATAGTGGCGATTTATCGAGGGATCGAGCAGAAGGATTTAGTAGCCTCCCCTCTTTGGCGGTCGGTATCAAGGGGGGGTCGTCTCACCAATTCACGACCAAATGGCCGGGCCCTAGCCGACACCATCATAAGGCTCCTTATAGAAATGGGAATTAACATGCATCATCTCCGTGGTCAAGGCTACGGTGGTGCAAGCTCGATGGCCGACAAAACGAATGGTGTTCAAGCTGCTGTCCGTGAGAAATATCCAGCCGCACTCTATGTACTCACTGCGCGTGTCACTCCCTTTATGTAGTTGTGTGTGCAGCATGCTCCATCACAGACATTCGAAACTGTTCTGTGACTCTGAAGGCGACGTCAGCCTTTTTCCGTAAATCTTCTAGCCGCTCACGCGTTTTGCGAAAAGTGATAAGTTTGAGCTGTCCTGAGCCTACAAGGCAGCGCCTTTTGGGACTATGCGAAACGCGCTGGGCCGAGAAGCACGATGCAGTGCTTTCATTTGTGAGCCTCTTTGAGCCGTTGATCGCAGCACTAGAGGAGATTAACGGAAATGGCGAAAGTCCAGTGCAGGCAAACAGTCTAATGTTGGCACTCTTTTCCCCAGCGTTCCTTGTAAGCCTGCATGTGGCGGAACACGTGTTAGCACTGACTTTGCCACTGTCAAAGAAGCTGCAGACGAGGAGTATCGACATGAGCGCTGCCATTGACGACATAGAAGTGATACAGCAGACAACTGAAAGTGACCGCAAGAACACGAATGTTTCTTTCTCAAAAATATTTGCACAAATGCAGGCATTGGCAGAAAAACTGAATGTGGAGATCATCAGCCGTCGAGCCGGTGTCCGGAAGCAAAACCTTGGGAGCAATGCATTCGAAAGTGCGGAAGAATATTTTCGCAGAACCCTGTTCATTCCGTTCATGAACCACGTACTAGCCCAGTTAAACGAACGGTTCGAAAAGCACAGGACACTTCTAAAGGACTTTTCATTAATTGTATCATCCGCAATACCACCAATGCAAAATGATCGGGAGAAAGGAGCAGAAAATCTCCTGACCGTTTTTGCGCATGACGTCGAAACGAGGGCTGGTTTTGGAGAACTGCGACTATGGTGGACAAAGTGGGCGAACAAAGCAGCAAACCAGAGCCCCGGTACAGGAACCGATGCCCTCTCTCATTGCGACAGCAGGTTCTGTGCGAATGTGTACAAGCTACTCCGGATTGTAGTCACCCTTCCAGTGACCACTGCCAGCGCAGAGGGAACGTTTTCAAGTATGAGGTTGCTTAAGAATTACTTACGCTCCACGATGTCTGAGGAACGCATGGTTGGCCAGGCACTTCTGTACGCCCACAGAAATGTCGACATCAGCGTGTCGGAAGTCATTGACCGCTTCGCTAAGCTTCCTCGCCGGGTCAACGCTGTCCTTTGATACCGAGCAGGACAAAAATCAGCGCAAACGAAAGGAAAAGACACTACTGTTCCAGAGTTCAGGTCAATGAGCCCTTAATTCTGACGCAATATTATTGTTCACCACCTTTTAAAGCCGTGAGGATTTTGTACCTCTTAGCAGTTAACACTGTGACCTAATATAAACATAAGAATACGGGCATCAGGTGGACATTACCAGCCAATCGACAGCTTCACCTTGTTCACTGAGAGGTCGGCATACGCGGCGTTACCAAACAAATTCAACTATTGGGAAGCCGTACTAACAGCATTGTTTGTTACTTTCATTTGTCGTTTTTGTTCTTCATTGCTTTTTGAACTAGAAGCGGCAACCTTCCTTTAAATTGAGTGCACAATAGTGGTTCGCACTTTTAAAACAGTTTTGAAGTAGTTTCTTTCGTTATTTCTGCGCTCTTCCTTTATAGTTCTGTTTACATGGTGCGTCCGAGACAGCAGCTTGGCCCAAAGGACATATCAGTTGGCCATTATGTATAGTGATCATTGCTTAGTTCCGTTTATTGATTGCATATTTAAATGTACATTTGTGAAGTTTTGCATAAGCATACTGCGCACTGTTTCCGGTGACTTATATTTTGCCCGTATTCGAGGTGTACTTTCCCATTATTGCTTTTCCCTGGCCGCATCATTTGTGCAAAAAGATTAACATTTTGCGTAAACAATCTGCATTAAAATCCTGGTTATTTCGTGAACTTCATTTTTTTGTTATCAGGCACCTCTTCAGTTCAAAGCTGATGCAGTTCCGAAGTTTACGTGATATTTGCCGTACCTGTTACACACACACACAAACACAAATATTGAAAAGATTGAAGACAGTTATTCCTGGAAAGATTTTGCGGGCATGCCAACATAATATTTTTACGAAAAAACACATTTCTTACTCGTTCTTAACAGAGGGCAGCATTCAAGAAGTGATTTGCAGCATCTAATACAAACTGTCACTGCATGGTAATACATGTTAATGGTAATACCAGTGACAGTGTATGTACATGGTAATACGTGTACATACCCACGCCGCTTATGGAAAATTATGAAACCGGACGACAAAACCACAGTCTCTCTTTGTGACACTTCTGGATCCCCCGTTGCCGATTGCGACGTTCCATCCGTCAACTCTGCATTTTGTTCCGTCTTTACTAACGAACCTAACAACGAACTTCCTGATTTTCCGCATTTTGCTTTTCCGCCAATGCCAAAGATTGTATTCAATTCAGAGGGAATTGTAAAAGTTATTAACCAATTAAAGAACTCTTCGTCATGCGGTATAGATGGCATAAACGCCAAAATTCTGAAAAATACTAAACATGTATGCAGTTCCATATTGTCAATCATTTTTCAGCAGTCACCCGACACAGGTGAAGTCCCATTAGACTGGAGAGTTGGGAAGGTCTTTCCGGTCTTCAAGAAAGGTGACCGCTCATTTGCAGGTTACTACCGACCAATCTCGCTCACTAGTGTTTGTTCAAAGATCATGGAACACGTCATCTTTTCTCATGTTGCTACATTTTTATCATCCGTAAACTTCTTTCACCCAAACCAACATGGCTTTCGTAAAGATCACTCATGCGAGACCCAACTAACATTATTCCTGCACGACATTCACCTTCATATGGACCGTAACATCCCAATTGACACACTGTTCTTAGATTTTGAAAAAGCCTTCGATAAGGTACCCCACTCCCGTCTCCTTCAAAAAACCTCGCGTCTAAACCTTCATCGGCATGTTTTTAACTGGATTAAAGCATTCCTAACAAACCGTAAACAATTCGTGCATGTTAATGATCACTCCTCCGACCTCTCGCATGTCTTGTCCAGCGTGCCCCAGGGTATCGTCCTAGGGCCTCTTTTATTCCTAATATACATTAACGATATTCCGCTTTCCGTTGAATCTAACATCCGTCTTTTTGCTGATGATTGTGTCCTCTACCGCCCTATAAATAACCCCACCGATGTCTCCTCTCTACAGCATGACCTCTCACGCATTCAGCAGTGGTGTACCACCTGGTTGATGTCCCTTAATGCGAAAAAAAACATTACTAATTTTTTTCCATCGTCGCCGAAACCACACGCCGGCTACTTACACAATCAACAACTGTCATATAGATGCTAGTGACTCGATTAAATACCTGCGTGTCCATCTTTCGAGTAACCTATCTTGGGGCGACCATATAAATCACATAATTCACTCCGATAACCGCGCTCTCGGGTACATACGCCGTAACATTTCCATGGCACCACCTTCCGTTAAACTACTCGCTTATAACACCATTGTCAGACCAAAACTTGAGTATGCAGCTGCTGTCTTTGACCCCCACCAAACTAATCATATCGAAATACTTGAGTCAGTACAGAACCGAGCAACCAGATTCATTGTTTCAGATTATTCCCGCTACTCGAGCGTCTCCGCCCTCAAATCCCAGTTAAATCTTTCTACCCTCGCTCTTCGTCGTCGTATTGCACGTCTCTGGCTTTTTCACAGATTCTTTTATTCAACTCCCCGTGACAACCACCTCATCCAGCCGGTCCATCGAGGTCATCGCACAAGTAATCCAAATGCTGTGATTCCGCCATGTGCCCACACCACCTCATTTCAGCAGCCCTTCTTTTTGCGCACCACCCGAGACTGGAATGACCTTCCGAACGAAGCAGCAGTCATCCGCGATTTTGCGCGCTTCAAAAATGCCATCCAGGAAGCACACTCAACCACATCCTAACATGCACCTCCATCGATACGGCCATTTTATGACGCCCACCCCTTATGTAAAGTCCCATATGGGACCTTTGAGGATATAATAAATAAATAAATAAATAAATAAATAAATAAATAAATAAATAAATAAATAAATGTTATTCATATACTTAGTCGTTCTAAAAATTCAATGAGGAGGTCGCGCTGCAACGTGAGCCCCCCCCCCCCCGAACAAAATTCCTGGCTACGCGCGTCTGCTTGTGAGCAGACGATCATACCGGCAAGATCCGAGCTATCCGAAGATTTCGCTGAGCCGCCATATTGTTTGGACAGCAAAGTAGCCTGCGTTGTTTTTGTCTCCGACGCCGTCTTCTCGAAGCTGTCTATTTTGCCGTCTACGCTAGAATTGGAATGGGACTTAAGCCCAAACCCCATATGCGCGAAAATGCACGCGACAGCGACGAGCGATGCTATGAGCGACGAAACAAGCCGTTCGCGCGACGTGTCGCATGGTCGATTTCGCGCGATCGCTCGGTTTTTCAGATTTGGAATCCGTCGCTCGTCGCCCGGAAGTGCTGTGCTCAAGAAGCCAATAGCAAAACACCGGAACAAGATGCATCAGTGACGTACTGCTGATTGTCGCCGCTTTCTTATCGACGCGCATCAACAAAAACGTTCATCAACATGGCCAACGGCGACGAGCGCAACGTTGACGTTGTTGAACGCGAACGAGCCCTCAGGGACAGGAACTACAAGTCCCGCGCGTCTGTGACGCGGCTTGGCGGCACGTATCAGCAGTGATGGGATCGAAAAAAAATGCTGCAAGACAATGATAAACATTTTATGTACCATTAAGCAACAAAACATCGTATTTTACATTGCAAACCGCTGACTACTGGCTACTTTTGGCACGAGTAAACGCCCTCATGCCAGCAACAGTGGCGATCGCTCGCAAAAGCCGTCGCGTGAATGGGGTTTGCCCATCCAAGCGACCGCTTGCGCGAAGACAATCTACGTCGCGTCGCTCGTCGCTGTCGCGTGCATTTTCGCGTATATGGGGTTTGGCCTTTAAGGTGGCCGCTGTCCGCTTAGCTGTGTATTTAGCCGTCTACGGTGAGTATTGGAACACACCCAGTAATGGTGCGTACCTCAGGCAGCAATTCCAAAGCAAAGATATGTTGACATTTTTCGAAAAACGAAAACAGTGGCTACCAGAGATGTTTATATTAACGCAAGGGGACATTTGCACGCCTGTCACGCCGGCCAGCGTGAAGTGTGAATTGTCGGCGCTGAAGTTTGTTATAGCGAAAGCTGTTATGATATCACAACAGCCGGCGCCATAGTTATCCACCGCCGCCGGTGTCCGTAACCACTATCGCGTGAAATAAGAAAAAAATGACATTTTTTGAGCCCGCTAAAAATGTCATTATTGACTTTTGAGAAAATAAATACTATGACTTTGAAGGGCATACTTGTTTGTGCTACTTGGTGGAAATTCGTAGTACAGTTACTTTTTGCATAAAACTTTTGTATAAAAAAAAACCGTTACGAACCGTTACGGACCATTTTTTTTTTTTTTTTCGTTCCGGAACCGAAACGGAACGGAACTTTTTGCGGTGGAACGAAACTAAAACCAAAACGAAAAACATTTCGTTCTGTCACCCTGCTCATAGCTTTTGTTTTTTTTTAGTTTGTTTAACTTGCTTAGTGATGCACGGCAGGACGAAACAAGAAATAAGAAACTACAGCAGTGAAGGGTAAAGTGCAATAACAATATACAAAAATAAACCAATATATAAAGTGAGAAAGAAGTTTTACATTTCGTTTTTTTTTAGCCACGTGGTCTTTTCTTAAGAGCAAACGAGCATCAAATGCTGAGGTGTTTGATTCGGCACGGCCACGTTTGCAAATTAGCACTGTTGTTTGCGTGACAACAAATAATCCTAGCCCTTACAACTAGTTGTCTTGCCCTTTCATCAATACGGTCCTTGCCCAGGAAGGATCGTGTCCAAAGAAAAATGAACATGGCAGCAAACCAAACAGCAACTTGATGGAACGCACAATCGGCAAGTGAGAATAGCCGCTCGGACAGAGCAGATGCTCCTGTGGTCGACAACTCGGTTGATATGTTTATAGTTGGGCACATAGGAGGGGACAGGGAATGGGAGGCATGAATTCTTTTTTTCAAGTTGCATATTTTATTTCCTCGCGAGCAACACAAGGACATACATATATTTCTGTTAAAATTATCACAAAGCGCCCTTAATCCGCTCTCCGTATAACCATATACTCTGTTTTCGCTAGAATCCCCAGGATATGTATTTGGCTTTGGAATTTATGCTCGCCTCACTTGCAGCAATAGAAGTACCAATCCGCCCTAGTGCTTGGCTCGCCAAAACCTCCTATATATTGGCATTTGATTTTTATTGAGTAAATTACCAAGATAAAAAATAACATGATCGAATAATTGAGCAAGCAGGAAACACCAGATGTCGGTCGCTTTTTTTATTAAATGTGTTTAAGGAGGGGTTGGTGCCTATACATGGCTCCGGCTACTACTCTTCCCTTACTTATTATTTATCGTCACGAGCTTATAAATAAAAGTAGACTCACTCACGGCAATGTCCTTTTAAAAGGAATGTTTGCCCGTCATGCATAATGCCCACGTGATGACAACAATGTTCACACACAAGACACACAAGACTCATTCGCACTTTGCCGAAGAGTTCATCTTACAGACCTTTGTAGAATGCGATAACATCACACAAAAGTCACTGGGCATTGCCCACACTTTAAACACAGCTGTCTTGAATCACAAGAGGCAACGCGAAACATGTGACCAGAAGTATCTCAATGTGAAGAATAATTACAAATGTGAATCAATATCTTTTTGATATTCCCGACTCTTCTAAAAACTGTACTAGGGCGCGTGCAGCAATGTTTTGAAGAGTTTCTGTTGGCCATGGACCCAACACTTTTGCTAATGATAGCGGCCGTCTGTCCAATCTGTTTAGTTTTATGTAAAAATTTTTTACGGGGAACAACATAATTTTTGCAATTTAGAAGGAGGTGTTCTATGACGCTTTTCATGAAATTATTTTATAGTGTCTGCAACTGCGCTAGCTATCAGCTTATTGTTAGGCCTGACAGCAGTTCCTGTGTATATAGCATTGAAACTGCAGTAACCAGCGCCTCAGTACAGTATAACCCTTGGATAATCAAACGCGGGATTCTGTGCACGTTCTATCTCGCTATGCAAAATAAATTCTTAAAATCTGCAAAATCTCCAGCGGGCTGGGGTTGACGCGACATTCAACGAATTAGATGTAGTCCGCCTGAAATTGCGAGCACATCTCTGGTGGCAGTCGCTGCTCTTGCTTAGCATTCTAGCACAATTTTAGAATTTCCACGTCACTCTTGTCACGAAGCGTAAATAATTAGTCCAAAAGATTTAATCGATTAAGTCAATTAACTGAAAGATTAACATCGACGATGATTTATCGTTTTGCGCGACACTTTCAATCGGTTATTCGATTCATCGTTCGTCAACTTTACTGTCCGTAACACACCGATGAAATGGCGAAAGTACTGTAGTCGCATTTTAATGTGACAGGTCACAATTTCGATGAGCTCAAACTTTACGTACGTCAGTCAAACTTCCGGTCCACGAGAAATACAAAATAGAGGCCTGTCTTACTCACAAGTTTACTACATTCCAGCCAATGGATATAAATGTTTCAGAGGTACAAAACAAATAGCAGTGAGATTTCAGCCTTTAATCCAGGAGTTCATAACCGCTCTCATCACCATCAAATTATCATTTTACAGCGAAAGCTGTTATGAGATCACAACAAGGGCCGTTTGTGGCGCCGTAGTTGTGCGCCGCCGCCGCCGCCGGTGTCCTGTAACCACTATCGCTCGAAATAAGAAAAAAAAACGAAATAGGAAAACAAGTTCCAGGATGGAACGAGGTTCGAACCTGGGTCCTCTGCGTGGGAGCCCAGTATACCACCTCAGAGCCATGCTGGTTTTTTTTTCTTTATTGCCTTGCAAATCAAGACTATTTACATACTCACAAAAAAAAGAAAAAGAAAGCAAGGGTAGAGCTATACAATTACAAGGTGCAACTATGAACCGTCAGCACTGAGCTGACTACAATCAAAACTTTGGCATGCGCAACAATAGTTCCACTCGTGAAATCCACTCTGGTACATCCTCATGCCCTTTCAGCACTTCAAGAAAACGGCACACTGAGGGTGTTTTTGCAACGCAGTTTCAAACACCAGCATGGCTCTGTGCGGGAATATTTCTGCAGAGCCATGCTGGTGTTTGAAACTGCGTTGCAAAAACACCCTATACAGGCTTCATGTCGAGAAGGAACCACATTAACATATGTAATGTAGCCTGGTAGAAGAGTAAAATAGAAACCAAGCGTAACACAACGCGAATGCTCTAACCAGGCGTCACACAATGCGAATTGCGCAACGAGTGGGTTGTCGAATGCTTCCAAACCATTACAAAGGGCTCTGCCATAATTCTTCATCGTCATCAGCCACAGCCACGGTGTTAGAATAGGTTAGGTGTACCGACGTTCCGCCTCCGCCACGCAGCCTCCTCGCCGAACATGGGGACGCGCTTCGCGTTTTTTCCGACAGGCTGCGCTGGGTGTATCGAGGCTTCAGGTCAGCCGCTTCAACGGGGGCCGCGTCGCTTACAAAGCTGCATTTGCGACAACTCTTCGACTGCTGGCCGTTCCTTTTTTATCAGGGTAACCGCACATATCAATCTGATTTGAAAGTAAATGCACAACATCAAGAAATTCAGTGGCGGTAGCCAACAGATGGAAATACATAGGAAATATAGCTGCTGCGAAGAGCGATAATGAGTTTACAGGTGAACACGAATTTCAAAAATATTTTAGTTCGTGCACAAATAAGGCCACCGTGGCAAATTGGTTGAGGCCGCCGCGACAAACTGGGTTAATAATAACATCTGGTGTTTTACGTCCCAAAAACCACGACATGATTATGAGAGACGCCGTAGTGGAGGGCTCCGGAAATTTCGACCATCTTATGTTCTTTAACGTGCACTGACATCGCACAGGCCTCTACCATTTCGCCTCTACCGAAATGCGACCGCCGCGGCCGGAATCGAACCCGCGACAACGGAACACCGTGCCCACGACCTTCGGGTCAGCAGCCGAACACCTTAGCCACTGGTCCACCGTGGCGGACGTGAACTGGGTTAGTCAAAAATAAAAAGGTATTCACTGAAAAAGAAAGCGGGGGTGAGGGGGGTTGACTTCTCTCTATATGATGCTTGTAAGAAGAAAGCAACACATTTGACAATGCTAGGTTAGAAATTCCTTTCATGGGTTGTCGTTGTGCATGCACCATATCGCATGGATTCAAGCAGCCGCCCACGGTGTTAGTTCATTGTTCAGCCGTCTTTGCAACGTTTACACGTGCTGGCTGGCGCGTGGTAGTGAAGGTTAACGTCCGTTTACCGACCAATCCATCATGACTCACCATGTGCCATTCTGATTCTGCCTCTCGTAATTCGTCACAGACATGCTGTTTGTTGCAGTAGCAGAAGTAGAACTTTGTGCCCTGCTCTGGGTGCACAAACGTGAAATGGTCGTGCCCGTTTCCTTTTCAGCGTTCTAACCATTTGCTTTCCAGTTTCTTTTTTCGGGAATGACAGGAATTGAGAGTGACACCATTGTCTGACCCGTTAAAACTAACACGCCAAACCAGACGAGGCCCCATTCGTACACATACGTTCGCCAGTCGAAACGCCTGCCGCCTAAATGCTAGCCTATTTGAAATAGCTTATCCTTGTTCATCGTGTCCTCATTTACGCAACTTATATTGTCCAGATGGGCAAGAAGTGCTCTTTGCCGCGATGCATCTCGGGCTAGTGCACGGAGAAAATTTGCTTTCTCGCTGCTCCGAAGGATAGTGACCGCTTGAAAATGTGGCCACTGCTATTCCACTGAAAAATCGCCAGTTGCAAACAACAAATTTTGTTTGTGAAAAACATTTTGATGCGCGATTTGTCACCTAATCATGGGAAGCGCTATTTAAAATGAAACGTTCTTGTGAGGAAACATTATTTCGTATCATTTAGCCGCACCATACAATACTCGAGCTAAAGCAGCTTTTTCAGGCAAAAATATGTAAAATTCGTAGATCCTGCCAATACTGTGATAAAATTCTTGGCGCACCATAAGGTATATATCTTGCAGTCTATTTATTTTGAATATGTCAAAGAGCGGCTTCGTAGTCATCGGCCACAAGCTGTCGCCCACTTCATTGCATTCTCTTTCAATCCTGTATTTTCCGACGTGGGAGCGGCGCGTCACGTGCTAGTGCACGCCTCGAAAGACCTAAATAGAGTTATTTTATTCCATTACATCAAAACATCCGTCTTCTCGCAAATGTTTACGGAATTTGCAAATAAGCGGTTCGTAGTAAAAGATTCTGAAGGCTCACTTGATCTCATATGCGAAATGCCCCTTAACATGACACCTGCTCTTTATATGATGCTGACCGCAAATACATTAATTAATCTTTCGAGGGCAAATGAAGGGCGAATTCAACACGCGTCACGCAACTGCAGATTTACATTTGTAGACAAATGCGGGCACGATCGCCTAGACCACGGTGTTGCCGAGGCCGAAGGCGGTGTTTATGAGCTTCACGCCGCATGCCGAACCGTCATGCATAAAACACTACTAAGTCTTTATATCTAACTTATGTATATGATATTACACTACCGCACAATCCTCACAGGGCCTTGCGATATTGCTAAACACGATAAAACACCGAATGTTAGAAGCGTCAGGTTTGTGCTGGGTTTAGCCAGGTGGCCACCGTCCCGCGCGCGCCTCCTTTCGGCAAGAAAGGGAAAGAGGTCCCCGATTTCTCCTCATTCCAATGCGCCGTCGCTCCACCTAAACTATTCTAACACCGTGGCCACAGCATCAGCAAAGTGCACATAATACCTTACACGTGTTTAGCGGATACCATGGTTCTCCACAGAATGAAGAAAAATTGCATACTGGCTGCTTCCCTACTTCACAAAAATTATGATTTATAGCGTAGTGTGTTCCCTGTTTCCTCTGTGTCTTCGTGTTTTCTATGTATTCAAACCAAATAAATAAATAAATAAATAATAAGTCCACTTCTATTGGTTGCCAAGGAAGCCAATAAGGCTCCCATGCTCAATTTCCTCTGGGTCTCAATCAAGTTAATTCCCTCTCTCTCTTCTTTCTCACGTTAACGTATGTTATAAATCGTGGTGGGAGAGTTAAATAGCGACCGGGCGTCACACAATGCGAATTACGTAACAAGTGGGTCCTTTAAATCTTCGAACCCATTAAAAAGGCTCAGGCATAACCCTTCATCGTCATCAGCCGTCGCATCAAGAAAGTGCACATAATGCTTACAGATGGTACGTCGCTTCTCCGCAGAAGGACGAATAATGTCGTGCTGGGTGCTTCCCAACTTCACAAAAATTATGATTTGTGGCGTAGTGGGTACGCTGCTAATGTACTTGTATTAGTAACCACAAGAGAGTTTATAGCGGGCTCTAGAAATGCCACTCTTCAGCTTTCGCTGTCACTGTGCTGCGCTTTCCGCGCAGGCCTAGCGTTTTTTTTTAGATGGCACTCACTCGTGACATTCACGAATCAGCGAAATTCCCCGCACTCTCCTCCCTTTCAACGCAAGAAATACGACCCAAGGCGTGTGCCCCCCACCCCTTTCCCACTGCCGGATGTCCACCATTCGTTTTTAAATTTATTTTGCATTCATCCTATTTTCGGAATGACAAGATAGCAGGAATGAGTAAATGTGCCGCTTCGTCTGCGACACGTTGGCTCGTTGGTCTAGGGGTATGATTCTCGCTTAGGGTGCGAGAGGTCCCGGGTTCAAATCCCGGACGAGCCCTTCAGCTTTTTTTTTCTCTCTGGCCGGATGTCGACCATCCATTGTCACTTTTATTTTGCATTCACCCTATTTTCTGAATGACAAGATAGCAGGAATGAGTAAATGTGCCGCTTCGCCTGCGACACGTTGGCTCGTTGGTCTAGGGGTATGATTCTCGCTTAGGGTGCGAGAGGTCCCGGGTTCAAATCCCGGACGAGCCCTTCAGCTTTTTTTTTTCTCTCTGGCCGGATGTCGACCATCCATTGTCACTTTTATTTTGCATTCACCCTATTTTCGGAATGACAAGATAGCAGGAATGAGTAAATGTGCCGCTTCGTCTGCGACACGTTGGCTCGTTGGTCTAGGGGTATGATTCTCGCTTAGGGTGCGAGAGGTCCCGGGTTCAAGTCCCGGACGAGCCCTTCAGCTTTTTTTTTTCTCTCTGGCCGGATGTCGACCATCCATTGTCACTTTTATTTTGCATTCACCCTATTTTCTGAATGACAAGATAGCAGGAATGAGTAAATGTGCCGCTTCGTCTGCGACACGTTGGCTCGTTGGTCTAGGGGTATGATTCTCGCTTAGGGTGCGAGAGGTCCCGGGTTCAAATCCCGGACGAGCCCTTCAGCTTTTTTTTTTTCTCTCTGGCCGGATGTCGACCATCCATTGTCACTTTTATTTTGCATTCACCCTATTTTCGGAATGACAAGATAGCAGGAATGAGTAAATGTGCCGCTTCGTATGCGACACGTTGGCTCGTTGGTCTAGGGGTATGATTCTCGCTTAGGGTGCGAGAGGTCCCGGGTTCAAATCCCGGACGAGCCCTTCAGCTTTTTTTTTTCTCTCTGGCCGGATGTCGACCATCCATTGTCACTTTTATTTTGCATTCACCCTATTTTCGGAATGACAAGATAGCAGGAATGAGTAAATGTGCCGCTTCGTCTGCGACACGTTGGCTCGTTGGTCTAGGGGTATGATTCTCGCTTAGGGTGCGAGAGGTCCCGGGTTCAAATCCCGGACGAGCCCTTCAGCTTTTTCTTTCTCTCTGGCCGAATGTCGACCATCCATTGTCACTTTTATTTTGCATTCATCCTATTTTCGGAATGACAAGATAGCAGGAATGAGTAAATGTGCCGCTTCGTCTGCGACACGTTGGCTCGTTGGTCTAGGGGTATGATTCTCGCTTAGGGTGCGAGAGGTCCCGGGTTCAAATCCCGGACGAGCCCTTCAACTTTTTTTTTCATCTGTCGGGCCACATGTGTACCATCCATTCTCACTTTTATTTTAAATTCATCCTATTTTCTTTCTGCCAAGATAGCAGGAATGAGTAAACGTGCCGCTTTGCCTGAGGTACGTTGGGTCGTTGGTCTAGGGGTATGATTCTCGCTTAGGGTGCGACAGGTCCCGGGTTCAAATCCCGGACGAGCCCTTCAGCTTTTTCTTTCTCTCTGGCCGAATGTCGACCATCCATTGTCACTTTATTTTGCATTCATCCTATTTTCGGAATGACAAGATAGCAGGAATGAGTAAATGTGCCGCTTCGTCTGCGACACGTTGGCTCGTTGGTCTAGGGGTATGATTCTCGCTTAGGGTGCGAGAGGTCCCGGGTTCAAATCCCGGACGAGCCCTTCAACTTTTTTTTTCATCTGTCGGGCCACATGTGTACCATCCATTCTCATTTTATTTTAAATTCATCCTATTTTCTTTCTGCCAAGATAGCAGGAATGAGTAAACGTGCCGCTTTGCCTGAGGTACGTTGGGTCGTTGGTCTAGGGGTATGATTCTCGCTTAGGGTGCGACAGGTCCCGGGTTCAAATCCCGGACGAGCCCTTCAGCATTTCTTTTCTCTGTCGTGGCGGATGCGGACCATTCTTACTAACTTTTATTTTGCATTCATCCTATTTTCTGTCTGCCTAGATATCAGGAATCAGTAAACGTGCCGCTTTGCCTGCGATACGTTCGCTCCTTGTTCTTGGGGTATGTTTCAGCTTAAGTACAAGATTGCTCTGTGAAACGCGTTGACCGCCGATCGCTTACTGAGGTCATAAGTTAAGGATAAGTTTCGTTTGTGAATACTGGCCTTAGTGGGTCGTCCTCTTAGGCGTCTCCTGAAAGGACGCCGCTCGCGCTGAGATTCCGTGCTTTGCCGTGACCGTCGCCATTGCGTATTTTTGCTGAGTGCCATCAAAGAAACACCTTAACACTCTCTTTAGAGAGACACGTTGACTCTCTTTAGGAAAGTCGTGGCATGTTTAACTGTCTTTACAGAGGCACGCCAGCTCTCTCTTGGAAAGTCGTGCGTCCCGCGACTTCCCTAAAGAGAGTCAACGTGACTCTCTAAAGAGAGTTGTACATGTGAGAGTCACATGTGTAGTAAAGAAGAATCAAAGGACACCTTTTTTTCTTAGAGTGAAGGGTAACCGGGGCGAGGGGCGTACAATGAAAGGCCTCTCTGTGCTACACTCTGGGAAATACAGTCTTCTAGAGATTCACTTTCGTCGACACAAGCTAGCGTACGCGTGCTTTCACTTCTGCGCTCGAGTTACTGTCCCTCGCACGAGAAACATAGCAAAGCACGCGATGGCTGTAATACATGATTGCCCGAAATGTGTGTCCTCGGGCTCCCCCTATACAAAATTTGCGAAGAGTGCCCAACGGAAGGTCCCTTCGTTCCGGTGCAGTGACAACGCTTCAGTTCCATTTCAACTCCGACATAACCGACCAATGCGGCTAATACGCACGTCTGAAACAATGAGTCCTTCCATTTCACGAACCAGTATAATCTAAAGCGACCGGCAAGCCTCCTCGCTTCGGCTGACATGTTAATGTAACCTGGTTGTATCGACTGCAGTACTGCATTAAAGGCACATCTGACTCTAAAGTATTAAGATGCTAGTGGAATATTAGACAGCATATGTGGTAGAAATAGGGAATGGGTCAAGGGCTCGCTTCTTTGGGTCAAGGGCTCGCTTCTTTGTTATCAGGTAAAACTTAATTAAACCAATAGACAATAAGCCAAGCGAGGCATAGGGGGGCATTATTTGTAGTTTTTAACTGAAATGTAATAATATTGGCATAAATGGAAAGGAATTAAAGTGAATGAAAAAACAACTTACGCATGGTAGGCAGCGAACCTACAACCTTGGGATGACGCGTAGGATGCTTCACCAGTTGAGCTACAGCGGCGATCGTTTTCCCGTCTATTTTATTGGGTATTTTTGTGTATAGGGTATTTCTGGCGCTGGCCAATACTCCCAGGATCACGCACACAGAAATACTCAATAAAGTGGACGGGAAAACCAAGGAGTCCAGCCGTCGAAGTTGACATCATGGACACGTTAGGGGATCTCGAGGAATGAATGCCGGCAAGTAAAAAGGGAAACGCATTGATTACAGAGGCATCTGTTATGGTTTCGTTGTCAGTATAGCTGCCTCGTGAGTAGCGCGAAGATTATTCCGCTCGTTCTAATGGAGAAATGCTCACGCACCGAAGAACCGCCAGATCGGTCCTGTCTGTGTAACCCTGCCACATTTTTATTGCGATAGAAATTACATGGACACACTCAGCTGATTTGTGCCGTCGCCGTAATGGCCCGTATATGCATCTCAGTGTATGTATGTAAATATATATATATATATATATATATATATATATATATATATAAACCACAAAGAAAATAATTCAGAAAAAGTATTTTCCAAAACACGCGATCGGGGATTCGAACGGGCGACCCCTCACTCCGCATCGCGCGGCGTTAGACGACTCAGCCACGGGGCATACTTCCTTCCCCTTACTAACGACGAGCTATTTATATACGCCATTTACCGCTGATTGTACGCTGAGCTCGGAGGCGCTTCAGCGTTCTTTCTTCATCACCAGCGAGACGGCGCAAAGGGCGCGCTTTAAGGGTGATCGCCCAGCTCGATTTTCACCGAAGTTGCGACGCGCGCGCCTCCTACCTGTACCACCCTACAGGGCGTGGTCGCCCGTGCGCGCGCGCTTATCTCGTCAGGGGGGTGGATTGTAGGTCTTGTTCTTTCACCGCAAAGTTTGCGTTGAAGTTCCAGAGCGCACGAAGGTCACATCGCTCGCTGCAGCGGCCGCGTTTACGACAGTAGTGAGCTGCTAACCAGAAGAAGCAAAGTCGCGGCAGTTGGTTCTGTATAATCGGCACTTGCAGGGTGCTGCTCAAACACAAAGAAGTAACAACTGTGACAGTTGTTAGTTCGCCTTCATCCTGTCTACGTTCTTCACGTAACCTTTGTGCTTGACGGGTGTGCTGCAAGTTTCGAGTTGCTTGCCGTTCTTCACCTGACATTCCAATTTGTTGCTATCGCATTCATTGGATCCCCCTTGCGGCGAAACTGTAACTTTATTCTTAAAAATTCACCACTGCGTATTCTAACAGTCACTTCACCACTTATAAGGATACATGCATAAAGTCCCACTTTTCCCAGAGAGAGCTCTTTGCCTTTGTACAGTAGTTCACATGTTGTGCAACGGTATTTCGGAAAGGCGTTCATTCCACTATACTTGTACGTATAGCGATTTATAAAGAATATATAAGGGCAAAGATGCCAGAAACTTATGATATTTACATGACACTACATTAGTAGTAGGATGCGTAAAGAAATTGAAACCCTTGATGAATTAGCCAGAAGATTGGTCCCTTTCTAAGCATAAATAGACTAAAGTTATGAGATGCAATAAAACAGATGGTTCTGAGAAACAACGACGTGTCAGAGGTTCTAGATCATTATGACTTCATATATATTTGGAATATACAGAGATGGAAGCTCTACAAAAAAAATTAGAATACAAAGATGTTAGCCTCAAAACTAAAATTCTCCTTGTTATCGCCCTGGTTTTTCCGACAGTGTTGAATGGGTTGGAGTCGTACCTTGCAAGAATATTTAAGAAAACCACTAGATTCTTTTGACCTACGGTGCCGGTGTTGAGTTTTTGAAATCCTCTGGACTGCAAAACGAAGTAATATCTTAGTCACAGAAGAGATTAATTCCGAAGCTTCGTTCGGAGTCAACGTCATGAAACTAAAACCTCCTTATTTTATTCGCGTCATGAGGGCGACCGGTTCAATTGAGCTAACACTAATCATGGTCAAAATGGAAGCCAACGGAAAACGAGGTCACCCACCTCAGAAACATGCCACGCCGAAAGTTCAGGCCAAGGGGAACTGAGCTTAACGGACTTCTACTAAATAGATATCAATGGTGGCCATATAAACATTGAGCTAGAATTGTCAGCGACGCCGTGATACTCATAACGACAATAACGATTGTGCATGTTTTATTTTGCACCCGCTTGAAACTGACTATACAACCGCAGCAAGCAAGCGCGGTACTACTAAATGAAGCAACGTGTACCACAGGCATTGCAGCAGGTAATTAGATGTTACTGAGAAACGAATGTTAATTTGTATGCATTTATCAAGCTTCAATATATGGCCTCTTTAGTAAAACATTCTTGCAAAGTTTAGCGCAGAGCCTTGAGCCACAAACATATAGAAGGAAACAGACGCCTAAGCACTCTTTCGTACAGCTGTTGATACACGAAACGTTTGTTTTTCACAAAATTCACTGGTGCCATAATTATAGAACAGTCGCTATGCTGTTCGGTTATAACAGACACGCACTAAACACGGAGTATAGACATGAACATGAGGTCAAGGACGCTCGATGCACTGCAATCGTAAAGCAAGATACACTAAATTTTGTGCAGATGCCATGCGCACACTACAACTCGCAATACAACTACTTCATTAATTTTATATTTTGCTTCCATGCAATGACACCACTCATCTTGTCCCGAATAATTACGCAGAAGTTCATACCAAAATAGTTCCGATGCGATAAGGCTACTTCAGAAACATGCGACGCCGAAACTCAGACCAAGGCCGTCGACAAGGTGCAGAGACTCCTCCTGGCAGATGGCTGAGTGTGCAGGGACTCCCAACTTTCATCCTCCTCCCAACTTCATCCTAGACAATTAATAATGTTATTCTCTCTCTCTCTCTTGAGGCATCCATGATTATCCCACGAAGGTATTGTTCCAAAAGTTCTGCCTCTCGACTTCATGCAGCAACTGAAAATTGGTAATTGCGTGGACCATTTCAATATATTGTCGCATTGTTGTGACCGCGACGACTTGGGCAACCAAGGCGTCAAATAAGGATTTAAATCTTCATTAGGCTAGCTTGTGCCCGGCAAAGAGAGTAACATTACCAGTTCAATGATAGCTGCGAGCACAGTCGCTAAAATCTGGCCTGCGCATCTAATCCTTCATCTATACCTATATTAGTCATGACAGATTCTAACGCAATAACTGATTATTCGACTTATTGGAGATTGTACTCCGTCATTCACCTCAAGCAATAAATATCATCAGCACAAGCGATAACATTCGAGAAGTATCCGGTAATTCCGGTGCAATCAGGCGCAGCTTGCACCGAGAGATAACAATTGCAGAAGTTGAAGCCAGGTGAGATTGAAACTCGGTCACGGTGAAGGAGATAAAGCACGCGTGCCAATATTGATGATCAATGCATATTCAGTCAATTCATCGATGCATTTTGCAGGATCAATGCATATTGTAGGATCAATGCATCGACCGAGAAGAAAAAGATGATGACTTTCGCTTTCGAGTCATCTTAGACGAATGTATAAGGGATCCTGTGAGTATTTTTTTCTTTTTCTTTTTAAGGGCGCTGATAGCGACATGGTGAGCAAATAATCAGTCGTAGTAAATTACTTTTTTTGTCGCAAACACCATTCTTATTTTGAGAAAACGTACGCCAGGCGCATAACGAGAAAGGTTTTTGGGAGGGTATAGCGAGAAATGTTTACTTAACATCTACAAGTTTCCACACCAAGCATGTGTAATCAACGGATTTTCTCGTGAACAAGCGACGCTGTTGTACCGCATAAGAACCGGCTCCGCATACACCCCGGCTTGGTCATTCAAGACTGGGCGATACGCTTCCCCGTTTTGTGCCTTCTGCGGTGACATCGGGGACATTGAACATTTTATTTGGCTTTGCCCACAGTTTGATGTGGAAAGAGCAGCGATGGTCCGCACCTTACAAAAAGGTTGTCATAGGCACCGGTCATTTGAAGATGTCATTTTTCCTGAAGGGCCCGCGGCAACGAGGAGGAGCGTGCAACGAATTTTGTTGGTCTTCCTGCGAGACATTGGGCTGTTCAACGCTTGGTGACATACCCCTACAATTCAGGAGATGCTCAGGCGGAGCAATTGCCGGCCATGCAGGCCAAGCTAACCCCGCCTGCTGCAACGTCAGCACTGTTATGACTGGCAGTCGGTGGCGAAGCGCTGACCATGAGAATCTGCGGGCGAGGCGTTCTCACACTGCTAGAACACCTGCATCCTTCCCACGAAACGGAATTCCTGGGACGGCCAGTGGCCAACAATGGGCAGAATCTCGGCCTCAAAGTCTGGGACGGCAAAGCCGGAGACAATGGGCCACCTGGGCTTAGCTTGGTACGCTGCCGAAGCCACCTGATGGGTATGTTTGGACGGGAGTCTCCGCAAACCTTTTTCTGCCCTTCGGGGAAGAACTGCAGGAGCAAGCACGTTCTGCCTTCGGGGAAAGAACTGCAGGAGCAAGCCCGAGGAACCTGTTGTCCTGCTTCCCCCACCTGCGTGCCGTCAACCGCCGGACCCTTGCTGCTTCAAGTGTGCAACGACCCCTCAGCGACAGTGAAAAGGACTGTGCCATGGTGGGAGGTGTCGTGTGTTTGATTGGTGGTCATCAAGAAGAAGGAGCCAAACTGAGGGGTTAAAACGACGGTGCTGAGTGAGAAATGGGGCTCTGAACCCTCAGTAACAGGCTCATCCAATTCGCTCGTCACTGAACTCTTTCCTTGTAACGATGTAATTGAGTGTACGAAAAGTGCCAGTAAACTTTTTATTGTTTTCCCAACTTGCTAGCAGCATTTCCTCAACCCGGAGACTCGACTACGCTACCAAACGGAGTCCGGGTACGACGCTGCCCTATCGTAGCAACAGCATGGTTGCCGAGGAGGGATGGATCGAAATACCCAGGCACGACAGCACCACCACCACCACCACCACCACCACCACCACCACCACCACCACCACCACCACCACCACCACCTGGGTCCTGAAGCTTGTCGTCTCATGTAAAAAAGGAAGAGCATTGTTAAAATACAATAATTCCGTCCGCAGATTACTTCAAAAATATCTTTTTCGAGTCAGCAGCTTTGTATTATGCAAACAAAACCTATATTTGCCCGGCTAAGGCTGTATGTAAACTAAATGCTGTTGAATTGCTACAATGCATCTTCTGTTCCGACTGCCAGCTTTAAGATGAAAGGAAACTCTGAGAACATGAAAGCTTCCCACTACTCGTGCTCATGCTTTCTTTTTTCTTTTTTTTTCTGCGGTTCCACACACATAGAAGTGTATAGTTCGTGGAAGAGAGCGTTTGCTTAGAAAGCAGCCGTTCCAGGCAGCGAACACACTGATTCTTCTGTGAATGAAACAGGAATCGCGCTGTAGCTCCAATCATTATTTACTGCTGAACACATTGCCCCGCCACGGTGGTCTAGTGGTTATGGCGCTCGACTGCTGACCCGAAGGTCGCGGGATCGAATCCCGGCCGCGGCGGCTGCATTTTCGATGGAGGCGAAAATGTTTGAGGCCCGTGTACTTAGATTTAGGTGCACGTTAAAGAACCCCAGGTGGTCGAAATTTCCGGAGCCCTCCACTACGGCGTCTCTCATAATGATATGGTGGTTTTGGGACGTTAAACCCCAGATATTATTATTATTGCTGAATACATTGTACACGGAAAGGTGGAGGTGCTTCAGACTAAGTTAAATGATAAAATCTCGTGGTTAGCAAGAACCTATATTATTATCGACGATGTCGTAATTTTTTCCGCGGTTGTTGCAGCAGGAGCTTTAGAATACGCGAAAGAAAAGTTTCTCTTCCTCCGCCCACGCGAGCGCGCTGAAAGTGTGGGCGTGGAAAACTACGTCATCTTCGGTTCCTTTGGCGGAGCCGTGCGCTCCGACGAAAGGCTCCCGCCGCTCGCTGATCCGAACTGCGAGAGCGCTGTTTATGTGACGAAGGTTTAGCGAAGCGGAAAGTTCTGCAGCTGGATTACGATATCTGGAATAACGACAAACAGCCGAGCGCTACGTGAACAAGCGTCTCTCGTTTCTTCAACCGTGGCCTCCGTGATTAACTCGTGCCGTGCCGTTGCAGGAGCTAATCGGGGAGGCCACGCTTCAGCAGTGCTGCTGTTGCAGGTAACGCAGCATGCCGAGAAGGATGTCACCGCCTTCGCTCAGAATCTCAAAAAGCTCCACGGCCAGCCTTTCTTTTTTGCCAAGAAGTGCTTTTTGCGTTCCCTTTTGACAACTACCACATCGCCTTTCGAATTCAGCAGGAATCAAACTGTCCTTACACGCTCCAAAGTCTTTTTTTTCCCAATAAAAGTGCTTCAGCTTCCCTTTAAAGCGATAATTGGGACCTGTCGCAGCGCAGGTAACGGAAGATGTAAGCCCTGTTTTCCAATCAAGAACCGAATTCACAAATCTTGATTGTGAATTCGGTGATTGTGAAATCTTGACAGTGATTTTTGCCATTGACCACCTTTGCGGTCAATGGCGCCTTTGCTAATTGTATATCCAGCTTCAAGACTGGTTGAAATTTCTGGGAAAAAAAAAAGATATTCCGCTTCGCGCCAGAAAACACGTGATATTTGTCTCACGCAGCTGGGAGGGCCGGAGGTATCGCAGCTACCCGCCCTTTCTGCTGCATTCCGTGATAAGAGTACGTCCATTGTTTTGCTGATAAACATTCCACGATCATTACACGTTCAGGCAACGTCGTGTAAGACAGGGCTAGCGGCGAATACGCGATGAAGTGCGACGCTGTTATCATCATGCTTGTATGACGCCTGAAGGGCAGTAAAGAAAGCTACATTTCGAAGCTGACACGGTAGACGGGTTTGTGACATCTGAAGATGGGAAGTAGGCAAATTTAAAAAGAAAACGAAAGCAAAGTTCGACATCGAGACAGTTATTATCGGCCTGAGGTCAGGATAGCACACATTCATATACTACCGACATACAAGAACGAGTAGCATGAAAGTTGTCCCATTAATTTCACTCAAATACCCCAGAAGGCCCCGTCAAATTGCGGCCGTCGTCGCTGTAACGTAAGATTGGACTATTTCATTTTTTTTTCTGTTTCGAATTCCCCATTTTGCCCTCGGCAACATGACCTAACTAAAACCGGAAAAATCTCCCATTTCAAAATCGCATTAACAGGGCGGTTATGCACGATTGCGTGGAACGCAACAGAATAAATTATTTTCTATCCCGCATCTTGTCGCTATTAGTACTCCACTAAGGTGAAAAATGTTTGGCCCGCGCCAATATCGTCTGTTCGTCACAAAACCGTCAATACTCATGACGTTAAAGTGGCGCCAATGCGCTGAACAGCGCGCATTAATAGGCCGAACAAAAGTATGATAATAGTTGTCGGCGTTTTACCTCCCAAAACCACGATATGATTATGAGGGACGTCGTAGTGGAGGGCTCCGGAAATTATGACCATCTACTGTTCTTTAACGCGCGCCTAAATCTAAGTACACGAGTGCTCTGGCATTTTGCCCCCATCGAGATGAGAGGCCGCCGTGGTCGGGAATTTCACCCGCGTAGTGAAGCGTGAATGCGGCACCTTATTTAAGCTTCCACGGGGGTCTCGATTAAACGATGCTAGCGTAACGCTGTCGACCCATATGACAGCGCTCCGTAGCCAAAAGATAGACATAGATTGTCATTTTCTGAGTTGTCTCGGCTCAAAACATTTTTCAATGTAATGGGGATCCGGGGGTATACGGGCGTGGGCCGAAAGCCGCCACTTTGAAGTTTTAGCACGTCCTCCACCACGCAGTCCTCCACCATGCAGTGCAATCGAGAGGGCCTTCGGTAGCGACCCACCCCTATTTACATTAGCTGTCTTGTTCATAAAAAAATAATTGAGGAACACCGACCCCGAGAAAGAAAACGAAAAAAGGCGTTTCGGCTTCTCTGACGGGGACCTTGTTCACAATGAAAACGAGGACGTGTGAGTTAGGAATCGCAGTGAAAAACAGAGAAGTTATTGCAGCAAGTAGCTACAAAGTGGCGTAAAAAAAAGGTGTAGAGACAGTAATGGAAAGTTTGAATGCCCAAAATTCTTTGGTGAGTTCTCCAGCAATTTTGGTGGCAAAATCGTGTCTAAAACGCAAAAGGCGTGGCACCTTTCTTACAAGAATACATAAGGCCCCGTAGAAAACAAATAAGGCTGGGATGGGCAACTTGAATTTGGGAGTGAATGAACCTAATTCTGGCGTCGATATGGTGATGAGCAACATGTGGGCCAGCTTGCGGGAAAAAGGCGTCATTAGCCGACGAACGTGCACGGCCATTGCGTCTCAGTGAGCGCTTTCTGGAACTCGTCGAACAACGTTCCGAAGCAGAAATCTTCCTCGCGGGAGCGCTGCCTTCACACGAATGTTGTAGCCCGTGGCTGTATACCGTTTCTAAGTTTCACAATCCAAGCTTCACGCAGCTTCTTACCCTGCGGATACGTGTAAAGGCTGACACCGGGCTCCTTTGCGTAAAAAGATTACCATGCTAGTGTATATTGGCTTATTTTTATAATTAATTGACACCCGTTGTTACATCCGTCAAACATCACATCTGATAGTCTGACTGCTTCCTCTAGGGAATTTTCAAATATAGGCTATGTTTTTTTTTTCTCTTTTAGTCTAAAGTTACAGCGTTTGTCTTTAGCTTCATAAGTACTTAACTGAAAGATCCTACCGCCCGCTTCTTGGCCCATCCCCCTTTGCGGGTGAGCGCCATCAGCAAGAGGTCACCATTATAATCATCATCATATTTACGTCACGCGAAGAGAGTACTGCTCGGTTGGGTTTCGGTTCCGGTGTTGCACTTTTTCGCCTATTTGAAAATATTTTCCAATTTGCTGTGTATTTCCACTATCGAGCCCTTGACAGGAGCGTCTCAGGAACATATAGAAGCACCATTACTTTGGTCCCACAGCGCGAGGCATCTGCCGGAATTTTTTTTCCACCCATCACGAGCGCACGTGTGCAAAGCCAAGACGACGATAAAGAAGGAACGCCAGCGCGTGCATGGAAGGCGAGGTTGCTGTTCCGGTGTTCCCCGGTGTTCTGGCTCGCTGATCTGTTACGGGGTGTCGGTCGCGGTTCGGGCGGTAGTGTTTTTGTGATTTTTCTTTCGACTTCCAACCTTTTCTGATCTTATTGTACTGAGAGTACCTGATGTCTCTCTCTTCTCCAGGTCAGAGGACTTTCCTCTGGACGGCCTCTCTTCCCACTAATGACATGCCTATAGAGGCTTTTTTGCGCAGTGGTATCCACAGCGTTCCTGTTGCTCTAGTGCCGACCAATGGGGGATTAATCCGAGTGAAGAATCCGAAGGTCATTCAGGAGGAACTGCGGAAAGCAACCTCACACTACCAGAGTATCACCGATGTTCGACAGTTTGGCAGGGGTGGTATTCTGTGTTGCTCGCCGGACCAAGCCTGTGTATCCGACCTGTTAAAGTGCACATCGTTTGCATCCCATCCGGTGAGCCCATTTATTCCTGCTCATCTCGCTTGCGTTAAAGGCTTAGTTCGTGGAGTTGACTCGAGCCTGTGCGCTTCAGAGGTCTTGGAAATGTTTTCTGCTGCCGGGGCCATATCAGTGTATCGATGTTCAAGAGTATCTGACAATCAAAGAGTCCCCACAGAATCAGTCATTGTGACATTTGCCGGCATAAATAGGACCCACAGAGATTAAGGCGTGGCCCTTAATATATAGAGTTGAGGCACTTGCTCCCCGTCCACTGCAATGCGTTCAGTGTTGGCGATATGGTCACTCCATTAAGGGATGCCGATCATCTCCTCGATGCCGGATATGCGGAGAAGACCATGACACTAAAACATGTGCTTCTCAGAGCGAAAGATGCTGTCTGTGTCAAGGTTCCCACCCAGCCGATCATTCAAACTGCCTAGCGAGAGCTCAAGAGCTTCAAATTTTAGAAATTATAGAAAGGAAGCGATGCTCACGCCGCGAAGCTCGAGCTATAGTATTAGAGAGATCCTGCGGATATGCTGAAGCTGCTGCTCGTCATTCGCAAGCCATGGATACAACTATAGGCGAGGTTGTAGCCGCTGCGGTTGAGAAGGCAATGTCGAAAGTACTGAGCGCACTTTTTGAAAATCTTTCAGAGACAATTGGACAAGTTATGACAGATCATATGACACAAATCTTGAAAGTTGCAGGGCGCACTGCACTTCATACAGGCGTCATGCCCAACCATGAGGAACTAACAGAGGATCCTGTGATAGAAGCCGTATCTGGCGCTTCTGATGACAATGAGACTACAACATCTCGTTTCGAACAGGAGGGTGGTAGTATCTCGGAGACCACGTCCGAAAGCTTAGAAAGTATGGATTTGGACATTAGAGCCACTAAGCGTCGAGCTGCCCCTTACTCCCCGAAATCCGTTCTCTTACATAGACTGAAACAAAAAAATGTCAAGATCACAGTCCATCGAAGAAGGAAGATTTCTTAAAAGACAGCATTCTCCAGAAAGCTGTTGAAACTGCTGGTTTACAGTCAACATAGGTTCATTAAAAGTACTACAGTGGAATTGCCGATCAATTTTTTCCGCAGCAACTGATTTGTTACACCTTTGTGCAGAACTTTCTCCAGATTTAGTTCTATTGCAAGAAACCTGGCTTTCTACAGAAAAAAGTTTCAATCTAAATAACTACCATTGCTTTCGTTTGGATCGCCCTTCTTGTCGAGGGGGCTTAGCGTGTTTTATCTCTAAAAACATCTGTCATAAAGCGAAGATTACCCACCATTCCATATCTACAGAAAGTGAAATATTGGCAGTAGACGTAAATATTCCTGGCTGGACACCGTTTTCCATAGTCAATGTATATTTTCCTGCAGGCGTTACGAGTACTAATTATCTGGATTCCGCACTAGCAGCATGCAGAAAGAACATAATAATAGCAGGAGATTTTAACTCTCACCACATATCGTGGGGTTACCGATCCGATGCCGGTGGTAAACGGCTGCTAGAATGGTCCAGCTTGAATGGTCTTCAGTGTGTGAATTCCAGAACCCCTACTTATGTATCTGGCCTATCACGTTCTGTCATAGACCTGACCTTTTCAAGCTCCGGTTGCATCATTTCGTCTTGGTCTGCCATCACTTCGGCCACAAACAGTGATCACCAACCAATATTTTTTGAAATAGCGTGCCCACTTACGTCATTAAGCAAATGTGTTCGCAATTATGTCAATTACAACAAATTTAAAGATTCATTACGGTCACTCTTAAACAAGCAAACAGGACTAAGTGACCAAGTAAAGGCACTTAATTTCTGTCAACTATTAGGAGATAGTATGAAAAAAGCTCAATTCAGTGTGCAGTCAACTAAAGGCGGCGCTCATGCGCCATGGTGGAATCCTGACTGTGATCGCGACTACAGGCGACGTAAAGCAGCTTGGAAAAAATTACTTTACAACCAGTGTCCACGTAACTGGAAAGATTATAAATATGCTGCTGCTACATTTAAACAGACTATTAGCAAAGCCAAAGAAGACTATAACTCCAAACGATACAGGTATATGTCAGAGACAAAAAATAAGAAAGCATTATTTAGGTTTCTGAGACACAAAAAGATTGTTCCCCCACCAATAAATTTAGAATCAGCTTGTTTATCAGCCGCTAGAATTGGTTCAGTCACTGGAAACAGTTGCGAAAGGATTGGAGTGTCGCTTCACATCGGTGTTACCCTATCATTTATCTGTTACAGAAAAAGCCAACGAATATAAGGCAGCGACCTTAGAAGAAATAACGGAAGTAGTAAAGTCACTGCCAGGCTCAGCACCGGGCCCAGATAATATAACTGCAGCCATGATAAAAATTATGTTTGATTTATCTCCCATCGATCTCTGTAACTTTCTAAATTTTTCTATAGAAAATGCCTGGATTCACCCAGAGTGGAAAGTTGCCAAAGTAGTACCGCTGCTTAAAAAACAGGGCGCTGGTTATGCAATAGATAACATTCGGCCTATTTCCCTCACGTCGAACCTCGTAAAACTAATAGAGCGATTGTTATATAGACATCTTGAAGAATGGATTGAAGCAAAACATATACTGAATGAATCGCAAATTGGATTCCGCCCTGGACGCTCTATTTGGTGTGCCCATGTTGATTTGGAAAGTAGAATTAAACTTGCTCGGCACAAAAAACAGTATGCCGCCCTAGTGACCTTAGATATTGCGAAGGCATATGACAGCGTAGAACACGCCATCTTGATTAGTAAACTCCGAAGTGTAAATGTTCCTGAATATATAATTGCATGGATACAAAATTTTCTAAGTGGACGCACATTTTATTGCTCGCAGAATGGGTTATCTTCTCAAAAATACAAACAAACAAGGGGAGTTCCTCAAGGGTCAGTTCTCTCGCCCATTTTATTCAACATATTACTAAGTTCGATTCCGTCGCGTAACGACGTGCAAGTGTATGTATACGCGGATGATATTGCATTCTTTGCATCCTCCAGTGATATACATTCGCTGTACAACATTCTACAGTCATATTTGAATGAGATCGAAATATGGCTTAATGACCTGAATTTGTCTCTGAATGTTAACAAAAGTGCTCTTCTTGCTTTTCCATTGACTTTCCCCGTGCATATCGCACTTATGTACGGCCAGGCCTTTATTCCGCAGGTCGATTCATTAAAATATTTGGGCATAATATACACGCCTAATCTTAGTTGGAGCTCGCACATTGAGTACATTGCAGCTAAAGGTTTACGTGCAATTGGATTATTAAGACGAATCAGCAGCACTCGTTTTGGAATGCGTAGAAAAACATTGTTAATGATATATTGCATGTATGTACGTCCAATATTAGAGTTTGGATGCATTTTGTTCTGTGGGGGACCTGCTTATAAATTACGCCCTCTTCTAACTATAGAACGTGAGGCGTTACGTTTATGTCTCGGACTTCCAAAATTTGTAGCTAATAATATACTTTACCATGAAACAAACCTGCCATGTCTTCAAACTAGGCTTAGAATTTTAACAGTTCAAACATTTCTAAACATATATGCCTCCCAACACAGACGCTCCCAATATGTATTTCTTAGAGAGCCGTCCACATTTTTTGAAAGTGAATGGTCCCGACTACATCGCCCTCAAATAATTTTCGTGCAAAAGCTCCTGGAGCCATTACAAGTGACATTTAGTGAGATAATCTACCCAAACGCACTCAAACACACTGCAGTAATAGAATATGACGACATATTTCCAAAAAATGCTAAGTTATTGCCCATTAGATATTTAAATGGGTTGTTGGAAGACCACCTTAAAAACGTACGGATAAATTCAGTAATAGCCACAGATGCTTCTGTTACTGATGAGAAGGCAGGGGTGGGAATTTATTCAGCAGCACTAAATTGGTCATTTTCCCTCCGTTTGCCCGACTTCACACCAATATTCCAGGCAGAATTAATCGCAATTATTCTTGCTCTGCGGAAACTACCAGCACATATCTCTTCAGCAGTTATATTAACGGATTCCTTGTCTGTGTGTACGGCATTAACAGCGCCACAGCCATCGAGCTGCCTAACAGAATTTTACTCATATATGCCCAATCACGTACGGCACGTCCGGTTGGTTTGGGTACCAGGCCACACTGGACTGATATTAAATGAAGCGGCGGACACTCTGGCGGCAGCATCCCTTAAAGGACCGGTCATAAATGTTCTGAGGCCGTCTTCTAATAACACGATCGCACGATTCCGAAATTTTTGTCTGCAAGAGGAACGCACTAAATCTTCCGTCCTAAACAATACATATTTTCAGCACCTAAGGTTTTCGTGGAATAGCACATGGTGTAGTACAAGGCAATTGGAAGTAACGTTAACTAGACTGCGATGCAGAATACCGTCACTAAATTTTTATTTACACAGGCCTGGTTTCGTTCCTTCCCCTAACTGTAATTATTGTAATCAAGCGGAAACAATAGAGCACTACTTCACAGAATGCCGAAGATACCAAAACATAAGGCAAAGATTTCTAAAACCTCCTTTTCAAAAACTTGGCCTTGAGCTTTCCACATCAGCATTACTCTCCCTGGGGGCGTCGGCACTAGGGCAATGCAACAGGGGCATATATGATGCCATATTCATTTATATTAAAGAAACAAAGAGACTGCCATGTTAATATTATAAGTAGAAATATATCTTTTCATTCCCTTACTTAAATTTCTGTAATTGCATATTTATTTAATTTTATTATTTAACAATCGTTTAATTAACATTTCATTAAAGAAAAAAAAAAGAATCAAAATTGCCCAAACATTTTTTTTTTCTTTACTATAAATTAGCTTTTTCGCATATTCATTTTAACTTATTTTTTCACAAAGTCTACTGCCGCACGCTTCGTGGCCGATCCCCCGTAGTGGGTTGGGCTATTCCCCCAAGGAACCAACCAACCAACCAACTTTGTCTGCCGAATGCAACGCCGTGACGACGTCCAACAGGAAGTCACTTTTGTTCAAGTCCAGGACGACCTGAACATTCCTCAAGGGGTCATGAAACGAGAGAATGCCAATGCCCGTCGTGCACAGCGGCCTCCAGGTCTACAATCCCTTCATCACTGGGACTTCAGGCGAGAATCCACTCTGACTCATCTTTCTGCGAGTGCCGCACGACTGAAGACGAACAACCCCTGCTGTTTCCCCCGCAAACGACGCCAACTGCAAGGGGCTCGACAGCATGGTGCACACCGAGGGGAGCTGCAGCCGCTGCTGGCAGCGCTACGAGCAGGACGACACCGGCCGAGTGGCTGCACCACCGTCGCGCCTAGCGTCTACAGCAAAGAACACCTGCGCGAGCAGTGGCGACAGCGACCGGGGCGTCGTGAGCGAGCGCAGTCAGAGGAAGACGACGACGTTTGGGCCACGTGACTTCCCAGACAGCTGTATCGGCGTCCTCAACGTGGTGAGCCGGGCATGCCTTCCTACCGTGGCTGGCTCAAGCGTTCAAGGCCCCTGACGCGAAGATGCTGTGGTGCCGCCGGGGCTGCGGGGCCCAACAGTCTGCAGGACGACGATACCGTTGTCACGCCTCTGCGTCAGATCACTCAAGGACCGGCGCCTCGGCGGGCACAAGGAGTCGGTTGGGTGGGAAAACAGGGTTCCTTGGGGTGTTGGTGCTGCTGACTGGCAGCACCAACGCAACTAGCGTCTGACTTTAACCTTTAGGATTATGTATTTGTTATTGTATTACTTAATTTTTCTGCACTTGTTCAATAGTGTCTGTATACAAGCGAAATATAACGCCACATTGCGTCGAAATAGTGTGGTTTATTCATGCCCCCGTGGTGGGTCGCATTCATAGGCGTATCTATGTGGGGGGCAAGGGAAGCGCTAGCCCCCCCTCCCCCTGTCGACAGTGGTTTCTGTCGGCTGCACACTGGGAAACGAACTGTGGCGAAGTTCTCCTTCAACACAGCAATCACGTCACTATATAAAAAATTTGTTCTATGCTTCTCCTGTTAATCTCACAACCAGGCACTGTAGGCTATCTGCGATGCAGGCCACCTATGCGACGCTTTCGCGCCTTGCGCTCCAGCATTATAAATGAGGCTACCGCCATAGGTCGGCAAACACGCTCATGAGTCGACTCACTCAGACTCACTCGGACTTAGATCTGGCCGCGAGTCTGAGTGAGTCCGGTTGAAGAAAATTTAGTGAGTCTGAGTCCGAGTCAATCAAGTTGAGGAAAATATTGATGAGAGTGAGTCCGAGTGAGCCCTTAGCGCAAGATATATTTCTTAAGTGAGTCCGAGTGAGTTCCACCTTTCGGTGCCGAATTATGGTCCTATCCACTCATCCTCACATTACTGTCACCCTTATACAGTGAAACCTCGGTGATACGAATCTAACGGGACCACCAAAAATATTCGTATCATCCGAAATTCGTATCACCAGAAGGCATGGAAAATTAGCATGCGACACAAGTCTGTCCTTTTAGACAAAGGGAAGCTGGCGTACATTTTCATTTATTGTTTTTCATGGCCGCAGCAACGTCAGGAAGAACACTGAATGATTGTCAGTTAAGTTTTTAGATGTCGGCAATCATACCAGCACTCGTAATAATACGGCCCGTACGCGCGTATTTAATTAATGAACGAGGTGCATTGTGACCCGCGACATTAGTAGCCCCTTTCCAAATTTTAGTGTGCTTTTTTGCATGACACCGGAGGACGGCAGCGAAAGTAACGAAAGAAGCGCTTTGACGCGATGGATCAAGGCCACAAAATTACAGAACCACGGTCCTGTGTAATGATTTTGTTATTGTGGAGGTGTTGCGGATGTTTTTTGCGAGAATTACGACCGTGGCAGCACAAGTGCGACCTCAACGGTCGCGCACGTTGACGTTGTGAGGCCTGACTCCTTCGCCAAGGCCATCCTCGCCCTCTTTCGGTCCTCGTCCACCTTTCATAGGATGTCTGATACACGAGGCAGGCACGTGAAAACACAGTACAACGACAGCAGCCCGCGTCGACGCATTAGAAAAAAAAAGGCATGGCCCTAATGTCCTGTGTAATCTAAACGCGAAGGCACACGGAGGCACATAAGAACCTCAAAGATTTGCGCACACAATCTCGGAGGCCGTGACGCGTCTCTGAAGGTTTATTCTGACCGTAAGAAAAGTGTTTTTCTTGCACCGTGATTCTGACAATTCGGCGGAGCGGCGCGCATGCCCACGCTTGCGTTCCCGCGCTCGCACGTGCTTGGCGCGTCTTCCGCGACAGCGCGAACAGCACCTCTTCGTACCTGAGTGGTAGCGTACGCTCGTATCAAACGTCGCTGGGTGAAAATCGGTTCGCAACAACCGTACTCCATTACACTGCAGGCCAATGGGCCTTGGCCGGGACCAACGAAAAACGCCAGGCCTGCGCTGAAACCGCAGCACAGTCACAGCGAAAGCTGGAAGAGCGGCGTTTCTAGAGCCCGTTGTAAGCTCTCTTGGGGCTACAATACAAGTACACTAGAAAGGTACCCACTACGCCATAAATCACAATTTTTGTGAAGTTGGGAAGCACCTACTAAGCCATTATACATCATTCTGCGGAGAAGCGAGGCACCAGCTACACGTCTGTAAGGCAGTATGTGCACTTTGTTGACGCGACGACTGATGACGATGAAGAATTATGGCTCAGCCATTTGTAATGGGTTGGAAGCTTTAAACGGCCCACCAGTTATGTAATTTGCATTGGGTGACGCCCGCTCGCTATTTCCCTCTCCCGTCATGCTGTATAACATACGTTGACGTGGGAGCGAGACGGGGGGGGGGGGCGCAGAACTTCACTGAGACCCCGAGGAAATGGATCATGCGCTCATGGGCTTCCTTGGGAACCAATCCATGTGCACTTGCGAGGAACCCACTACGCTGTAAATCATTCTAATTTTTGAGAAGTAGGGCAGCAGGCACTCTGCCATTTTTCGTCATTTTACGGAGATCCGTGGTACCTGCTAAACGCATGTAAAGCATTATGCGCACTTTGTTTGTTGATGACGAAGAATTATGGTAGATATCTTTGTAATGGGTTGGAAGCATTTCACAACCTACTCGTTGCGCAATTCGCATTGTGTGACGCCTGGTTGCAGAATTCGCGTTGTGCGACGCTTGGTGCTTATTTTACTCTTCTACCACGCTATATTGCATATGCTAATGTGGTTCCTTCCCGACATGAAGCCTGTATAGGACCTTTTTGCCAAGCAGTTTCAAGCACCGGAATGGCTCAGAGGTTGAATACTGGGCTCCCACGCAGAGGGCCCAGGTTCGAACCTCGTTCCATCCTGGAATTTTTTCTTATTTCGTTTTTTTTCTTATTTCGATCGATACTGGTTACGGACACCGGCGGCGGCGGCGGCGGACAACTACGGCGCCAAAAACGGCCGGTGAAATGATCTCATAACAGCTTTCGCTGTAAAATTCGTATCACCCCGTAGTTCGTATGAGCTGTGATCGTATCACCGAGGTTTCACTGTATTCATGATTTGATAATGCTTGCCGAATGAGCCCCATCCCATCCTTATTCTTCTAGTTATTTCACTCTCATGGTTCGGCTCCGCGGTTACTACCTGTCCTAAGTAGACGTACTCCTTTAAAACTTCCAGTGTCTCGCCCCCTATCGCAAAGCGCTGTTCTCTGCCAAGATTGTTCCACAGTACTTTAGTTTTATGCATAATAATTTTCAGACCTACTCTTCTACTTTCCGTATCCAGATCAGTAATCATGAGCTGCAGTTCGTCTCCCGCGTTACTCATCAATGCAATGACATCAGCGAATTGCAGATTACCTCCCACATGAATACTCAAGGCACGCCCACATAATTATAGGCCTCCAACGCTCAAGTTTGCGCAGCGCCGTCCACCACCCCAGCGGAGAGAGGGGAAACCTCCGGTAGCTCGGACGGGTCGCTCTTGCTTGGTTTTCCCATTGCGCGCGCGGAGAACGTGCTCCCCGGGGTTTTTATCTCGCATTTTCGTACTCGAAAGCAGGCATGCAGTCGTGCTGCATTGTGAACTGTCACAAAAGTTTTAAAATGACGAACAGCCGTAAACTGCCCGTCAAGTTCTACCGTTTTCAATGCGAGGAGCAGAGGCGTCAAGAGTGGATTATGGCAGTTCGCCGCGATGCTTTTACGGTCTTGTCACCTCGAAGCAATTTTTGTCGTACACAGTGTTACGAAGTATTAACGAGGAGAAACGCGATGATCGTGCTCATTTGAGTTTGTGCGTTTGTGAAGTGCGTTTGTGAACCGAAGCTACAACAAATAGACAGCCGCTGTACGTTTCGAGATTGCGCGCTGGCTGTTTGTAATGTGACAGCAGCGGAGCATGTGGGCTTATTACACCACAGTTTAACGTACCGTGAGTACTAAGTGTTTAATTCAGCTGATTGCGGTACATTTCCCGTCGCGGCTCCCTGAAAACAGAATTAAGCTGCATGTTCGCACTGAGCGTTTTTATTGGCCTTGCACACGACACGCCGTGATTGCTTAGCAGGCTGAAGTGTTGCGCTGCTAAGATCGTGGTCATGGGGTCGATTCACGCATACGGCGGCTGCATTTCGATGGGAGCGAAATGCAGTAACACCGGCGTACTTAGATTTACGTACGCGTTAAAGAACCCCAGGTGGCCGAAATTAATCCGAAGTCCCCCACCACGGCTTGCCTCGTAATAATGTCATGCGTTCGGCACGTAATATAAAGCCTTGCACGCGCGTGAGCCGCGGGCAATGTACAGTTGCCGCTTTGGAAACGAGCTGAAAATAAAATCTCGGCATAATCATAAACATGCGCGATCCCAGTGGGTATTGTATATTATCAGGGGCGTAGCCAGAAATTTCTTTCGGGGGGGGGGGGGGGATCCAACCATACTTCATGTATGTTCGTGCGTGCGTTTGTACGTGTGCGTGTACATATACGCAAGCAAAATTGAAAATATTTGGGGAGGGTTTGAACCCCCCCCTTGGCTACGCCCCTGTTTAGTATGATGCTGGCCAAGCGAGCTGTCGAAACAACCAAAGCGACATTCGAATAAGCGAACACGGTGCGTGATGAGGCGTCGATATTATTTGAAATGAAACACGCCTCTGCAAGAAACATGCATGGTCGAAGTGGGCATGAAATATTTATTTTTTTGCGCGTATCATTATGCTGTCAAAGGGAGCTCTACAAAAATCCAAGGTGGCATTAAACTTGCGATCCGACGTTGTTGTCATCCGATGCAAACCTCGGCAAAAGTGAAACTCCCACGAAACTGAACACTGCGCATTGCGATGCAGCCAGTGACTCAACAGGGAAGATGTAAATTTATGCTCTGCACACTAAGCTCATAATAAATTTAAAGCCGCACGACAAACTTGGCATCCAAGCAATCGAAACGTTATCAATAGAAAACACACGCGAAAGCGTGCTGGATGTTTGCTGATAGCTCCGAGTAGACACGACTGCCGCAACGAATGTGCGTTTTACCGGTAACATAATTACAGAACTCGCGCAGTAACCTCCCTATTCATGTCAAAGAAAAGTGCCAGTTCAGCATCGGCACGCACGTAGCGCTCGCACAAACAGCATTGTCCTTGACGACCTGCTCGGTCCCGAAAAGGTGGTCGATCAACCGTCCTCCTCTGGTGAGATTCCCACCGTGAAAACGTTTTTTCTATCTCTGGGATCTTTCTAAACCTTCAGAGCAAGCGACACATGAAGCTGCACGTGCACGGCGAGCAGACAACAGCGCGTGCAGGGTGCGTGAACGTGCGGAGACAGCGCTGTCAAAAGGCAGATGCGGGGAGAGAAGCGACCGGTTTTTGCAAGAAAGGCGGTGAAACGCGTGCGACGCAGCGCCCCCTGGCCGAGCTTGGGAGGCCTATATATTGGTTTTTAAAATCGCTTTGGCCACGTGTAAATGTGTAAACAGTAGTAGAAATAACGCAGACAGTTAAAAGAATAAAGGAGAGGTCTTATTTTGGTAGCCCGTTGCAAAATACATACTACAGTGACCAGACCTAGAAAACACAGTACAGAGACCTATGTAATCTATGCAATGCAAAAGGGCAGCTAAGAAAGCAGTTATGGTAACAATCAAATTAGGATTTCATAAATTATTTGAATAAAGATAGTAAGAAGAAAGAAGTAGGGTATGCCAAGATATATTCTGTTAGGTAAATGTTTGCTCTATTAGATTTAGCCTCAATACCAGTGGTGATAAAGTTGTAAGAATGTTATTTGCATATAAGTTAATTCATGTAAGCCAAAGTTACATTAACGAGATCCTTCAAAGCACTGATATGTAAAAGCCACGAGACGCAAAGCAGCCTCATTCTTGCGAGCACCAGATTTCGTTACGAAGCAAACGCAAGAG
This sequence comes from Rhipicephalus sanguineus, assembly GCF_013339695.2. Lineage (NCBI taxonomy): Eukaryota > Metazoa > Arthropoda > Arachnida > Ixodida > Ixodidae > Rhipicephalus > Rhipicephalus sanguineus. The sequence continues at coordinate 68,235,386 of NC_051176.1, read as the reverse complement.
AATCTTCAACAACGACACTATAGGAAAAATCAGAACTTGCGCGTAAGACATCGCATGTATTGGAGTACGCAGCGCAGGACAGTGGCTAAGAGCAAGTGTCATGGCATTGGCGCAACTAAAAAGGAAATAGAAATCGAGAAAACAAAAGATATGTGGGCTGGGCGTGGACGTCGGCGCGCCTGATTCTGTCGACGTCGCGCGAGCGCTGGCACGTGACTCGGCTCATCTGCGCTCACTGGTGGACTATGGCGGAAAGATTAAAATTACGTCACAGCCTTAGTTTTATTCAGATGGCTTAGTGGCGCCAGCTTGAGGAGCGGACTTTGGCCAGCGATTATTGTTGCACACGGTTGTGTTGCGATAGCAGTATCTTGTATCTTAAGATACACGATACATTATCCAATGTATCGGAAATACAGATACAGATACTCGTCTTGCGAGACGTATCGCGATACAGATACAAGATACCCAAGGAGTATCTAAGATAGTATCTAAGATACATGTATCTTCGATACTGCCCAGCACTGTCGGCGTTTTACCTCCCAAAACCACGATATGATTATGAGGGACGTCGTAGTGGAGGGCTCCGGAAATTATGACCATCTACTGTTCTTTAACGTGCGCCTAAATCTAAGTACACGGGTGCTCTGGCATTTTGTCCCCATAGAGATGAGAGGCCGCCGTGGTCGGGAATTGCACCCGCGTAGTGAAGCTTATAGTGAGTGCGGCATGTTATTTAAGCTTCCACGGGGGTCTCGATTAAACGATGCTAGCGTAACGCTGTCGACCCACTCCAGCATGTATATGACAGCGCTCCATGGCCAAAATATAGCCATAGATTGTCATTTTCTGAGTTGTCTCGGCTCAAAACATTTTTCGATGTAATGGGGATCCGGGGGGTATGCGGGCGGGGGCCGGAAGCCGTCACTTTGAAGTTTTAACACGCCCTCCACCACGATCCTGCAGTGCAATCGAGAAGGCCTTCGGGAGTGATCCACCCCTCCCTACATCTCTTGTTCATTAAAATTTAATGAGGAACACCGATCACGAAAAAGGAAACCAAAAAAAAGACACTTCAGCTTCCCTGACGGGAGCCTTGTTCACAATGAAAACGAGGACGTGAGTTGGGAATCGCAGTGAAAAACAGAGAAGTTATTGCAGCAAGTAGCTACAAATTGGGGTAAAAGCGAGGTGTAGAGACAGTAATGGAAAGTTTGAATGCGCAACATTCTTTCGTGAGTTCTTCAGCAATTTTGGTGGAAAAATCGTGTCTAAAACGCAAAAGGCGTGGTACCTTTCTTACAAGAATACATAAGGCCCCGTAGAAAACAAATAAGGTTGGGATGGGCAACTTGAATTTGGGAGTGAATGAACCTAATTTTGGCGTCGATATGGAGGTCAGCAACGTGTGGGCCAGCTTGCGGGAAAAAGGCGTCATTAGCCGAAGAACGTGCACGGGCATTGCGTCTCAGTGAGCGCTTTCTGGAACTCGTCGAACAACGTTCCCAAGCAGAAATCTTCCTCGCGGAAGCGCTGTCTGCACACGAGTGTTGTAGCCCATGGCTGTATATCATTTCTAAGTTTCACAATCCAAGCTTCACGCAGCTTCTTACCCTGCGGATACGTGTAAAGGCTGACACAGGGCTCCTTTGCGTACGTCCTGCACTGCGGCACCGAGTGCTGGCCTATACCATATAAGACGCCTTCAAAGACAGCGACTGCATATTGGAGTGATTTCAAATGTTGTCAAGCGGACAGCCGAAGCGGATAAACCCTTCGATTTAATCAGAATTACAGAGCAGGTGCCATTCTAAAATTTCGTTTTCAGCGCGCGTCGGTGCTTCCGAAGCAGACGACGCTAGAGTGTACCCTTGTAGTACACTCGACGATGGCGTGACGGGATCAGCGACAGCGTTTGATTACATAGAGGAAACAAAAAGATTACCATGCTAGTGTATATTGGCTTATTTTTATTATTAATTACAACCCGTTGTTACATCGGTGAAACATCACATCTGATACTCTGACTGCTTGCTCTATGGAATTTTCAAGTATTAGCTATGTTTTTTTTTCTCTTTTAGTCTAAAGTTACAGTGTTTGTCTTTAGCTTCATAAGTATTTAACTCAAAGATCCTGCCACCTGCTTCCTGGCCCATCCCCCTGTGTGGGTGAGATCCATCAGCAAGAGGTCATCATCATCACCATCTTTATGTCTCGCGAAGACAGTACTGCTCGTTGGGTTTCGGTTCCGGTGTTGCGCTTTTTCGCCTATTTGAAAATATTTTCCAATTTGCTGTGTATTTCCACTATCGGGCCCGTGACAGGGGCGTCTCAGGAACATTTAGAAGCACCATTACTTTGGCTCCCACAGTGCGAGGGATCTGCCGCAATTTTTTTTCCACCGATAACGAGCGCGCGTGTGCAAAGCCTAGACGACGATAAAGAAGGAACGCCAGCGCGTGCATGGAAGGCTTTGTCTGCCGAATGCAACGCCGTGACAACGTCCAACAGGAAGCCATTTTCGTTCAAGTCCAGGACGACCTGAACATTCCTCAAGGGGTCATGAAGCGAGAGAATGCCAAAGCCCGTCGTGCACAGCGGCCTCCAGGTCGACAGTCCCTTCATCACTGGGACTTCAGGCGAGAATCCATTCTGACTCATCTTACTGCGAGTGCTGGACGACTGAAGACGAACAACCGCTGCTGTTTCCCCCGCAAACGACGCCAGCTGCAAGGGGCTCGACATCATGGTGCACACCAAAGGGAGCTGCAGCCGCTGCTGGCAGCGCTACGAGCAGGACGACGCCGGCCGAGTGGCTGCACCAACGTCGCGCCTAGCGTCTACAGCAAAGTACACCTGCACGAGCACAGTGCCGATAGCGACCGGGACGTCGTGAGCGAGCGCAGTCAGAGGAAGACGACGACGTTCGGGCCACGTGACTTCCCAGACAGCTTTATCGGCGTCCTCACCGTGGTGAGCCGGGCGTGCCTTCCTACCGTGGCTGCCTCAAGCGTTCGAGGCCCCTGACGCGAAGATGCTGTGATGCCGCCATGGCTGCAGGGCCCAACAGTCTGCAGGACGACGATACCGCTGTCACGCCTCTGCGTCTGTTCGCTCAAGGACCGGCGCCTCCGCAGGCACAAGGAGTCGGTTGGGTGGAAAAACAGGGGTCCTTGGGGTGTTGGTGCTGCCGACTGGCAGCACCAACGCAACTAGCGTCTGACTTTAACATTTAGGATTATGTATTTGTTATTGTATTACTTAATTTTTCTGCACTTGTGTAATAGTATCTGTATACAAGCGAAATATAATGCCACATTGCGTCGAAATAGTGTCCTTTATACATGCCCCCGTGGTGGGTCGCATTCATAGGCGTATCTACCTGGGGGGCAAGGGAAGCGCTAGACCCCCCCCCCCTCTCCCTGTCGACAGTGGTCCCTGTCGGCTGCACAATGGGAAACGAACTGTGGCGAAGTTTTCCTTCAACACAGCAATCACGTCACTATATAAAGAAATTTGTCCTATGCTTCTGCTGTTAAAATTGTCTTCGCGTCTCACGACCAGACACTGTATAGGCTATCTGTGATGCAGCCCACCTAAGAGACGCTTTTCGCGCCTTGCGCTCCAGCAATTCTAAATGAGGCTACTGCCATAGGTCGGCAAACTTGCTCATGAATCGACTCACTCAGACTTACTCGGACTTTGATCTGGCCGCGAGTCTGAATGAGTCCTGGTGAGTAATCTTTTGGTGAGTTTGAGTCCGTGTGAGTCCGGTTGAAGAAAATTTAGTGAGTCTGAGTCCGAGTGAGTCAAGTTGAGGAAAATATTGATGAGAGTGAGTCCGAGTGAGCCCTTAGCGCAAGATATATTTCTTGAATGAGTCCGAGTGAGTTCCGCCTTTCGGTGCCGAATTATGGTCCTATCTACTCATCCTCAGCATTACTGTCAGCCTTATATCGGCTTACGTTTATACTCAAGTCTATTCACACATATCTCGGCACATTAGCATTTATGGGTCACCTCAATTTTGATCCGACGCGTGAGTAGTGGAAGGGGTGCCATGACCTCTCCTCGCAAACTGTTTCATGGGAAGTTCTTGATAAAAATATCTCGTGTGAGTCGCGTATTTCATAAAGTCAAAGTTTTTTATTTTGTTCTTTTCACGGCGCTCTGCATTATCTGCAAAAAGCCAGAGACACTCGAAAACATATTTCTGGATTTCAGAGACGCGTTCTTTCTTCAGGACCATCTGCAGTTGGCCTTGAAGACTTGCCCCTCACAGTGGATGGCCTAACGGACGGCCTACCATCATAAACGTAAGGGGTGAGCCCTACGTTATATTCATGGCATCAGTACTTCATCGTTTTTCGATGACGCGGATGACCGTGCGCGATGAAGATTTGAATACGGCTATAGGATATTTCATCTCTAGCGTGGGATACCTTATTAAAATGTACAAGGCGTAAAGTAACAAGTCTGAATGGTACCTCCGTTAGGAGAATTTAGTTGGGATTAAGCGTGTAAACACGCCGTGCTGAAAACCGCGAGACAGCCCATTTGTGTATGTCAAAAATAACTGGAAGGCTGACGTGCCTTCCCGTCGAGTCAGAGAAGTGGCGGCATAGGTGGAACCGCCCGACTGTCGCTTCTTTCTCAGAGGGATGCTGAACCGCCCTCCGTGCTTGCTGAAGAAAGCATATACAATAGAAAGCAGACGCTGCTATGAATAGATCAGCAAAATCTTGCAGTCGCGCGCGTTAAGGAGAGTTCACAAGTGCAGCGCGAGGTTGCCACTCTATCAAGCATTCTCTCTTCATACACAGTTAAAGTGGAAAGTTGGGCGTCACACATCAGATTGCTACTATTGACCGATAATGACATACACCATAGGTGGAGTTGGAATCAGATGCGCTCCTTGCCACAGGGTGCCGCACGTGCCGGGCGCCGCGATCTATAGTGTGGAAAAAAGAAAGAGTAGCAACACTAGCGCGAACCGAAATCACACCGGGAGGGAGCGATCGCGTTTCATGACGCGCGCATGACGTAGCTTCTTTTCCTTGTCTACCCCCTCCTCCCCTTCCTATGTAGCTTCCCGCGCACCTCGCCCTCTGCCCCCTATCTAGCTTCTCCTCTCTCTTTCTCCCCCCCCCCCCCGCCCCAAGTGACGCGGTTGTGGTGTCCTCGCCTGAGAGTCAGTTACTGTGTCACTTCCCCACTCTTCTATTTTTCCACACAAGAAAAAGCGCTTAAAGCGTGCACAAATTCCTGCAACTCCGCTCGTTCTTGACGGATTCGAAACACTTTTGGCGGCGATCTATTTGTGGGCAGTAAATTCCGATGCTGAGGTACATCGATGCTTACTTGGAAAAGTTTTCAGGACCCCTTTAATAACTTGCGCACCGTCTCCGTAAATACATGTCCGATATTCCTATTCGATTTGTTGGCTGATGCATCCGCATGTCAATGCTATCAGAGTCATTGGAGTGAACCTCTTACCTCTGGGCGGAACGTTTTGAGGCTAGGCCTTCATTCGATGACGCGCGGCAGCGGGGATGTCGAAGAAACATTGGTTGGCCCCAGAATTTGACGTTTTGTCAGCATTTAGTGTGGTCGATGGTGTCGCGGGGCACGCGTAATATTCGGCAAGAGTGGACCCCAGCCCAGCAGCGAACAGTGATCTATGACATCGGTAGGGTCGTCGTCTACATCATTCTATGTCGTCGTCTATAGTATATGTGTTGTGGCTTTTTTTCACGTATTTCCTATTTATGTCGTTGTAGTCCGCAAGGGTGGTCAAGTGGTTATGGCGCTCGACTTCCGACCCGAAGGTCGCGGAATCAAATCCAGGCCGCGGCGACCGCATTTTCGATGGAGGCGAAAATGCTTGAGGCCCGTGTAGTTAGGTGCTCGTTATAGAACTCCAGGTGGTTTTGAATTTCCGGAGTCTTCCACTACGGCGTCTCTCATAATCATATCGTGGTTTTGGGACGTAAAACCCCACATTATTATTGAGAGCACGCAAAAGCGTGCTAAGAGAAAAAAAGCTTCACAGGTCGCAGAAATGGCGAAGGGCTTGGCGCATCCAAGAAAATCGAGGTGACAAATGGGAACGACGAGAAGAAAGCCACGTTCGTCTCGTAGCGACGTTGTCGGATCTATCGCATCCTCGTGCGCATAGAAAATGGAGATTGCATGCATGTTTAGCACCAACGCACGACGAGGTCACGCAGTAGTTTATTTCTTCGTTGTTCCGCCACCTATTCCAGGCGCCTGATGAGTGATTGAGTGCAAGTGGCAAGACGACGCGAGGTACGTCGACGAAGTGGTCATTGTCCAAATCATAACAACAGGACTCGACATTGCGATTGTGCGATTGGTGGGGCTTTAGAAATCCAAACAAAGGAAACCATGTCTGTGCCTACTTTTTCAAACTGTACGATGGAAAGCGATCCTCATACTCTTCGAGGTCGTGCATACCTTACTGTATTCTATTAAAATGTCCCATTCTTGGTGAAGCATTTCTCGTGGTTTTGACTACGAAAACTTTACATGGCGCACTTTCCAGCAAGCAAATTAATATTAGTTGTTAGGTTTGCTGTCATGTACGACTAACAGCCATTACGGAAAATTCTTGCACAGGGAGTGCCGAAGGAGCCGACGTTTCGATAAGCGACCTTGCCTACTTCAAGATATCAACTGCCTACCTTAGCGAATGTATGTGTATGCTTCGTACCCTCTCTCCCAACCGCAAACTCGAGGAGGAGAGCGCATTTACCGAAGCGTTTCTCGTGGTACCAGAGGTCGTTAATCAGAATAATAGAATCTTTAAAAGACATGTTAGTGCAGCAAAAGCAAACCCTCCCTTCTACTACTGCCCACATAACTGCATGTTCTCATCCCAGATATATCAAACTCACGCATTTCAGATCAGCAGCCGAACACCGCAACCGCAAGCCCATTTAGTGCTTTGTTTAATACTAATAGGGTAGGCGCTAAGGCTAATGAAAGGATACACCAATTGTGGTATAAAACTAAGCAAGACAGAAACCCAGGGAATGATGGACCCGTTAGGTGACAATTGTCGAACAAGGATGTTCCTGGAATGTTGTGGAACAAGAAATGCCGCTATCGAATGGAAGGTCACGTACGGAAGGATGGAGTCCCACGTCTTGTGTTCGACGTCGACGTAAAGTACATTGCCAGCATGTCGGCGATGGTCTTTATTTAGACGCTCGGTGAGGCCGTTGGTCTGTGGGTGGTACGCGGTGGTCCGGCGGTGGCTTGTGTGGCTGTATTCCAAGATCGCCTGTGTTAGGTCAGCCACGCCGTACCTCTGTCGGTGATGAGAAATTCTGGGGCGCCGTGTCGAAGGACGATGCTCTCAACAAAGAACTTGGCTACCTCAGCGGCACTGCCTTTGGGCAGGGCTTTTGTTTCGGCGTAGCGGGTGAGGTAGTCGGTAGCCACGACGATCCATTTATTTCCGCAAGTCGACGTTGGGAACGACCCCAGGAGGTCCATCCCGATCTGCTGGAATGGTCACCGAGGAGGCTCGATCGGCTGAGGAAGCCTGCTTGGCCTTGTGGGCGGGGTCTTCCGTCGCTAACAGTCTCGCACGTCCTTACGTAGCGAGTGACGTCGCGGCAAGGCGCGGCAGTAGTATTTTCCTGTACTCGTGCGAGCGTGCGGGAGAGTCCGAGGTGTCCAGCCGTCGGGTCGTCGTGCAGGGCATGCAGATTTCTGGTCGCAGTCTCGAAGTACAACGATAATGTAGCTGGCTCAGGCCGGAGAGAAGTTCTTCTTTACGAGGACGTTGTTTTTTCAGAGGAAAATGATGCCAATCCTCGCCTGAATACTTTTGGTACACCGATGGTCCTGCCCTCCAGGTATTCCACTAAGACCCTTCAGTTCCGGGTCGGCTCGCTGTTGTTCGGCGAAGTCGTCGGCACTTATGGCTGCCAAGAAGCTGTCATCATCCTGGTCGTCGGGCGGTGGTGGGTCGACGGGGGCACGAGACAAGCAGTCGGCGTCGGAGTGTTTCCTTCCGGACTTGTACACGACAGTAATGTCAAATTCTTGAAGTCTTAGGCTCCATCGTGCCAGGCGACCTGAAGGGTCCTTCAAGTTAGCTAGCCAACACAAGGCGTGATGGTCGCTCACAACTTTGAAGGGCCTGAGGGTAGGGGCGAAACTTTGACGTAGCCCAGATGATGGCGAGGCACTCCTTTTCTGTTGTGGAATAGTTGACCTCTGCTTTAGACAGCGACCGGCTAGCATAACAGATAACCCTTTCCAGTCACCCGTCCGCTGCACAAGGACGGCGCTGAGTCCTACGCTGCTTGCGTCGGTGTGAATCTCCGTATCAGCGTATTCATCAAAATGCGCAAGTATCGGAGGCGTCTGCAGGCGTCGTTTCAGTTCATGAAATGCTTCCACTTGCGCTGTTTGCCACCTGAATTCGACGGTCGGTCTTCGTGAGCTGCGTTAGTGGTTCGGCGATCCGTGAAAAGTATTTGACAAAGCGTCTGTAATAGGCGCACAAGCCGAGAAATCGACGCAAGGCCTTCTTGTCAGTGGGTGGCGGGAAGCGACGATGGCAGCCGCTTTCTGCGGGTCTGGGCGCACTCCAGTCTTGCTGATCACGTGACCGAGAAACAAGAGCTCCTCGTACGCAAAGCGGCACTTTTCTGGCTTCAGGGTAAGCCCGGAGTTCTTGATTGCTTGAAGTACGGATTCAAGGCGCTGGATGGTGCTCCTCGAAGTTCGAGGAAAACACAACGAGGTTTCCAAATAAACAAGGCAAGTTTGCCACTTTAAGCCAGCTAATACTGTATCCCTGACTCGTTGGAAATTCGCAGTGCCGAGCAAAAGGACCGAAGGGCATGACCTTGAACTCGAACAGGCGTCCGGTGCTATGAAGGCAGTCTTTTCTCGGTGTTTCTCGTCGACTTCGATTTGCCAGTAGCCGTTCTTGAGGTCCATCGAAGAAAAGTACTTCACGTTGTGGAGTAGATCTAGGGCGTCGTCCATATGTGAGAGAGGGTACATGTCCTTTTTCGTAATTTTGTTCAGGTGACGATAATCGACGCAGAAACGTAGGGTCCCATGCTTCTTCCTCACTAACACCACATGTGACGCCCACGGACTCTTGTACGGCTGGATGATGTCGTCGCGTAGCATTTCATCGACTTTGTTTTTTAACGGCTTCCTGTTCCCGCGTCGAAACCCGGTAGGGACTCTGACGGTGTGATCGAGCATTTTCTTCTGTTATAATGCGGTGCCTAGCAAGGGGCGTTTGTCGGACCCGCGATGGCGGACGAGAAACAGTCCTTGTATTCCTGCAGAAGGCGTCGAAGCTGTTGCTGTTGGCGAACGGGAAGACTTGAGTTTACGTTGAAGGGTAACTCGGGTCGTCGTCATAGCTTCGTCAGAATCTGAAAAGGCATATGCATCGCTGACGGCCAAGATTTCTTCGATGTATGCAATTGTCGTGCCCCTGCTCAGGTGTCTATTCCTTGCTGAAGTTCGTTAGCATCACGCTTCCTTTTCCTTCATGCAACCGAGCAATGCCCCTTGCGACGCAAATGTCACGGTCTAGCAGCAAACGCTGATCGCTCTCGATGACACCTTCGATGTCTTCAGCTTTTTCGGTGCTGACGGAAATTATGATGCTGGGGCGAGGCGGGATGGTGACTTGATCCTCGAGCACGTTCAGGGCATGTTGACATGGATTCGTATACGGCGGTGTCGTTTTGTCCGACGATAGGGTTATCGATTTGGTTCTTAAGTCGATGACGGCACCGTGATGGTTTAAGAAGTCCATGCCAAGTATGACGTCCTGGAGCAGTGTTGCAAGATTACGAAACTCGCAGGATACGTGCGATTATTGATTGTGACTCTTGCTGTGCAGACTCCAGACGGCATTATTAGATGGCCTCCAGCGGTAAGGATTTCGGGGCCTTCCCAAGCAGTCTTAACTTTCTTCAACTTCGTGGCAAAAGGCCCATTGATGATGCAATAGTCGGCTCCAGTATCGACGAGAGCGCTGACGTTGTGGCCGTCGATGAGAGCGTCGAGGTCGCTAATTCGTCGTCTTGCGTTGCGGTGGGGTCGCGGCGTCGGGTCACGGCTGCGTCGGTTTGTTCCGCTGCTTCGACGTTGCGTCGTCAGGTCTTCTTCGGGCCGTGAAGTTTCGACGTCAGGGCTTCGTTCGGCTTGCGGCGTGTTCTTTAGATTTCGTTACGGCGTTGTCGTCGGCGGCGGAGGATCTTCGGTAGTTCGTCGTACAGCAAGCGCACCTCCATCGATTGCTGCCCTTAGTTTTCCGAGTACCGGCTAGGCGACCGACCCCGGTTTGGGCTAGTGTACTGCCGGCGGTGCGGTGACATGTAGTGGCCGGGCGACGGCGAGCGGGAAGGTCGTCGTTCTTGCCACTTTGTTCCGGTGAGGTAGTCGCCGATGTCACGAGGCCGTTGCCTGGCTCTGGCGCGGCGCGTTGATGGCGGATCCGCGTAGCCCAATCTGTCGGTACTGGCAGCGGCGGTACATGTGGCCGGCGTCCCCCGCAGTGGTAGCAGAGCGGGCGGTTTGTCAGGGGCGCGCCATACGTCGGTCTTCCTCGGCGCGGATCGCTGGCCGGCTGGCGGGCGGTATGACATCGGTGGTGGCGGCGGTGGTGCCTGGCGGCGGAACTGCTGGGGTGGCGCGGCGTCTTGACGTGGGCGAGGAGGGGGGTCGTTGCGTCGGGCTGCAGCAGCATAGCTCATGGCTTGCAGCTGCGGCGATGCCGGCTGGGGAACACCCAGTGACTATGTGATTTCCTCGCGTACAACGTCAGCAATCGACGTAACTTCGGGCTGTGCAAACGGCGGAAGCTTTCGCAGTTCCTCTCGCACGATGCTCGGATCGTTTCGCGGAAGTCGTCGGAGCCGAGGCCATGAACAGCTGCGCTGTCTTGAAATGCCCGGTGATTGTACTGATGGGTGCGCATCTCGAGCGTCTTCTCGATGGTCGTTGCTTCCGAGACGAATTCTTGAACTGTCGATGGGGGGTTCCGCATCAGCCCGGCGAAGAGCTCCTGTTTGACCCCTCGTATAAGAAAGCGGACCTTCTTATCCTCGGGCATGACAGGGTCTGCATGACGGAACAGCCTTGTCATCTCTTCCATGAAGAGCGCCACGTTTCATTCGGCATCTGCACACGGGTCTCGAGCAGAGCCTCAGCACTCTCTTTCCTGACGACGCTGGTGAATGTCGCAAGGAACCTGGTGCGAAAGATGTCCCACGTTGTCAGGCTTCGCTCTTGGTTCTCGAACCAGGTCCGAGCGGCGTCTTCCAAAGCGAATAGACATGCCGTAGCTTGTCTTCGCTGGTCCAGGCATTGAAAATCGCGACTCGGTCGTAGGCTTCGAGCCAGCTTTCCGGGTCTTCGAACGACGATCCGCGGAAGGTTGGCCGCTCCTTGGGCGTCCGAGAAGGATCGGTGCGGGAGGCACAGCGTCTGTCATCGTCGTTGTGGTCGAGGTCAGGGTCTTTGGTTGCCGGATCTTTTCAGGTAGAGGCCCGTGCTCTGGCGGTAGGCCTTGTTGCCTGCGGCTTGCTCGCTGCTCGGCCTTGGCGTCGACGTCTTCTTTGCGACTCGGGCTTGGTTCACGGCTTGACGGGGGCGTCCGGAACATGGACGAACAGCACCTCCACCAGATGTCACGGGGTCGTGACGTCGACGAAGACAGCAGTCAGCACGTCCGAGATGAAACTGTTTATTTGGCCGAACTTGTGGCCGGGAAACTGAAAGTCAAACTACGGCAATACACTGATAGCGGCGAACAGAGCGTCGACCATCGATCAACTGACAAGCGGTGAAGCGCGTTGGCATTTATGCATGCGCCGTAGAATATTCCAGCGTTATCGCTGGTTGTCGCGCAATCTCTAGAACAAGCTCGAGTGTTCGCGTGTTGCGCGCAATCTTAACAAAATGATCTACAATCATCGCGAAGCTTCTCAAACAATGAGGCGCGGTTTGCGCTGAGCGTTGCTGACAGTTTTTCTGGGCGAAAACCGAATACAGCAAAAGTAATAATAAGAAACGCACGTGGCAATATGCATTGATCCTACAATACGCATTGATCCTGCAAAATGCATAGATGAATTGACTGAATATGCATTGATCATCAATATTGGCACGCGTGCTTTATCTCCTTCACTGTGACCGAGTTTCAATCTCACCTGGCTTCAAGTTCTGCACTTGCTATCTCTCGGTGCAAGCTGCGCCTGATTGCACCGGAATTACCGGATTCTTCTCGAATGTTGTCGGTTGTTCTGATGAGATTGCTTGCTCGAGGTGAATGACGGAGTACAGTCTCCAATAAGTCGAATCACCAGCTGTTGCGTTAGAATCTATCATAACTAATATAGGTGTAGATGAAGCATTAGATGCGCAGGTCAGATTTTAGCGACTGTGCTCGCAGCTATCATTGAACTGGTAATGTTACTCTCTTAGCTGGGCACAAGCTAGCTTAATGAAGATTTAATATGAAGATTTAAATCACTATTTGACGCATTGGTCGCCCAAGTCGTCACGGTCACAACGATGTGACAATATATTGAAATGGTCCACGCAATTACCAATTTTCAGTTGCCGCATGAAGTCGAGGGGCAGAACTTTTGGAGCAACACCTCCGTGGGATAATCATGGATGCCTCAAGAGAGAGAGAGAGAGAGAGAGAATAACATTGTTAATTGTCTAGGATGAGGTTGGGGGAGGGTGAACGTTGGGTGTTCCTGCACACTCAGCCATCTGCCAGGGGGAGCCTCTGCACCTTGTCGACGGCCTTGGTCTGAGTTTCGGCGTCACAAGTTTCTGAAGTAGCCTTATCGCATCGGAATTATTTTGGTATGAACTTCTGCGTAATTATTCGGGACAACATGAGTGGTGTCGTTGCATGGAAGCAAAATATAAAATTAATGAAGTAGTTGTGTTGCGAGTTATTTATTTTATTTATTTATTGAATACTGCAGACCAAGAACTGGTCCAAGCAGGACAGGTACAAGAGGCAGGATATAATCAAAAACACATGTGATAACATATGAATATATCACGAGAAATGGAATCGAAACACCTACTAACAGAACGCATAAAAGATAACATGGCAAAAGAATTACATTAAATGGATACATAACACAAACTAACAGTGCATGTTTTAGCTCTAAGCAACAGAAATTGGCTAAGATCAGTTAGGCAGTTCCACTCTGATACAGTACGCGGAAAAAAGGAAAACTGAAACGCGTTAGTTTTAGCAAAATACGGGGTTAAAGGAGTCCTGACACAAAAATTTTCGCCCCGCGTTTTTTTGCTGCAGTGTGTTGCTGGGGCCTGTTAATCATAACACGGCACATCGTTCGCTGCAGCGCGCGACAGATAATTAATTACAAGCTCCTCATTACCGACACAGACTAGTTTCGGTTTGACAGAGCTCCAAAAACGGCAAGCCGCCGCGTGCAACTATCACCACCTAGCGAGTGAAACGCTCGGTCACGTGAGCACACAGAACGGTGGCGCATTTCCGCGCGGTCTGTTGTCGTCGGGCTCATCGTCGTCTGATGGCGACGATTTTCTTGCGGCGGGGATCGAAGGAATTTTCGACGTGGCGAATCACTTCAGGTTTGACCCGCTGGCGAGGAGCGATTCGTCGGGAAGCCCGTCAAAACAGAAATGGCGGCTACGACGTCATCGTAACTTGTACCGGCTGCAACGCTTACGTAGGGGAAGTAGGGGGGTCACCTCGGGTCACCTCCGAGGGTGTCAATGCACTAGGTGCGGCCTATAATGCTGGATCGCGCTCGCGAATTTCAAAATTCATATAAAATACCTTCCAAGCTTTATTCGCTGTCGATATTTTGCAGATGGTACACGCACGTACACGGGAATCGATCCAGCAGGCTATCTCGCCGCGAAATTTTGTGTCAGTACCCCTTTAAAGATGGGCGTGATGATGGCGTGTATACCTACTGGACAGAGGAGATACATATGCATATGGGTCAAGGGCTAACTTATGATTAACAAGAAGATAAAGAAAGTTAAGCCGGTTTCTTTTTCGCCGTAATTCAAGTGTTTCGATGTTGTTAGCAGTCATGAGTTCAGTCGGTGAGTCCGTCATTTTAAACTTAGAATAAGCAAACCTAACAGCTTTTTTTGTACTGCTTCCAGTTTTCTAATGTTACATTTAGTAAAGGGGTCCCACACAACACAACAGTATTCTAGTTTTGGTCTTATGTATGTAAAGCAACTAAGTAGTTTTCTGTTAGAAGGAGAATTTCTAAGTTTATGTTTCAGGAAAGACAGCTTACGGAAGGCAGCAGAACATACTTTGTCTATGTGTAAGTTCCAAGATAGTGTGCGCATGGCATCTGCCCAAAATTTAGTGTATCTTGCTTTACGATTGCAGTGCATCGAGCGTCCTTGACCTCATGTTCACCTCTATACTCGGTGTTTAGAGCGTGTTTGTTATAACTGAACAGCATAGCGACTGTTCTAGAATTATGACACCACTGAACTTTATGAAAAACGAACCTTTCGTGTATCAACAGCTGTACGAAAGAGTGCTTAGGCGTCTGTTTGCTTCTATGTTTGTGGCTCAAGGCTCCGCGCTAAACACTGCAACAATGTTTTACTAAAGAAGCCATATATTGAAGCTGGCTAAATGCATACAAATTAACATTCATTTCTCGGTAACATCTGATTACCTGCTGCAATGCCTGTCGCACACGTTGCTTAATTTAGTAGTACCGCGCCTTCTTGCTGCGGTTGTGTGGTCAGATTCAAGCGGGTGCAAAATAAAACATGTACAATCGTTATTGTTGTTATGAGTATCATCGCGTCGCTGACGACTCTGGCTCAATGTTTATATGGCCACCATTGATATCTTTTTAGTAGAAGTCCCTTAAGCTCAGTTCCCCTTGGCCTGAACTTTCGGCGTGGCATGTTTCTGAGGTGGGTGACCTCGTTTTCCGTTGGCTTCCGTTTTGGCTATGATTAGTGTTAGCTCCATTGAACCGGCCGCTCTCATGACGCGAATAAAATAAGGAGGTTTTAGTTTCATGACCTTGACTTCGAACGAAGTTTCGGGATTAATCTCTTCTGTGGCTAAGATATTACTTCGTTTTGCAGTACAGAGGATTTCCAAAACTCAACGCCGGCACCATAGGTCAAGAGAATCTAGTGGTTTTCTTAAATATTCTTGCAAGGTACGATCTAACCCATTCAGCACTTAAGGAAAAACCAGGGCGATAACAAGGTGAATTTTAGTTTTTAGGCTAACATCTTTGTATTCTAATTTCTTTTATAGAGGTGCCATCTCTGTATATTCCAAATATACAAGAAATCATAATGATCTAGAACCCCTGAGACGTCGTTGTTTCTCAGAATCATCTGTTTTTTTTTTGCATCTCATAACTTTAGTCTATTTATGCTTAGAAAGGGACCAATGTTCTGGCTTTCATCAAGGGTTTCAATTTCTTTACGCATCCTACTACTAATGGAGTGTCATGTAAATATCATAAGTTTCTGGCATCTTTGCCCTTATATATTCTTTATAAATCGCTATACGTACAAGGATAGTGGAATCAACGCATTTGCGAAATACCGTTGCACGACACGTGAACTACTGTACAAAGGTGAAGAGCTCTCTCTGGGAAAAGTGGGACTTTATGCATGCATCCTTATAAGTGGTGAAGTGGCTGTTAGAATACGTACTAGAAGTGGTGAATTGAAAAAAAAAGTTACAGTTGCACCGCAAGGGTGATCCAATGAATGCGACAGCAACAAATTGGAATATCACGCTATGAACGGCAAGCAGCTCGCAACTTGCAGCGCACTCGTCAAGCTCAAAGGTTACGTGAAGAACGTAGACAGGATGAGGGCGAACTAACAACTGTCACAGTTGTGATTTCTTTGTGTCTGAGCAGCACCCTGCAAGTGCCGATTATACACAACCGACTGCCCCGACTTTGGTTCTTCTAGCTAGCAGCTCACTACTTTCGTAAATGCGGTCGCTGCAGCGAGCGATGTGACCTTCCTGCGCTCTGCAACTTCAACGCAAACTTTGTGGTGAAAGAACAAGACGTACAAGTCACCCCCCTGACGAGATAAGCGCGCGCGAACGGGCGACCACGCCCTGTAGGGTGGTACAGGCAGGAGGCGTGCGCGTCGCAACTTCGGTGAAAATCGAGCTTGGCGACTATCTTTAAAGCGCGCCCTTTGCGCCGTCTCGCTGGTGATGAAGAAAAAACGCTGAAGCGCCTCCGAGCTCAGCGTACAATCAGCGGTAAATGGTGTATAAAAATAGCTTGTCGTTAGGAAGGGGAAGGAAGTATGCCCCGTGGCCGAGTCGTCTAACGCCGCGCGATGCGGAGTGAGGGGTCGCCCGTTCGAATCCTCGATCGCGTGTTTCGGAAAATACTTTTAACACGAAAGTGTTTTATGCCGGGGTCCACCAAGGCTTCAGTGACGTATTTCCATCACGGAAATGACATTGAAAAAATATACACAATCAGATGGCTCAGAAAAAACAGTACCAGCAACGGGCATCGAACCCACGGCCGCTCGGTCCGCAACAACAGATGCCGGGCACGCTATCCACTGCGCCATGGTCACAGATTCCGTACGCCTTACGAACGCGCCTTTTATATCTCCCACTCTCCCGGTCGGCTGGGTGGTGGTGACTTCTGGGGGCGGCAAGGTAAAGTAATTCGTCATTGCTGTGGCCTCCACGACTAGCACCTGCAACGCGTTACGCGTCTGTCCTATTCGGCGCGTTTTCAATAGAAGTTGAATTTAGTCAATGCCTTAACATACCTCAAGGTGGCGACCTTTGCCCAAGCGTCGTAAAAGCGTCGGCCTCGCTCAGCATCACGCTAATACAAACCAAAATTGCTCTGCGACGCGCGCCTGCCTCACCTAGCTGTAACACCGCGTTCCATGCTCACGCGCTCGCCCCGAGAAAAATCGCGGCCGGGCTACCGGGGTGGCAGGACCCGCTTTGCGTTTCCCTCTAGTTCTGCCATGGTTTTCAATCACATTTTACCATGCCGCGGGATGGCGACCAAGTTCTGCGTCCAGTATGCGACGCTCTTCTGGCTATCACACCTCGTTCTCTGATTACGCTTTCACCGTTAACTACTACAACTCCCGCAAGGGTTTGTTTAATCATTTAACATGGACGTTAGTCGTCGGGATGGAGATGTACCACCAATCATCAAAGTGGGTGCATACACGTTAAAAGGCGCCATTAGCGGCCAGACATCAATATACATTGTGCAAACCCTCTTATATCAATATACAGTAAGCATTCAGTTACTTCTGTAAGGGCGCGCTTTACTTTCGTGTTATTCCGATTCCTATGACAGAGGTATCAACCGTGTTTTTCTGTATTATTTTTCTGGTGGCATATATATATATATATATATATATATATATATATCGGAAAGAAGTGTTAATTTCAAGGGCTCGTTTTCTTTGTTATACACAATATTAATGAGAACTAACAGGCAATAATGCCAAGGAGAGTATAGGGGATGTTTTTAGTAGTAAATGTAAGGTAATTGTGAAGAAAGAAAAGTGGATGAAAGATAGCTTGCCGCGGGCAGGGACCGAACACTCAAATGCATATACGGGTCATGACGGCGATGGCACAAACCAGACGAGTGTGTCCATATAATTTCTATCGCAATAAAAATGCAACAGGGTTACACAGACAAGACCGATCTCACGGTTCTTCGGTGAGTGAGCATTTATCCATCATGACGAGAGGAATAATCTTCGCGCTTCTCACGAGGCAGCTTTACTGACAACGAAAATATAACAGATGCCTCTGTAATGAACGCGTTTCCTTTTTTACTTGCCGACATTCATTCCTCGAGATCCCCTAACGTGTCTATGATGTAAACTTCGACGGCTGGACTCCTTGGTTTTCCCGTCCACTTTATTGAGTATTTCTGTGTGCGTGATCCTGGGAGTATTGGCCAGCGGCAGAAATACCCAATACACAAAAAATACCCAATAAAATGGACGGGAAAACGACCGCCGCTGTAGCTCAATTGGTGGAGCATCCTACGCGTCATCCGAAAGTTGTAGGTTCGGTGCCTGCCGTGAGTAAGTTGTTTTTTTCATTCAGTTTAATTCCTTTACATTTATGCCATTATTAATACATTTCCATTGAAAACTACAATGTCCCCCTACGGCTCCCTTGGCTTCATTGTATATTGGTTTAATTAAGTTGTGTCTAATAACAAAGAAGCGAGCCCTTGACCCATTCCCTATTTCTACCACACATGCTGTCTAATATTCCACTAGCATGTTAATACTTTAGAGTCAGATGTGCCTTTAATGCAGTACTGCAGTCGATACAACCAGGTTACATTAACATGTTAGCCGAAGCGAGGAGGCTTGCCGGTCGCTTTAGATTATACTGGTTCGAAAAATGGAAGGACTCATTGTTTCAGATGTGCGTCTGTAGATTTTTAAAACCCTTTTTCTTGCGTGTATAAGCTCGCGACATGAACAGTAGCCCACTACTAGCTTTTCTGCCGCATATCCGCGCTC